>NC_050074.1:21696532-22351532 GCF_009764565.3 Dermochelys coriacea | reverse complement strand
GCATGAGAGGTAAAGTTCTGTCATGAGTTAGAAGCTGGCTAAGAGACAGAAAACCAAGGGCAGGGATAAATGGTCAATTTTTAATGCATAGCGGGTTAAAAGAGGAGTCCCACGAAGATCGATAGTAGGACCTGGCTTGCTTTCATATATGATCTGGAAGAGGCGGTAAGCAATGAGGTGGCAAAATTTGCAGATGACACAATTTTTTTTTTTCAGTTAGTCAAGGCTCAAGAGCAATGTGAGAAGCTTCAGAGGGAGCTAACCGAGAGGAGAAGATGAGTCCGCCTCACCTCTGGCCATGCTCTGCAGCAAAGCTGCCACTCCGATGTCCCAGGTTGCTGCAGATTTGCAACGGCATGGCATTTGTTAACAGAGCGTGGTAGGGTCCAGTGGCTTCAGCAAAGGGCCTGAGAATCAAGAGACCTGAGTTCTGCACCTGGCCCTGATGGTGACTCACTCTGTGATCTTGGCAAAATCATTTCACCTCTCTGTGCATCGGTTTCCCAAGCTAGCATAGGGATGATGATACTCACCCACCTTTGTAATATGCTTTAAAATCCTTTGGTGAAAAGCACAAAGTATTATAATATTCTTGGTACTAATAAACACATAAGAGTCTGTTCACCCTGGCAGCATGTGCCCAGGGTATGGAGAAGCAGGGGCTATCTGCGCTGCTCACCCCCACTAGTGGCATTATGCATATAGAATCCCCTGTCTTTCAATGGGTGATACCATTTATTTCTATTAAAAAGAAAAGGAGTACTTGTGGCACCTTAGAGACTAACAAATTTGTTAGTCTCTAAGGTGCCACAAGTACTCCTTTTCTTTTTGCGAATACAGACTGACACAGCTGCTACTCTGAAACCTGTCTTTATTTCTATTGAAAGATATGGAACAATCCATCTCTTGCTGTCTCACATAATCTGCAATAACTACTCAGTGGTTCTCTCACTCAAAATACTCCAGAACTGTGCCTTGTCTTTGCCCAAGAAAAGTAGTGGCACCTGCCCACAGCCTGTCTAAGCACTCAGATAATGCACTGAAGTGGACTCAATTCAAACCTGAATGTTTCATTAGCTAGGTTTTCAACCTGGGAAGAGACGCTACGACTGCATTGACTTTACTGTGAAATTAAAGCTGTTAAAGTAGGTAACAGCTAGACATCTGGATGCAGCCATGCGATCAGGGAGTTTGTCTCTATTTGCAGACGAGCCATGTGTGTTGCCATTTCACTCAATTTGTGCTCCCTGTTTATTCAGTTAGCCAGAGAAGGCAATCTGCCTCTTACAGCCATGCAAATGGTGAAGCAGAAACAGCACTTAGAAGGCTTTTATTAAACACTTAGAATCATTCTGGCAGGGAGTCCATAGAGGTGGAACCGGTGTGTCTAAGTTTGGGGAGGGAGGTAAAGGGGAACAGGTCTTGCCTTCCCAAGTTTTTTCTGTGATGGAACATCTATCTCCCGCACCAGTAAAGATGCCAGGACTAATATATGTCCACTCCTGGCCCCCACAACCTTTTGCATGCTTGATTGCATCACTCCACGAGAGTCTTAGTAGGCTGTGTCCAGTCTCTATTTATAAATATACCCATGTGTCTTTAGGTGTCATGTCACTGCATTTGGCTGGGGATTGTGAATCCACCAATGCATTTTTTCTTTCTCAACACAGGACAGACTGATGGAGCAGAAATGGGGCTGTGTTTCAGTTGTAGTGTTAGAGAAAGACGACAGATTATGCTGCCTGCAGACCGACATCCTTTATATAGCCACCAGTGAGTACAGCATGGACAGAAGGGCAGACCTTCCCTCTGCCCTTCACATAGAGGGGCTGAAGTTGCATTTTGGCCTAAAAGCAGGATATCCTGCAATCTTGTCTGTCTTCTGCTCTTGTTCCCAACACTTGTAGTACTCTCATGTTGTACATTTAATCACGCCTGCTCTAATCGATGAGCATTCGATGCCACAGTTACTGATAGGGGACAGAATGGAGCGTCAGCGTCCATGACCCAGTGAGTCATTCAGTTCTCTCTGATGAAACGGCCAAGAAGCTAAGTAGCACCAGTTGTGCAAGTGGGTTTGTGCGGTGGGCACCGTTCAAAAGGAAATGGCCTGAGACCCCACACCTTATTTCACATACAGCTATTGGTAACTACCAACCAGTGCTGAACGGCACTTAAACACTCCAACTATAGCTCGTTATTAAGCCCACAGGCTAACCAGTCTGCCCTTCACGGCACACCTCAGCTGTCAGTATCCTACACAATACAATTTGAATCTATGACTCTCTGATCTGGATCCTCTAATTTCCATGCCAGGGATATAAAACTCAGAGTCCCGGCCTACAGCCCTTTTTTAAATTAAACAGGTTTGAATGTACACACTAGTGCTCAATCCTAAAAGGTGGTTGGGTTTTCCTCAACAGCCGCCAGCTCATTTCTTTGTCAGGCGGTTCTGAGCACCCTCCCTGAGTGCGAGAGGCTCCGACTGTAAGCAGAAAAGCAAACAACAAGATTCTCCTCATTGATTTTATAAAAGGAATAGTTTCTGATCATAGTTGACAGAAGAACAAGACCAGCTAAGGCCCTGCCAGAAGGGCCTGATCAAAAGCCCTTTGCTATCGATAGAACGACTCTTACTGATGTCAGTAGGATTTTCATCAGACATGAAGTGTGTAATTGGAGGATAGTTTCATACAACAAAATCCTGAGGAATGCTGAGCATCCACAACATCTGTTGACTTTAGTGAGACACACACACACACAAATATATGTGTACACACATGCAGGCACTCGATATAGACACATTATGCACACACATACTCAATGATATATTATAATTATTTATTTGTGTTATCATAGCACCTAGGTGCTCTAGTCATGGACCAAGGCCCTATTGTGCTAGGCATTGTACAAACACAGAACAAAAGATGATATGCACACACACACACACACACACACACACACACAGAGTCTTTTGGATCATAATTCTACTTGGCTGTTATGAATGCACTAAAAGCTAATAAACTGGTCATTTTGGAGCCTGAGGGAGCTAACAGCACCTACTTTATGCTGCATTCAGCTACTAATTAGAAGTTTTTAGGACATGCAATTTGAGGTGTTACCAATTACCAAGACCAAAGCTGTTATTTGTTTTGTCATAGCAATAGAAAGCCAAATAAACAAATAGTAGTGTCTCTCCACCATCTCCCCTGTGCTTTAGCACAGCTGTGAGACAAAATAATAATAATTTCATTGTCTACTTTCCAAAACTCCACATTTACAGCAGATCATTAAAAAAAGAATTAACACATGGTTTATTTTGTCTAATTATTCTAAAATCAGGCTGTAAATCCCAGAAGAAACATAATTTATTTTTTTAAATTATGAGTCAACGACCTAAGTATGTGAGGGGTTTGTTTCTTTCTTTCTTTGTCATTTAAGGTTCGGAATTTCCAAGAGGCCTCAGGGAGTTAGGCCTCAGCTCTCATTGGATTTCAATGGAATTGGGTGCCTAATTCCTCTTAGCTCATTTGAAAACACTGGGCTAAGTGTTTGGGGTGAGTGACATAACAGCCATGCTACAAAGATGGCAGTGGGCTAAGTTTGCTAAATTCCAGCTTTTCAAACCTAGATTGAAATCCGCACAGAGTTCACAAGTGAAATGAATTTTGATCCACAGATATTAAGGCCAGAAAGAACTTCACCCAGTGACTTCTGCATCCAACCTGTCACTTTTGACTGAACCCCAGCAGATCTTTTAGAAAGAGTCATCTGATCTCAGTGGCCTCAACCGACTCCCAAGAGGGTGTCTGCTTATTTTGCAAATTATTCACACAGCTTGGTAGGACTGATTGGCTCTGCCGCTGTAGAGCCATTGCGTAGAATAGCAAAGGCTTTGCTGGTGGGGAAGATTTACATGGAGAAGGAGGAAGGAATGCAATAACGGGGTTATGTAGGTCAGGACTGAGGGGTGTTAGCGATCCAGGAGTGTAATCCAGAGGGAGCTGCAGGTTAGGATTCAGAGTATCAGCAGAGCTGGAGATGGTGGTATTGTGGGATTGGAGCTGGGGAAGACTTCACACAGCTTTGCCCATGCTCTACCTAGGGCCGGGCAATGCTCTCCTGCCCTCCACTTTCACAACATCCCATTTTTACATTATGGCATTTTACAGAAGAACCTATGTAACCCCAACAGACCCCAGTCGTCCGCAGGTGGGATCAAACCGGGGACCTCTAGAGTTTAGTGCAGGAGCCTCTACAGCATGAGCTAAAAGCCAACTGGCTGTTAGCTAAGGCTATAGAGCAGACTCATTTTCTCTGTCTCTCGAAGTGGTCTCGGTGCCACTAGATGGGACAGAACACCACTCCCAGAAGGTGTGTGGGTTACACCTATCACATAAAATAAATTTGCAACAAAAAAGCAACCTCCATGAGAAGCTGGGCAGACATCCAGGCTAGCAAAGTGCTCATGTTGCGGCCCCCGCTCCTAGAGACAGCCACATTTAACTAGGAGGATACTGTTCGCCATCACAGCTGATGTTTTCAGCCAATTTTTCCTCTTTCAAGGCAGCACACAAATCCAGCAGGTAACTCATATGAGGAAATAAATTAAATATATTTCCCAGAAGCTTGTTATCTCACTGAGATGTTATTGTACGTGCTCATATGTATGAACGAGCCCAACCAGTTTCCTCCCCAGGGCCTGGTATGAGGCTCGGCAGGCACACATCCCCACGGCTACCTGCCTGAGTCTGTGGTTTCTTTCTGTGAGCCCCATGGGCTGGACTCAAACCAGATAGTGTATACTCTGTGCTCCTTGGACAGGCCACTTTGCTGGATCAGTCATAGGTCTTTAGCCACCCCGTGCTGGCTTTGGGCTTATCTTCCTGTGCTGTCGTCAATGGGAATGTCACCACTGATTTCAATGGGAGCAAGATCAAACCCATACTCCCCCTGCATCAATTAGAGAAAACAGCAGCCCAATCTCTTTGTTTTGACCCATACCTCTTCGGCATTAAATAATGCAGACTCCAAGCCACCCTTCCTTTTACTTGTGATTTCAGATGCCTGCACTTCTCCCTCCCCTACTCCATCTGCTTGGATTTCCTCTGAACCTCTGACATCCTGTGACTGCTACTTGGCCTTGATGAGCGAGCTATCTGGTTAGCTGGAGGCTATCATTGGCGGATCCCTGGAGTGCTCCATGTAGCTTGGAAATACTAGATATTGCCCCAGTTTTGGTGATCAGGATGCCACTGGTTGCCTTATTGAGTTGGCTCAACCCTACCCCTGGTATCACACTCCCTGCCATCCAGCCCCAGCAGCCTGCATCTGAGTGAATATTCTCAAAAGGGACTTCTTTCTGCTGCTCCCCACGCTCGGCGACTCTGCCTGCACAAAGCTAACCAGCAGCAGCCTCTTCAGGAACCTTGTCCTCATTTGCTTTCAAGCTCTTCTTCCCTGAATCGCCTGTCAGTGTCTTCAGCCAGCTCGTTAGATCCCAGGAATCCTGGCCTTGGGCCACTACATTACTGTAGCCAGGCAATGCTGACATACAGCCTAGTAGCCTTCTGCCTTGGTTGCCTTCTTCATTCAGGTTCACCGGCTGTGGGACAGGGGACACTGGCTAATCCCTTTATCTTCTCTTAAGTGCACTGGGCAGAGCACTGTTATCATCATCATCATCATTGGTAGTCACAGTATTTATTATCAGTGATACGGTAGCACTCAGAGTTCCCGATCAGGCTGAGGACTCCATTATTCCAAGCACTGTACGCCCCAAAGATCAGTGTATTTCCAGAAAAACTCCTGCATTGTACTCGGAGATATGGACTGGAGCATCTAGTAGGTCTTTTCTTCTCTCACTCCCAGGGATTCTCTATGGACTCTCTTCTTGCTCTCTCCATTTCCCCACAGCTCAGGGTGATACAAGGTCAGAGATTTTTCCTTGGAGACTTTGGAGTATCAAATCTGAGAAGGACTCCGTTGATGAGATGGTGAGTGGTGACGGAGAATCTGGGAGTGTTCAGATTGGTGTGAAGTTGGCAGGGAGACTTGCTTATTTATATGTTCTAGGAATTCAAATCAAGGATCAGGGCTCAGTGTCCTAGGTGTTGTACAGATAAGTCACTTTCCCCCAGAGAGCTCACAAACTTCATGTTAGTTGGCTAACAATATGAGGTGCCTTGTCAGCCCATGCCAGTGTAGTTCTGGATAAACCCCAATAACATAGCGGTTACAATTTAGAGGAGTGGAGCAGAGTAGGCCTGGGTCTGGCAGTGGGGTGAGAATGGTCAGTATGACTGGATTGAAAATAGTGAAGAGGGTAGGGTACAGTTGACTGAGACAGGCTGATAGGAATGACTCAAGTAGATACCTCTCCAAGACCCCGTGCCATTCAGCCTGGTTTGCTCTCTCTCCCAGTACAGTGCCTGGTATATTGAATCGTGCCTGAGGCTCAGTGAGGCTGGGTCATTGGTGACTCTTAGTTGTCCACAGAAGCCTTTGGAGTTTAGAGGTTCCTCAGCCCTGCAGTTCTCTGTCCTGACATTGGCATGGCTTCTGTTTATAAATCTGTGTAGGACTATTCTCCTCTGTGAGAGGCATGTCCTCATCGCTGCATTGATTCACAAGCTCTCTTCATCCTCTTTGGCCTCCATTTCTCTTGTCGCTCAGCTGCTTTTGCACCTATTGTCATCCTTCTGACTCAACCAGATCCTGCCTCTCCCTGTCTTTCAGCATTGCTATGCAGGACAAGGAGCCAGATGCTGGGGTGAGAACAGCATCCCCCTGCATGCTTCCCAAGGGATTCTGTTCCGCTCACAATTGTTGCAGAGCAGTGGTACCACTCTGTCGAGGTTGGGTGCTTTCTCCTCCTCATTATGTTCAATAGGGACTTTCTGAGTGTTTTTTTAACCTCACCTTGATTTCCTCCATTCCTGTGATTATATAAGTGTGGGTGTGCAGTAACAGACGGGCAGGTGTATGTTACAGATGTTTTAATACAGGCGCAGCTGTGCAGTAATGGAGGCGTGTGCTGTTAATATAGATGATGGCACACACTAATGCAAGTAAATGCTTGTTCTATAGTGACGGTGCAGCTATGTTAATTCAGGTGTGTTAATGCAAATGCAATTATATATTTTTTTCAAGTGCAGTTTTTCTCATATGACTAGGTGTGAGCTAATGCAAGTGTAGGTGTGGGCAGGTATATGCTAGGGCAGGTATATGCAAAAACAGCTGCATGTGGGTGTGGGCTAATACAGCTGTGCTAATGCAGGTGGTAACAGTGTGCAGGTGAATGTTAATACAGGTGTGCTAATGCAGGTGCAGATGTATGTTTTCCATGATTACATCAAATCATTTCATACATTCATTAACTGTCAAGAGCAAAGGCCTCTTTTAACACTGTGAATTTTAAATTTCCTCTGATGTAATTATTGTTTGACACTGCAGCCCTTCCAACATCCTCACATAAGGAAAGAGAAAGAATTAAATATGAGACAAATCTAAAAATAAAACAATTAAAATGAGACAGAAGCTGTTCTGCGAGCAGCAGGAATGATGTTGTGCCTCTGGGAGAGGAAGAGCTTAGCCAAATGTTCTGCTTCTCAGAAACGTCTTTTATTTATTTATTTATTTTTAAGTTCTGCACTTTTCTGAAGTTGTCAGGTACAGCTCTTTAGAAATGAGCTTTTTCTTTCTCTTCCCAAAATAACAACTTTCACAGCATTCCCCAAGCTGCTTCTGTTTCAGATAGTGCATCCAATATTTCCCTTCCCTAATTAATCCAGAATGGTTTCTGAAGAAGTTTTAGCCTCAGAGAATATCAAATATAGCTCTTAGCCTGGAGCCAGGCTTTGGGCTGAAGAACACATGTCACTTTAGGAATTCATGCAACACATACCTTGACATCTTGGGTTTATTGTGTCACTTGTACACTTCTCTGTTAGGCTGACAAACAATACTGGGCAATAGGTGGAATGGAGCGAGTTTCTTCCACTTGCTTTGAATTAACAAATTTACATGTGGCATGTAAATAATTGTTATAGCAGGACTAACATGTGCAGATGTTTTCTGTTAATAGGCACCCACACTAATCATTGTATTTGCTTTGTCTGTGTTTTCATCTCTTCTCTGTTTGCTTTCTGCAAGTATTGTAGTGCAGCAGTTCCCAGTTGGTGGACCATTATTGGTAAAGGGAGCACTTGTTGGAGATCTTCTCCTTTTTAATGCCAGCTCCTAAATTGCATTAAAAGGCAGCTTAAAAGATACACAGGCCAAGATTTTCAAAAGCAGCTAGTGATTTGGATGCCCATCTTGAAACACTTCAAAGGGGCCTGATTTTGAGCAGGCGGGTGCCGTAAGTAATAGGTTCCTTGGATTATGTATCGACTGAGACATCAACTGGTCAAGCTAGTTTTGTTTTATTATCATAGATCTAGGTTTCTAAAAATAACAGCCCAAACAGAAAAGGCTAATTTATCAGTTCTAGGGTACCAGGCCTGTCAGCCACAGACTTCTCCCTTGTTTATCCCATAGTACAATGTTTGTGGTTCAGCTGCGTAGCTGGTGTCATCCCATCATTAACAAATGTCAACTCTCTGTCAATGTCTTACAAATTCTACTTTTCTCCAAATTTCCAGCCATAAAGAAGCATAACAACTTGAATCCATGTTAAAATAGGTTAAAAATAAGTCTTCAGTCATTATTAATTGTTGAATTCCGTCACATCTGCCTTTTCATTGTTCATTCCCTTTTTATATTTTTATCTATTTATCCCTTACTGGTAGTTTCCATTACAATATATAACTTGTTATTCAAGTTGCTTAGCCAATCATATTTTATCTAGCAAGGACATACGTGATTAAAAACTTTATACAGCTATAACGAAAGGTCATGCTCTGAAACGTATTTCCATTTAATAAGCAGTTTAGCTCTTATTTGCTAATAATTCTATATTATCTCTTTTAGCATTACTTTTTGCAAAGCTTTATGGGTGTTCTTAGTATAGCCATGATAAATGCTTAGAGGCTTTAGGTCTTCATATGCTAGCAGTGCTGAGCACTTTCTGAAAATCAGGTCCCTTTAAGGTATGTCAAGGGGCACTCAAAATGTGAGGCACCAACATCACCTAGTCACTAGTTTAATACTTTCTTGAGTGTACTTTCCTGTATAAGCTATTGCTGTCATTTTCATGGGGGTGTTATGTGATGGTGCATGGGTGGGAAGCTAGTGCATGGGATTGCAAATGGGAAGGAAGCTGTTCATGACTATCCCTGTGGCAAGTAACTTTGGAATGCATAACGACATATATTCACTACAGAAATCTGCTTCTTTGCCCATCCAGTCATGGAACAGCATGGGGTCCATGTCATGTGTCCCTTGAATTGCACATTTTGAATATTCATAAGGAATTGCTTGAGGAACGAGCTATAGACCAACAATAATTTGCAGAAACTATCTGGCGAATAACTTAGGATCACAATAGCTTGGAGACAATTGTAAACAGCTGGAAGATAATTCATGAGCAGAAAAATCTGGACAAATACATTATTTGCTGTGACTTATTTTCACAGCTCCAATAATTGTACTGCTTTGCTTTTTTTTTTTTTTTTGGGAACGTACACAGAAAACCGTATGTTTTCTCTGGGCTAAATAACTCCCTTTCATTACCAAATTCCGCTGGTTTTTAATACAATCTGTGTGCCCTCAGCAAGGGGGCTATGTTTCTGTAGCCAAGTATCAGCATTTGCAAACTTCAAGGAAACCTTTTCCTCTAGAGCCACAAAGTTTCTGGTTCCACAGGGGCTGAGTTGAGCCAATAATCAGTGGGACACCGTATCAGATTCTGCAGAATGTAAACTCTCCTCTAAATAAATACAGATTAAAGTTTCTATCCTTTATGGTTGTGATGAAAACCTTCTGAATGTCAAATGATGCTGCACTGTCTCCCTGAGCTTGCCTTTAGACAGAGAAGAACAATAGCTCTGGGAGGTGTGAACTTCCCCCATTCTTTCCAACAGTTGAATTATAAAACCTACTGATTGCAATTTAAATAATAATGTCAGCCCTGGTTAGCTCTTCATTTGAGCAGAAACATCCAGCTACTCTGGGATTGTGGGAAGAGTTAGAGATTGTGGGAGGAGTTAGGGATTGTAGGCGGGACTTTATTTTTAAAATTGGACCATGTTCAAGGAATTTTCTTATTAAGTTTGGTATAAACTCAGCACAGCAGCATCTTTGCAACATGCAGGACTGGCCTTTGGTCAAAGGTTCCTTAGGCAAGACAGAATCAGGCACTCTTTCCTCATCAGATATAAGCAATAGATGATTGATCATTTGCCTGTAATTCCAATAGTACCTCCTCTATTTGGTTGTTCCCATCCAAATAGCAATGGCTGCTATATGCTCCTGGCTGCTGTTACTCATACACTGAATTGCTTTGAGGCCTGAGAATAACCTTAGAGAGGGGAAGGATATAAAAGGAATAAACAGGGGACACAGCACTGTGCTGCTCACACTGTTTCTCTGTTACTCTGTTACTCTCAAATGGCTGGCCATTTCTGGGGCTATGACATAGGGATACATTTTTGCATTGCATAAAAGTAACACAGAAGAGTTCTTAACTGAAGTTTCCCAAAGTGTCATTTCTATTCTGTCTTCCTTATGGTTTTAGGACTTAAGATTTTTTTTAACTACCCATTGGATGCTTTCCAGCTGCACTAGTAGCCTCCAGTGGCTGTTTAAATTAAACACAGATCTACTGAATAGCGGTACAGTGCCAGAAGATCTGTCCCATATCAGGGGACTGCCTGCTTTCCAATTAATGGTGCCAATGTGTGTCTGAAGTTCAGTAAGTGTAGCACCCGACTGGCTTTGGGACATTATTACTGTCTTTCCTTTACACAGCCTGTATTTCAACAGCCTGCAGCTATGTCACCTTAGGCTGTCATCTCATCAGGCTACACAAATTAAATAGGGTCAGGCTGGTCCACTACTTGGATGGGAGACAGTCAAGGGAAAGCAAGATGCTCCAGATGATGCAGTAAGTGACACACTGCTGCGGGTACAGTCTTTCAGAAGCAATGAAAAACCAAGGTACTGATAACATGCAGCCCTGAAAGAGTCAGGGTGCGTTCACCCTAATGTTTGAGCCAAGTTGTATTTGGTGACTACTGGCTACCTTACTAAATTTCCCCTGCATTTTCAATTGATTCCCCAGCTCCATCCTAAAGTGTGGTATAGCACTGTTAAACAGCGTCTGTGCGCCACCCCAGAGAAGACTGCCCTTGAGAAGTGAGAGAGGTGATTCCCGCATAGCTATAGTTTATAAAGGACTTTGGGGATCCTTTGGGAGAAGCAGTGCTGCAATACATTACTTGTTAGGATTACTCAGGCATCGCGTGCTCTTATGCATTACCTTTAGATTACACGCTGATTGCGTCTTGTAATTAGACTCGAAATAAGTTCTGATCAGCCCCAAAGGTTTAGGTGGTTCTTTGATCTACATTAGAGCCTTCTGAGCTATGCCTCATGCCTCACCCCCTCCCACTTCACAAGACTCCAATTCATTTCAGAGGTACCTAGCTACTGACTCCGGCTGGCTGCCCTTAAAGCCTATTGACAACATGCAAAATTAAAACCTCCCTCCACTGTGTCCCGTACCCACTACTAACCTCTTGTGGGGCCCATTTGGTGCCCTGTGTGCCTTCTCTTCCCTCCACCTACTTTCTTTCTTCAGTCTCCCTACATTTGGGTTCCTCTCTGCCCACTCGGTGCACCTTCTACACCCCACTTTGTGATTGTCTCCCTCTTCTCTTTTCCTTTCCCCACCAGTCTCTTCTGAGCAAGGCTTGAACTCAGAACCTATTGAGGCAATGGGGTTCTGGAACATTTGAAATTAGCCAATAGAAGCTGATTTGTCCCTCCACCAGTGTGATTGCGGGCAGGACAAGGCAATTGTTCAGCAATATGGATGATGAGACAGCAAACCTGTGTGCAGTGCTTCCTCCACACAGTGCCACAATGGTGTGTATGCTGATTCAGGCAAGTCTGAATGTAGAGGGATTTGGAGATCAGGAATGCAGGTAAAATCGGTGCGGAAAGTCTGAGGAGGTAAAGGCATTGAAAAAAGCACTGTGAAGGGATGGCTCCTCATGCAGCAGAATGAGGAACTATCAACTGCTTGCCCAGCCTGGCCTGTTTGCCTTGCAGGGGTTTTTATGCCCTTTGGTTGCTTGGGAAGAACTGCAAATCCAAGCTCTAATGATGAGCAATTGGACCGTGGGAGAGACTCCAGTGAGCTGGATGAGCCAACTTTACAGCAGACACCTAAGGACAGATTAGTAAAGTTCTTAGTTGGAATGATGGAGTGAGTGACCCCTGCAAAACGCACAGGACAGCTGGACAGGGTGGCCACAATGCTAGCTCTGTGGGAACCAAAGCTGTTCTGGGACCCAGCCTACAACTCTCTTGCCTAGATGGTTTTAGTGATACAGGTGGGGAGCACAGCATCCTGCAGAAAGGAGTCAGACTGACAGCAAATGGAGACTGAAGACCTGTGTTTGCTCCCAGAATACACAACAGGCAGGGAAGAGCAGTGTAAGCTCCTTGCACATGCCAAAGTTCCTTCAACCTGCCCCGCAGGGATCACCCCAAGGTGAAACGGCTCATTCAGTCCTCGGGCTCTCTGCTCCTGCTGCCAGTTATTGCCAAATTCCACAGCATGGAATGAAACGGTTAATTAGAGATGTTTACTTCAGTGCTTGGTGCATCATCTGCATGTTGGGATCTGAACTCTGCATGTCCCTGGAGTCTGAGTTGCCCATGCTGTGCACAGAGGAAAAGCTTTGTTTCAGAGCGGGCATTATTAATCTTCACTTTTTAGAGGCTGACAAATATATTATATCCGTGCACATACACAGGCATTCTCTTTGCCTGATGCATGATCCCTGTCTAAGTGCTGGGCACATGGGTGCAGTTCTGTAAACAAAGAGGAGAGCGTTGCAAGCTCATTAATGCTTTGAAGTCGCTCATTAGGAGCAGATTCCTCTGGAGCTGACTAGTGCAACACCTGATGTTATAATGACTTTGCTTGGCATTAATGTGGGTGCCGCAGTTAGAGGTTCCCAAAGGCGGGCTTGACCGGGACTATGCATTGCAAATGCACCAACTAAACAGAGGATTGCTAAACACTCGAATGGGATGGGGAAGGGAAGGAGGAAGACTTGGGGAAATGTTTCCCCGAGAGAGGGGGGGAGGGGGTAAAACTTGCACATGGCTGGATTTATTCTACATGGGGTAATAGCACTGCAGGGGTGGATCCAATCCCTGGATCTGAATAAATCATTAACCCTTCCCATCTTCCATTCCTTAATGCGCAAAAGGACCTGTCACCTGTACTCTGATACAGTGATTTCCGGTCTCTGGCATGCATGCTATTTTTAAGGTACTGCAACCACAGCACGCTGGGCTAAGATCCTGCAAGCTAAACAGGGTTGAGTCACGCAATGCTATGATGATGGAATTCCATGGGTCATCTAGGTGTTGTAAAAACTGGTGCTGGTAGAGTGTTCTAGCTAATGCTCTGGCATGGTGGTATGGGGGTGCTGTGTTGCTGGAGGTGATGACTTTTGGGGGTAATACAAAAACAGGTCACAATCATTTTTGGTCATTAATGATGACATGGTCCTTTTCATAAGGGAACAGTTGCTTGGGTCCTGACCAAATGTCAACTGAGATAATTACATTCTGGTACCCAAAATTTCCCCTGCAGTTTTAAATTGAACATAGTATTCTTCAATTTGTGTGGCATTCCTGTAAGATGTTAAAGGGCTGTTTGATTTCACCCTGGAAGTGGCTGCATTTCAGTAATGGGTAAAGTAGCCTTGATAGTATTTTGATATCCCTTACTCCTTCACAGAGGTGTTGTACAGCTTAATTAGTTCCTGTTTGGAAAGCGCTTTCAGGTCCTTGGATGAAGAGTGCAGTGAGTGCATTATAATCTATTTAACTACAGAGGAATCAAAATGGAGTCTTCTATGCAATCTTCCCCCCCAACCATCAGACAAACCTCAATGATCAGTAGAACCAGTATCTGAGCTACCCATGGCACTGCCATGCTGCCAGATCCAGACGTGCTGCTGACTGCCTCTCATTCAGCTGTGAGGGCTCTGATGCACCATGGAATTTGGACTGATCCAAGCCTCCATCTTATAGTCATGGGTCTGGAACCCACCCCAGTCTCGCAAATGGCTTTGCGAGCATCCCAAGCTCTGTGGTGGTCTAGAGAGCTCCCAGTTCAATGGGAGGAGTTGGCACTGGCCAGCGCAACTTAGATCTTGTTGATTAAACTGTTTAAGTTGCCTGAAAAGATTAGGATCCACTGCTCTGTTGTACTGAGTTTTTCTGTGCCTTAGCAGCATTTTGTGGCTGCGCATGCACTCACTTGTGTAGGCACCCTGCCCCGCCTACACACAAAAGTGCATGTATGAACCCACACACAGCATATCTGGTGTGGGCACCAACTCTTTCCCTCATTGAAGGATTAGCCTTGTGGACCCCTGGAGATGGAATCAGTTTTTCATCTGGCTGATTTGCTCCAGCCTGAGGCCAGTCGGAAATGTCCTACTGCTGGGACATGATTTGAAGTGATGGTGTTAATTTGGTTAATTAAGATTCCTCGGTAGCGTGTGCTACTTGCAAATCAGCTTAGCATTGTAGTATCACTGCAAAGAGTTATTTGCTGATGCATGGGGTTATGTATGAATTTATGATTATGATGTAGAACCATTCATTTCATGTTTGCAGCTGATGATACAGCTCAATTAAAAGTTGCCACATTAAGACCTGTCTTTCCATGGTGTTCGGGAATCAGCCATGGCTTAGAGTACATTTGGCCCCTGACCTTGCCTGTGGACTGCCAATGAATCTTTGGACGTGTCTACAGAACCCAAGAGTCCTCATTGTGGGGGTATGATTTGTAGAGCCCATCAGTGTGTTCCATTCTAACTCTCCTGTGTAGATCCTGCTAGTGTGCACGGATATAGTCCTGTGCCAAAGAGGAACATTCAGTGTGTGCCAGCAGGGTCTACATGTGGGCGTGAGAGCACACTACACTGGTGCTTTCTATGAATCACCCCTCTGTTGTCCGGACTCTGGTATAGTAATCCAGAGAAGCCTCATGTGCAGGTAGAACCACTCGGTCGTGTTTAAGAGGCACTGGAGAGGCATAAAATAAATATAAATAATTTCCTGCCTGGTTTATCTATTTTAATTTAATAACTTTTGCTTAATTTGGCCCATGCCAGTTGCCAGGATATTGGATCAGGCCTGCCATATTAAATAAGTTTGACACCCCTAGACGAGGGGAAGGATTCCAGGTCTTGTAACTGTGACTGGGTAGGCCCTGACTGAATGGACCAAGAAGGAATTCTTCCATCCCTCCCCCATTTGATTAATAAAGTAAATGAAGTTTTATGCATAACCACTGAAGTCTACTGATCATGGGAATAACTGATGTGAGTAAAGAGATACAGAATGAACAAATACTTAACCTAAGCAAGGTCTAAATTGCCTTGTTTGTAAAGCCTTTCACCTCTGGTGGCTGGGATTCAATCTCTGTCCTAGATTACGGATCAAATGAATTTGATGGCCTCAATCTACTTCCAGTAGTTTAGGGCCCAAGACCACTTACCTTGGGGCTTCATACAGATCTGCATTTCCCTAAAGTTTGCGTTTTTGGATTGTGGCCCATCTCTGGTCCCTAAAGGACATAAATCCACTTTGCAAAACAATCACGTACTCTGGAATATGTGGCAGCATCTTCTACGATATCCAGAACTGGAATAACAAGCCCGACGTTGCAGGATTCACATGCATGGGCTGAGCATGTTGTGGTCTAGGACGAGACTAGTGGAAGATGTTCAGATCAGGACTCCTTGAGGGGGCCATTTAGGGATCTGGGGCAAAAATTGGGGATTGTGCCTGCTTTGAGCAGGGGGTTGGACTAGATGATCTCCTGAGGTCCCTTCCAACCCTGATATTCTATGATTCTATGATTGTATGTGAGCACACATGGCTGGAATAAAGGGGAATTTGGGGATTGATATAGCATGGGGGGAGGGAGCTGCAGGTCAGGACTGAGGTGTGTTGGCGGAGATGTGTGGGTGAAATTTGTGCCCTACCTGGTGCTAGTTCTACACTTTGTTTTCATGAGCACCACAGTCACCAAATGCTTGGCAGAAAAAAGAAATAGAGGCTTTCCTATAGCCATGTAATATATTGCATGTATGTAAGCTGTTATTGTAGGTTAAATATCAATAGTTTATTAAAATCCAATTATTGCAGATAAACTATGCCATAGGTGCAACTGTTATCTAGTGGTTAAAAGTAAACCTCAGTAAAAGGTTTTAATAATGAATTTGTATTGAAGTAAGGTACAATAATATCTTTAGCAATCTCACTTTCAATTTCACGAGACAGTTTTATGTTCAATAAATACCTAGAGATTATTAAAACATATTTATCAAAGATTAACAACTATGAATAGATACAAATCTAAGATGTTAAACTCAATAACATACGGATAATAATCAATTCTTTTATTAAAACACAATAACTGGCCTTGTTTAATCTAAATTAAATGGGTTGTTAGGATCTTTACAAGTGTCGTGTTTCTCTTTGAGTTTTCCTGCTTCTTGCAGATCTCTGATTAGATCTGGGGATGTTGTGCCTAAAATAAAGCAAATCCTAGGAGGCTTCAGCCCAACTTCAAGCACAGGCTGACTGATTTAGGAACATAGGCACAGAGTCCGCAGCTGGCATAAGTGAGCATAACTCCATTGATTTCAGTGGAGCTATTCCACTTTTCAACAATTGTGTCCCATGATTCCCACACCAGATCAGACCCATCGAGTCCACTATCCTGTCCAAATAATGACTGGGGTGTAGAAATAAATAAGGAAGTGTTATTACCAAATGAAATTAATAGGCAGGTGTAAAACAAACAGGAGGAAGTATTTCTTCACACAACGCACAGTCAACCTGTGGAACTCCTTGCCAGAGGATGTTGTGAAGGCCAAGGACTATAACAGGGTTTAAAAAAGAACTAGATAAGTTCATGAAGGATAGGTCTATCAAGACTATTAGCCAGGATGGGTAGGGATGGTGTCCCTAGTCCTCTGTTTGCTAGCAGCTGGAATGGGCGACAGGGGATGGATCACTTGATGATTACCTCTTCTATTCATTCCCTTTGGGGGCACCTGGCCTTGGCCACTGTCAGAAGACAGGATACTGGGCTAGATGGACCTTTGGTCTGACCCATATGACCGTTCTTATATTCTGTCTCTAATAGTGGTCAGAAGAAGAATGCTTAGGAGAAAAGTGCTAGGATCCCTACATGGATGGCTGTGGCTTTGGAACAATGCCATCCTCTTTTCAACTGCCTTCTCCCTCCCCCTGTGGTTGATTCATCAGTGGTCAGTCATTTATTGGGCGTTTGCTCTGGCTGATTGGAACTGCAATTGAGCAGAGAGTAGAATTTGGGGTGGTCCCACATTAGTGAATGTTTTGTGTAGAATTCCTCACCAGGAGAAACTTCCCACATCTGGATTGTGACATGAGGAGAATGGTGACTAAAGGGACTGGTGATCCTTTCCCATCTAGTTGATCAGCTTGAATATGGCTTGGGTTGAGAGTGGTCATCCCACACACTGTTGTGTGAGCCTACATGAAATGAATTTGGTGGTGTCTCAGCTCTGTTCCCAGTGGACAAGTGTCCATATCACCAAAACTGCCATCCCAACTGGCACTGACTATGCTGTGGTTGGCAATCTCAATGAACAGCCAAGGAATGAATAGGCCATGGGAACTTGACTCCATTTTCACATGTAGAGATGGCCCCTTCAGGGCATGACTGAGGCACGTTGGAGGGGACATGCAGAGTGGGGGCAGTGTGTAATTGAAACTTTTCCTGCAGCTGCCTGTACTATACTTGCTCTGTGGACAGAGGGCTTTGGGCTCAGGGCTGACCATGCATCATCTTTCGTCAAACAGAGAATACACTGCAAAACAATAAATACAGAAAGCAATAAACAGGCATCCAGCCCCAACTAGGATGTCACTCCTGGAAAATAGGAACATATGTTTACCTGCACCACAGGTATTAAGCAGGATACTAATTACTCTTCAGGTTTGAAGGTCCCTTCTACCCACACAGGGCCAGAGATGAGTGCCTTTTAGTTGAAATCCTACTCTAAGTAACAACCATGCTGAACAGCTCACTTTATAAGGAACTTTCTACAAGTTTGGAAATGTGAGTGGAGTTTAGCTGCTGTCCCCTTCCTCTTGTGAGCCTGGTTGAGCGCTGATATTGCAGTGCCAGATACAGCAACCCCTGAAGAGCTGCTTGTTGGAGGTAGCTGGCGATCTGTCAGAGTTCCCATGGGCAGGTGTGGAGTGTGTTTTGGGCAGGCTGCTCCAGTCTGGCTCATTTCTGCTGCAATTGCTACTGCTAATCAGGGCCACCTTTGTCTAGAAAACTTGCCTGTGAAGTAGAGCTCCTACACGTTGACTCCTAGTTTCTCTGGAACCTCCCATCCCCATGTATGTGTGATCCCTATTCTATGCCCTTGGCTCTCATCCCTCTATCGCTCAACTCCCAGGAATGGCTTTCTAGAGGGGAAGTCTCCTGAATCCTACTTACAAGGTGACTGAAGAGACTGGAGAGCCCAAGTTGACCTCGAGTCCATCTGCAGACTGGGAATTAGAAATGGGGCTGAGACCCAAAATTTCACAGCCAGGTTATCTGATGTGCTCCCAAAGTTCAGTGGTGTTTGGAGCCATTCTAACAATGAAATTCAGTGCCAGATCCAGCTGAGGATACAAACCGCCCCAGAGTCTGCAGGTGGCCAGGTGTGAGGTTTTAGTTAGGCCCCTCTAGGCTTGGAACACGATTTTTGCATTAGCACTGCCTGTGGCTGCATGGGTTTATGATCTCAGTGGCCATACTATATGCAACTTGTGTGGCTTTCTTTAAATCTGTGTAATTTATCTCAGAGATAGCAGAGTCTAACATGGCCCCAGATAACAATCTGAGGCAGGCAAAGAGAATGCATCATATTGCACTGATTCTGTCATGGCCGTCTAATCCGCTCACTGCAGTACATTGGGGTTTTCTTTTTATTTGAATTCACTGTCTCCTGACTGCCTGGGCTACTCCCTTCCTTCCCTGAATAGGACTATAACCAGGCAAATAGACACCTCCTGAAGGAAGATGAGATATTCATAACTGTAAAGCACAACGTGGCAAAGACAAACAGTCTGGCCTTTATCTAGTCAGACAGCATGTGGTGCCTCTCACTAGCCAGGCTGCAGCTAAAGGCCTATCAGCTTTAGCAATGGTGTCAGTAGGAATGCGCCTAACTGAGGGAGATGTGTCTGTTAGGAGCCACAAAGGGGAATTCACACATGGTCTCATGATGTAATCACACCACTCTGGTGCGCATATGTATTGCCTGTGGGGTTTTTAGATTTCGTAGCAAGAAGGCAGTAGTGTCTCTAGAATCAGGAGGGCATTTGAGGCCATGGCCAGATTCCAGAATCCTTTTAAGATAGGCCATTTTGGGGGCTTAAAAAAGGAGAGCAAGGCTCCTCTAAGGAGGGGTGGCAGCCCTGCTGAGAAGGGACGAGACAGATGGTGTTAATCATTAGCACAATTATACTCACACAAGAGCCTTATTGCATGACAGGAAGCACTTCACTGGATTAGGGGCAACAGAAGCCTCACTGAAGTAGCCATTCCCTGTTACTCCACCATCCCATTTATTGGTTTAGATTCACCTCTTGTACACATTGGCTTCTCTGGTGCTGGAAGGTGGATGCGACCTCTGCTGGGGTCCCAAAGTGTGTGGTCAAGGCAGCTCATCTCCTCATTAGCCTCCATTCTTGAGGTCTGCTCTGGGGTCCCCAGCAGGAGCTAATTTGCTTTCCCTGATGTAGCTTGGCTGAGTGAAGGCCAATAGTATTTTCTGATCTCTGGCCTGGCCAGTCAGCATCCCCAACGCTGGGTCTGTGCAGTGATACAGATGGCAAAGCCAGTGTGAGGGGACATTTGGGGCAGCTCCTCACTGCGAGGAAGAATTAAGAAGGGTGTGTGTCTTACCTGCCCTAGCAGAGGGCAGACTGACTCAGGGCTGTCTTGACTGTAACTGGGTTAGTCCAGAGTCAATCAGACATGTCTTCCTGCACAGCTTGGTAATTTGTTAGCTCCTGGTCAGACTCCGAACTAGTTCCTGATGGGAATGATGGCACAGGAAAAGCTGTATGCATCATACAATAGGCCAAAGACATCCAGCTCTTGCACAGAGCAGGGAGAGTAAAGGGGTCACCCATGAGCATGATCATCCTGTGGCAAACTTACCATGGGACCATGTGTCAGGCTAGCCAGAGGTGATGCAGTCCTGTGAGATATTTTCCTGCAGACAGTGGCACTCTTGGATGGTGTCATGTACTGGCTTTGTGCGTGCAAGTGTAACACTGACAGACCCCGGTCGTTGTTGGGCAGGTGGGATTCAACCTGGGACCTCTGGAGCTTAGAGCATGAGCCTCTACTGCATGACCTAAAAGCCATATGGCTGTTTGCTAACATTATAGAGCAGATTCATTAATCTTTCTCTCTCAGTGCCACTAGGTGGGACAGAACAGCACACCCAGGAGGTGTATGGGTTGCATACTTCCCCTAGCTGAGGAAGCGTGTCCTGACCTTCAGAGACTTCCCAGTTGAAATCCCAGACAAGACCCCACTTGTAACGCCAACAGGCCCCGGTCGTTGGCAGGTGGGATTGAATGTGGGACCTCTGTAGCTTAGTGCATGAGCCTCTCTCTCTCTATATATATCCCCTTCTCCCTCTTGATGCTGCTAGATGGGATAGAACACCACACCCAGGAGGTGTGTGGGTCACACAAGTAATGTTGCTCTCTAGTGGCTCGACCAAGAGAACAAGGGACCTACTACTACTGACTAGGGGAGATCTTATTTACGGCAACTGAAAGAGATCTGTGCTTTTGCAGCTTGAAGACCAGGAGTGAGAGTTTTGTCAGTCCCTTCAGCAAGGCCAGGATTTCATTGCAGGGCTCTAGTCCCAGCTCTTTAGGTATGTGGTGCATCTAGTAACCAAATCTATTGCCTGCAGCACCTGGACTGTGGGGTACTATGTTCCTCTGCCTCCAAAGAAGTACTGACAAGGCTAATTCATGGGCCAAGATGGGCCATAATACAAACAGATGCAACTCCATTGACCTCAGTGGAGTTACCTCTGCTTACACCACAAGTGAATTTGGCCCCTGTGCTTATTCCTAAACCTACTCCGTCCCAAGGAGGAGCTGGTTGCCTAGCTTGTGTGGGGGAGTTTTCCAGCTTAGCGGAAGGCTGCAATTACAGAGGTGGCCAGAGAAAAAGAAAAGCCGGCACGCGCCACTGCCTTTAATGGAATGCAATGATTCTTCCAGGCTCGGGAGTAATATGGGAGATCTGGTTTTAATAAATTAACAGCCTACAAGTAACAATCTCAAGCAATTAAACTCCGGAGTGAAGGCGAGCACCATGAAATGTATTCTGCAATGGCTGGGGGTGGCAAAGACAATCCCTGAGCAGTAGTGAAGACAAAAATCAAATAAAAATGCCCCAGAAGGGGAGAGAATGAGAGATTCACCCTCTCTTTCTAGTGCAGATTCTGGAAGGAGAAGTGTTGCATTCCTCTTCCCCTTTTTCCTCTGCCCCCCACTCCCTCAGTATCCTGATCCAAGTTTATTCTGAGACTCCTTGCTAATCTAATTCTCCACCACCGCCAATTTTCCACCCACTCTTGCCTGGCTATAAAAGGCAATAAAATGGCATCCCGTTGTTGCCCCGATTACTGAGGGATATCGGACGGGGGGCAGGTGGGTGGTGGGGAGCTGAATAGCTGGGGATATCTGGAAGCTGCAAAGAGGAAAAAAAATGAAAAAACCCAAGCAATTGCTAAGCCTCCCTGTCTTACATTAATAGCTGGTATGGAATCCTCTTTGCCATAGAATTCAATTTATTTCCATTTAAGGCTGTTCTTCTCAATCAATGCAGCTAATAAATAGCTGCTGATGGCCATGACCCCTGGGCTGAGGGAAGAATTTATCTTCTGAGCCAATTAAAAGGATTGAACAATTCCTTTTAATAACACTGGGATTTTAATACCAAAAAAACTAAAGAAATCCTCCTCCTCTGTCTTGCAAAAAGAGGTCAGCGAGGCTCAGGCGAGGTTGGGATTAGATGCTTTAACTTGCCATGTGAAGCTCGCAGGGGGAATAAAGCCTTCCCAGTGTAAGCACCAGAATACTCTTCTCCTTTGCTACCCTTTAAAAAGAAATACATATTGGTGATTTATGTCTCTTTGTTTCCCAAGCACATTGGCCAGGCTTTAAAGGGATTATCAGGCCACATGTGTGGCAAGAGAGACAGAGAGACAGACACAAGCACAGGACTGCATTGTGTTTTCATCACCACTTCCTCTGGCTGGGGCATGGGGAGGCATCAGAAAGACAGCATACCATTACAGGACCTGTGAATCCTTCGTGTAACCTGCTGGATAAACAGGGAAAGCAGCTGCAAGATTGTGGAAGGAGCATGTTTCTAGTGGCTGGAGCAGGAGAGTCAGGCACTGCCACTTCCTCGCTGCAAGAATTTGGGCCAGATACTTTACCTATCTCTGACTTAGTTTCCCCATCTCTAAATGGCAGTGATGATACTGACCTAGCTCCCAGGGGAGATGGGAGACTGAGTTAGTGTAAGTTTGTAAAGTCCTTTACAAGTCCCCGGAGCTTAGATATCTTGGTCAGATATGGTATAAATGCCTGAATAAACAGCTAGATTGTTCAATCCTTGGAAGAAAGCATCTAGATAGATGCCAAAGAAAAGATGAAAAAATAAGGGGTTTTATAAGTAAAAATCTATAAAGTTCCTAAGGGGCATGAAGTCCTGTTTATTTTTTAGACCTCCTGTCTTGGTGATTTTTTGGCCCTTATAGCCATAGGATATGAATGTCTTTCAAACATTAATGAATTTATCCTCATAACACTGCAGTTAGCTTTAGTTTACTGATGGGAGACAGAGACACTAATTGACTTGCCCGAGGTCACACAAGATCTCTGTGGCAGAGCCAGGAATTAAACTAGGATCTCCTCAGTCCCTCTCCAGTGCCTTAAACACAAGCCTATCCTTCAGCCTGTCTCCTTTTGTGAGGCCACAAGAGGTGTGATTAGCCAGACGCTTGGTCTGACAACCCTATAGTTTAAACAGGGCATTGCTAGTGAAGGGTTTTAACCTCTTGTTCCAACAGAGCTTGGATTTCAACCTGAAGGGTTTTCTACAAGGTTTAGTTGGTCTCCCAGTCTTCCTGGAGGTGCAGTGGCATGAATGGACTCTGAGTGGGTTGAGAAGTGGGGGAGAATTTTATTGTAGTGGGTGGGGAGGTATTTTGTGGATACTAAAGCAATGGCATTTTTCACTTATGTTTTTATAAATAATGTACAAGCTCCTAAGGTTTTAATGGAACAATTCCATCCAAACAGGAAACCAGGTTACCTCCTGAGCAGAAAAGGAATGGAGTTTTGTAGTTATTACAATCCTCTTTCCACAAAAAATGCTGGAAATGCATCCGATGAAGTGAGCTGTAGCTCACGAAAGCTTATGCTCAAATAAATTTGTTAGTCTCTAAGGTGCCACAAGTACTCCTTTTCTTTTTGGAAATCTATAGTCAACCGGTATTAAATTTTCCATGTGCATGGGGGTGGGTGTATGTGCGCGTGTGATGCCACTGAGAATTGTGGCAATGCGTGAACATTTCCGTCACAGTGTGCCTTATCTCTGAAGTGCAAATGGAACAGGTTGCTTTTCCTGGGTGAGCTGTTGATGAACGACGATTGCGTGCTACCGACTTCATGGGCTTGGAAGGAAAGCATAACAGCAATCCTACCTCTTACAATTTTCAGGACTTCAGTAGCATTTCATAGAATCATAGAATCATAGAATATCAGGGTTGGAAGGGACCCCAGAAGGTCATCTAGTCCAACCCCCTGCTCAAAGCAGGACCAAGTCCCAGTTAAATCATCCTAGCCAGGGCTTTGTCAAGCCTGACCTTAAAAAACTCTAAGGAAGGAGATTCTACCACCTCCCTAGGTAACGCATTCCAGTGTTTCACCACCCTCTTAGTGAAAAAGTTTTTCCTAATATCCAATCTAAACCTCCCCCATTGCAACTTGAGACCATTACTCCTCGTTCTGTCATCTGCTACCATTGAGAACAGTCTAGAGCCATCCTCTTTGAAACCCCCTTTCAGGTAGTTGAAAGCAGCTATCAAATCCCCCCTCATTCTTCTCTTCTGCAGACTAAACAATCCCAGCTCCCTCAGCCTCTCCTCGTAAGTCATGTGCTCTAGACCCCTAATCATTTTTGTTGCCCTTCGCTGTACTCTTTCCAATTTATCCACATCCTTCTTGTAGTGTGGGGCCCAAAACTGGACACAGTACTCCAGATGAGGCCTCACCAGTGTCGAATAGAGGGGAACGATCACGTCCCTCGATCTGCTCGCTATGCCCCTACTTATACATCCCAAATGCCATTGGCCTTCTTGGCAACAAGGGCACACTGCTGACTCATATCCAGCTTCTCGTCCACTGTCACCCCTAGGTCCTTTTCCGCAGAACTGCTGCCGAGCCATTCGGTCCCTAGTCTGTAGCGGTGCATTGGATTCTTCCATCCTAAGTGCAGGACCCTGCACTTATCCTTATTGAACCTCATTAGATTTCTTTTGGCCCAATCTTCCAATTTGTCTAGGTCCTTCTGTATCCTATCCCTCCCCTCCAGCGTATCTACCACTCCTCCCAGTTTAGTATCATCCGCAAATTTGCTGAGAGTGCAATCCACACCATCCTCCAGATCATTTATGAAGATATTGAACAAAACGGGCCCCAGGACCGACCCCTGGGGCACTCCACTTGACACCGGCTGCCAACTAGACATGGAGCCATTGATCACTACCCGTTGAGCCCGACAATCTAGCCAGCTTTCTACCCACCTTATAGTGCATTCATCCAGCCCATACTTCCTTAACTTGCTGACAAGAATGCTGTGGGAGACCGTGTCAAAAGCTTTGCTAAAGTCAAGAAACAATACATCCACTGCTTTCCCTTCATCCACAGAACCAGTAATCTCATCATAAAAGGCGATTAGATTAGTCAGGCATGACCTTCCCTTGGTGAATCCATGCTGACTGTTCCTGATCACTTTCCTCTCCTCTAAGTGCTTCAGGATTGATTCTTTGAGGACCTGCTCCATGATTTTTCCAGGGACTGAGGTGAGGCTGACCGGCCTGTAGTTCCCAGGATCCTCCTTCTTCCCTTTTTTAAAGATGGGCACTACATTAGCCTTTTTCCAGTCATCCGGGACTTCCCCCGTTCGCCACGAGTTTTCAAAGATAATGGCCAAGGGCTCTGCAATCACAGCCGCCAATTCCCTCAGCACTCTCGGATGCAATTCGTCCGGCCCCATGGACTTGTGCACGTCCAGCTTTTCTAAATAGTCCCTAACCACCTCTATCTCTACAGAGGGCTGGCCATCTCTTCCCCATTTTGTGATGCCCAGCACAGCAGTCTGGGAGCTGACCTTGTTAGTGAAAACAGAGGCAAAAAAAGCATTGAGTACATTAGCTTTTTCCACATCCTCTGTCACTAGCTTGCCTCCCTCATTCAGTAAGGGGCCCACACTTTCCTTGGCTTTCTTCTTGTTGCCAACATACCTGAAGAAACCCTTCTTGTTACTCTTGACATCTCTTGCTAGCTGCAGCTCCAGGTGCGATTTGGCCCTCCTGATATCTTTCCTACATGCCCGAGCAATATTTTTATACTCTTCCCTGGTCATATGTCCAACCTTCC
Organism: Dermochelys coriacea; assembly: GCF_009764565.3. Taxonomy (NCBI): domain Eukaryota; kingdom Metazoa; phylum Chordata; order Testudines; family Dermochelyidae; genus Dermochelys; species Dermochelys coriacea. The sequence goes on along the minus strand of NC_050074.1, from coordinate 22,325,567 downwards.
ACTTCTTGTAAGCTTCTTTTTATGTTTAAGATCCGCTAGGATTTCACCATTAAGCCAAGCTGGTCGCCTGCCATATTTACTATTCTTTCGACTCATCGGGATGGTTTGTCCCTGTAACCTCAACAGGGATTCCTTGAAATACAGCCAGCTCTCCTGGACTCCCTTCCCTTTCATGTTAGTCCCCCAGGGGATCCTGGCCATCTGTTCCCTGAGGGAGTCAAAGTCTGCTTTCCTGAAGTCCAGGGTCCGTATCCTGCTGCTTACCTTTCTTCCCTGCGTCAGGATCCTGAACTCAACCAACTCATGGTCACTGCCTCCCAGATTCCCATCCACTTTTGCTTCCCCCACTAATTCTACCCGGTTTGTGAGCAGCAGGTCAAGAAAAGCGCTCCCCCTAGTTGGCTCCCCTAGCACTTGCACCAGGAAATTGTCCCCTACGCTTTCCAAAAACTTCCTGGATTGTCTATGCACCGCTGTATTGCTCTCCCAGCAGATATCAGGAAAATTAAAGTCACCCATGAGAATCAGGGCATGCGATCTAGTAGCTTCCGTGAGTTGCCGGAAGAAAGCCTCATCCACCTCATCCCCCTGGTCCGGTGGTCTATAGCAGACTCCCACCATGACATCACTCTTGTTGCACACACTTCTAAACTTAATCCAGAGACACTCAGGTTTTTCCACAGTTTCGTACCGGAGCTCTGAGCAGTCATACTGCTCCCTTACATATAGTGCTACTCCCCCACCTTTTCTGCCCTGCCTGTCCTTCCTGAACAGTTTATAACCATCCATGACTGTACTCCAGTCATGTGAGTTATCCCACCAAGTCTCTGTTATTCCAATCACGTCATAATTCCTTGACATCACCAGGACCTCCAGTTCTCCCTGCTTGTTTCCAAGGCTTTGTGCTATTTGAACTATTTCAGTTCTTTTCCTCTCCTCACTCTAACTTCCATTGTGTATTAATTATCAGATGATAGTTGCCTTAAAGCACTCTCCTTCCACTAACTACAAGTCTGATTACAGGAAGAATGTGGAGCTGCTGGAGAGTTCCATTTGAGAACATTGGTTTGGAGAGCACAGTCCCTGCATTTGCATGTTGCGGACTGTTGCAATAGTGCACATTTACTATTTGCGTGAGGGGCTGAAGCCCCCACCTGGAATGGGGCAGACATCACTTGTTGCTAGAGAGGCTAGTGTTTAAAGAAGCTTTGTGTTAGTGCTGGATTAACACACCTGGAGACTATCATTCCGCTTAGCCACAAGGGATTATGATGCCCCATGTGCAGTGGAAGAGAATGTCGGAAACCAGAGCAGGGCCACGTTGCATTAGCCTCACCACTTCTTCTTTCAGAGTCATCAGGTGCAGCAAGTTGAGCTCCTTGCTGTTGAGTCTTCATGCCTTGCCTTGAGGAGCTCCCAGTCAGCTCAGATGTCATCCTGAGCTTTAAATTGTTTGCTGCAACTGGACTGCTAGAGTCTGTGGATTTCTTAGTGAGACTGTAAACTCTGTGGGGCAGGGAAAGTCTTGCTATATGTGTGTACAGCACCTAGAATAATGTGACCCTGATCCTGACTGTGCCTGTAGGCACTGCCTTAGGATAAATAATAACAACAACATTCTGCTTTCATTCATTCTGTTTTAGCCAGCTAGTCTTCCCCTTTTGCTGTGGGAGGGCCCCACCTTGCCTGACTATGGATTTTGGGCTGTTCCTTATTTTTATTGAAAATCCTAATTCCTGCATGTGGATGGCAACATCTCCCTCCCTGCTCACTGCCATCTGGCAGGCCTCCCCCTGCCTAGTCAGAATGAAGATCTGGGACTAGCTGTAGTGTGAAATGGGAATTCCTCCTCTTATGGCTAGGTTTGAAGGAGAATTGGGAGTAAGCGATTAAGGGGATCAAAGAAGCTGTGAAGTAAACCATGAGAAAGGCAATTTAGGATCCTGCACCTTGAGATCTAAAAGGTACATTGTTCAGCCAACGGGCAGGGGCACAAGGCATTCTGGGTAGATCTGCTTCTCATGATGAAATGTTGCTGTTTTGAATAGTTCATAATGACACGTTAGAAAATGCTTAGTGCTCGTAGTTACATGCGTCTGCCTGTGTCTCTTAGAGTTGGAACTGAACCAAGCTGCCCCGCTCTTTGGGGAGGGAGAATCAGAATCCAGACTGAGCGCAAATACAAATTTTGCATTCTGTCAAATAGATTAAACCAAATTGATGAATCCAAACTAAACATTCCTGAACTTGGTGGTGGCTCGGAATGTGGAGCCATCCCTAGTCTGTCTGTCTGTCCTCTTGATCATTTTCTCTCTTGAGAAAGATGTTGGAAAATTGACCAGTATGTGACATCCCACCAAACACCATACTCCAGAAGGAGATTTGCTTTCCATGCAGGACAATGCTGCTTAAACTCGTTACAAGCATAGCCATAATTATTCCTCCTGAAGGGCTCTGCTCAGGTGTTGCGCGGCAGTAGCACTTTATTATACGTCAACTCCCATGCTGTTTTACAACATTGTTTCCATGGTTACACAACACCCTCTATAACCCACGGAGGCCACAGAGATATGGGATTGCATTTTACAGAGGCAAGAGCTGTCATGTATGGAGACTGTTTTAATAACTGATGAAGAGTAAAGCGCTAACCCATGGTTAGGCCCCGGTTGTGAGGGAGCTGCCCTATGCATAATTCTTGGTGGTGGGAAGCACTGGAGGTCAGAGGTGGAGAGAAGTGTGAGATATTGCTGGGCCTTCGGATGGTGTTGTGCATCTTCCAACCAGCCAGCCTCTCACCTTGTTCACCAGTAACAAACTCATAACTGTCAACTACTAAATCTAATAACAGGACGTTGCAGAGGTTTGGATGAGGAGAAGTTAAAGCAAAAGAAAAAGGGAGGAATAATCAGTTTGTGCCACCAGAAGATGATCCCTCTTTATGCTGGCAGTTGATATAGCAAGTTAGCCAAATGTTTCTGGACTGAGACTTTAAAATGATGGGCCAGGTCCTCAGCTAGTGCAAATCAGCGTAAATCCATTGATGTCAGTGGTGCTATGCTGATTTATACGAAAGGATTTGGACCAAAATAGCTCTTTCTTTCCAGAACCATGGATCGATCACATTGATATTTGACTTCTTCTTATTAAAACTCGTCTCTGTTTTAATAATGGAGCTTTTACAAAGAAAGGGGACCTTGTGCTGAAGTGACTGACTGACACGGAAAGATTAAGGATCCGTTTGGTGTCTGAAAGTTTATGGGTGTGAGTGGTTGACATTGTATTCATGATACTTAGTTGGTAGGTAGCTAAGCAGCTATGCCCACAAATCAGATACTGCCATTTGATATCTGCCAGCCATAAACTCTGCCTTCTATGTGCACCTGCATATTTATCAGTATCCGGACTACACGGTCTACTCCATGAGGAGAAATTTGGGAGTCTAGGGTGAGAGATGGAAAATGGTTCTTTTTTCTCTTGCAGAAATTTTCAACTTTTGGCCAAAAACCCCCAAAACAAAATTTTTTTGGTAGAAAACAGATTTTTGTCTGGGTGAAAACATTGTCATCTGGGGGGATTTCAATTAAAAGTCAAAATTTTCTGCAGAAAGCAGATGTTTCCACAAAATTCTCATTTAGTCAGCAACCCAATTTTCCACCAAAAACCAGCTTAGATGGAAAATTTCAACTGCTGTATCTGGTGAAATTGAAAGAGTCCTATTGGTAATAAGAACAGGACGACTTGTGGCACCTTAGAGACTAACAAATGTATTTGAGCATAAGCTTTTGTGAGCTACAGCTCACTTCATCGGATGCATTCAGTGGATGCTATAGCTTATGAAAGCTTATGCTCAAATGAATTTGTTAGTCTCTAAGGTGCCACAAGTACTCCTTTACTTTTTGTGAATACAGACTAACACGGCTGCTGCTCTGAAACCTACTGGTAATAGTGGACAACATAATAGATATCTGTTTGCAGTGTGATATGACTCCAAAACCAAACCACAAACAAATCCCATCAACAACAACAAAAACCCAACACTGCAAGTTTTGGCTACATCTATACAGGCATCACATCATGAAGTAGGGTGGTAACAGTCCTGGTCTACAAGGTTCGGATACATTCATAACTGCAATATTGCATTCAGTTCCAGACACAACATTACCAGTTATTGCCTTCATCCTGGCAAACCCAAGGGACATGGTTTCCTTGTACATTGAGTGCCACCCACATCCATCTCTGGATAGATCCTTAAGGTGGTCTGGCTGGACATTCAATTTATGTCCATCACTGGAATCTTATCATGCCCCGAAAGCTTTTGGTGCCTATATGATCACTGGTCATATAGCAGCATTCATTGGTAAACACACTTTGGAATTCATTGGTCTTCCATTCTAATAATATATGCAGTGTGGTTGTAGCTGTATTGGTCCCAGGAAATTAGAGAGACAAGGTGGGTGAGGTAATATCTTTTATTGGACCAACTTCTGTTGGTGAGAAAAACAACCTTTCAAGTCCCACAGAGCAGCTTGTCTCTCTCATCAACAGAAGCTGGTCCAATAAAAAATATTACCTCATCCACCTTGTCATTCTAATACCATGTCCATGCTAAGAAAGCCACTAAAACTGATCCAGTGCTGATGGAGGCAGCTACTGGGTTCAGCTTTCATAGAATCATAGGGATGGAAGAGACCTCAGGAGGTCATGTAGTCCAACCCCCTGCTCAAAGCAGGACCAACCCCAACTAAATCATCCCAGTCAGGGCTTTGTCAAGCCGGGCCTTAAAAACCTCTAAGATGGAGATTCCACCACCTCCCTAGGTAACCCATTTCAGTGCTTCACCACTCTCCTAGTGAAATAGTTTTTCCTAATATCCAACCTAGACCTCTCCCACTTCAACTTGAGACCATTGCTTCTTGTTTTGTCATCTGCCACCACTGAGAATAGCCTAGCTCCATCCTATTTGTAACCATCCCTAAGGTAGTTGATGGCTGCTATCAAATCCCTCCTCACTCTTTTCTTCTGCAGACTAAATAAGCCCAATTCCCTCAGCCTCTCCTCATAAGTCATGTGCCCCAACCCCCTAATCATTTTCGTTGCCCTCTGCTGAACTATCTCCAATTTGTCCACATCCATTCTGTAGTGGGGGGCCCAAAACTCAGTACTCAGTACTCCAGATGTAGCCTCACTAGTGCTGAATAGAGGGGAATAATCACTTCACTCGATCTGCTGGCAATGCTCCTACTAATGCAGCCTAATATGCCGTTAGCTTTCTTGGCAACAAGGGCACACTCTTGACTCATATCCAGCTTCTTATCCACTGTAATCCCCAGGTCTTTTTTTTGCAGAACTGCCGCTTAGCCAATCGGTCCCCAGCCTGTAGCAGTGCATGGGATTCTTCCATCATAAGTGCAGGACTCTGCACTTGTCCTTGTTGAACCTCATCAGATTTCTTTTGGCCCAATCCTCTGGACCTATCCCTACCCTCCAGTGTATCTTCCTCTCCCCACAGCTTAGTGTCATCCGTGAACTTCCTGAGGGTGCAATCCATCCCATCATCCAGATCATTAATGAAGATGTTGAACAAAATCGGCCCCAGAATTGACCCCTGGGGCATTCTGCTTGATATTGGCTGCCAACGAGACATCGAGCCGTTGATCATTATCCGTTGAGCCCGATGATCTAGCCAGCTTTCTATCCATCTTTTAAGTCCATTCATCCAATCCATACTTTAACTTGCTGGCAAGAATACTGTGGGAGACTGTATCAGAAGCTTTGCTAAAGTCAAGGTATATCACATCCACCGCTTTCCCCATATCCACAGAGCCAGTTATCTCATCGTAGAAGGCAATCAGGTTGGTCAGACATGACTTGCCATTGGTGAATCCATGTTGACTGTTTCTGATCACCTTCCTCTCCTCCATGTGCTTCAAAATGGATTCCTTGAGGACCTGCTCCATGATTTTTCCAGGGACTGAGGTGAGGCTGACTGATTTTTGAAAATATTGTTTTCTGAACTTGTCTGGCCACTTGCTATGGAGCAACTGATAAAGACAATGAGAACTGAAAAAAGTAAATCCTGTGTTCTTCAGCACTCCTCAGTGCCCATGTTTTACTTCTGTGTAGTAAAGTTGGTATCATCGTGGTACTATAGATTTGTGGCTTCATGGCAAGCCTGATGTTATGATGTCCCTCAGTTTGGTGAATTGCAGCAGCTGAGGGTCAGTCTGGTTGGTCAAGAAGCCACGTGGATTGTTCTAGTTATTAATCTGGATAAAACTAAGTTCCATGAAGAAGCCCCCAGCTCCAGATTACAACCAGATCAGTATTAACCAGTCCAGATGGGACATTGAGCAGGTGGCAACTGTCAAATAACTGAGCAGCCTCATAAACAGTAGTGGAGAATGGTGTGAAAGATACAGACACTCAAATAGCAGCAGCTGCTGCCGTATTTTGGGCTGTTCCATGGCCTCTGTGGTGATGTCGTGATCTCAACCACATTACCAGTAGGTAATGACAAATGGGTTTAAGTTGGGGGAAGAGCAACCAAATGATCATGTGGCTGGAGAAAGTGATTTATGTAGAAAGACTCAATCAGCGAAGTGTAGCTCAGAGATGACAATGTGTGTGCTTGTGTGGGGAAATGATAACAGTCTAAAAATATTTGAAGGGTGTAAACATGAAAATGGGAGAGGAATGATCACTGGGACTCCTTATGGTAGATGGTTCTGAGCTAGCACATCTCATTTCAGGATCAAGGCCTTGGCAGTACAACTAGGAGTGAGCAGGCATTGCTATTGTAGACTACTTAGGCTGTATTCTTTTATTTTACAGATATGGATCACCCCAGCCCCACTGGTGAATGTGATTGTAACAGGAAAGCGCACTGCTAAAACATCATCCCCAAATAGAATAAAGCCACCAAACATGACCTGCTTTCTTTTACTTCATTGCAATAGCTGCCCCAGCCCTGATCATCCCCTTCTTATCCTGTCGTCATACTGCTTCCTGCCACATCCGTGCACCTGTGATTGCCTGATCATTGCACTCTGTTTGGTCACTGGAAGGGCATTAATGCCCAAGAAGCGGGCATTGCAACAGAAGCTTCATGTTTTGAGGCTTTCTGCCTCAGACAAGCACAGGTACTGGGGGCTATGATATGCCCCATTTGATGATCGCGTCTTAAGACCAGCCAACTCCAGTGTGGGGTCAATTAAGGCAACGCCATAGAGTCCAGGACTGATCTGCGTTGGGTGGTAGGTGTTCAACTGGTGGGAGCCAGAGTGCACAGGCTACAGGCACATTCTCTGCTCTTGTTTGCCAGAACTGAACCCTTGTCTGTTTGGTGACAATGTTAGGGGTTTAAAGGTGGCAAAAAAAAACCTCTATTGTGACTTCAAACAACTCAGGACCAGTGTTATATCTGATAAAGGATGTCTTGGATCTGTGCATTGCCCTGTGCCCTGATCCAAAGCACACTGAAGTCAATGGGATTGTTTCCATTGATTTTAGTGGGCTTTAGAGCCAACCCTCTGTATCCAACTGACATTTGTCATCTGTGTTCTTCCCTCCCTTCTCATGTATATATAATAAGGTACCATATGGATCATCATTAACAGGCAATGAGACTATAAAGAAATCATTCTATATTTTATTTGGCTCTTGCTGTGTTTATAGATACAAAGCTGGTTCCCCAGTTGAAGTGGAGCTACACTGTTTCATGCTCGCTGAAGATCTGACTCCCTGTTTTGTGTGGAAATCTTCCTGTCTCATTGAGTTTTCCAAGGACATAAATAAACGTGAGAGACATGTGGCCTTGCCTTGATGAATTATTTTGGAGGTTAATGGGCTAGAGGATTTGTGGGCAGAAATGATTAAATAAAAAGCACTTTAATACAGTCGTGTTGTGGAAAGGCCGTCGAGAAACCGCAGTTAGTATGTAACTGGAACAGCCTTATTTTAGCGATCGCTGCTACAAATCTATTAGTCCCACACTCTGCAGCCTGGGTTGGGGCTGATGAGCTACACTGGTGGGAACACAAGTCATTTTCTGAAATATATGTAGCTTGCAAATCTTTTAGACTGTTATCCAATTCCTTTTCTTTCAGTTTAATTAGGAAATAAAACATGGCCTTAAAAACTCCAAGTACAATTGGCTGAAAGCATGTCACTGTTGCTCTGTGTTACTGACACTGCTGCTTTAGCACACAAGGGTCAGGTAGAACCATTCCCAGAGCACAAGGTTTCCATGGGAGAGTGATAGCTGAACAGCCAGAGTGGCTAATGTCTGCAGTAATGTCACAGGAGAGTGGGAACTCCATCACTGTATTAATGCCCTTGCAATTAGAATGTGTGACAAGTGACAAGTACAGGGCTGGCTGGAGTCCTCTGCATCCCTCCTTGCTTTAGCGCAGGAGCTTTGGAAACTTTAGAAGATTCTTGTAAACTGGTGGGCTGTTTCACCACCCCAGGAAGAGAAGCAAACACCTCACCCTAGTTTTTTAAAGGCTCCTGCTTCAGTTGCACAGGGTATTGTTTGCCATAACACAGCTGAGCTGGTTACAGTCTCCGTCGGCTTTTCTCTTGGCTCCACTACCCAGGTGCAAAGATATCCTTCATCTCAGCCCCTTTGGCCCACCCTCCTCTTTCTTATATGCCCTGCCCAGCCATGTGATAGGCAGGGATCCCTTAACCCTTTCCAGGTGGCTGCTTCACTTTGTCACAATTCTGTTTGGCTAAGCAAAAGAGTATTTAGACTAAATGTCAGAAATGGTTTGTAAGGGTGAGGCCTGTTGAGAGGTGAAGGGTTTCCAAAAAGGAGGTGCTAGCAGCTCCATTGTTTGCGACAACTGGCCTTAGCAAAGCCTTGTTAGATATGCTCCAAGGGACAATCCTGTATTGGCTGAGGGAGGGACAACATAGCCATGTACTGTAGGTAGTTTCCATGTCATGTGTCTGTGGGACTAGCCCATTAGCTGACTGCTTCCTGTAACTGACCTTGGTAGGCTGGTACAGTACCACTCCTCCCGCTTGTGTTGTGAGCATGCATTGAACCCACCACATCAAGAGCACAGGTATCTCTCTACCACTTGAACAGATAGAGTAACTATACTGGTTGGTAAGGCTCTTCTCCTCTGTGTGGACCAGTAGTAAGAGGGGGACATGGCACATTAAGCCATGCTTTACGTGGAGAGATATGGCATAGTCACCTGTCACAAACTAGCAACGTCCAAACCTTGGTGTGCAAATCAGGGGCTTCATCTCAAAGCTCTTTATAGAGGATCTCAAAGACACTACACAGAAGTGGGGCTGCAGTTTCAAATTCTGTAGCAGGTGGGAGTGTATATACTAGAGAGAGGTTTTTTTTTTTTTACAAGCATGGCCTGCTTATGGGCGATGAGAACTTAGCATAGTAATAAATTATGCATTTGTTTGGAACTCTGGAAGCCCAGTCTAGGACAAGTCTCTCATAAGAAGTTAGGGGAAAATCCTCTTTCTCCTACTCTGTGGGCACAGGGCGTCCTGCCTGCAGCAGAAATGGTGGGGTCAACTGCAGAGAGAGGCTCAGGAGGCATGGAGACTGCCTGGGGAAGAGAGCATGCCATCCTATGCAATGGAGCCTCTGAGGGCTACTTCCATGGCAGGGTGAAATGGGTAACTGGTAGGGGTGATCAGGCTGGAGAAGAGGGGTGGCTGGAGATGGTGATTGTAGCTTGTTTCATATACAGCGTACCAGGTAATAACATGAGAGGCCTCCATGCTTGTAAAACTAAACTGGGTCTTTATTAAGAGACTACTTAGAGAGGTGCTTCAGCTAGCATTCCAGCCATGTGCACACAGACTAACTTTGTGGTGCCTTGCCCAAACTCCCTTCTCCTGCACTCCTCCTTTCAAGTTCCATGCAGGTTGCTATACTGATGAGGTGCTCCTCTGCCACTTTGCAGCCTAATAATATATGTGGAGGTAGATTCCCTGCAGTATAAAATCATAGAAATGTAGGGCTAAAAGGGACCTCGAGAGGTCATCAAGTTCAACCCCCTGCACTGAGGTGTGATCAAGTAAACCTAGCCCATTCCCAACAGGTATTTGTCCAACCCATTCTTAAAACCTCCAAGAATCAGGATTCCACAATCTCCCTTCCGCCTATTCCCTATATCCTTCAGGGATCAGTTTTGGGACCAATCTTATTTAATCTTTTTATTACTGACCTTGGCACAAAAAGTGGGAGTGTGCTAATAAAGTTTGCAGACGATACAAAGCTGGGAGGTATTGCCAATTCGGAGAAGGATCGGGATATTATACAGGAGGATCTGGATGACCTTGTAAACTGGAGTAATAGTAATAGGATGAAATTTAATAGTGAGAAGTGTAAGGTTATTCATTTAGGGATTAATAACAAGAATTTTAGTTATAAATTGGGGATGCATCAATTAGAAGTAACGGAAGAGGAGAAGGACCTTGGAGTATTGGTTGATCATAGGATGACTATGAGCTGCCAATGTGATATGGCTGTGAAAAAAGCTAATGCAGTTTTGGGATGCATCAGGAGAGGCATTTCCAGTAAGGATAAGGAGGTTTTAGTACCGTTATACAAGGCACTGGTGAGACCTCACCTAGAATACTGTGTGCAGTTCTGCTCTCCCATGTTTAAAAAGGATGAATTCAAGCTGGAGCAGGTACAGAGAAGGGCTACTAGGATGATCCGAGGAATGGAAAACTTGTCTTATGAAAGGAGACTTAAGGAGCTTGGCTTGTTTAGCCTAACTAAAAGAAGGTTGAGGGGAGATATGATTGCTCTCTATAAATATATCAGAGGGATAAATACAGGAGAGGGAGAGGAATTATTTCAGCTCAGCACCAATGTGGACACAAGAACAAATGGGTATAAACTGGCCACCAGGAAGTTTAGACTTGAAATCAGACGAAGGTTTTTAACCATCAGAGGAGTGAAGTTTTGGAATAGCCTTCCAAGGGAAGCAGTGGGGGCAAAAGATCTATCTGGTTTTAAGATTCTACTTGATAAGTTTATGGAGGAGATGGTATGATGGGATAATGGGATTTTGGTAAGTAATTGATCTTTAAATATTCAGGGTAAATAGGTTAAATCCCCTGAGATGGGATATTAGATGGATGGGATCTGAGTTACCCAGGAAAGAATTTTCTGTAGTATGTGGCTGGTGAATCTTGCCCATATGCTCAGGGTTTAGCTGATTGCCATATTTGGGGTCGGGAAGGAATTTTCCTCCAGGGCAGATTGGAGAGGCCCTGGAGGTTTTTCGCCTTCCTCTGTAGCATGGGGCATGGTTGACTTGAGGGAGGCTTCTCTACTCCTTGAAGTCTTTAAACCATGATTTAAGGACTTCAATAGCTCAGAGATGGGTGAGGTTTTTCATAGGAGTGGGTGGGTGAGATTCTGTGGCCTGCACTGTGCAGGAGGTCAGACTAGATGATCAGAATGGTCCCTTCTGACCTTAGTATCTATGAATCTATGAATCTATTCCAGTACTCAAGTAGCCCTATAGTTAAAGAGTATTTCCTAATATCTAACCTAAATCTCCCTTGCCATAGATTAAGCCCACTACTTCTTGTCCTGCCTTCAGTGGACATAGAGAACAATTGATCACACTCCTCTTTATAATTGCCCTGAACATACTGGAAGATTGTTGTCAGGTTTCCCTTCAGTCTTCTTTCCTCAAGACTAAACATGCTCAGTTTTTTAACCTTTCCTCAGAGGTCCAATTTTTGAAATCATTTATTGTTTTTGTTGCTCTCCAATTTGTCCACATCTTTCCTAGTGTGGTGCCCAGAATTGGGCACACTACTCCAGCTGAGGCCTCACCAGTGCTGAGTATAGTGGGACAATTACCTTCTGTGTCTGACATACAACACTCCATTTGAAATGCTTCCAAACTGGCCCATTCGCCTGACATTTAAAACATACGGTAGGATGCAAGGATGTGAGATAGCTAGATATATATACCCACATGTATGCATGGAAACTAGCTAAATGCACACAATAGTCAATTCTAAATGGATTCTGCTAAATACTGAAGTCCTCAATTCTTACTCAGCCACTTCTCCCGCTGAAGTCAGTGAGCATTTGCCTGAACAAGGATAGTAGGATTTAGTCCATTATTTTGAATTTAGTTGTTTCCTGGTTCTTATTAAATTATTATTTAATAATAATTAATTCATTATTCTTACCTGGATAAGAACATCTGGACTAGACTCTATGGGCCTTTTTTTGACCTTTCTCTTCTCTAGAGTGTTTAATGGTGGAGCAGGAGGCATATACAACTGTAGCAACCCAGTAAGGTGCTCAGAGCTATTCTGTCTGTGTGGGGCTGACACAGGCAGACTGCCTCAAGGAAGTGATGTGGAGATCGTATTGTATAATGCTCCTTACACCTGCTTGTGTATTACCTCTAGCACCTGCTAGCAAGTACGCAGAAGAATGGGTGCCTCTTTATGACCCCTTGGCTACCAGGAGCCAGATTCCGGGTGCACCTCTGCAGGGTGGGCACTAGGGACCAGGGCATAAACTGACCCTTCCCCCCAACCCAGCCCAAGTTAGATCAGGCCCTGACTTTTCCACATCCCCAGCCCAACATAGAATGCTTCCTGCATCTTGTACCTGTGACACAGAGGCCTGTTGGTGGTTCACTACTCTGGGTCAAGAACTGCTGTCAGGTCAGACAAACTCACTACATCTAATGCACTGTTCTCATTATATGTACCCAAAGGTGGCATGCGATATACCACTGAAAAACCAATAAGTTACTGCTCATTAATATTATTGCATCATGTATGGATGGTTAACCCACAAAAAACATATACATGTATGCTGGAAATATGTCACTAAAATGTGTTTAAACCAGGCATGTCAGGGGGAGTGACAAACAGGTTTTCTCCAAAGAAAAGAGGCCAAAACCTCAAACCAGGTGTGGCTAAATTGAGTGGACTATTCATTGGTATGGGAGGTTACAGGAAGTGATCATTTGCATCGTAAAAATCATCTGTGGGGGAGAAGACAGCATGGCATCCAGACCCAGCAGGGAAAAGGAGCTTTGTCTAGCCTTACTTTTCAAAGAATACATTTCAAAGGTTTACTGATCTATAAAAAGAGAGGTGGGAGAACCCATCGTTATCCATCACTGGTACATCTGATAAAAGTGGATCCTTCAACCCAGGGGGCTGAAGTTGGTGGGAACTGAATATAGGTGAGAAACCTACTTAAGCAAAGATTGGAATTTGCTGAAGTTAAGTTTAGTCTTACTTTTGTTTGTAACCATTTCTATCTGTACCTTGGTACTTGGTAGCACTTAAACCTATGACATATTGTTTAATAAGCTTGTTTTACTTTTATGATAAACCAATTCAGTGCTGTGTTTGAAGGGAAGGGTGTGTTTACCCCAGTTAAACTAATGAGCTGCAGTGTATTGTCTCTTTAAAGGAGCAATGAACATATGTAGTAACTTCTGTGAGTGTTCCAGGAGAGGGCTGACATTGCAGGGAGACATCCCTGGGGAACTTGGGAGTTGGGGTTCACTGCAGGTTACCTGCAAGGCAAGATTTGGGCTGACAGAGTCCTGAAAAGTTTGCTAGCAAGGCAGACAAGCTGGTGTGTCAGGGAGTTGTCACAGTGACTTGCTGAGGCTGAGAGGGGTAATACAGTAACTCAGTTCTGGGGACTTCAGCATAGTGCCAGATGATTTGGGGAAAATTCAGGAGTGGGATAGTGTTGGCATCACTCTGAAAAAAGTAACTGGGTGGTGGAAGCTAGGGTAAGACCTGGATGCTTATGGGCTGGCTCCTGTGTCAGGGCTGTGAGCCACAGCAGCGTAGCATTGAAGTCATCCAGAGTTGCAGGGCAGGTGGTGACACAACCCCTTGATGGTTTGGGTTGAACCCCAAAACATCACACCCACCTTTTCACCTGCTGGGGAGCCCTTATGGCAGGGGAATCCTCAGCTGCTATTCTAAGGCAGTTTCAAGTCCTCTGTATGCTGCTGGTCAAGGATCTGACACATGAAGTGCCCCCAGGCAAGCTAGCAGCTGCCTACCTCTAGTGCTAATGTCACTGCTTAAGTCCCACACAGGAATGTTTGGGAAGGGAGAAGAGAGGCTCCCTTCATCTCATAACTCACTTACATAGGGGGCAGCCAGACTTTAACCCTATGTTGTCAGAAATCTCAGGGTCTTTGTTTACCCACTTGGATTTCATAAACATCCAGAAAACCTCAGAGTTACTCTTTACTGGAGGTCACAGGACAGGGGACTAGTTGGCTGGTTGGGCTGCTCCAGCACGGCAATTCTTATGCCCTAAGTGGTGGTGATCTCGAGAAGCACATTATTGGCTCCTATTTATTAAGAGAAGCAAGGGGACTTACAACTTTTCTGCTTTAAAGGACAGCTCTGGCTAAATAAGTCTTAGGCTGTCCAGTTTGGTATTCGCAAAAAGAAAAGGAATACTTGTGGCATCTTAGAGACTAACAAATTTATTAGAGCATAAGCTTTCGTGAGCTACAGCTCACTTCATCGGATGCATCTGGTGGAAAAAACCAGGTTTTTTCCACCAAATGCATCCGATGAAGTGAGTTGTAGCTCACGAAAGCTTAAGCTCTAATAAATTTGGTTTTTTCCACCAAATGCATCCGATGAAGTGAGCTGTAGCTCACGAAAGCTTATGCTCTAATAAATTTGTTAGTCTCTAAGGTGCCACAAGTACTCCTTTTCTTTCTGCGAATACAGACTAACACGGCTGCTACTCTGAAACCTGCAGTTTGGTATTGTCTGCTTGTCAAGATGTTTCCGGCAGACTCTGGGAATCCAGAGGTGACATGGAGGGTTTATGAGGGTCCTCCGCCATTAGCTCTCCAACAGAGGGCTTCCTACAGAATGTCATTCTTAACAAGCGTGATTATACCAAATGCTTTGTCAAAACGTTACAGCTTTAAGAAACCTGCTGTCAGCCTGATCCCTGTCCTCCTATGTCTCAATCAGTGAGTGCCTGAACACCAGTTCAACACAGTCAACCCTTTATTTTTAGGTTTCAGAGTAGCAGCCATGTTATTCTGTATCCGCAAAAAGAAAAGGAGGACTTGTGGCACCTTAGAGATTAACAAATTTATTTGAGCATAAGCTTTCTTGAGCTAAAACTCACTTCATCGGATGCTAGTCTCTAAGGTGCCACAAGTCCTCCTTTCCTTTATTTTTAGGCAGCATTAGCAGGCATCCCATCTGGATTCCAGCAGATAGATTAAAGACCCCGTATTTGTACACTGCCAAAGAAAGGCTGTTCTGATGGCCTTTCAATTCCCCCTCTTCCACTGTCCAAAATGTTGCTGAGGTCTCCTGGGCTCCACGTGGCGTTTAGGGATCTCCAATGCTCCATGAAGTCCTGCAGCATAGTCACCAAAAATATTCCATGATCTGAGCCCAAGCGATGTTCCAAATTCCGATTTGGGAAAAGTGGAGTCTTTTGCAAAAACACACCTACCCCCCCTGCAAAGTGAAGTGGAGTCTCAGAACTCAGAGCAATGCGAAGAACATCAGAGGAAGAGCTGAAGTTTGAACCTAGCCTGTGTCAGTGCTACATAAACATTGTTTTCCTAATAAGCACATTCACATGCCCTTTAATGTATCCCGAATTTAACAACTAGGCTCAGACTGAAGCGATGTTTGATTGTGTAGAGATGAAGATATGGTCTCAAGCTGAATATTCAGCTAGCTAGGGCTGAATGCTTTAAATGCAGCCAATCTCAGGAGCCTGGAAGAAAAGCCTGTCTTTCCCTGATGATTGTCTCTGGTATATGTGTCACTAAAGTTCACATGAGAGACTCATGCGTTCCCATTATCAATTATGGAGATTGGGTCCATTGTGTTGATTCCCAGTCTGTTTAGATTTAACATTCTCCACAGTTAGTTCTGCAGATATATGGTGATGTGTCCTTTTCATGCTGCAGCAGGCTGCATTGAAATCTTGACTGACACCTCTTATCAGATAGGGGCTGCCTTTCCACTGGCTACTCTTTAGAGTGCTAAATGGCAGAAGTTTGAGAGTTTGCTTGTATCTGGGTGCTCCATCTGAGGCTTTGGGCAGGTAATTATCCTGAGGCCCATGAGACTTGATGATGAAATCCAGTGCTGTGATTGTATATAGAACTGGTTAGCAGAAAGGTCGGAGATTCATGGTATCCATGGCCTAGAAAGAATCTACTATGAAAAGGGATGGAAGAACTGGCTCAGATAAAATTAGAATGAAGATTCTCCCAACCCAAACTTTTCTGATATTTTAAACAGAGGTGTGAGGGTCCCCTAAATGGGGCATCAGCAGGCATTGAATTTGGGACCTCCACATTTGAAAGCCTGAGCCTCTGTTGAGCTAAGGTAGCTAATGTAGCTAAGGTACTAAGCCTCTTACCCAGGTAGTAGTAGCAAACTGGTACACTTTTTATATGGTCCAGCTAGGAGAAGGAGACAAGAACCCACAATGGGTTTATATAGGATACACATGGATATCTCTCTTCCCCACACAAACCTTTACTTCATTTAGTCCTGGTGAAAGGTGCCAGACTGAAAGGCCAGGATACCAATGTCTTCTTTCTGTCCAAAAGTCAAGCACAACACAGGGGTTTACAGAGCAAACTTCCACCTGTTGCTCCTTTCTATTGGTCTCAACTCTGTTCTGCAAGGGCCGTCTTTAGGGAGAAGAGGAAGGTTAACTTTCAAGGGCCATTCAACCCTTCATGTCTCTTTTTGGGATCCTAATAGGGTTGAGAACTGTGGCAGTGGTAACTTCCTAGGCTGTTGACCCTCCTCCCTGGGGAACTGGGCTGAGACTAGGGCTAGTTGAAAATTTGATACCTTTTTTTATCAAAAATCTGCATTCTAATGAAAGAGGACAAAAGGTACATGAACATTTTTACCAAAAACCCCCACACTCTCTTTTGTTTTTAAATAGTGCTTATTTGGACCACCAAACTCCTGCAGGTCAATGAGCACTCAGCAGAGGGTAACAACATATGGCCACCACTGATTAAACTGTGCCAGACTCAAATTGGCAGCGTGCAGGCAGACGGCTCCATAGCCCATCATCATGTCCCTGTGAGACCTCCAGTTCTTCTACAAGGGAATTCTAGACAGGTGTGATTATGCCCAGTCCTATATCAAAACTTCCTGGCTATGATGAGAAACTGACTGTCATCCTGATTTCTGTCCACCCACATCTCAATCAGAGAGTGTCAGCACCTTTTCAGCTTTGTCACTGATCCAGCGAGGAGATCAACAACCCGATTAAACATTGATTCACTTTCATTTGCTGTCAAAGAAATGCTGCTTGGACTGCAGTTGTTGCAATTGTACTCTGCTAGACTAGGGAACAGCTCGTGAGGTTCTTCAGAGCTGCAGGTGTGAATAATTCATTCAGCCAGAGTTGACACACTCAGAGAAATTAAAGATGGAAATGCTCTATCGAGACATCTGGTTCATTTTCCCATATATGACTTGTCCAGCCTAGAAATGTGCCCTACAGCACATTCTTCAACGCTGTGTCCAGTCTAGCTGTGCAGCTGCAATAATAAAGGACTTTGGCTAAAATTAACTTCAGCTGCTTTTCCTGGATAGAAGCATTGAGCCCAGAGCAAATCTCAGTGAGTTCACTGGCTAGCCACACACCCTGCCAAGGGGGTGGGCGTGTTCCACTCCTGCCAAAGGGGAAGGCTGGCAGTCGTCGTGGTAATAAGGCGAAAAGGGGGAACAGTCAGACGTTCGGTGACAGTTTGCATTATCTGAACTGCAGCTAAGGGGTAATGCTGTAGGGTCTGATCCTGAAGCCCTGCGTCAGCAACCATGCTGAATCCAGGCGACAGGGTCAGGGTGTTTTAGATCATTAGCTGCCCCACTCCCATGGTGCAATTAATCTATGCAAGGGATCACTGCTGTTTTGTACACCCATATCCAGGTGAAACTGGCACAGTTGGCCCACATAGCTCTGTTGCTAGTAATGCCCTTCATTAATGCACCAGCTGCTGCCAGCCACAGGCCCTGTGCTTCCCCTTTTACAGTGCAACCATTTGGTGTTGGATGCAGCTGGTGATTTAGATGCAGCGGGATGTGCTCTTCGCTGTGTAATAGTGCCTTAAAGGGCCATGCTGGGGAATAACAGGGGTGCAGCATCCCTCTTTAAAGCCAAGGAGCCATACTGTCAAGGGCTGCCCACTCTGCTCCATGCCTATCAAGCAGTGCACAGGCCCTTTGCTGGTACTCCAGCCTCTCCTCGCCAAGCCGGGCTCTGCAAAATGAGATACGTTCTGAAGTGAAGGACAAAGAACACTGGCTCCGCTCTCAAACTCCTGAGTCAGATCATTTAGGAGCTTTAGGGTAACAATTGCTTCATCTGTTTTTTGTTTTCTCCCCCCCCCACCACCACATCCCTAACATACCCTTTGAGCTGTTCTTTAATTGAAGTAAATGGAGCAGCTGCTACGTTGTGTGTTGTTTTCCCATTTTCCCCTGTGAGTCACACATTTCCTTCCTTAATGTCTCTATCTTCCACTGGTCTGTGCTAATGAAGCCCCACATTTCAGCTGCTGACTTTCTGAAGTCATCTGGCTGGAATTTTCTAACTCATTTAAATTAATTTCCCACTTTCCCCTTTACCTGCCTCTCTCTCATTTCCACACCGCCTCTCTTTTTCTCTGTCTCCCCATCCTTGTTTCATCTTTGCCTCCTTCTTCTTCTGATGCTCCTTCACTTTCTCCTCTTTCACCTTTAGAGTTTCTGCTCTCTACCTTGCCCCCCTCACTTCTCCAGCTCTGCCTCCCTTCTCCCCTCTGCGGTCAATGATTTTCAGTCTAGTTCTCATAAAAGCTTCAATTTTGTTTTTAAACAACACCCCCAACCTTGCCTGAGTCGACGCGGCACTGGGCTCACAGCACCTTTGTGCTGCTGGACTGGCCAGCAAGCCACGTATTCAACCAGTCTCTGGCAATGGCCAGCAGTGCCTGTGGTTTCCAAGGAGGGTAGTCTCACCCCCATAATGTGCCTCCACTTGTACAGTGAGGGTAGATCTCTGCAGATGATCAGCTTGTGCCCTGAAACGTGACGTTCCCAGGCCTCTGGGTGAGTCACAAACCTCCCTCACCAAGCATTCATGGGCACAAAGAACTATATCAGCGTAAGATGCAATCAGTGTGTGTACCATTGAGATGTTAGGGAGAGAGGTCCCAAGCAGCTGGTTTGGCACCAAGGTGAGAAATTCTTCCCCACTGCTTGGTTGGAGCTGCTCCTAGCTCAGTGCCGCTGAAGGGAGCTATAGAAGAACCTCCACACAGGCATCGGTGGGCTCTTCCCAGCATCCAGCTCCTGGGGATGGCATTTAATTTGTCATGTCACAGGTGCCTTTAAACAGCTCCCATACATAAGTGCTGGGAAAGGGCACAGCTGCCCACCTCCCTGTGATTATCTGAGCTCCAAGAAGGAGCAGAACAGCACCCCTGTTTTTTTCCTATTGCTGGATTTGAGACCCAGGGGAAGGTGGGGCGGAATCCACCCTCTGCCTTTTATATCACCAATGGCCTTAAACCCACAATGCATAATTCAGGGGCAGGCGAGGCAATGACAAACTCCTGTCTGCTGACGGGAGGATTAAAGCTTCCACTGCTTTTCATTTTCCTTGTGATGCTCGTTTCATCTGCAGACTTCGCAGCTCCGAGATGGGAATGCAAACGTGGGGCCTGTGCGTGAATTAATTTGCAGGCAAGTCCTGCATATCTAGGAGGCCTGACTACCATGGAGGCAGTGACACAGACCAATAGGAGCTGCCATGGGCCATGTCAGGCACAGGCAACTTCCTGTATACATTAGTGCATGCTTAATTTGTTCACCCAAACTCTGCTCTGTGTGTGTATGTGCGCTCAAATCAGGGATTCTGTGTGTACATGGCCAGTTTCATGCCTGTTGGTTATTACGATTATTGTTAATTTCCAGGCAAGCTAGGACTAGTAAGCACTTTGCAAATTTATCTGTCTTAAGTACTTCCATGTCCCCCATGATTGTAATATCTGAAGATCTCACAACCTTTAATGTATTTCTCCTCACAACTCCCCTGGGCTATAAAGCTGTGCTATTATCCCCATTTCACAGATGAGGCACGGAGGCACAGAAGGGCTAAGTGATTTGCCCAAGGTCACACAGGGCGATTGTGGCAGAACAGGGAGATCAGCGGTGAGGACATTTGTAGCCAAACCCAGCATGTGCCTCCATCAGCTCCAGTGGCAGATTAGCCACTGGGCCAATGGGGCCCATGCCCCGGGGCTTTGGCCAACTGGGGGCTCCCCAGAAAAATGAGTGCCCCTGCATCCCGACCTGTTCTGCCCCGTGCTCCTGCTGGGAAGCGGGGTTGGGGCACAGGGGCTTGCCCCATCTGCCTGCCTGGGACTCCTGCCAGGGAGTGAGGGAAACCCCTGTGCCCTGACCCCATTTCCCTGGCAGAAGCGTCGGGAGGGGAGTGGGGGATTTGGAGGGGGGACTGCAGGTGGAAGGGGTGGGGAAGACCCTCTGACCCTGGTTTGGTCTTGCTAGCTTTCTTGGCACAGACATATTAGGATGCAAGAGCAACGAATTACAAAGAGTGTTTTTCCAAGTAATGCTGCTGCTCTGTCTATAATCACACGGTCACCAGAAGCTTCAATGGTATGAGAAGATCACCAATGATGGAGACAAAGACGGAACATTTAGTCAGATCGCCTTCAGGACTTAATGAGTGGACAAACACCAATGAGTTTGCAGACCCACCATTCACCAGAGCTCCTGTACAGTCTCCGTCGGTACAGGCACACAGGGAAATCAGGTCCAATCACGTTTTGGTGGGGCTCTTGTCTATCACAGATATCTTGGGACTGAGGCAGCCTCTGGCTTTATACAGGAGCAGCACACACCAGGCAGTCTGCTCGAACCATGCTAGACTTTCCTCTTCTGTCTCATAGTGTGTTGTACAGAGGCTTGGGGTCTCTCCCTGTGGGAAATATGGGGTTTGTGTGGGGAATGCCCCTCATGTCCACAAACAGGCAGGCCTCAGTTTTAATTATTATAAAGAAGATTCTTTATTAAGGCTGCTGTACACAGACCCTTTGGTTTCCCTGGAGTCTCTAGCTCCCTCTCTGACTAACACAACCTGTGGTTTGCATAATAACAGGTTTCAGAGTAGCAGCCGTGTTAGTCTGTATTCGCAAAAAAGAAAAGGAGTACTTGTGGCACCTTAGAGACTAACAAATTTATTTGAGCATAAGCTTTCGTGAGCTACAGCTCAGCTTATGCTCAAATAAATTTGTTAGTCTCTAAGGTGCCACAAGTACTCCTTTTCTTTTTTACAACCTGTGGTGTCTACTGTCACCATCCAGGGTTTCCCTAGGTCCTGGGCTAGACCAAGCAGTCAGAGACTGGACTGTTGGTTACATCACTGTGTGATGCAAAGGGGAGCTAGTGAGATTTGTGTATTATAGAGTGGTCAGCATGAAGGGTAGAGAGTGGTTGTGGTTAAAGCTGAACTTTGTATATCAAATCTTGCTTCTGTGTAAATCTTGCCAATTCGCTCACTCTACCCAGCCACCATGCTGGCCTGCAGACATCCTGGCTGCTTTCATCCCTTGCAACAATTCCATTCAAATGGTAATAAGTAGAAATGGGATGGAACCAAAAACTCTAGCTCAGAATTAGGGCTGTCAACCGATTTAAAAAATTCATCATGATTAATCGCACTGTTAAACAACAATAGAATGCCATTTATTTTAAATATTTTTGGATGTTTACTACCATTCTAGAGGACATGCTTCCATGCTGATGTTGGGTTCTACTTGATAACGATCCAAAGCAGTGCGGACTGACGCATGTTCATTTTCATCATCTGAGTCAGACGCCACCAGCAGAAGGTTGATTTTCTTTTTTGGTGGTTTGGGTTCTGTAGTTTCTGCATCAGAGTGTTGCTCTTTTAAGACTTCTGAAAGCATGCTCCACACCTCATCCCTCTCAGATTTTGGAAGACACTTCAGATTCTTAAACTCTGGGTCGAATGCTGTAGCTATTTTTAGAAATCTCACATCGGTACCTTCTTTGTGTTTTGTCAAATCTGCCGTGAAAGTGTTCTTAAAAAGAACATGTGCTGGGTCATCATCTGAGATTGCTATAACATTAAATATATGCAGAATGCGGGTAAAATAGAGCAGGGGACATACAATTCTCCCCCAAAGAAGTACAGTCACAAATTTAATTAACACATTATTTTTTTAACGAGCATCATGAGCATGGAAGCATGTCCTCTGGAATCGTGGCCAAAGCATGAACGGGCATACGAATGTTTAGCATATCTGGCATGTAAATACCTTGCAATACCGGTTACAAAAGTGCCATGCAAACGCCTGTTCTCGCTTTCAGGTGACATTGTAAATAAGAAGCAAGGCAGCATTATCTCCCGTCAATGTAAACAAACTTGTTTGTCTTAGTGATTGGCAGAATAAGAAGTTGGACTGAGTGGACTTGTAGGCTATACAGTTTTACACTGTTTTGTTTTTGCATGAAGTTATGTAACCAAAATAAAACCTGCACATTCACGATAAAGAGATTGCACTACAGTACTTGTATTAGGTGAACTGAAAAATATTATTTCTTTTGTTTATCATTTTACCAATATAGGGCATATATTTTTAATCAAAAATAAGAATATAAAGTGAGCGCTGTGCACTTTGTATTCTGTGTTGTAATTGAAATCAATATATCTGAAAATGTAGTAAACATCCAACAATATTTAATAAATTTCAGTTGGTATTCTATTGTTATAAGTGCAATTAATCATGATTAATTTTTTTAATCACGATTAATTCTTTTGAGTTAACTGCGATTAATTGACAGCCCTACTCAGAATACATCCCTTCAGTAGAGTTAGCAGTCCATCCCCTGACTGATAGACCCACTGTAGGACAGCAGGTAATCCTGCACGGTTACACTAGGCAGGACAGGTTGGTAGCTGAATAGCCAACTAGAAACCTGGGTTTCTCAGCCTCAGTGGAGAATCCGTTTTATATTTATTACAACTGAGCCCTACCTCTTCTCTGCTGGAAGGGACCTTTCACCCCAACTGTGTGTGTGTCTGGCTCCTCTCTTTATAATGATTTGAACCAAACCCCCATTTCCATATGCCTCTAAGACTTGGGAGACTCAGTTGAAATCAGGACCTGAGTTGTGCAACGTAATTCCATCTCTCACATTAAAGCTCTGACTCCCATGAAAGCCAAGAAGTTCAGGGGTATGGTCCACCCTGCAGCAGTTACAAAGTAAAACAAGATAAAATCTATGTACTGATGAATGTGCCCATGAGGAAGACCTGACAATGATTCCTGGTCTTGGTCCTTAGAGGCTACCAGAGGATTCAGTGTAGCGAGCTTGGTCTTTATAGGTTACTAAGTTATCAGCACAGGCTGGTTTGTTTCCATAGGGATTTTGCTCTTGGTTTAAATTTCTTTAGCCCTTTTCATTTCAAAATAAACAGAAGGTTCAATGGAAAAAAACAAACAAAACAAGCCAATGCTTCTCACTTTGGTTCGGGGGCCTCCCGTAGAGGTTCCTTCATCACCATAGAGATTGTGGCGCTTGCTAGGAATAAGATGAGCTGTTGGAATTCAACTGGACAAAAAAACAAACCAAACCTATTATAAATCCCCAATTACTTTCAGACTGATTAAAAAATGTAAAGACCCTGTTCACTGGCAGCGCTTCTGAAAAAAAGGCATAAGGCTAAAAGTCAGTAGCCAGAGAGAGTCAATCTTAGAAACAGCCTTCCCAGGAAACTGATGGGAATTGCACCAGGACATTGGAGGGATGAGATGACAGCTATCACACGGAAGGAACTGCCGTGCCCATCTTTGTGACCTGTTTCCAAAGCAGCCTTGTCATCTAGTTAGGAATTGGGCCTTGAATGAGCCAACCTAAGTGCAAGACTTGGAATCTCCCTTGCTCGAGCCATTGAAACGGAGATAGGAAGCTGTTGCCCCTGATGACCCTTGATGGCCTATTTGGTGAAATGAGCTGATGGGTCAGCCCCGTGACTAATAGGCAGGTATCCACCTCACAAACAACAGTGATTGTCCCACTCATTGGCAGGCTCGAAGGCCAAACTCTGACTGAGTCATGGAGATTGTGCTCCCTGCTCTCCCCCACAGAGATGGCTTCTGCGGGCAGGTTTGATGGGGCTCTGTCGGGGAAGCCTGCTCTCTCCTTGCCTCCTTGTACAGTGGATAAAGAGAGGACTCCAGCCTCCAGGACTGTCAGTCTGGCACCTTTCCTCAGCACCATGTTGACTTGAATAAATTATAGTCTCTGAAAATGCCTCATTTAAACACAGCACAAAAGTCTTTGTGTCCAGAGCGAGATGTCTAATGGGTGTGAGAATAATGAGGCTGGGTCATTCTTCAAACAAACCAGCATCTGGGTAGCTCTGAGAGTTGGTTCTTTGGCCTTTCACCCCCAACCCCAAGCCCTTAATGCTCCGTGTCCAGCTAAAATCAGAGGCTGAATAGATTTAAACACTCTTCTTCCAAGGGGCAGAATTACAAGCAATGGGGCTGGAGTGCTGGTATCTTCAAGGGTTTCTTCTCAGAGGCTCCATCTGAGCCCCCATCCCTTCTCTCCCGTGCAAATGGCTTATTACCCTTATTACCCTGTGCTGCCAGGCACTAATAGGCCACTTCTTTAATATACATTTTTAGGCTGAATCTCAATTGTTTCTGAGACAGGTAGACTTGCGGTGGAATGCTGGAATATATTTATACCAGCCAGCATCGTAAGTCACATTCCAGTTCCAGGCAGCTGAATGCTCCCCGTGCTTTTCAATATTTTCTATTCATCTCAACGGAACTGTTTTTCTATTAGTGTTTTTCTTCTGCTTTCTCCCCTCTCTCTCTCTCTCTGTCCAATTTTATCTTCCTCCTCTCTGCACACATTTTCACTACTGAGTCTCCCCCTTAGTGTAAGTGGTGAGAGAGGCCAAATACGGCTGCTCTCCTTTCCTACCCTGGCACATTCTGCTCTCCCACAATCAAAGAAAGAATTCTACAAGATAATGGCAACCCCCAGAACTGCAGTAACACTATTAGGCATCCGATGAAGTGAGCTGTAGCTCACGAAAGCTTATGCTCAAATAAATTTGTTAGTCTCTAAGGTGCCACAAGTACTCCTTTTCTTTTTGTGAATTCAGACTAACACGGCTGCTACTCTGAAACCAGTAACACTATTGTAAGGGAGGTTGTGGGGGGCTTTTACTGTAGAATGTTGTGTTCCTTGACCCTGCTTCCCCATGACTCTGATTGGGTGCCTTCCCATTGCCAACTCATTCACAGCTATCTAGGGGTAGTCCTGACAAAACACAATTGTTGAGGTGAAGGAACTGGCACCCTCTCCCCAACCATACACACTGTTTGCCTTTCACATGATGTTGTCTTGCTGACTAGCATTGTAGTTACATTATTCTTGGTGTTCTGGTAATATTCACACTATCCATAGACACAGGAAGAAAGGGAGGGTCCCTGCCCTGGAGTGGGCTTACAGTCTAAGACAGTGTTTCCCAGTTGGTGGGTTTTGACCCTCAGGGGGTCATGAAGGCAATCGGAGGTGGGGGACAGTCATGAGGCATTGGAAATTTTATTACAATCTGAAGCTCCTCCACTCCCCTCACCTTGTCGACCTTGAAATATGCACACAAATAAATGATCAAGCCTTATCGTAGTTACCATTAATACATTTTTTAACTCTTACTTTTTTAGTAAATGTAAAAGTCATGAAAATTTTTGAATTCACATAAGGGGTCACCAAGTTACAAAGCTTAAGAAACACTGATCTCAGAAGACCAGAGCCATCTGAAGGATAGGGGGATGGATATGATCATAACCTGCACAGTTTAGATATACATTGTACATTATTTTTTTTAATTAAATAAGAACAGGGTAGTTGCTCTGTATTCATTAGTTACTGTTCTTACCAGTCATCAGCAGTGCCTGGGTTAGGATATAAAAAAAAAAGATACATGAAACTAACATGACATTTGCCACATCACATTGTTCACTTTGCGGGTGTGTAACATCCCTTCCCCCAGTCTGTGTCTGTCTTGTCTGTTTAGACAATATCATCTCAGTGCTTCGTTGTACTTCCGTGTCTTGTCCATTGATTGTCTCTTGTCTTACACTTAGACGGTAAGCAATTTGGGGCAAGGGCTGTCTTTTTTTTCCTGTGTTTGTACAGCGACTAGAGCAAAGGACCCCTTGCCTATTGCCAGAGCTGCTGGGTGTTACTGTAATACTACTACTACTACTACTAATTATTAATAATAACCTAAGATATCTCTGGTAGCTTAACAGGGATACTGACCAGAGAACCAAGTGGGACATTGGCACGTATACCCATGAGATGGAGGATATCAGATTGCAATCACCCTTTGAGTCCATGTAGAGTAATTTAGAAGTAATTGAGGATATCTCTGGGTGCTTATGTGGCCCCATTGCTCTAGTATCAGAGCACTGGTGACATACCCCAGGTGTACCCCATTCACCTGCAGCTTCTTTGCATGGGACTTCTGTTTGAAGCCAGGACTTGCAAGGAAGATGCTGTCAAAAGATATAGCCACTTCATGCAGTTCTGCTTGATGCCACCTGGGCTCTCTGTCAATCGATTCCTGGATTCAGAGCAGTTTATTGCCTTCTTAGCCCATCAATCCAAGAAAGGCCTTATGCAATCTCTGATGTCGCTCAGATTTTGCTGCTCTGAGAGCTTGGGTGTTGAATTTCCAGAGTGAAAGGACAACAGGAGCTGACTTCATGTTAATGCCAAACTTTAAATGTTTTGACTATAAAACTAAAACACCATTACCTATTCCCTGCAGAGCTCCACTCTCCCTCTCTCCTCTCCTTCCCCTCTCCACACTGTAGCCTTTTGTATGTCTCTGGCATTAATCCCTCGCTGCTGGGGTGTGTAAATTAAAGAATAATAGAGCTGCAGTGGCATAAGCTCACAATGATGGGGAATGTGTTTGTCTGCTAAGAAGCAATTTCAACGAAAATTAACTCAGTTTCATCTGAAATAGTGAAGACCGGCATAAGCTGGCAGATCCCCGAGGACAGTAAAATTACTTCGTCAAAGCTCTGCTTGCTTAAATTAACCAAGCAAGCACTCCAGGTTATTGGGGAGATACAGCTAGTAACTAGGTTTTAATGAACAAAAATAGCTTTTTGGATAAATAAGGGAAGTGCAAAGCATCTTATGTATTCTGCTGATGTTTGCATCTGTGTGACCTCAGTAGCAAGACCTTCACCTTCGCGTAGCATATTCTTCAGGGTCCCTGTGGCCAGATGTTCCTTGTTCAAAGACTTCAAAGTGCAGCAGTGAGTCAGGAGAGTGACCCTATAGAGGTGTGACACATGGCTAGAAAGGGTTAAACATCCTGCAAAATAAAAAACCCTCAAAAGACATGTGGAGAGATAATGTTTGTGTTTTTGTGTATTTACGTATGTATGAGTAGAGTGGACAATGTAATCAACAGTCCCTGTCTATGCTGTATTCTGATAGTTCAGAGATCAAAAGAACATCCTAGCATTTAAATGAATTGTAAATATGGGATATCTCAGTATTCATCTCTCTTTGAAATGTACTGTGAATGGTGGAGGAACAGGCAAATGGCCTTATGTTAATTCATATAGCTAAGTACTGGTGAAGGACCTCCTTCAAAGTCATCCTAATTACCTTTTGCTCCCAGAGGAAACCCTAACTTGTCAAAGAGGACATGAAATTGTATAAAAGATCCTTGGGTCCTGATTCTGTCATCTCAGATCTGCTTAGGCTTCATCAGGGGAACTTTGATTCGCAAGACTCAGGTCCCATTTATGCTGGTATGCCCTAAGTATGATCATTGGACTATAACCTATGAACTATTTCTGAAAGAACTCTTTGCAACTACAAAGTTCACCATCTCTGCCTTGAATCTGCACCTCAATGAATTGAACTCATGTCTCTATGTATATTGATCTTTTAACTGTACTCTCTTTCTTTTGTTTTTTAATAAATTTTAGTTTAGTTAATAAGAATTGGCTGTAGCGTGTATTTGGGTAAGATCTGGAATATTCAATAACCCGGGAGGTAATGTGTCCAATCCTTTGGGATTGGTAGAACCTTTTCTTTTATCTGATGAAATGAGATTTACAGAAATTTTCATCATATTTGACATGGGTACCTGGATGGAGGCCTGAGGCTGGATCACTTTAAGGAACTGTGTTGTTTGCACTGCTGAGTAACCAATAAGGTATTAAAGAAGCTGTTTTATGCTGTCTTGATAAATCTAAGTATTGGAATATCCAGCAGTCTTTTTGGGGATTGTCTGCCCCATTCTTTGCAGTGACCACAACTGGCTCCCCATTAGGACCCCGATCACAAGAGGACACTATGAAATTCCCTATTTATGTCAGTCAGTGACTGACAAATTGAAATTGCTCAGTTTGCAACACTTAGGTACTATTGTGAATGGGGATAAATGGATATAAATCAAAAGCTAGGTTTTGAACTGTAGCATCTCTGATGCTATGTAGGCTCAGAAAATCAAGCTGTGGTTTTCTCCATCACAGGTTATGCAGATTCTTCATCTGGGACTTAGATGAGAATATTGTTGATGATGCATGAGTCAGAATAGAACCCAGCTACGTCTCCTAGAGCGGGATGGGATCTGCAGGCCTAACAGGAATGTCAGTAAAGTCAGCAGGTGTGACCTGAAGGCCTTAGGGGGTCAATATGCTCAGAAGGTGCCATTTTTAGATAATCTTTTTTTTTTTAACCATTACCAGCCTTTCATGGGGCCATGTCTCTATGGATCCTTGCTGTTGGAGACCAGAAGTCATTGGCAGGGTTCTGCACCTAGAATGTGCATATTGTTTTCTTGCCTCTCAACTTTTGTTATGAAGGATTCCAATTCACTTCCTACCCTGCAAAGGCCTGGTGGTGTTTCTCTCTTATTTCTACAAATGATTGACAGCAGAAATGCAGAAGCTGTGGATATAAATATAAAGAGCATAAGTGTAACCCACACACCATCTGGGTGTGGTGTTCTGTCCCATCTAGTGCCACCGAGACCACTTAGAGAGAGAGATTAATGAGGCTGCTCTACAGCTGTATGGCTTTTAGCTCATGTGGAGAGGCTCACGCATTTAGCTCTAGGGCTCCCGGGTTCAATCCCACCTGCTGATGACTGGAGTCTGTGGGTGTTATATAAAGACCTTGATCTGGCCCATAATTTGAAAATGGGAATGGAAGGGACCTATGCCAGAGCTGGTGCTTCCTTGCAAAAAACCCCCACTACAGACTCTCTTCCCCTCCTTCGTCCTCATGAGTGGTGGACAATTGCTACCAGATAATTAGAACTCAAAAGCTGTGGGCAAGTGGCCCTCACATTAGCAGACTGGAAGAATGGATGATTCCTTCCCTTTCTGAGTCAACCTATCATTTCAGCCACTGGGGCTAGTTCCATCCAGGTGCCAAAGCTGTTCAGTTAGTGCCACAATTTATGGGTGAATCTGGGAAACAATGCCGCAAGGTATCAAACTAGCCAAATGGCAGAGATGGGGTGGGATCCGTTATTCCTCCAGTTTCTCCCTGACCATATCTGCCTTATTTTCCCCCTTCTCCTCCTGCCATGAATCTCAATATTTGCAAAGAAGAGAAAGCAGCTGGGTAAAAGACTTGTTGAGCCATCCACTCATTGAAGTGTGTCATTGGGAAAGAAATACTTTCTCTTGCTGTTGCATATTTATTATTTAGAGATTGCTTATTAGGACAGTCTGAGGTTATATTTTTTAGCTGTGTTGGCTTCAAATGTCAGGTGAAGATCCTTGGTTAATAACCCAGTGTCTGCTGTTGCGAACTTGATGGCCTTGCTGGGGAGCTGGTTGGCAGCCCCTCTATTCATAAACAAAAACATGGGGTAATAAATATGGGGCCGTCAAATCCCTGTCAAATCATCTCCCTTTGATAGGATTAATTGCAGAAATGCCACCCGGTTGTCATTCAAACCAGCAAATGCATTCAGAACAAGAAATAAATTGCAGAGTAGGTGACGGATCATTGGGATCCACGTGCCCCACTGAGACCTTCCATCACTGTATTCCTCCATCTAGTGGTCCATGATGTTTTCTCATCTTCCCTGTTAACAGGGAGGTGGCTGTGGTCAGAAAGGAGCATCTGTTCAAAACCCAACCAAACCCCCCCCAGCCAAGCAAACTGCTCCCCGGTACTGCTCCTATTTGCTCCCTGCATTTGTCTGCCTGGTTGTATCTGCTCAGTTCACTGATAAAACCAAGTTGACTCTATTGTCAGTGCTGCTGAGTGAGTCTAGCTGCAGCAGAGCGAACGGGATTCTGTTCTACTTCACGTAGCACTGACAGAATTGCCAGCGATGCCCTCGCTTTAGAGTTTGTTGGGAAGATGGATGGACCAGAAAGAAGCGTGAGGTGGATCTCTGAGCACAAAAGCAACTTTTAAAGGCTTTCAAATAGACACTAAAATAGAGCAAATATGCTATAGAGGCCTTGTGAGAGAATAAATGAACATGGTGAAACCAAGGTTAGACTACTACATGGCATTCTGCCTGGAACTAGAGCTTTAGCTAATTCAAAACACAGTAACCTATCTGCTGTAAACACAGAGGAAAGATGATTTTGTGATTAAGGGACTGCACTGAGACCTGAGGTCAAATCATGGTTCTGCCGCAGACTTCCTGTGTGATCTTAGGCAAGTCACTTATCTCTCAGTGTCTCTGTCAATGAAAACAATAATGCTGTCTTTCTCCCAACCTCTGTCTGTCTTGTCTATTAAGGGGAAATTTTTTAAAAAGTGTGTTTACAGAGTTTAGGAGCACTTGTCCCATTTAAAAATCGGCCCCTTTGATTGTTAGCTCTTTCGTGCAGGGACTGGCACAATGGGGCCCCCATCCTGGCTTTGAGACCTTTATGTGCTACTGCAATACAAATAATAACAATAAGTGCCATCTTTACAACTACATTTTTATGACCACAGCTACACATGTTTAAAGCAAGTTACTTTGGTACTCTTGCTCCAGGAGAGCTAACAGGCCAGTGGAAAGTCAATCTGTTGTGCACGTTGTGGTGTATGTAACTGTAATGATTTTGTTTTCTCTGTACTGCACTTTTACATTTTTAATGAGTCTGCCCTTTGTGAGGAAGAGCTGATGTTGAGCTGTTACTGTGTTCTCTCATTTACTTTTCTTCTCTCTTAGCTCAGAGGCCTCTTCAGTGCTTCTTCTCCCATCCTTGTCATCAGGTTTCTTGTTATGTTTTCCATATTCAAAGCTCCACCATATGTTCTCAGACTGGATAACTTATTTTAGATTAAGGGAAACAGCAATACAAGAAAGAACAAAAGTAAAGGTTCCCCAAGAGAGCATGGCAAGTGTGTATGTCTGTAATAGAATACATCCTATCTATCCATGCAGACAGTGGCTGTTTTAGAAATGTAAAGGTACAGTATAGAGAAAAATGAAGTTATGGAAGTTGCATAGCTACTTTCACACAAGATCACATAGGGTATATCTTCACTGCAATAAAACACCTGCCTCTGGCCCATGCCCACTACTTGGGCTGGGGCTGTGGGGCTATAAAGTGGCAGTGTAGATGTTTGGGCACAGGCTGGAGCCTGAGGTCTGGGACCTCTCTGGGAGCCCAAACATCTACACTGCAATTTTATAGGCTGGTAGCCCAAGCCCTGTGAGCCTGTCAGTGGACATGGGCCAGCTGTGAGTGCTTTATCATAGTGCGGACATTCCCACAATGGGCATGGGGAGATTCGGTATCTCAGCTAGAGGGGGATATAATATCAAACTATCTGCAATGAATACCAAATATACTTCCTCATGACAGGAGAACTCATTGGACCAGGTGCTATGCTACTCCAGTGAGCAAAGGGGCCAAGGCAGCCATTTCATTAGTTGTAAGGGATCCCTCCTGCAGACCCCAGCACACAGGGAGTGCTGGGCAAGTGGCTTGGAGGAGACAAGAGGAGGTGTGGAGGTGGCTGCTTGGTTCCAGCTACCTTAGACTTTGTTAACATCCACTTGGAGCTGTTTCCAGCCTCAGGTAATGGGATGGGAGATTGCAAAAGTGGCAGAAAATCACCTTTGTCCTATGCGCAAGTGTCCTGCACCAAACACGGCTCAGCCAGACCTGAAAATTAGGGCCAGAGAGGCCTGAGCTGAGAAACTCCCCAGAGTCTGGCAGTGGTTTGGTTCAGACTCATCTCATACTCCAGTCTTTGGTATTTCTCTTCCCTCACTTTTTCTCCATGAAGACATTAGCGTAAAGAAGAAATCATCCAAAAATCCATATGCTCCTCACAGTCGTTAGCCCACCTCTGGCCAAAAGACTCTGTGTGATATCACATCGTCTCCATAGTAAGCATTTGTGATGTCAGACAGAGCCTTGTGACTCCAGGAGGGAAGGGCAGGATCAGATGAACTGGCCCTGGGCAAGGATCCAGTTTGCATGCCAATGTATGAGATAGCGATAGACCCAACCTGCGGTCTGGATCCAGATCTGGATTTGCTTCCCAGGAAGTGTCTGCTGCTCTTCACCACAGGCATCCTGCACCCTTTTCTCAATCACATTCCATGAGTAAATGGCATGACAGGCACCAGCCTGACAGCCCTAGGGGATGAGAGCCTCTTTAGTCATGGGCCTGCTCAGGAGGGGCCTGCTTTGTGGAGGAGAGGGTTCTGTACATTCAGTCTCAATGGCAAAATGGACTGAGAGCTGGGCTACACCTGAGACTTAAGCGACCAAGCTACATGGCGTGAAAAATCAACCCCTCTGAGTGACGTAGTTAAGCCAACCTAAGCCCCAGCGTGGACAGTGCTAGGAGAAGCTGCCATCTCTCAGGGAGGTGGATTTACTACAGTGATGGAACAACCTCTCCCCTCGCTGCAGTAAGTGTCTCCACTCCAGCACTGCAGCTGTGCCACTGTCGCCTTTCTAGTGTAGACATACCCAGGACCCACCAACTCAATTGACACAAATAGCCCTGAGATGGTAACAGCTCCAATCTCTTCCAGCTTGGGGCCAGATCGGAACCAGGGACGTTAACGTGAAAGGCCCTGTAGCCCATTTTTACCAACCGTCTGAGCCATCCAGTCCCCTTTTCTTTTTCTTTCCTTGCTTTTTTTTTTTCGCAGCCTCTAATGACATGCAGGTATCCAAAGAATTGTATGCCAGGGGTGATGGGGGAACTTTCCTGTGATCTTTTCTCTCTCGAAGATTTGGAACATTTTAATAAAGTGGATTAAGGACTTGGACACAAAAGCAACCTGTTTCCCTCTGACGGGTGTTTTAATCTTCTCTCTGGGCTGCTGACAAAGGCTTTTCTTAAAGAAAACTCGGGAGCACAAAAGGGAAAATAAAAGAAAAAGAGCATAGACTTGGAGAGGTGCAAGATGTTGAAAGACACCCATGAATTGGCGCCACTTGGGTGTTAATTGTGTTCTCTTTTCCAGGGGCCAGTTTTCCTCTTTCCTTGCCAATTTCAGATCAATGACAGAGTCTGGTGAGCTGGGATGAGGAAGGAAAAGACTTTGATTAGAAAATCTTAGTGGTAAAAAAGATATTGAACAAAAAGCTCAGTCGATGAGCCACTCGATACAACAATTAAAAGGTGAAACTTTTTCTTTTCCTTTCAAAGAAAGACACCTCTGCTTTGCTGCGGGAAAATCTCTCTCCTCTTACCTGCACCCAATCTTCTCCTAATCTATTCAATTTTAAAAAAGGATGTGACCTATATAACTGACCCACTTTCATACTGCTAAGTACATGGTATAAAATGACCGTGTATTTAAAAGGATATGTACAGCATTTTGGCTACAAGGTTTTTGGTAGAAAAACAAAATTGGGATTTACAAAATGTAGTGTTTATGGAAATTGTTCCATAAATGTTTTAAGAAAAACTGAAATCTTTCCTGCTGTGTTGGAAACCTAAATATAATTGGTTTGTCCTCAGCTGGGATGAATTTGGCTAGCATTATTCAGCTATCCTGAATTAGCCTAGCTGACCCAATTTCCTTGTGTTAGTGTAGACAGAGAAAGTAACTATAAACAGAAAATAATGGCACCCAACTCTTAGACAGCACTTTTCATCAGTAGATCTCAAAGTGATTCACATTCTTTAGTGTATTTATCCTCACAATAAAGCAAAGTGGTGTTACCCCCATTTTACAGATGGGAAACTGAGGCAGGTAGACTAAGTGACTTGCCCCAGCTCACACAATAAATCTGGAGCAGAGCAGAGCACAGAACCCAGGTCTTCCAAGCCCCAGGCCTGGATTATAACCCCTGACCATCCTTCCTCTCCCAACCCAGTTTGTTTTCATTGTCTAAGCTTTCCAGGGCTGGGACCAGGTTTTTGTTCTGTGTTTGTACAGCACCTAGCATGATGGGGTCCTGGTCCATGACTGGGACTCCTAAATGCTCCCACAACATAAATAATAACATAATAATAAGATGAGTTGATTGGTGGCAAGTGCAAACACGCAGCAAGTAAATGATTTTTTTCTCCACTTTGCTGGTCACAACAGTTGTTAGCAAAATAGGGGACACCTAGGATGTTACCTTTGCATCTTTAAGCTATAGGGGTCTTAGGTTCCTGACCTGTCAGAATCAGAGCATGTCAAGTGTACTATGGATAGTTCAAACTTAGGCCCTAATCTTATAGAAATTTACGCATGCACTAACCTTTATTCATGTGAGTAGTCCCACAGAAACCAATTGCATTACTCACAAGAGTAAAGTTAAGCACCTCTGAAACGCATTGCAGGCTTGGGGCTTTGGATGAACTGTGAAATTCAGAGTGGTGTAAATCTCTTGCCTATATTTTGGTTTAGGTCAAAGTCAGTGGCGTTTCTTGAAGATAGACCTTGTCTATCCTGATCGGAGACAGGTACAATGTTGTCTCCTCCAGCTGGTATAAAAGGCCTCTAAGTGTAATATGACTTTTGCCTGTCCACTTTCAGAGGCAATGTATTCACCAAGCAAATCACTTGGCCAGCCCCACAACCACAGACATCACAGGAACATGAGCCATAGAGTGTCCTTCTGGATTTCTGATGCTTGCATTTAAGCTTGTACATGGTACCTAGAGCTCGTGACGATGAAGGCATTACAGAAATTCTATATTCCCTCTCTTGCCGCTGGAGATGCACCCAAACTGGAAACAGGTATACAATTCCCTCCCACACAAAGTATGGAGGTTTAGATAAAAGGTGTGCCATCTCTGAACTGCCTTTGCGTTTGCAAAATCAAATGTACTACCCCCTGTTTTGCCCATCTCCACTTATCTATCTATCTATCTATCTATCTATCTATCTATCTATCTATCTATCTATCTATCTATCTATCTATCTAATCTTTTTGCATTCATACCTCATCATGAGGATTCATTTGGCTGGGTGGGTGGAAGGGTCTGAGGGTTTTGAGGGTTAAACTGTGTTCCCTGTGTCCCTTTGCTTTTTTTCAACTGTGTATTACATTTAAACACCTCAGGCAAAGGAACAAGGGATTGTCCATGCTGCTGCTTTCCCTTGTTCCTTTGTGTAAAGAAAGAGAGAGAAAACCCCTGCAGGTTTAATAGAGCAGCTATAAAAGAGGAAGCAGGAACACAGAGCTGAGCGTTGGGAACAGAATAGCCATCAGCTGGCCGCACACACTGCTCCCTACTCACATAATTCTTGGCATTCACTGTCCTTCAGTGACTGCTGTTGGCCCCCTGATGTCCTTTCTTTTGCAGCTGACGTAGGCTATGAGGTGTTAGGCTTGCTTTTCTTGTACATGCTGTGCAGCAGGGCTGCCCAATTCTTACCCAACCCAAGAGGTTGCATGGTGCAGGCCCAGTGGTAGCACTTGTATAGCATAAGAATGTGGCAGGGCTGTATCTTTTAATATGGCCAGTCAGCCTGCAGAGACTACTGCTCCCAAAAGGCAGTGTTCCATCTTTACTCGAGTGGTGCGGATGGGGCACTCCAAGGCTGGGACTCCTCACCATATGGCACTTGTCTTCTTAGACTGTAAGCGCCTTGGGAATCAGGGTCTTGCTTTTGCATGTATTTGTACGGCATCCAACTCAACAGGGCCCTGATCCTGACTGACATCTCTGGGTACTGTAAATATTAAACAATAATATTAAGCAATAAAAATATTGCAGTCTCCACAGGATGACCCTCTGTACTGAAATTAGGGTGACCAGATAGCAAGTGTGAAAAATGGGGACAGGGGTTGGGGGGTAATAGGCGCTTATATAAGAAAAAGGCCCACATATCAGGACTCTCCCTATAAAATCAGCGCATCTGGTCACCCTAACTGAAATGCAGAAATCCATGTTGCTGCAGTAGGTCTAGGGGCCCGTCTCTCTCCTGTTAAAAGCCACGGGGCAAGTTTCCTTCCACCTTGAAGAGCACTAAAGCTCTTTAATGAGCAGCATCTATTTTTGCTGCGTAGCCCATATATCCCCTCGTGCCCTGATGACAGCTTTATAAAGCAACCCAGAGTTCCATTTGGAACAAGCATGCCACTTCTCACTATTTCAGTGTCCTGTTTATGAGCACTACGGCACAGTCCAGCAAGTATCTTGACCCATGCCCCTGCCCCGCCCATCTCCAGCTCCTCGTCCACTCCAGCCCTCTTAGTTTATTTTGTGGGAATTCTTACTCTTCTCTGATTTGTGAAAAGAGCAAGCCCAGGAGCTTTGGGATTTTTTGTTTCACGCACATATTTTCTGTTGATAAACTGCATTGTTTTGTCTACAGAAAAGTATTAACTGCTTGCATCTATTTTCTCAAAGACCGCACATGAATATTAAAAGGAATTTATTCCTACAATGGCTTCGGGCAGTTGAGAAATCCATTATATGCTGTCATATCTCATTGTGGTAATGTGAAAAGCTGGGAGTCCCTCCAATAATATTTATTAACAATATGGGCAATCTTTACCTTAAATACAATTGTTTTTCTTCCTGCACTGAGTTTACATTTTAAAAAATTCTATTGGTCTCTTTAATCCATTGCTTTGTTTATATTATTATTATCATTATTATTTACATCAATAAGTGAATTTCATGAGGGTGAAAGATGCTTAGTTAATTACATTAATTAATTTTAGTGCATTCTATGATCTCTCTCAAGCATACCCACCTTTGAATCATATACACAGACAGGTAACACATTTATTTGGGCCACGTGGCAGCTTTGACAGCACTCCCAGCCACTCAAGAGTACAAGATAAACACTTCTGTTCTCAGTCCGCCCTTCCTCCCCGCCCAGACAGACCCAGAGACCAAACTACTCTCTATTCATTGCTGGAAGAGGTCTGGTGCCAACTCCAGCACTGGCAACTTCCCCCATGTTGCCTCCCCACCGAGTCTTGGAAGGATGACCTGTCAGGCTGAGTTCTCTCTCCATGGCCAAACTACTTCCTTGTGCCCCTGCTGAGACTGCCAACAACAGTGTCACTTGGGATAGCGGTTTCAGTGAAACTCCCCCAGTGGACTGAGACCAGCTTCTCATTTCACGTAGGTTACTAAACAACCGCCAGAGGGTAACAACGGGCAATTGATACTGACCTGGCATCTGTGTGAACAAGTGACCCAGAGGTGAAAGGCTCCATAGCCCATTACTGAGCCCCTGAGCCAGTCACTTCTCTGATGTCTTCATCAGTAGTATCTGAAGAGAGATGACTACTCACCAGACACATGTGGGAGCCTAGCAGAAATGCCAGCCATTCCCCGCTGTTTGCTCCAGGACACAAACAGGCCCTAATCAGCCAGATGGATGATCCACTTGTGACAAAGGCATGCTGGAAAATTGGCCAATGAGAAGGTCCCATTGCCCTGCAGGACGGGGCCCGTGCATGCTTTACTGTAGCTGATGTGCGTCGTGCCCTGCGGAGGAGCCTGCAGTGCAAAATGTTGCCTTCAGAGAAGCAGACCTGGTGAGTGGAAGCCTGTTGGTATGCATGCTTCCAGCTGCTGGGGCAGGGAGCTGGTGGGCAAGTAGCACATGCTCATTGGCACAGGTGTGACAACTTGTGCATTCAGAGGAAGTGAGGAGCTGTGAGCCTGAGGGCTTCTGGCACCCCTGGAGGTCTGCAGCAGACGCAGGTCACTGCCTGCCTGCTCTAAACATGTACAGAATGTATGCACTGTGTGCATGCAGGAGTGTGTCTGTACGTGAATAGAAATGTGTATGCATGTGGATGTGTGTGCACATATGATTGTGTGTGTGGGGGGGTGAACAGGTGTGCCTTTGTGCCTGGGTGTATGTACATGATTTACTGCATGTGGCTGTGCAAACGTGCATTTAAGCAGCAGTCCGCACTTTTGCAGCCCTTTGCTTCTCTCTCCAGCCACAGCTTGCAGTTCTGTACTTGTGACATTATGATCATCTCCATGGCAACCGATTATGATGATATAAATAAGCCCTTACGACATCATACTGCACAGAGGAGAAGGAGCGAGAGATGCACCACAACGGGAAAAGCAATTGTTAAAATGCAGACGATCGCAGATAATTATAACTCTCCACAAAGAAAGCAATGACCTTAAATTACAAGCAAATAAACGGGGCTTTGTTTAAGATGCCTTATTTTATAATAATAATAATAATAATTAATAAGAGGAGTTCATGGCAAGTCTCAGAAATTCCCCTGCTGTGAGCTCTTTGTGGTCCATGCGGTACAAAGCTCAGCGCTGCAAACTAAACCCATCAGAAACTTTTATTACTAGTCAAACGGTGTTAAGACTTGGAAGATATGCCTAGCGCCAATGGGGACACATTGATTTTTTTTGTTTTGTAAAGTTTTTATTTATTAAAATGTTCTGGATACGGATTAAACTCCTGGGCTCCAAATTGATTGTTGTGTCACCCGCTTTCAAAGGGGACTGCGGGCACTCTGATAGATGGTGGAAAGGGTTGTGAAGTTTCTCCACAGCTTCTGCAAACGCCTCTGCGCCTTTTGCTGAGGTGCTATTTTGTGACCTGCCACAGTGCAGCCCCATGGTGAATCACCACAGATACACCTATGCCCTCTTAAAGTCACCTCTTGGGGATTTTTTCCCCCTCCACCTTGCACATCAGTGTCGCAGAAGACTGTGCCGCACCAGCCCACCCCTCCACTAATGAATCCTGTGCTAGAAGTCATTGCCCTCCCCAGCTCCCCATGATAGTGGTCTTCAGCCTCTGAAATGTGACATCTCCGCTCCTCAATCAGCTGTGTGTTTGATGGGTGTGTGGGGGGGATCATAAGTGACCAAGTTAAACTGCTTCCTCTTCCCCATCTGCCCCTCCCAAGCTCAGCCTGCTGATGGGTACCAGGCGAAATCAATACGCTGCACCTCATGGCTTCATTAAACACATCTATTCTCTTTGGATGTCTGCACAGAACTGAAGCCTCCTGTCCTATGTGTAAAACCTGGGATGGATTGTTCTGGGGCTGCCCCCGGCTTTGAATGTTGTGAAATCCCAGTCCAGAATTTAGAGTGGCTATTCCTTCTGCTGCCTACAGATAACTTGCCTTCCATTGACCCCAACCTGTCACCTAGGGTCAGAGGTAGAAGCAAGGATGTTTCAGTTGCTAGACTGTACCTCGCTGGTATAACCTCAGTCTTGGCCAGTGAGCAACTGGGATATCCAACTGGCTGCGCTTTTTTCCCCGGAGTCGGAGCCACGGCTGATTAGCACAAAGCTATTTAAGTGGCAACAGCACTCAGTACCTCTCAGCCGGAGATGGCTGATTTGAAGCAGTCCCCTCTCCACACAGAGTGCACTGATCAGGAATATAAATACTGTTAATCCCCTGTGTTAATACCATCAGCTTTGATCGTCCTTCCCCATTATCACCCCCTCGCTGTTAATGAAAGTGATAGCCATGGGGGAGAAAAGAGGGGAAACTGGCCTAATCAGGATGCCGTTGGAAATGCTGGAACTAAACTGACAGGTCTGGAGATGAGGGAGCTGGGAGAATCCCAGAGAGATAGCGTTAAATAAGCACTTTTGTTC
This sequence comes from Dermochelys coriacea, assembly GCF_009764565.3. Taxonomy (NCBI): domain Eukaryota; kingdom Metazoa; phylum Chordata; order Testudines; family Dermochelyidae; genus Dermochelys; species Dermochelys coriacea. Next base: position 22,285,447 of record NC_050074.1, on the reverse strand, counting down.
GTTCCGTTGACAAAATATAAAACCAGCCAGCCTGGCCTAGCTGTCTGCTGACAGCCCCAATATGCTGCTGCTGGGGGATCTGAGATCAAGGTTCCAAGGTGACCTCCTCCAGGGCATCTGTCTTGATTTCCCAGCATCTGTTCCACTTCCAGCTGGAGCAGCTGGCAGGACTTATTCTGAGTTTATTGGAGGTGGAGGTGGTAGTGATGCCAAGGGGTGAAATATCCCATATTTGCAACAAGCTATATGGGTGATGTATCAACCAATGCACCCAGGAGCATGCTTTTGTTTCCATCCAGTTGTATTGGATAATGCAGTTTCAGGAGCCAGTCTAGATGCCTTACACTTCCTGGGCTAACAGGGGCTGGAACCTGCAAAGGGTGCAAAGGCTGCCAAGTTGATAATGGGGCATGTACTCTAATAATTTTCCTCATTAGACAGTGTTGGGTCCCAAAAGGGTCCTGGGGCACTTCAGGGGCATTCCCCAGGAAGATGCTTTCCTGCTCCAGGTGCTGTAGGTCACATGATTTGCCTCTTTTATCTAGTTCCTTTCTTAGTCACTGCCTGTCCCCTCCTCTTTCTTGATTCCCAGGCTCAGACATGCACTGAGCTGCCAGGTCTCTGCTACTGTGGCCCTGGCACTCCTGCAGTCTGCGTAACTGGACACTGCTCCTTCCCAGAACCAATTTCTGTGCACAGAAACATGGGGAACATTTGCTCTTGAAGGGGCCATGAACAAGTACCTGGGAATCATTGGCAGTATGCTTGGTCCAGTTCCTTGAAGGGACTTCTTGTCACTGTAGTATCCTTCTTTGGCCTTCGACTGACAGTATCATAGACAGTTTCTGTGGGGCAGGAATGTCCAGTCCTCCCCCTAGGGGTGAAGGCTTGGGGGATAAGGAGAAATAACAGGTATTCCTTAAACTTTGCAGAGCCTTCTCTGGGGTAGAGGTTGGGGAAAAAAGAATCTTCTCCCACATAGTAACAGTGCTCCTCACTGATCACTCAGCAACATTGCAGGCATTCCTGGGAAACAAGTAAAGGTTGAAGTGGGCTTGTTCACAGTGATTCGTCAAGCTGGTCCTTTTTTGGTGCTTGTGCTCCAGAATCTAAGTTTTCCTTTGGAAATAAAATCAAGCCTTTAGCCTTTATGTCTGAAGAGAGAAATGTGACATGAGTGTAACCAACGTAATGATGTGTGCCTGAGTCTGCAGGGAGCCCGAAACAGTAGCTCTGAGAGCAGTGTGAATGTCCCTGTTCACGTTACTGGCATGTTGACTCTGAAGTCCAGTGATGCTAGCTTAAGTGTCAACATTACTAACTATTTCAGTGCCAATCAAAACAATCTAGAAAGAAGAGGAAGGGTCATGTGACAGAGACATGAAAAAATCTATAGCAAGGGGTATCTCATTTTGGTCTCATGAGTGGGTGGAGCTTGGGTTGTGAGCAGAGTTTGAGAGAACATCAGCAATTTTTTTTTCAGTCTAACCCAGAGTGCCAACAAACCAGAAGAGAGGAGTCCAGGCGGGCATCTGGACTCCTCAAAGGGGGACACCAATCAGGAGGAGCCCCGTGGAACTCAGAGGGGTATCTGAGACATAGGGGAAGTAAGTCTGGGGAACCCAGCAGGGCATGGGCTAATATTTTCAACATCTGCACATTCTGCTGTGACTGGCATCTGTTTCTCACATCTCAAGTGAGTGTTGCTTGATTTGTGGGTGGATCCTGGAAGAGTAACACCATTTTCCCCTTGATTTCTCTGGAGCAGCCGTTGGCTACTTGCTGAACACCATTTATCTACAATACAAATACAGGACACGTGGCTCCAAGTGCAGGCTTCTCCTCTTGGTCCTGACAAGGGGTCTCAGCCTTGCTTGCAAGAGAGCATGCAGGGTTCAGAGGGGAAGCTCTGTTTCTATGGCCCGTTCAATCCAGGGCCAATATGGAGAGACTCCCAGTGAGAGGGCCAAGCTGTGGCACTTGTGGTGATGCTTTTTGTGCTTCAGACACCTTTCCACTGAGAACCGGGCCAAGAGCCACCAATTCATCTCATGTTGGCCACCAATCAGACAGCGACAACTTTCAGGCACAACCAGTCTGGACTGGATTCAAGCCACTGATGCTGTATATAGATATAGCAGTCTCTCTCGTGCTCTCTCCCTACATTTCTAATATGTGCATTACTGTAGTATTTAAGCATCAGCTGAGATCTGCCCAGTGGGGACATTCCTGGCTGGTGCTTTCTCTGAGAAAGTCCCTTCCACTGGGGCTTCCTCTCCTCTTTTGGGCTGGCTTCTTTGCTGTCGTTTCATCTTCTCCCTTTCTGTTTGCAACAAGCCGGTAGCTGCTGCAGGAAAAGGGCAAACAGGCTTGGACTCATTTTAAGTGAGCAAGAGAACTTGCAAGAGCTGCACAAAGTTCTGGGCAGGGCAGAAAGGTCTTTTCTACCGAGCAGCTGGTCGGAGATAAAGAGAGCAGAATCTGACTGAACCTTCGATAATTAAACTCTCAGCTGCTGGAGAGCTGGCTGCCAGATAAATGCTGTTTCCCTTGAATTAGTGTGGAGCCAAAGTGACATCCAATGGCTGGTTAAGCTCATCAAACTGGCTGTACTCTTCAGCTATCCCAGGGGATATAGTCCAGGTGGCTGTTTGCCAATGGAAAGGTGAGCAAGAATTCAAGGCACGTATTGCCCTGCTGAATTTATCACATCTGCAGCTCAGGTACTTTTAGACTTCCTGATGTTGTAATATTCCTTTATACAGAGCTTTCAGAGATGGCTCCCAAATATGCATTAGATAGCGGTGTAATAAGACAGATATTGTACATTAAACAGACTCTGCCAACTCAAATTCAGCCCCAAATTTGGGATTGATATGAATGAGATATTGCAAAGCCTAACACCAACAAAAATGTTTCCGTTCTTTTTCAGACAGAAACTTCCAGTGGAACCAGTTGCTTTTAACTGAACAAACATTCCCCTGCTATCGGAAACCTACTGACCGCTATTCCTACCTACATGCCTCTAGCTTTCATCCAGATCATACCACTCGATCCATTATTTACAGCCAAACGCTACGATATAACCGCATTTGCTCCAACCCCTCAGACAGAGACAAACACCTACAAGATCTCTATCACGCATTCCTACAACTACAATACCCACCTGCTGAAGTGAAGAAACAGATTGACAGAGCCAGAAGAGTACCCAGAAGTCACCTACTACAGGACAGGCCCAACAAAGAAAACAACAGAACGCCACTAGCCATCACCTTCAGCCCCCAACTAAAACCTCTCCAACGCATCATCAAGGATCTACAACCTATCCTGAAGGACGACCCATCACTCTCACAGATCTTGGGAGACAGACCAGTCCTTGCTTACAGACAGCCCTCCAACCTGAAGCAAATACTCACCAGCAACCACACACCACACAACAGAACCACTAACCCAGGAACCTATCCTTGCAACAAAGCCCGTTGCCAACTCTGTCCACATATCTATTCAGGGGATACCATCATAGGGCCTAATCACATCAGCCACACTATCAGAGGCTCGTTCACCTGCGCATCTACCAATGTGATATATGCCATCATGTGCCAGCAATGCCCCTCTGCCATGTACATTGGCCAAACTGGACAGTCTCTACGTAAAAGAATGAATGGACACAAATCAGACGTCAAGAATTATAACATTCAAAAACCAGTTGGAGAACACTTCAATCTCTCTGGTCACTCGATCACAGACCTAAGGCTATACTTCAACAAAAAAGCTTCAAAAACAGACTCCAAGGAGAGACTGCTGAATTGGAATTAATTTGCAAACTGGATACAATTAATTTAGGCTTGAATAGAGACTGGGAATGGATGAGTCATTACACAAAGTAAAACTATTTCCCCATGGTATTTCTCCCTCCCACCCCACCCCCCACTGTTCCTCTGGTATTCTTGTTAACTGCTGGAATTAGCCTACCTTGCTTGTCACCATGAAAGGTTTTCCTCCTTCCCCCCCCCCCCCGCTGCTGGTGATGGCTTATCCTAAGTGATCACTCTCCTTACAGTGTGTATGATAAACCCATTGTTTCATGTTCTCTGTGTGTGTGTATATAAATCTCTCCTCTGTTTTTTCCACCAAATGCATCCGATGAAGTGAGCTGTAGCTCATGAAAGCTTATGCTCTAATAAATTTGTTAGTCTCTAAGGTGCCACAAGTACTCCTTTTCTTTTTTCTGATATTCTTGTTAACTGCTGGAATTAGCCTACCTTGCTTGTCACCATGAAAGGTTTTCCTCCTTTCCCCCCCCCTGCTGCTGGTGATGGCTTATCTTAAGTGATCACTCTCCTTACAGTGTGTATGATAAACCCATTGTTTCATGTTCTCTGTGTGTGTGTGTGTGTATATAAATCTCTCCTCTGTTTTTTCCACCAAATGCATCCGATGAAGTGAGCTGTAGCTCACGAAAGCTTATGCTCTAATAAATTTGTTAGTCTCTAAGGTGCCACAAGTACTCCTTTTCTTTTTGCGAATACAGACTAACACGGCTGCTACTCTGATTCCCCTGCTGTGTCTGCAACACAGGCTGTGGCAGTGACAACCCAGGAGCCAAAGAGACAATAAAGGCAAGGGAAGCATTGATTTTCATCGTCTGAGCTGAGAGAAGTGGAAAATGCAAACACAAGGCAGAAAGACTAATACGCAAATGGCATTTTTTAAATTCTTTCCTTTCTCACCATCGAAGCTGCTCCTGGAATCATACGCATGGAAATATATGTGATTTTAAGTTGGTAGGGTTCCCTTAAATAAGTTCCATATTGTTCAAAACATATCAAGGTGATGATTTATTATTGCAATTGCACCAGCAGGGGGCATGTTGCTTGCTAGGTATCTAAGGAAGGTCCCCGGCCTCCAAGGAATGGCATTGTAGAGACAGGTGAAGGGAAAAAGCATGAAGCAAAAAGGACACCTAGAAACTGCGCTGCAGGGTGCCTTCTCAACAGAGATAATGATAATGGATTGGATTGTGCCCTGGCCTCATGCAGCCACACAGTGGATGGTGGGGAGGGAGTAAGGAGACTCCCTGCCTTTGTGACCCTGTGATGCTTTTGCATTCAACCAACCCAGTAAGGGGCAGTATCACCACCTGCCCTGTAAACGTGGATGCCTTAAGTGCTGCACTGCCGTGGCTCATGGCCCTGACGCCAACAGCCAGCCTACACTTGTGCAGCCCACACCCACACTCCCAGCAGCCTGGGTTACTCCTTGCAGGTTGATCGCAACACCTTCCCAGTCTCAAATTTTCCCCAAACCATTTTCCCTGCAGTGTCCAGCCCTCTCACTGAATACTTATAGAAGTTATTAAGTTCATTGCTCCCTTAAAGAGACCGTACCCAGCTGCCTATTACCTTAACTGGGGTTAACAAACACTCTATTTTAATCAAAGCACAGAACCGGTTTATAATAAAAACAAGTTTATTAAACAATAAGACATAGTTTTAAGTGATACCAAGTTTAAGGAATAAAGAAAGAAAGGGTTCCAAGCAATCCACAGGGAAAATACACTTCTGAGACTAAAATCTGATTTAATGAATTAGAGCCTCTTGTTCAAAGAACAGGTTTCAGAGTAGCAGCCGTTTTAGTCTGTATTCGCAAAAAGAAAAAGAGTACTTGTGGCACCTTAGAGACTAACAAATTTATTTGAGCATAAGCTTTTGTGAGCTACAGCTAAGTGAGCTGTAGCTCACTAAAGCTTATGCTCAAATAAATTTGTTAATCGCTAAGGGGCCACAAGTACTCCTTTTCTTTTTGTTCAAAGAAGAGTTTCTCGACAAGTCTTTTTTCCAGCATAGCTGACCAGACTCATTGGGCAGGACCTTTCCCAGAGCTCAAAGTGCTCGGTTCTGTTGTCTCCTCTGGTGACGGATGCCAAAATGGCTTTTTCTTTCTTCTTGTTTGTTCCCAAAGTTCATTGACCCTCGTTCAAGAGGCAGAAAGGCTTCCTGGGGGTGCAATCTCCATCTCCTGTTGAGATTGTTAAGTGGTCATTTTTCTGCACTTGCTCTCCTGATGGCTTCGTTTACCTTGCATATAAATGTCCTGTTCTTTGTCTTTGGTCACACTTTGCCTAATTTCCATCAGAGACCCATTCAATCAGATGGACCCACATTCCTTTGGCTGGAACAGGCGCTTAGGCACTGCTTGCCAAATACATTTTAGGAACTTATTTCTAGCTCCTATCTATACATTCCTTTGCGGGTTTCCTGTACATATATCACGCACAGATATTGATCATCAGTGAGTTATTATTGTTCAAGTGGTATATTACATGCCACCTTTGGGTAAATATCATGACAGCAGTGCATTAGGTGTAATGAGCATGTCAGGCCTGACAAGAGTTGCTGACACAGAGTAGTGAACCACCAGTGGGGCTCTGGGACAGAGACTCACATAAATGGGGGCACAGAATCACAGAACCTGAGCTATGGGGAGCAAAGTGAGGCAAGAAGTGTGGGCCTGGGGGTAGGTAGAGGCATGTCTCCTCTCACTCAGCATGTCTGGTAGAGGAGCTGGCTGGCCCTGTGAAGGAGTGGGGCTGTGCTGCATCCTTTCAATTACTTTCTGCCCAGTGCAATTGAGGAGCCTCTCCAAGGTTCTGCCTCTGTGGCTGCTGAATGTAAACAAACAGGTGCTGAATTAATCAGCTTGTATTTAATATAAATAAATCAGCCCGAAGTATACATGTGCAATACATGCCAGTCGGGCTTGGGTGCTCATAGCTGTGTGCATCTGCAAATCCCTCCCTTTGCACGCACGCACACGCACACACCCCCTTCAGGGATTGGGCATGTGCAGATCAGGTATAGCAGTATACTTTTTAAAATATGGACCCCAACTTGCACTTTAAAGGGACAATATGAATATATTTCCATGCTTTAAAAAAATAATTTGCTTCCTCTTTTTGTTTACCAAGATCCCACAAGAAGCTTGAAGACGAAACAGTTTGCCCAATTGAGAGCTTTTCCTTCCATCTTGTATGCACAGCACATTGATTTCCAGGGTTACTGTAAGTACTGACCTGAGCACCTTCATTATCTATTGCACCTGCGTTGCTCCTGAGTGCTAGGCTGTGAAAATTGGTTATGTTATGATAGGGCTGCTCATGAAATTGGGATGGGGGTGCAGAGTAAGACAAAGCCCCAAATATTGGGGTAGTCCCTATAAAATTGGGACATCAAGAAAGAAAAAAAGCACTGAAGCATTTGCTTTCACATAAAGTAGCGGTGTACAATTGAACATGCCTATTTAGATCTGCGCATCAAAACTTGTCTTCCAAAAGCCATTCCCTAATGGTGCTGATGGGTTTGCCCCTTGCTCAGATGGATCAGCGGGGCATTCACTTGAAGGATCAAACTGGAAATAATTTCTTTGATTTTCTTTATCGTTGTCAAAGCTGTGAAGGAACTTGACACCTTTCAGAGGGCCACTTGGCCGCAGGTAAAGCATGTTATGTGGAAGTGCCCATTAGAGCTGATTATAGCCTGGCTGACCTGCCTTAGCATTAAAATGTCGAACACAGCCTGCTCAGTCCAGGCAGCATGGACGGTTTGTTTCTCTGACTAGCTGATATGGGAAGTTCACTCGTTTAGGGGTCTGGAGCCCTCCTAAGCTAAAGGGGGCTCTCCCACAAGCCCCTTGGTAACAGAATGGACGGTTGGAACCTGGGAAGGAAAATCTCAGCTTTTATTTAAAAATAAAGTCTCTTCCATAGGTGCCGACTCCATGGGTGCTCTGGGGCTGGAGCACCCACAGAAAAAAATTAGTGGGTGCTTACCACCCACTGGAGAGATCAGTTGTTGGCAACTGCCAATCAGCTATTTGACATGCGCAGCTCTTTGGCTGGCTGCGGCCAATCAGCTGTTTGGCGCAAAGTCACCGCCTATCAGCTGTTTCCCAGTGTGTGTGTCTGCTGAAGCTCCCATCTCCCACTGCAGGCAGGTGTGAGTCCTTTTAATTTTCAGGGCAGACGGAGCTGGGCTAGGGAACAAGCAGCCAGGGCATGGCAGCTTTAGGGGTAGAGGGGATGGGTGGGCAGCTTCTCGGCTGGCTGCAGGGGCTGCTGGGGGGAGTACAGGCCGGACTCTAGCCCTTTTCTTTGTGAAGAGCTTTGAAAACCTAGGGTGATGCAAGTTGATGGCTAAGGCCAGGGTGACCAAATGGCCCAATTTTATAGGGACTATCCCAATATTTAGGGCTTTGTCTTACTCCGCACCCCCGTCCTGATTTTTCACATTTGCTATTTGGTCACCCTAGCTAAGGACTATGTAGCTGGGCTGGCTCCACTTGTCAGCACACACTTTTAATAGAAAATGGCAATTCTTATATTCCTGTATATCATTTACCGTGTGCAACCCTTTAGAATGAAAGGGGCTATGGAGATGTAAGCTGTTATTGGGAACACAGGAGCTGCCGCACTAGATCAGACCCATGCACCATCTTGGCTAATATCCTGATTTCCAACAGCAGCCAGCACCAAATGCTGAGAGGGGGAGGCCATGACTTATCAGGATCAGTTGTAGAATAACCTCCCTGGATGGGAACCTTCTGCCTAACTCCTGCCAATTAACACTTGGTTGATCCCTGGAAGCAAGAGTGTTTATATCCCTTGTAATGTTTTCTTTAAATCCTCTCAAACTGTAGATAGTCTCATTATCCAAATAAGTGTCTAGTGCTTGGTATTAACATTACCGTAGAGTCAGAAACTCAGATTGTGTCAATTGGCATAACTCCATGGAAGTCAATGGTGCTATGCTGGTTGACACCAGCTCAGGATCTGGCCCATACTTATTCTTCTGTTGTGCTGTGGCATCTATATGCATTTATGCTCTTCTCCCAGCATACTTGTGAGCTAAACCAATTTTGTACCTGCCACTCCACAGGTGAAATGCCTGGGTATTATGGACCCAGTGACCGCCCAGTTAGATTCCATGATTGAAAATGCAGGAGATAGTGGCACTGTAGCTGTTTCTGATAGTTATATCAAGAGCAGTAGCGAGGTTAATGCTTCAGCTCTCCTGGTACAGGGCATGGCTGTGGAGAGTTTGAAGAGAGGGACCATTCTCTTGCCTTCCTGTCAATCTTCTCCCAAGCGTACGGCAGTTTTGTTCTTTTGGGGTGAAGAAACCGAATTATGTTGTTCTGGAAAAAGTGCCAAACAAGATAAAGCATAAAGAATAACCAGCAAACGCTGACATTCTGCTGGCCCGTTACCTTGGTAACCATCACCTCGCCATTATGGTATTCAACAGCAACTTCTAACTGATCACAAAACCTAACAAGACGCTATTCAGGCTGGGTCAAAAGGAACTCAGAATGCATCTGGCTTCCTTTTACTCCCAGGGCATAGAAACAAGTGCAATTCAGTTAGGTGCTAAGCTACCACTATGCTTCTAGGGGCTTCTTCCTGCAGTGGCTTCTGCATGGTTCTCCTGAGAAGAGGGAAGAATGCCAAGAATATGCCCTTCTATTGGGGCTTCTTCTGTGCCAGCATGGAGGGGGAATATCGGGGCTGGTGGATCAACCCATCACTCCTTTTGTGTGGGGAATGATGCAGCAGAAGCACAAACTACTGCAATCCAGAGGCTGCAGAAGGAGGAGGCTTGGGGTGTACTTCCTCTCAGGGCACTGAGAGCTTGTGTTTATCACTTGGATTTACCTAACTCTCGCACAATGCAACTACAGCCAGGTGCATACTCCGGCCTGTGGCCCCCTGCAGTTCAGGGCTCAACCTTCCAGACTAAAGGATGTCCTCTGGCCTCTTTACACAACAACAACAGCTACTGCACAGACCCCACTTTGCTCCTTTCCCCCCACTTTTTGTGATGGGTGACTCGCAAGAGCTTTGAATGCCATGTGAGTAAGCACCCAGCCATTCAGATGCTGCTCCAAGCTCTCAAAACCCCATGGGTCTGCGGAGCCTCCAGGGAAATCTCATGAAAACAAGCTCTCTTGTGAATTTCTGCTTCCGGTCATGCTGGGAACACTGGACATTCTTTTTCGTGAGATTCCCGGGCTGTAATTTGTGTCTGTAAGCAGCCAGTGACGAGAGAGCAGAGAAAGTGATCAATATGGATGAGACCAAAAAGTTCACCAAACTTTACCAAACCACAACAATCTGTCAGAGCTTGGTTGAGGCTTCAGACAAATGTTCAGAAAGACAAATATTCTTGAATTCCAGCTGGTTCATGTCCCAGCTAGAGTGGGAGATCAGGCTCCTATGCGTAATACGATAATAGGGTGTCTTTCCCAATGCCAACAGACAGAAGGAACCACTGATAACATCCTGTGTAGCTGGTTCTCTGGGATCCCCGTGCATCCTTGTGGTTGGTATCAGCACCAACAGAATTATAATTGTTACTATGGCTCCTCCTCCTCCATGGTGGAACTGCATATTAAATGTTCATGCCTGCACAGATCTATACTCTGTCACTATAGATATACAACACATGTAAAATACATACCCATATTTATTCATAGGAACATGCCCATTTAGCATAGAGGCAGTATCTGTTGGCATCAATATAATCAAGAGTCTCTCACAGCATTTCTGCTAGGAGACCTTATTCCCAGGGGTTTATAATTGTCATGAATATGACAACACATCCTAGGACAGTGGACCCCAAAGTGTGGGGCGTGCCTCCCTGGGGGTGTGTGGAGGAACGTTCAGGGAGGGTGCAGTAGGGCCGGACCAGCCTCTTTGGTGGGGGGAGGGATCATCACCCAGCCCCGCTCTGCCCCCCAGCTCCACTCCTGGCTCCGGCCTTGATCATGGCCCCGCTTCCAGCTACGGCTCTGCTCCCGGCTATGGCCCCTGGCTCCTGGCTCTGATTGCAAGCCCACTCCTGGTTGCTGGCTCCAGCACCTGGCCCCGACTGCAGGCCCAGCTGCAGCGCTGGTCCTGCTCACATTCATGGTTCCTGGCTCCTGGTCCTGGCCTTGGTTCCTGGCTCCTGGCCATGGTTCCCGGCTCCCAGCCCCGGCTCCCCACCATGGCTCTGATCCCACACCTGGCCCCTGCTCTTGACTGCAGCTCGGGGCGAGGGCACAAACCAGGTAAGGGGGGGCATGAGCAAAAAAATTTGGGGACCACTGTCCTGGGGTGATGTTGCATTGGGGGCAGTAGTTTTGGGGACAGTAAAGGCTCTGCGAGTGCAGTCTGCGGGACATAGGAAAACAAGACAAGCCTATGAACAGAGGTCCAGATCCTCAAAGGTGTTCAGGCACCTAACTCCCATGGGCTCCAGTGAATCCCACTTGTAGCTTTCAGAGAGACTGGCAAAAGTCATGAATGAAGCATCACATCACACATATGAGTTGGGAACGAGTCGTAATCTCTATTTGACACATGATGAAAGTAGGGCACCGAGAAGAGAGATGCCTTTCCAAGGGTCAGATAGTGAGTGACTGGCAGAACTGGGAACAGACACCGAGATCTCCTAAAGCTTAGTTCTTTGCTCTAACTCCTCCACTGGCCAGATTAATGCATGGTGTAAGTCTGTTGAAGTCAGCAGAGTTACAAGTGAGATTCATTTGGCCCCTTGGGGTTAACTTGACTTGAGAGCTCCTTCATTTCAGTTGCAGAAGAATACAGCAAAGGACTCCAACTTCAAGTCTGGCGCTAGAGATGTGAGCAACTCGGAGAACCATGTAAAGCTGGGCTTTGGGTAGCATTACAAACGCTGAACTCCAGAGCTCTGCTCAGGTTCCCTGAGTTTCATTCTCACTCACCAGCCTTTGGAGTGACCCTGGGTGATTTATGGTTTAATGTCAAAAACATACAAAATTCATGGATTCCCCTGTCCATGAGAGTGTCCGTCTGCCATTTGTCACTTGAGTTTGCAACTTGGGAGTCTGTTTAGATTGCCAACACTTGCCTGACAATGAGCTATTGGCTGTAGCCAAGGTTGCTTTGTTTTATTTATGCCTGGCCAGTAGGTTATGACAATTACTTCTTGATTCATGAGTGTTTGTTGAAACACTTGGTCTTTGGAAAAACTTTCACTAATCCCAAGGTTTCATAAATATTTACACAAATGGCTACTTGGTCCAGAGCATGCGTTATTCTCAATCACCCAGCAGAAACAATATCATGCTTCCAATCCTGGGCCAAGCTCTGGCTACTTTGTGCGGCTGCCCTGGTGCAACAGAGGTACTTATATAACCCCCATTACTGTATAATCTGAGTTTCTCACACTCTTTTAATGCAACATGTCTCTGACATAGGGAAGTGCTGTTATTCCCATTTTACAGAGAATCGAGGCACGGAGAAGTTAAGTGCTTTGCCCAAGGTCACACAGGAAGTCTGTTGCAGAGCAAGGACTTGACTAGTACCCTAACCCCTGGGCCATCCTTCCTCTTTGTTCCTATGTCTTGAAGCTCCAGCACCTGGAGGATGTCCCCTGCAAGGGCTCTTTGTGGCTCCTCCATCACTTGCCTGCCCAGCTGCTGGCACAGGGGCATGGCCAGAGTGCCCTGGCAATCCCAAGAACAGCATCTTGGGGGCACTGGCAGCTGGTGCAGCCTGCCTGGGGACTGGCCACCGGCAGAGTAGCCCCATGATTGGAAGAGGACAAAAAGCTCCTTGGCTTCACCCACAGCTGTGCCAAGTGCACGTTGGTCTCAACCAAAGATCTGGCCCCCCATGTCCTAGGAGACCAACCACAGCCTACAAAGACCAAATGGTGAATGGCTGGGTGGAATACCTGGCTGAAAATGGTTTGTGCAGAGACTTCTGAAAATTCTTCTGAGTAGCAGACTTTGCTAGAAAGCAGGGTTGGTGTAAGAATAACTCCTAAGGGGGGGAAAGCAGGGAAATCAGCAACAAACTGTACATACCCAGAACAATTCAACCCCCTCTCTATTTTGCAATAGTGAGATGGGTGCATTAATGTGCAGAGATCATGGATCAGAAGTACTGAGTAAACTGGGCTTTGCTGCCCCCACTTGTATGTCTGAAAAGCTGTCTTTATGGCAAACAAACAAACAAAAACACAGTAGGAGAGGGACAGCAAATAATTCCCCTCCCCAACCGTGGTGTCTGAGATGTCATCTGTATCCAAAAGCGTAGCCCATTTCTCCGGAAGCAGAACGGCAGTCAGTGTATCTTTATCACGCTCTCTGTCATGCTTCAGCAAGCTTTCTGCCTTCTGCAGCACTGCCGAGATGCCAACCTGTCTAAGAGGGAACTGGGAAGTCTGTGCTGATGCCTTGGCTGATTCAGGGAAGACCCCTTGGGTGTTTTTCCAAAATTGTCAGTTGGTTAATTTCCTCCCCTCCCTGCCTTGGGCTGAGACATCCTGCAGCCTGTGCCTTTTGGCTGCTAAAAGGTCACTGGGTTTGCGTGTGGAAAATTTCTCAGGTTCATCAGCTTCTGTACTTTATAATGGGCTTTATTTTTTTAGTTGTTTCTGGCAACCCCAGCCCCAGGGTCCTGAACCAGGAAGAAAAAATTGAAATCCACGCTCTGCTTTCAAAGGTGGAGAAACAGTGTCACGTCACAGTGGGGACCCCCTGGCACAACTCAGGGGAGGGGAAAACACAAGGGATTCTAGCCTCTGGGGGTCACGATCTAGATCTTTTAGAGCCTCTTTTAGGGGGGTTGGGAGGTATTTTCCCCCAGGTCCGATTGGCAGTGAGCATGGGGAGGTTTCACCTTCCTGTGCAGGTGGGGTGTGGGTCCCTTGCTAGGCTCATCAGGGTCTCACTTAATCAATTCCCTGCCATTGTAGGGGTCTTGGGTGCTGGCACACCTCAGTCCCTCCTGTCCTCTGCCTAGTTTAGTCTCCTGAGGGCTGATACTTCGGTCTCATTTCAGTTGTTGGGCGTGGTGCGGGGGCGCTGGAACAGGGAGGACCGGGGGGAAGAGGCAGCATAGGAGCAGGGCCTCAGGGGGAAGAGGGGGTGTGAGGGCGGAGCCTCAGGGGGAAGGGGTGGTGCTGGAGGGCGGGACCACAGTTTGGGTGCCGGTGACCCCGTAGGCGCCGACTCCATGGGTGCTCCAAATAAATAGTGGGTGCTCAGCACTCACCGGCAGCCCTGAGGGTTAGTGCCTCCCCCTCTCCCACAGTGCCTCCTGCCCGCTGGCGGCCCCGCCGATCAGCTCTTCCCCCTCCGTCCCAGCACCTCCCGTCGCGATCAGCTGTTCCGCGGCATGCAGGAGGCACTGGGGGGGCGGGACACTGCGGGAAGAGGCAGGATGTTGTGGGGACTTGGAGGAAGGGGTGGAGTGGGGGCGGGGCCTAGGGCAGAGCGGGGGTCGAGCACTTTTAGGGACCTTCTGTCACTCCTGGCGTGGTGTGGAGGTGGCTAGGGGTGTTGGTGGCCTGTGATAAACAGGAGGTCAGATTAGAGGATCTGCTGGTCCCTTCTGACCTTAAATCTGTGACTGTCTACAATGCTCCTTAGAATGTTTCTGTTGGACACAGCAACGCAGAGGAGAATGGAGAGGCAGCAGCAGGACATAGGGAAATTACTTCATCAAGACTGGCTCCGATGCCCCAAGCCTGCAGCTTGCGTCACCACAAACAAAATTAATGAATTCGCAGCAACCCCTTTTGGTTTGGTTGTGGTACCTGGCTTCAAGGCCATCATTAGAGGACGTAGCCCTTGGAAGAGATGAGTGCTGAGCACTCATGCGGATACGGCACCGCTGAGGATTTGGGCCAGTCCATTATCTGATCCCATTGAAAAATACTTAGTGCTTTACAGACCCTAACAAATCCGTCCTCACGGTCCCCTCTGAGATGGCCACCAATAATGTTATTATGCAAATGGAGAAATGGTGGCAGGCGGGCTAAGGGAAAAATATGCAAAATGGGAGCACAACATTGGGTGCCTAAGTCCATATTTAGGCCTCTTAGTAAGAGCTGGATTGTGACACAGCATTATATGGCTGTGCAGTGAAGTAACCGGGAGTAAGCCCTCCTCCCGCATGGCCGTGTGATTGCTCCCTTCATTGTGGTTCCCAGTGCCGAGGGAGAGCAGATACATGAGTAGCGAGGGGACGGGCAGGGTATAGGTGGAGCTGTCTGATCCCTGAGCACTGGCCAGCTGAGCTGAGCTGGTGTGAGGGGAGAGATAAGCTGTAACTGGGCAAGGGCTGCAGTAAGTTACTCCCCCCTGAAAGCAAGGGAGCAGCTGTGAAAGAATTATGATTCTCTAAAGTCACAGGTTTCAGAGTAGCAGCTGTGTTAGTCTGTATCCGCAAAAAGAAAAGGAGTACTTGTGGCACCTTAGAGACTAACAAATTTATTTGAGCATAAGCTTTTGTGAGCTACAGCTCACAAAGTCACAGTTTCCTTCCAGGGCTTCTCTTGGGGTGGTGCAGCTACACCTCCCCTAACACAAAGGCAAGTCTAAAGTCTCCATCTGCCCCTAACAGTTGGATCCTGCACCTTTTACCTCAGTCAGTTTTGCCACTGACTTCAATGGATGCAGGATCTGACCCAAAGTACCCTGCTTTTCAGAGAACCTGAAGTCGGTGGGAGCGGTGGGTGCTCAGCATTTCTGAAAAACAGGCCTAGGTATGGATTTATGAGCCTAACTTCAGGCAAGTTTGGAAATTCTGGCTTTTATAACTTGCCTGTGATCACACACTGAGTGTGTGCCAATATCAGGGCTGGAGTGTAAGTTCCTGGCTCCCTGTCCTTTGTTCAGACCACTAGCGCTCGCTTCTCTCTTTGTCTTTCCACATCAGTGATTCATTGACAACTGAGGGAGGAATTAATTAGAAAGTTTTTTAAAGTTCAAGGTTTTTTTAAAACTTTGATCATCCAGATTTCTCCCCCAGAATCCTTCCTGCAGTCCCAGAGCCCCATGCTTCCGACACAATCCAAGCTCTGTATGGAGAAATCCTACCAAGCAGAGTTCATTATGTCCAAAACAAGATGCACTGAGGAAATGAGGAAGTAGAAAAGTAGCACTGAAGGGGAATTAGTTGACAGGAGGAGTATGCTGAAGACAACAGGAGCACATTGGAGTTGGTATGAAAAGTAGTTCATCCTTTCTCAGCCCATTAATAAATTAATAACTTATCAGAGATTAAGTTCACACCTTGAGGCACATAAGATGTTGCCTTGTTCTTACATTAGCTTGGTTCTATAGTAATTCCTTTATCTTATCTTCTTTCCCCCCCCCTATTGCATACCCACCTGGGGCCATACTAATATAACGACATAAGATTTAGTTACAAAAGAATAAAATATGAGTGCAGAATTCACTTTGTGGCATACTGAATCAGTGCTCACCAGCATTAATCATTGAATAGCCATCAGAAATTACAATTTTTAAGTTGTGGGTGAAAAAAATTACACACCCAGTGCATAGATATGCATGCACTCTTCATTAGGGTGTCCATGGCTCTGTTGCTGTCTGAAATGAGGAAATGGCCCTGGGCTTGAGGAAAGGGGAAGTGTGAGAAAGAGCGAGCGAGACAAGTGAGTGAGAGAAAAAGGAAATAGAAGGGAATAAAACAGAGAGAATGGGGGGTATATATGTGGTGAGAGAGTGAGCACCCATAATGCTGCACCTCTGGGTGGGTTGTTGGAAACAGGGATTGAACTCAGGACCTCTGGTTCTAAAAATACAAATCTCTATTGCCTCATCTAAAAGGAGCAGCTCCATTAGCTGAGGCTGTAGCCTCTAAACTTCTAAATCAGTGGTTCTCAACCAGGGCTGTGTGTACTGCTGTGGGTACGCAGAGGTCTTCCAGGGTACATCAACTCATCTAGATATTTGCATAATTTTACAATAGGTTACGTAAAAAGCACTAGCGAAGTCAGTACAAACTAAAATTTCATACAGACAATGACTTGTTTATACTGCTCTGCATACTATACACTAAAATGTAAGTACAATATTTATATTTCAATTGGTTTATATTATAATTATATGGGTAAAAATGTGAAAGTCAGCATTTTTTCAGTACTAGTGTGCTGTGACACTTTTGTATTTTTATGTCTGATTTTGTAAGCAAGTAGTTTTTAAGTGAGGTGAAACTTAGGATATGCAAGACAAATAAGACTCCTGAAATGGGTGCAGTAATCTGGAAAAGTTCAGAGCCATTGCTCTAAATGGTTTCAGAGTAGCAGCCGTGTTAGTCTGTATTCGCAAAAAGAAAAGGAGTACTTGTGGCACCTTAGAGACTAACAAATTTATTAGAGCATAAGCTTTACAGAGCTGTAGCTCACGAAAGCTTATGCTCTAATAAATTTGTTAGTCTCTAAGGTGCCACAAGTACTCCTTTTCTTATTGCTCTAAATGTTGCCCAGCCACCACTAGAGGGGGACAAAGCTCCAAACTGAGTAGGTTATATCACCAGATAATTCAGATTACAGCACCCCCTGCTGGAGGAAAATAAATTGTGGGGAGGAGAGCAGCAGCCACAAATCTTTGATGACCCTTCCAACTCCCACCTTGCTTCAGAGACAGTAGCTAGCAGCGCTATGTACAAAAGGGACAGCAACACAACTCCTGGCTCTCCCACTTCCAGGGTTGCCGTCTGTCTATTATTTTCTGGATGTATCTTGATCAGTGGAATCAGAGGACCAAAGTTCCCAGGATGGACTGTTACTGAGGGGACACCAGTGGATCAGAGAATGCAGGGAGTTAGGCTGGAAGGTTTCCAACCCTAATAGGAAAGAAGAAAGTCTTAACATTTGTGTTTTCTTGGCTTTTTTGGTGCCTGAGATAATTAAAAAAAAAACATTCAAAGAAACCACACTTTTTTAAGGCTAAATTTTATTTCATTAGTCTGTATTTACACTCCCATTAAGGCATCTGTTCCTTTGGAGATTAAACAAGAGTTCCCTGGTTTCTGGGTGTTTTCGATTATATCCTAGTTTAGTTACACATTAGCACCTCATCTTGCACCACTTAAATCAAGGGGGATTATGCTATTGACTGCAATGGGAGTGAGACCAGGCCCGTAATTCTTTTACATCTAGCCCCCATTTCTTTATTATGACCTGGTAGTGCCCATAATGTCCTAGGTGCTCTCCAAACATAGACAAAGACACACTCCTGCTCTGAAGAGTTCAGGCCATTTCTATAATTTTCATCACCTTTGAGCTGAACAGTCCTGGGAAGCTAGGTGTAAAGCTGGGTAAAATGATGCTAAGGGCAGGGTTGCCACTTACTCATCGTTTTGAAAACATAATTCAGAACAACTAGCTGCTTCCAGACAATGCTACTGGGATGCTAAGAATTGTTGGAGATGGAAGGAGCTGGGAACTGCTGGGACCCCATAAACTCCCTCACACCCAGTTGTGAGCTGGAGCCGGTTCCCACCAGTTGGTTGTTAAATTTAGAAGCCCTTTTAGAACCGGTTGTTCCGCGAGAGACAACTGGTTATAAAGGGGCTTCTAAATTTAACCAGGCAAAAGTGGCGCCTTAGGTGCCGACTACATGGGTGCTCCAGTGCTGGAGCACCCAAGGGGAAAATTTGGTGGGTGCAGAGCACCCACCGGCAGCTCCCCACCCCTCCCCCGGCCCCAGCTCACCTTACCTCTGCTCTGCCTCTGCTTCCTCCCCTGAACGCGCTGCCCCGTTCTGCTTCTCCGCCCCCCCAGGCTTCCCGCGAATCAGCTGTTTGCGCGGGAAGCTGGGGCGGGCTGAGGAGCAGGCGGCAACTTCGCGCTCAGGCCCAGGGAGGCAGAGGGGAGGAGAGCTGGGGCGGGGGGGCGCGAGGAGGGCTGCCCACACCACAGCAGGTAACCTGGGGGGGTGCAGGGGAACCGCTCCTCACTCCAGCTCACCTCCGCCACCCTCAGCCTGAGCGGGAAGCCGCCGCCTGCTTCTCAGCCCTCCCCGGGTGCCCGCCGAACATCTGATTCACGGGAAGCCGGGGGGCGTGGGGCGTGGAGAAGCAGAGCGGGGCGGTGCGTTCAGGGGCGGATGCGGAGGCAGAGCGGAGGTGAGCTGGGACTGGGGTTGGGCGTGAGATGGGGAGCTGCCGGTGGGTGCGCTGCAGCCACCAAATTTTCCCCGTGGGTGCTCCAGGCCCGGAGCACCCACGGAGTCCACGCCTAAGGCGCCACTTTTGATGGGATCCGTGGGGGGGGCGGCTACTCCCCCTGCTCCCCCCCAGCTACGCTCTCCCGCCCCTAGGAGCCAGTGGGACCTGCCGGATGCTTCCTGGGAGTTGCTCCAGGTAAGCACCTCCGGGACTCCTCACCTCGCCCCCGGCAGGTCCCTCTGGCTCTTCGGGGTGGGCCACGAGACTCTCCTGCCCGGTTCTGGGGGCACTCGGGGGACAGAGGAGGGGCTGGAAGAGGCAGGGGTCCTGGGGGGGTGTCAATGAACGCAGGGGATTGGATGGGGCAGGAGTCCCGGGGGGCGGGGGTGGGCAATGACCCCCTTGTGGGGTCAGGAGAGAACCAGTTGTTAAGATTTTGGCAGCTCATCACTGCTCACACCTATTTGTTTCTCTGTTAACAGTGCGCTGTTGCTGTCTTTTTGTCTTCCCATAGGAGCTCATGCCCGTGTGAACATATACTGCTCCAATTAGAAACTGATTGACAGATTAGAACAGCTCAACGCTTCTCAACAGCACTGGGCTCTCAGACCTGTGAAAATTTGGAGAAACAGTGGAGGTTAATGGGAGCAATCCTCTGCTCTCCCCCGAAGTCAGTGGAAGTTTTCATATTGACTTCTGTGGGAGCTGGACAGGGACAAGGCTGGTTTAGGGAGATCAGAGTCAGTCCTTTGTCTCACTGTCATTCCACCTCTCTCTCTCTTTAATATATTCCATGGGCATGAAGATCTGGTGTTAGGACATATTCAAAATTCTGCTGTCCTGCAGCGTGTTGTATTCTCTTGGGATGGGCTTTGGCAGAATAACGCTCTGGCTCTCTATAATTGTGTGTGTGTGTGTATTAACGAGAGAGAGAGCAGGATACTGTCATGATTCTGAATAATTGTCAACCTACTGAAATGGGAACAGCCGCCCCCTCGATCAACCTGTATTTGTGTGTGTAACACTGGTCTTCAATGCTAAACGTTGAACAAGGGGAGTCTTCATCTCCAGTCCCATCTTGTGCTGTCGCTGTGTGTTTAGCATTAAATAGTACGGTTTTATTTTAACAAGGGCTGGGCTCCACGTTTAGTCTGAGCATCATGGTTATTAGTTCAAGATGAATTTTCCTTCTCTGGTGCTGCATGGAAGCAATGGATGGAAAGTTTGGGTGAGGAAATAAGCAAGAAACTGATTAGTCTGTGATTATTTAACACTGGATAATCCCAATATTCACATGAACCTAACACCCTACGGTTTGTGGGCAATAGAACACATGGCAAGAAGAACAGCTGATCTAATGTACCTGAGCTCAAAGCCTTGGGAGGCAAACAGAAACCTATGGTAGGGACTTGCACTACAGTGAACAGGATAGACAAGTCTGAACCTGGGTGCTAACGAGATTTCAGACAGTAAAGACAAAATGGAAACTGCTTTTTATAATGGGAACAGAAGATACTATTTAAGGCTTTTAATTGGATTAAAATAGGAAACTGGATGATGTATAATTGGCCAGATCCTGCTGCATTACACTTAATATCAAAATATACAATAATGTGAATTTCACTCTGGTGAAAGGTGACCAGACTGACATCCTTTATTGATCTACCGAGCAGGCACAGCATGGACAGCAGCAGTGCACATGCAAGGGTCTCCCACCCTACTCCAGCAAGCCTCGACCCTGGAGGCATCCCTGTATTCATCTCCATTAGTGATCCAGTCAGTCCTCAGTTTCTGTGCTGAGACTGCCAGCAACTGGTGACAGTTGGATTTTTTTGGCATGCCTGTTAAGATTTCATGTTACACGCGCCACCAAACAGCCATCAGGTGGCAAAGGTTTCCAGTCACGACTATGGAGATTAACTGGATTCAGTCTGGTAAGTGGAAGTGAAAGGTTCCAGATTTCATTACCTATTCCCTGAACCATCCATTCTGATATTTTATAGAGTTTTGAATTTAAGTGTAGCTTCCTCAGATCTCCTCATTTCTTCTCCTACTGTTAGACCCAAGGCAGCCTATAAGGTGTGGCAATTATAACAAATCAAACCTGCCTCCAGAATCCAGTTACTCGGGAGATTATTATAACAAATCAGACCTGCCTCCAGAAGCCAGTTACTCAGACAATCTCACCTCTCCCTGCAATTTCTTTCTTTGTTTCCCTTTTCGATCTCTTTCCCATAACTGACGTGACAAGGCTTTGTGTTTAATTAAGACACATTGTCCGACCAATTGGGAAGCAAGAAATAGCTGGAGCTGTTTTACAAATAGAAACAATTTTTGTTCATTATCCCTTAAATGAAGCAACAAAAAGGTGCTGGAAAACATCCATCAGATGCACATTCATGTAAATCATCAGAGAGGATTGGATTTAGGAACTCACAAAAGGAACATCGAATGTTCCAATCAAGAGTTATACAGACAACAGCGAAACAAAGAATTGGAGACACAAATACATCTGAATTAGCCCAATTACAGATTATATGTTTCCGGAAAACACATTATCTGGCTTTCTTCCAAGGCTTCTTTTTTTTATTCCATCCCTTTTCTAGTTACAGCACAAAAAGTCAATGTCATTTGTTTCTTCTTCATTAGCTCTTCAGATTCCCACATCGGACGGATATACCAATATCTGAGATGATTAGGGATGGGACAAATTGGTTAGGATAAAATAAGCACTGGACCAGAGCTGTACCACAAAATTTGAATTTGAGGATCAGAAAAGTTTGCATAACTTTTTTTCCCCTTTACTTTTCATTTTCAAGTGTCTGTGCTTCTAGGTTTCCATGTGAAGCAGAAGAGGTGAAATACCTCTTGAGAGAGGTAGTTTGGGGGAGGATTTCTTGCCCGGAAACATTGGAAATCTCATGACCAGTCTAGATGGGCTTTTAAAAACTCATTGGCCTGGATTCAGATCTAATTTGCACTGGTGTAACTCCATTGATCTCCATAGAATCACTCTTTATTGCCAGGAGTGTATTTGAGATTAGACTCAGGCTCTTTGGCTCATCATTGACTGAACATGCCAGGGTTCTTGAACTACCCAGTGAATGTCACTCACAATCAAGGCACCTTCAGAAAGAAACACTTGCTGTTTCTCAGCATTTGGGCATGCAAAGCAACAACCTGGAAGAAATGACATCACATCTAATTAAGAAAATAGGATAATAATCGGCTAAAACACTACAGGTTTCAGAATAGCAGCTGTGTTAGTCTGTATTCGCAAAAAAGAAAAGGAGTACTTGTGGCACCTTAGAGACTAACAAATTTATTTGAGCGTAAGCTTTCGTGAGCTACAGCTCACTTCATCGGATGCATCATCAGTAACACTGATATCAGCTGCAGTGTTTTGCACTGTTGCAGAACTTATTATTGCAGCTATTTTATCTTAGATACTTATCTAGACCTCATTAGTATAGTACCTGAGCACCTCACAGACTTTACTGTATTTATCCTCACAGTACCCCTGTGAGGCAGAGAAGTCCTATTATCCCCATTTTACAAAGGGAAACTGAAGCACCGAGAGACCAAGTGCTTACTCAAGATCACACAGAAGTCTGCAGAAGCACAAGGACTTTAACCCACATCTTCTGAATACCCGGCTACTACCTTAATCACTGGATCATCCTCCCACCAACACTGCCAGGCTGTGAGGCCCAATCCAAAGCCCACTGAAGTTGAGGGAAAGATTCCCAGTGACTTGAACGGGCTTTGGATCAGGCCTTTAGTGAGGATGTTTGTATGGTAATATGGCTTCTTAATAATTCCTAAAGGAAACCATCCATTTTCTATTGCCTGCATTTGTTCTCGAGAGACTTAGTAAGGACAGACTCAGGAGTTCGGAGCCTATCCTGGGAAGGATGCGTGATGGTCAACACCCAGTAGAGATGATGGTGCATCTTGCCGATAGGCTGGGAAGTTGAATAATTCTATCCCATATATCAGCCAGTAGATGCCAAGAATGGCTCTGTCTCTGGCTTAACTAAAGAATCCCCTTAAGGTTTATCCCTTCCTACTGCAGTTGTGATTTTTGCTTTTTTCCGGCACTACTCCTTGTTTTGAAATCCCCAGTGTCTAGCACAGAAAGTGTTTGCATTGTAACTGGAGTTTGTTGATTTTCTTTAGGTGGCTGAGGGCTGCAGGCAGTTCTCATTACTTTTTTATTAGCCAATTTGAATACTCATTTAGCCTCACTAAGCGTGTGATGGTTTTTAATTCTTCTTTCCCAGGCACTTGCGCAGAGTCTGCTTTTGCTGTACAGCAAAGCAGGGTCCCGCACGATGTGACTGAGGTGGAACATGATGTCTCACAGAATGATCAGTCAGGGCTGGTTTCATTTATTCTAATGGCTGACATCCCCCATGATTCTGACCCAGACTTATCGGTGAAGCAGGCCAGCCAGAAACGGTTGCAATACAATATGCTACAAGTCTATTCTATATATTATGTCAAATGGTTTCCCAAAATACTTTACAAAATTAAATAATACAAGGCAGCAAGACAATATGCAGTATAAATTACCGAAACAGTGGGGTAAAGACATTAAATGATGAATAAATTAAGGCATCCAGCCATAAAGACTAATAATGGAGGAAAAAAGAAATGATTACAATGGTTATGTGCAGAAAAACAAGTGACCAATGGAGAAATGTTCTATTAGTGGGGGACAGGTAATGGGATATGGAGATTTTCCCCTCCAGGTCAGGGATTCCCATCCACCCAGGTTGACAGTGACTGAGGGCCTGATTCAACTTCTACCGAAGGTAACTTTTGCTATCGGCTGGCTGTTTGATATTCAGTTGTAACACACTGGATCTGGGCCTGGTTTTCAGAGAGCTGAGTAGCTACAATTTCAGCTGACTTCAGATGGAGTTGAGGGCACTTTGCCCCTCTGAAAATCAGGCCCTTTTGTGTGTAGAATGAATGACAATGACCTCCAGTGAACGAACTACGGACAGGATAAGGGACTTGCTGTTACAGCGAGCTGGGGGGTCTCTCTTAGCTCAAGTGGTAGAGGCCTGTGTATTTGAGCAGATGGCCAAGAGTGCTAGTACCAGCTCCGTGTGTATGTGTGTGTGCGTGAGAGAGAAAGATTTACGCAGGCTGTGGCATATGAGTTTGTTACATTGTGGAGTGACATTTTCACCACTGTGTTTTCTAGACTTCCTTTGAGCAAGGGTGAGTTAACACCAGCAGCAAGTCCACACTAGCGCTTTCACCACTGAAAGCTCCGGGGGGAGCAGTACTGAGGGAGATGTCCATAACATTGGAAGTGGAGCTGCAGTTCAAGTGCCTGAGTTGGCAGCGGATCGCTGTCAGACTGGTACAAACTGGCAGTCTCAGTAGAGCGGACATGGAAGTGGAACTCCCCTGTCAGCCTGAGAGGTGGTCCTGGGCAGGATCGAGGCACATTGCCCAGGTGGCGGAGGAGGGAAAATTTATACTGCTGCTGTCTGCTCTGGACCTATTCTGTGGGTAGATAGGAGACTTCAGTCTCTAGGACAATGGTTCCCAAACTTTTTACCTCCTCTCCACCACATCCCTGTCCATGCCCTGACTCCAGAGCTGGAGCCCATAGCGGGGCCATGGTTCTGGGGGTGGGGTCCCAGGAGTGGGATCGGCAGCCAGGAGTGGAGCCCTGGCCATGGGGCCAGCAACCAGGGCCAGAAGCCAGGACCAGGAGCGGAGTTGGGTGGTGCTCCCTCCCCAGCCCCTGTGGGGGCTGACCTGGACCCCAGCTGTGCCCACAAACGTTCCTCCATCCCCCCTGGGGGGGCGCACTCCACAGCTTGGGGACCTTTGCTCTAGGGCTATCAGTGCAGCAGCTTTCCGAAGCATTAAATACACACACACACACAGAGGAACATTCTGCTGCTTCCTCAAGTGTCTTCGATTCTACTGTGTACAAATTTACAAATGAACTGCCCAAGTGTTGACTGATGCTGCAGCCTGAAGTCAAAGTAAGAGCCCATTTATTTATAAGCTCTTCAAGGACAAAATGCTCTATTTGTACAGTCTTCCTGTACTCACACTGGATA
This sequence comes from Dermochelys coriacea, assembly GCF_009764565.3. Lineage (NCBI taxonomy): Eukaryota > Metazoa > Chordata > Testudines > Dermochelyidae > Dermochelys > Dermochelys coriacea. Next base: position 22,260,349 of record NC_050074.1, on the reverse strand, counting down.
CAGCCTAACAAACTGTTACCCGCATCACAGCGTTCCAGGAGAGGTGGATGTATGAAATCCTCTCCAAGAAAACACACAGCCCAGCCAGCCTCACGTGGCAGGAAAGTCATGATGTGTTGTCGGCTTTTAAAGAGACAGATGGGAATGCTCAGAGGATGATTTTTTTTTTTTTTTTGCATCATAGACATGGTTTGGCCTGTATTGTCCTAGAAGTTACTGCAGTACAAGGGGCCATATAGGGTCTCTAGCCCAGTCATGCTCCACCCCAGGCACCAGGAGTCTACCATCCCATCCATTGTACATGTGAAGCTCTCACTAACTTACATCAGACAGGATAGGAGTGCAGCTGACAGGATAACTGGCTCCCTGGCTGCTAGAGAGAGCTCTCTCTTTCCCTTTCCTGCAGGACATTGACTTCAAAGGTTCCCAGGCACTCAGGTCAATGTAAATGATAATAAGAACAATGATTAATAAAACATCAAGAGCTGTTTATCCAGGGCTCTGAAGGGGCTTAATAAAAGTGGGCACCAACCTTTCCATTTTACAGCTGACACAAATAGGTGAGGTGACTTGCCCAAACTCACATGATGAATCAGTAGTAGAGCTGGGCATAGGACCCTATTCACGATACTAGGGTGCCTCCAAAATTTCCACTGTAATAATTCCAAAATGTTTACGCTTGGTGACTGTGACTCACCCAGGAACCCCTTTGTGTCAACTGGCAGAGGGCATGGGGCTGGGGGGGGAGAGTTTTACAGAGCTCCCCTGGGTCAATATATGCATACTAAGTTTACGAAAGGGTGGCATGGGAGGTCTCTTTCAAGAGCCAGTAGCCCACTGGTCAGCATAATTATTTTGAAATAGATGGATGGATAATGTTTAGGGAATTACGTGCCTGTACTGAGAATTCTGTTCTTAAGATATATGAATTAGGGCAGGTCACCAGAAGGTAAGCTGCATACTCCTGTCAGGGAGGAGGGAAGAGACCGGCTCCCTCTGGCTAGTCACGTGTATTGTGCATTGTCCACTTCACAGCATTATTGAGCCTGATGCTAATGAAGAGATTGTGAAATGACATTTCATGAGAAAAAAACTGCTGGAAACTCTGGCTTCAGAGCACTTGACAGAATGCTGAGTGTTTAACTGCGAGGAGGGATAAACGCTGGCATAAGGGGATGGTGGGAAAATCTGCCCTCAGTGGGAACACGAGGCACTGAGCTCTGCGGCACTGAGCTCTGCTGTTTTTTGGGAGTCTCCTAGAGCCTTCAAGTGGCTCAGAGCCTTTTCTGTCTTGTCTAAGGATTTATTTGCATTCACAAAGCATAGTGTCATCATCGTTAAGGCCACAGGAAAACAGCAAATTCAGGGCATGTACTGGGGACAGAGATTGCTGTCTGTATGTATTGAAAGGAGCAAAGGGCCTATAACTGAGCCCTGTGGGACTTCCTCCATCCATCCTCCTGGAACATGCATCAGACTGCAATAATCACTTGCTGTTTAGGCAGCTTTGAAAGCAGTTTTTAGGGCTGCCTCCGAACAAGTGGCACACTGAAGTTAGTTAATTAATATCCAGGAGTTGGCTGTGGCAAAAAGCTTTATTGCAACCAAGCAAGATGGCTGCATGCATTTCCCTTTGGTTGTGATGAGCAGTGTAGATTTGGAGATGCTGTGAATTCTGAGAGTACAGCTGGGGAAATAGAGAGGGGAGGTGTAGCAGGGTGAGCACCCACTCCAGCCCTGAAGGGGTTGGAAAAGCCCTATAGAGGGCTGGGGCTGGAGAAAGGGAGCAAAACCCTGGCTGATTGGGGAGGAGTGGCAGCAGCTGGGTGCCATGCCCCAATCAGAGCCCAGCTGGCTCTATAAAGGCTTTGAGCCAGAAATTCCAGTAGAGATTCTCTCTAGCTTGGAGAGAAAGGGACCTGGCTACAAGGGCTGAGAAAATACCTAGACTGGGAGCAGGGGAGCTTGGGCCTAGGAAAGCCTATTAGGTATGAAGGTTGCAGGGGCAGTCACGGGTAGGTAGAGGCAGCAGGTCCAAACCTCCTCGCCTGTGATGAGTGGCTTATACTGCAGTCTGTCCCAGGGAGTGGGGGCTAGTTGGTGACTGGCAGTAAACTAAGATTGAGGTAAGGTGGTGATAGTGGGTGGGGGTTCCCCTGGGAGGGGGAGACCCAGGACTGTGGGGGTACTGCCAGGGGGCAGCACCCAAGACTAGGGCACTGGGGTCCAGGAGGGACATGGGGGGCCAGGGGCAGTGAGGCACTGTTTTGAAGGAGGTGCTCTGGATGCTAATTCCCTGAGATGACCAGCAGGAGGTGCTGCTGGGTGAGCCTGTGCCCCCTGACAGGAGGAATGGAATGGCCTAGCATCATCTGCCGGAAACAGCCACAGATCAGAAAGTGGAGTGTGCTGGACTGGTCCCTTGCTGGAAAAGCTGCTGTCCTGTGCCCCAGATCACCTAGGAAGTCCCTCTCCAGATCGCAGTGTGGTCGTGACTGGGAACAATCTGCCTTTCCCCCCCCCTCCTTAACCCTGCTGGTCCCTGCCACCGCCTTCCTTCTCACTGCTTGTTGGCTGTTCTCCCTCCCTCCCCTCTTTGGAGGGGACCACGGCATGGGAATCAGAGCAGGCAGGGACTAGACATTGGAGTAGGACATGGGAGATTGGAGTGGGAGGGACTATGGCATTGGGAGTCGGTGGGAAATTAGAGTGGGGAGGGACTAGGATGCAGGGAGAAGTGGTGCAGGGGATGTCCATGCAGGCCAAATTCTTCCTGGTGTAATCCACTGAAATCACTAGGGGGATTTTTAAGCTGAGTGGCCCAGGCTCACTGAGCAATGTCACCTGCCCCCTGACATGATATTAAACAGACTCTTGACCTCTCCAGGTGAAAAACTACCTCTCTAGCTCCACTTCCTTTGTGGCCCTCCCTGTATAAGGGCTGGGGTGGTTTTAGCTATTCCCTAACTACAGGGACCTGTCCTGCATCTAGGGGAATATTAACAACAGGAGTCATGGGGCAGTGACGTACATAGCTCCTTCTGTTTAAACTCTCACCTCCTGGAATCAGTCAAACAGACCTAGCACAGGAAGCTAGCGCCTCTGCCCTCTTGGGAATGGGCTCTCCAGTCTGTGCCCAGTGAAATCTGCATGGGCAGTGAAGTGATTTTGAAGGGTAAGTTTAACCCCTTCTCTGCTTGCTGTGCTGCTGAAACATCGTTCTATTGAAACAAATGCAGTGTGGGAACGTACCTGATAGGTTCAGCTGATCTGTTCAGGTTTGGGATGGGTCTGGGGCATTTGGCAACAGAGCATGTGTGTTCTACCTGGGACACGCTGGCCCATACAACATCACAATGGGTGTGCTCCCACTCAGGAGGCTCCTAACACATCCAGCAGAGCTGCAGTGCATTCTACCTGGGACGCACCTGGTACATCAGCAGCGCTGCAGGTGCATCCTTCCTGGGTACATTTAACAGCTGTCAGATACTTAATGGTGCAGGCTGAGATCTTACTCAGCCCAAGAGATGCTCAGCTTCAATAAAGAATCTTCAGAAAGCATTGCAATATCCCTCTGGGTTCTGTGAGGGGAAAATCCCGCTGATTGAGGCAATTGAATCTGGAGGGGCAGGAAAGCTATTGAGCCTTAGGTTAGTAGAGGCTTTTGAGGCAGACGTGTCTATGTCTGGACATTATCCAGTAGATCAGTGTAACAGAGCTTCCTGGCAGTTCAAATAGGTGCCGTGAGCTGATTGCAAAATGTATTGTATGTAGCCCAGAGCTGCTTCTCTGTGTCCCTATATATTTCCATCATAGGTATGGGGATGGCAATAAATTTGCCATTCATTAACAACAAATATCTCTCTATCTTGGGTAAGTGTTGGTCGTAGAATTGCTGTTTCACTTTCATTTTATATAGTTCCCTGTGATAAAGGGATGATTAAGACATTTCATTATGTTTTAATGTGTCTTTAGGCCTGTGTCTAGTAGTAACAATAATCCCAGATCCCGATTGAAATAGCTGCTGTTTCAGAGAGGACTGTAGAGCAGGGGGGCCCAGGCTCGGCACATCAGCCTCCATGCACCCACAGAAAGTGCCCTCACCTGAACACGTGGTTGGATAATAGATCCAAAGTGGGGTTAGTGCATTCACCCCTCCAGGCTTGAAGCCAAACGAGGTCAAACCCTTGCCTCTGGTCACAAGAGATAATGAGTCAGGGAGTTTCTTATCTTAGTGGCCCATTTGTCAATGTCGGAGGCAGTTGCAGTAGGAGCTCTGCATACCTTGAGGAGCAGTGGCAAAGTGACAGAAGCTATAGTGGAGCATGAGCCAAGCCTACCTCCCTCTCAGATGCCAGGGGCCATCCCTGTTCCCAGAACCCTGTGGCTCTGCCCCAGGCTGAGATGCCTGTTTTCTCCCTGGTGGATAATAAGCATTTCCTCTTTCCCTTGGAGAAAAAGCAGGTGAGCCAAACTGGTAAAGGCAAAGTGCACCTCAGCAGGGTTGAGTTGAAGCTGTGCCCGCATGAGCTGTGGTTTGGGACAAGGACGATGTGACCCTTATGGGAGCCAAAGACCTTTGGTGGCTTCTTGCCCAAGCCTTGGTTTCTCTCTCCATTCTCTGCTGCTCAGTATTAAACCTTTGTTGCTGTTACATACCCTCATAGTCTGGGCAAACAGCTTCTTGAAGACCATCCATTCCCATAAATGGAGTAATAATGATAATATGTACGACTTAGATCACACTTTCCAGTCCTAGATCTCAAAGCCCTTTACAAAGGAGGTCAGTATCATTATCTCCATTTTACCCATGGGGAAACTGGAGCAGAGGGCTGGAAAGTGACATGCCCAAGGTCTTCAAGCAAACCAGTAGCAGAGCCAGGAATTGAACCTAGGGCTCCTGAGTTCCTGGACAGCAGTAGGGATGCGGGGAAGGAGAAAGAAAATGTTCAATACTCAAGCAGGAGAGTAGGAATGGGGCTGGACTTGAAGAAAAAAGAGTGGGAAAAGGTCAAGAGGAGAAGGCCTCTCTATCAGGGCTACTCTTCTCTAAAGACACTGAAGATCTTTCCTTCTGCAGCTGAGAAGAATGGATGCCCAGTGGAAGCACTGGAGAATGCACGAAAGACTCAGTGGCTCAGCTAAAGCCTCCAAAATTATGCCTTGCATCAGATACACAAATACCTTCGCATACCTGCATCACTCACTCACTTTTTGGTAGACTGGTGCAGACTAATGACTATGCTGGCAATTCTGCATGCCCATGAGAGCTGGAAACAAAGCCAATGATTACAATACAGTTGCGTCTGAAGCATAGGACAGAGAGTCAGGGGACACTTCTGGTCACAGGTGCCGGCTCTGTGGGTGCATCAGGGCTCCAGCACCGTAGGGGGGAAAAATGCCACAGTGGTTCTGGCCCTGGGGCTGGCCACTGCTCAGCTGTTCGGTGGGCAGGCCCATGGGGCTGGCAGAGGATCAGCTGTTCGGCGGCCCCCCAGGGCTGGCTACAGAGCAGCGAGCGGCTGGTGGGAGGGGCGGAGAGGAGGGAGTGTTGGGTGGGGGAGGGGGCAGAGTGGAGTGAGAAGAGGTCAAGGGCGGGCAGGGCCTCGGGAAGAGGTTGAACAGGGCCTCAGGGCAGAGCAGGGATGGAGCACCCACTGGGGAAAAACAAAAGTCAGCGCCTGTACTTCTGGTCCCCTATTACAGGAATGTTACTTCTGCAACTCCACCACCAAGGGCTATGCATGACTCAGATTTCACAACCTAAGCAGATTTGACTCTGATCGGTATTTGGCTGGGAGACCCACTGAAAGAAATGTGGTGTGGGAGCTGCTTCCTGTAGAATCACCACTTTCGGAGTTAGTGCTGATGCAAAGCCCTGAGTGCAGTGCTGGCAATGCTACTTTCAGATGAGATGTAAAGCAGAGGTCCCAATAACCTGCTGTCATCAAATCTCCTGGCACTTTTCTCAAGAGTCAGGGCCCTGGCTTCCTGCTAAAAGTCCATTTGAATAACTACATTCTGCTAAGCTAACTTCCCCTGGCAGTATCAGATAGAAGTGGCTGGCTTCCTTTAGCAAACTCTTGTGTAGTGCTGCCAAATTCTGTTAAACAGCCTTGTTCCATTGCAATGATGGGTGCCTTTCAGAGGTGGGTGATTTTACGTAGCATGCAAAACTTTCATCTTCCATCAAGATGATAGCCGACAAGTCAGTCTTTGGGACAGGCACTCCTATCCCTGTGAGTGTAAAAGGCCCATCTGCATGGTTCTAGAGAGGGCTCTGTTTCTATTCTTGTTAAGGACTGTAAACATCAAATGCTCTCGTTCATTTATCATAGGATGATAACCCGACTGTGAAATGCCTGCTCTGGTCAGGTCACATTCTTGCTCTTTTATTAATCTGACATCCTTAAAAACATCTCTTTCAGCGTCACGTGGGATCCAGAGGAATTCCCAGAATGGTCAGCTCAGCACTAGATTTCCTAAAAAGCAGCTGGGTGCAAGACTGCTCAGATTGTTTTTTCAAAGTCATGTCTGTGGCAAATGAATGATTGCTGAATCGAAAAACTAATCGGGGACAAATCAGTGATGGATTGGAGATTATAGTGACTTTCCTTTTGCTGCGTGTTCATGACCTGCATGGCTGAGACTGGCCAGACAAGGTACCCTGATGATGATGACATTATCATTCATGCCTAGGACAGGATTGCCACAGAAACCAACTAGCAAAAATCTGAGCAATTCCGGGGAGAATTCAGCCAAGGACCCTTGTTGCTTGCCCCTGGAGGTTGTCTCTTCAGGACAAGGTTAGGCACGTTAGCAGGGGGCAGTGTGGGAGGTGCTTGCCCTGCCACTCCCAATGTCACACCACATGCTGTGGATAAACAGATGACCTCAGTCTTCAAGATTGACAGCACAGGGCCTTCCACAACTACTGTTTTTTCTATGGTGCAATAGCTGTGCAAGGCACTTGACAGACACATAAGAACAGGTCCCTTATTCCAAAGAGCTTACAAACTGAGCAGAAAAGGAGGAAACTCGCATAGGATTTAAAATGAGCCTTTCTTAACCCTTTCCATTTTAGTGTGTGATTCTTTGCTCTTTTGCCCTGGCAGCTCTGCCTTTGTCATTGATTTGTTTCAGTCCTGGCCTATTCTCTCCCTGTTTTCCAATTTCTGTGCCTATTATTTAACTCTCTCCATATTATTATTATTTATTATTATTTATTATTATTTTTTTTTTAGGCTGGGGTTTTCCCAGGGGCCGAAGGGAGTAAGGTGCTCAACTCTTACTGAGATTCACCCATAGGTGACCCTTTGGCTCTTCTGGAACTGCCAGCCTTAACCTTGTCACCAGCATCAAATTTACTCTTAGAACCTCCAACAAAATGACCCCTTCCAGAACTTAGTTGGGATGAATGCATGATCCAGGAGGTAGAGCACTAGCCTGGGCCAAGGGTGAGTTGCTGCAGACTCCCTTGTGTGACCTTGGGCAAGTCACTTAACCTCTTTGTGTTTCAGTTCCCCATCTGTAAAATGGGGCTAACAGCACTGCCTTACCTGGCAGGGGTATTGTGAGGCTAACTAATGAAAGATTGTGAGGTACTCGGCTATAATCCTAACCAAGGACATATAAGTGATAAATTGTTTTTGCAGTGCTGTAAGCTTTCAGGAATTTGTGGATAGTCCCTTGAAGCCAAAAAACCCCAGGGTTCCAATTCCCCAGGTTCAGGCAAACAGAAGTTTAAGTACTTTACAAGGATGCTGTCTTTGGTGACATTACTGGCACTTCACAGCTGTTCTGACATTAGCCTGCATGGACGCATTTGTGTGTGTGTGTGGTAATGGATCAACAAACTACAAGCTCCAGTGTAGCACCTGGGTGGGCACATTCTCACATTTCCATGGTGACCTTGAGTAGGGATGGTTTCTAAATTCCCATGCAGCTGTTATTTTGCATCGCAAGCCATATGGCCACCCCATAAAGATGCTTCCTAATTGTAGCTCTTAACCTGCCAAGGCCCAAAACAGGAAGGGGTGCGTGTAGGGGCTGGGGAGAATCAGACGGAAACATGTGACAAAGGCCTGGAATGAGATAAAGGGCAAGAAAAATAGCTAGGCTGGATGCTCCAAACACAGTGGGATTCATTACTTCAGGGTAAATAACCTTCCCTCTGACCTTGATCTCCTGAGTCAGCATTTTCTGTGTCAATATATTATGATAAAAGGTGGGAGAACACCAGGTGTGTGGGAAATGATGGCAAATGCAAGTCTAAAAAGCAGGGACGTCCCTGCTAATAAGTGACTGAGAATATGTTCCTAATCAAACTGCTTATGATAACCTGGTTTCTATAATATGTCTCTGCGACAGCAAAATAGGGATGCATTAAGCGGACAAAGAGGAGTTTTTTTCGGGGGGGGGGGAAATAGGGCTGTTTGTTTTGGAGGGGGGAAAGAAAGCTGGTTGAACAGACCACTTAATTTTATTAGCAGAGCGTGAAGGAAACGTGCTTTGATCAGCATTTGCACCCCTGCAAAGCCAGCATACAGTCTACCAGGTCAGAATGGTCATGCTGTTTGCCCACTCTGTGCAGGGTAAACGACTGGATGAAGCTCAGTGAAGGGGGAAGCAGGCCCACTGCCTTGATAGGAGCAGGTTAGTTATTCTCCAGTGATTGGCTGCAGACTCATTCAGTCTCTCCCTGTCCAAGGAGGCACCTGCCCTTTGAGGGGACACCTGGAGGGAGGCAGTGAGCATCCACAATGCCTCCTAAGTCATTCCCCAGCACCCAGTTATCACCCAGAGCTGTTGGACTGGACAGAACCCAGGACTTCTCCACCCCACGGCAAGGGTTGGGTAGTTACATAACCTCTATGCAGTGGGAGCTCCCAATGGGTTGGCATGACGGGGACATCTCCTCCCCAAACCACTTATTCTCCTGTCACTGTCTTCCCCCCTTGTGGCTGCAGCACTAATCCATTGCCCTGCCTGGGCCGGCTCTCCCCTATCTTGTATTCCACCCTTGGGATCCAAATTCTCTCCCATAGATGGGCCATGTAGGTGTTGAGGACTCCATGCTAGGGACATTACAGGGCCCAGGGGGAGGGGGAGAAACCTATAATAAGGCCACAAACAGGACAAATTCCTACTCTTAAAAAGGGCTTTTATTTAAACAGCAACAACCACCACCAGAAAACAAAGAAAGAATGCAAGCAAGCAAGGAACATAGACACCCATGTCTCTAATTTAGGTGGGTCTAAAGGTAGCACTGAGATTGGCTTAATTACCCAGGAACAATATATCCCCCCAAATTGCAGATCGGCTTGTTAGCAATATACTTTTTTTTAAACTTGCAATTGAAATTGAGAATACATCCCTCACTCAAAACATTGTCTCCCAATCACCATGGTTACTGCCAAGTTTTCCGCAATGGCCCAGCATATTCATCTGTCAAATATGCTAATGGGGAACGGACCCTGTCACACAAAGGAGCAGGCTATTCAAACATGCACTTGGCAAATAATTGTACATGTCAAAAGAATGATGCTTGTTATTTGCCTAATATTATCCCCCAGAAGTGGGAAGTAGTTCAGCTCTCAATGCAAAATGGCTTGCCCTTATCAAATAGTCTAAATTATCAGCAAATTGCCTATTAGCTGTCTTGGGGTGGTGAGGCAAAGAGGGGGTTTGTAGATATAAGTGGCCTTTTATAATTGTATTGAAAGCAAACTGGGGCATTAAGTGCCCGGGAGGTGCAGTAACAAGGATCATCATGGGATACGCTGCTAGCCAATCAGTGGGATTGTTAATGGAACCCCATTTCACCTCTGTCAGGTGGCGCTTGATGGGTGGTTAATTATAATTTAGAAGAAACAGTTTCCTCAACTGCATTTTTTTTATTGCTATTTATCTTCATGATGGGCCAATTTCCAATTTGTCTATTTCAGTAATTAAGCCAAAGAAAAATGTTACTGCTAGATTCCTATCAGCTTCTTAGCCTCTGATGTTAGCAGCTGGAAATGCTGGGTTTGCATGCAATTAGTTTGCATGCAAGACAATGGAGCTGCCTTTCTTTCTCTTGGTCAGATTTTTAAAGTACATTCCCATTAAAAATGGGGAGGGGTGAATCTGGTGTCCATGAGAGTGAGGATCTAACAACATGAGTCCAAGGGACAACAGGCAGCCCATCCTGCAAGATTCTCACTGGCAGTCCATCCTGCAATTCTAATCCTGCTCGCTTGCCCGGTTCTGCCAATGCGCTTTACTGCTGTCCTCCAGCCTCCCTTGCTGTTCCAGTTCTTGTCCTGTCCACAGCCAAAGGAACCTCAATCCTGATGTGCAGCACTTGCTTTTATTGTAATGCTGAGCTGTACATATGCTGCACCTGTATCCCAGTCCTTATCTGCAACATCCCCAGCTGTTTAGTCTTGACTTACCCCTCCAGCTCTGCCACTGCACCTGCAGCAAGCCCCTGCTGCTCCAGTCCTGGACTTCGGAACAGAAACTCCCAGCTGTAGTGAATGCAAGTGTGTGGGTTTTGTTGTGAGGCAGACAAATACCCAACAAGAGCTAGACTGAGACCACAAAACTCATTTCACCTGTGACATGAAAAAGATTGGCGTATAGCTCCTGGGGGTAAAAATAGTAACCCACAAAGCCAGATTTTTAAAACTCATTTAAAGACTTTAAGTATAAATTGTGAAGGTAGCAGATATTCACAGTAGCCGTCTCTCTCATTATATGGGATAGACCAAACACTTCTCTCTCTGTAACATGACAAATGCTGCTGGGTTAGGAAACATAATATTTTTCTGGACAGTTTTTAATAAAAATATAGAGGCTGCAATAATTACCCTTCCCCCTTAGCCACTATGATAGAAAATGAATGTCATGATGTTGTAAGGTGCTAGTCTGCCCGCTCTGGGAGCTGAACTCCTCCTTCTGTTTATACACAGAATAGATACAGCAAAAACAAGCTATCCGCCCACGCTGCTCTGTTCTATACAGACAGAAGGAGAGTTCATTCTCCATGGTCCTTGCCCTCACTGCTAGCACTTAGCATCATGCCCAGTGTGATGTGGAAAACTGTTCACCAAGAAACAGGCTGAGTCCCCACCACGTTTCTTTTTTTCCACACTGGCCACCAAAGAGCTGCGGGACCAACAAATTTCAACTCAATACTGACCTGTGACCTAGAAATGAAAGGATCTTTAGCTTTTCACTGCTCCTCGCAGCCAGCCAGTCCCTGGAGCCTTCCTTTAGGTCTAAGAAGAGCAGCATTACTTACAGGAGGCTGAGATAATGCAGAGCAATCATGTACTCAGTGTGTGACATTATTTACTAGCAGTTGTTGAATTGCAATTTTGCTGAATTCAAAATTGTTAACCCCCCTTGTGCTTGACATCAGAGTAGAATGTGTTTGATTTGCATTGAGAGGGGATAGGGAGAGCTATGGAACACACTTCTGTTTTGATTGGTGTCAAGCTGTCCTACAGTGGCTAAAAAGTTTGAGTACCAACCTCAGGCCAGGCTGTCCGAAGCAGGGCACAAACCCCAAATTGGCTGTGAGGTCTAGACTTAAATTTCACCAACCAATTATCAAGTGTAAATGTCCCAGGCAGTATAACAGCCAAAACATGGAGTCACACGCAGTCCCCTTGGGTACTCCAATGAGTTTTGTCATCTAGGTAAGCCTGCCTTTGTGATAGATGGCCCCTTACACCAAGAATCACAGCAATATTCAGGAGTACCCGTGGCACCTTAGAGACTAACAAATTTATTAGAGCATAAGCTTTCGTGAGCTACAGCTCACTTCATCGGATGCATTACTCTGAAACCTAGCAATATTCAGGTTACCCCCAGTCCCAAAGGAGCAGTCACTTACCCCGGGTCAATTGCACTTTAAGATCTCACTCCAAAGTGAGTTATAACCAATCCTATAATAAACTATGTAAAGATTTATTATATAGAAAAAGGAAACAAGAGTGTTATTTACATGGTTAAAGTAGGTAAATATATACACACAAATGAGTTCCAATATTAAGTTTCAAAAAGTAATAGTCGTAGGGTGACCAGACAACAAGTGTGAAAAATTGGGATGGGGTAATAGGAGCCTACATAAGAAAAAGACCCCAAAATCAGGACTGTCCCTATAAAATTGGGACATCTGGTCACCCTAAATAGATGCTTCTATAATAAGCTTCAGAGTAGCAGCCGTGTTAGTCTGTATTCGCAAAAAAGAAAAGGAGTACTTGTGGCACCTTAGAGACTAACAAATTTATTTGAGCATAAGCTTTCGTGAGCTACAGCCCACTTCATCGGATGCATCATGAAGTGATGAAGTGAGCTGTAGCTCACGAAAGCTTATGCTCAAATAAATTTGTTAGTCTCTAAGGTGCCACAAGTACTCCTTTTCTTTTTTTCTATAATAAGCAACCTCTATAGGTCCTTTAGGGCTAACCCAAGCTAAGCACTGGGGATCATTTATTTATGCTTAGTAATCTTTGCCCTTCAGAGTACAAGCATCATAAAGATACCATTCCCCCTTGCTGGGGGCTTTTATTCCCTCTCCCCTCTTCTGCTTTGAGCTGAAAACTCAGTTGATGGGAGGAATTCACTTGTAAGGCTCATCTGAGTGGTGATGGTGAGAGTAAACAGCAGTCTTTTGTCCTCTTTAATGTTTCACTCTAGTCTGGCAGGACATGACACCTTCCGTTGGAGACCAGCATTTCACACTAGTTAATGTCTCTCTCCTGTCTGATGATTTACACAGTTACAAAGGCAAATGCTCATATATTACCTTACAATATGGGATACAGATGTTTTAAGTGAGATGAATGCATGCAACAACTCACAAGCATTCAATAACGCCTAAATATTGAATACATTCTTACCACCTGTTTTAACAATACTAAATATAAGTGAGCCAGCCCGATTCCAGCTATGGATTTGTCAGTATTCAGTTGAGGCATGGGGACCTTGGCCTGAGCTGGCCTGGCACCTGATCAGCCAGTATCACAACTGTAATGTCCAACCACTGAACCAAAAGGGCAGGACGTGAGGGGCAAGTAGAGGGGAGATTGGGTCAGATGGGATGTCTGGAGAGAAGCGTAAGAAGTTAGAGGTTTGGTGCATGCTTCCCTGTGATGTATGTTGTACAAACCACCAATTACATAATGAACAGGAAAAAAAAACCCCGAACAACCTAATCAGCTATTAAAATATTTCCAAGCAATGAAATTAATACAATTCCCTGCTCATAACTTACTTGCCTCTGTACAGAATTAATGCAGATAAATACATTAAAAAAAACTCAAAACAAAAACGTTTCATAATAAAATGTGATCATGGCAATAATAAGCTGCTTCAGTGCATGAATTTGGTTGTATTAATTCACCCCTAGTGTAAATGACAGTATTCAGCTTCTGATGAACAGACTAGCTCTGAATTATTATACCTGACACTTCAGGTCCTTCAATATCTTATTGCTTAATTGTGTTCCCTATTAGTAGGTGAGTATTAAACATTAAGCATCCCTGCCAATTACCTGAAGCCCAATATTTGATCTGTCTGAAAAGCGTATTGATTTGTTGGGGGAATGATCCCCCACTTGCATTCTAAGGGCCTGATTCTGTCCTTGAGTACATTGGAGTAAGCCAGAAGTAACTCTTCTAGGGTGAAATCAGCATAAAGCTGGTGGATAATAGAGGAAATACAGGCCCTAAATATCCATTTTTTATCTTGCATCTATTGAGAAAATATTAAAATTCCTCTATCTGCTACGGTTTACGTAGGACTTACAAAAATACATTGTGCTCTTTGTCTTCCCGCTGCTGAGCCTACAACAATGGTTAAACTCTATGGAACACCCTATATAGAAAAGATGCTATCAGGGATTCCCTCCTGTACCAATTTCCCAATCTGTCTCCATCCCTTATCAAGGTGTTTCAATCCATAGGTCACTTCAGGGATGGCTAATAATTCGGGGGCCATCTTTGAGATGCAATCAGTTAAATTAAGAAGTTTGATTCTCAGTAAACAAACAATAAAAGTGTCAGAATTCTGTCTGGTTCAATTAGAAGAAGTTTAGTCAGTGTTTGCCAAATGAAGATATAAGCAAATTGTCAGGGGAGACTTCCCTTCCCCCGCCCCAACCTTCTAAGAGGGAATTATAACAACAGAGAGCAAAAAACTCCATGTGGCACTATAAACAAATGCTGCGGTGTGCCCTTTATTTAGAGACTAGTAGCTGTTATTATAGAGTAGCATGGACTGCATATACACAGCCTGAGCCAAAGAGAATGTACGAAACTTTTTGCCTCCGGGTGATTCCAAAATATCTGCTCACCCCAGGCACAGTGAGATGGTTACAAATATAGCAATTACCATACCGGACAGACCATTCCCACCTAAATCTGGCATCTTGACAGCTACCATATGGAAACAGTCCAGTACTTCAGCTAGATCTATCTCCTGCTATACTAGATCAGACCAATGGTCCATCTAGGCCAAGTAACATGTTCTTGCCATACAGTTCCAGGTGAGAGCAATTGTTTGTTTCATCTTGCATCCCGATGGCCATTTCTGGATGTGTCCGAGAAAATGGTAACCCTGAGGGATAGTTCGAGAAAATGGTAACCCTGAAGGATAGTTCAGATAATGCTGCCAAACCTGCAGCTGCAAGGGATCCCCAGCCATTAGGGGCCCCACTGAACAGGGATAGGTTGAAATGTTAGTGTGATGCTTAGTACACATGCTCCAGTGGCATGGGGTGTGGGAGCAGGAACTGCTCCATGCTGCCTGGGAGTGCTAAGGAATCAGTTTATCTTCCTGTCGGTTGTAGCTGTGGCTGGAGCATATCACCACTCCCCCACATCCACTGTTCTCCCTTCACACACCCTCAGCTGTTCTGGGCATATGGCGTAATTCTCCTCTAGCTGGCATGGGCAGCCCCATTTGACTCCGACAGGGTGGTGGAAAGGAGAGAAAGCTGCACACTGAATCTTGGGGCCTCCTAGAGTGATTGTGCAGGAGCTCCCAGGTTGCCCTGAGCTAGCCATAGTAGCTCATCTGCCCCCCCCCCCCCCCGACCATGCACCTCTGAATTGTGCAATTCCATGAAACATTTGTTCATGATCCGAGCTGGTGGTTAGTTCAGGCTCTGAAGCATGATGATGGAGAATAGTCCTTGAAATATCTTAGCTAGTCTCAGTGCAGACCCCTCCCACGCTGAGACAGGCCCCATTCCTTTCTACCTGCCTTACGGGGGAGCGATGGGGTGGGGGGGGTAGAAAGGAGTGAGTGGGGGGCGGGACCTCAGGGGGAAGAAGCAAAGTGGGGGCAGGGCCTCGGGGAAGGGGTGGAGTGGGGGCAGGGCCACAGTTTGGGTGCCAGGGCCCCCCCCCCCACTTCTAGGGGGCTTCTGGTGCTCCTGCTCTAACCACCAGTCAGCTACCCAGGTTGGTGGCAGGTCACTGAACATCTCCCTGTGACCCATCCTCCACTCTCGCTGCAGGAAGAATGTGTGTGAAACATCTACCATGTGAGCTGACTCCCTCCACCATCTTCGTGTGCTTTTCAAAGAGAGGGAGGGGTGGTGAAGCCAATGTTGGCACTGGCTGGGAGATAAGTGTTCTCATTTCCAGTTGTGTCACAATAATGCAGAAGGAGAGAGAGATGATATGCAGCTGCCATGATATGATTACTCCTGACATGGCAAGCCATGACTGAGCAGTAACTTGGGCTGCTCTGCTCAGAGACACCCGTTGAACTTCCCTTAAAGGAAAGGACCGAAAAACTGATACTCCCATCCGCCTCATCCTATGCTAACAAAATACCTTTGCCTCCTTCCCTCCCACCCCGCTGCAGTCTCTCTCAGCTTCTCTTCGGAGGAATGATGATGGTGCTGTGCCGTGCCAGTGCACGTGCAGCATAACCCGCAATAACGTCTGCACTGAGAGCAGAGGAGCTTGGTGCTGACAGGAATAAGAGAAGTGATGAAATACAAAGGCTGGAGTGTGAGCTCCAGGCGAGAACTCCTTGTTGCCCTGTTCCTCGGGCTAAGGGGACATGACGGCACGTTGTAGAAGATGATCCCTGTCCCTAAATCCAGCCCTGGGTGGTAGCTCAGGAAGTGGCCGAGAGGCAGGGAGGTCTCAGAGAGACCCTGAGCAGCATGGGAGGGACTGCAAAGCTCTATCGACAGAGAGACCTGGAAGACACCCTGCCCATGCAGGGGAGACCACAAAGGTCCCAGGTAGGAAGGCCTGGGAGGGGGAAGAGAAACCTTGGGTTGTGCGTATTTATGAGTGGACTTTGTTTTGGAGTTTTATTTACTGTTCATTTTATATTAATCAACCCAGCCCTAAGGAGGGACATTTTTTGACCAAGGAAAAGCCTCAATTTAAGTTTATTTGAAAAATACAAGAGGGGAAACTGAGGCAGACTGCCTGTAGCATGACCCTAGGCCACAATAGGACACATGGCAGGCAGCTAGCCCAGTTATAGGCCCCAATATGCTAGGCACTTCACCAGTGCTCAGATACACTGTCCCTGCCCCAGTCTGTATAACATTAGTGGTGTCAATCCAGTACCACATCTTAAATAAGCCATTACACGGGCACCTTTGCTGACAGCACAGAGGACAATGAATGTGATATGGAGACAGAAGCTCTGGTTCTTAGCTGATGTCTTAATATGACAAGATTGAGGCATACTGGTAGATGGGAAAAGATGGGGGAAGCTTGCCTTGCGGCTGCCCCTTCCATACCTGTTCTGTGGATGGGTACTTCAGTATCCACAGTGGATGGAGACTTCAGTATCCACAGCTGTCAGGCAGTCAGCAGCACAAAATTCACATGAGAAAACAAATGAGATGAGCAGTGGCATTTGCTTGGAGTCAAAGTATCACAGATTAGTTCATGTCCTGAACCTAGAGGATACATATTATAGCAGAGCTGGTAGCATGTCTAGTTTTAAGGTTGCCCAGCCCTTCCCATTATAATACCTTGCTTTCAGGTGCTCATAACTTTTGCCAAGCTTTAATCATCTGGGGGCTGAAGTTTTCCATGCCATGTGTCTGCCTGAGGCTGATTTTTTTTGGAACATTTCATATATGTCCTTTAAAAGAATATCTGATATCCTTGTGCTGTGTCAATAGTTCTGGATCTCACACTGTGAAACGGAAACTCAAGCAGCCAACTGTCACTACTAAAGCAAACAGGACCACGTAACTAAATTCTGAGACATAACGGTGTCAATGTCAGAAGGGCCTTGCAGAGGCCTTTAATTTTACCCCCACATGTTCTTTGTTCATAATAACTGGAACAGTCATAGTCACAACAGTTCCTTGTCTGGTCATGTCTGGGTACATTTTCCTAGATGTAAATTACAATGGAGAGTGTCTGACCTATGTGTCATCATCCCTGCAAATTGCAGCTGCTTCTCTCACTGTTATTATGGAACTCATTGTTATATAAGAGAATCATTCTTCCTCTGCTTTCCATACCCTGAGCTCCCCTGTGCTGCTGAAAGGACAGAACCCTTTTATTATTATGCAACTGGAAAAGCCTTAGGGATTAAAACAGCAAAGGGTACCTTCCTCACAGGGAAATGGAATAGGCCTGGAGCTTTGAGAGCCAATCTCAGGCTCATGATGAAGCTGGTTAGGCATGGAAGCAACATAGGAGGGCTTGGGCAATGAGGGGCTTTGGTCTTGGGTTTGTCATTTGCAGACATTCAAACTTTCTCTAGTGGGGGGAGAGAGATGCTGCACTCTTAGAGGTACCAGCCTTCAGGAGAAAGGTAAAAGTGAGCTCCCAGCTCTGGTTGGGGCTGTCTGAATGTATGGCCTATGGCCTGAAGTTCTAGAGGTTAAGGAGCTGTTGATGAACAGGGCGAAGAACAGATACCAAGCTACTTCATCTGTATCAGCTATTTAACCCAGAACTGCAGCTGGACAGATGCTCCAGATGGGAGGAACTCTCTGCCACCATCTATTGGGGAATAAGGGGAAGTGCAGCTACAGAGAGCACGTGCGCGTGAGAGAGAGCACGAGCGTGCATCATTTGCATAAGGTTTCTTCCCAAAATACCTCCAGTGAGACTTTGGGAGCCACTTTAACTATACACACACTCATTGGGTAGTGGAACTGAATGGAAAGAGGAGGAAAGGCGTTATTATTGCATGGCAAAGTTTCTGCTCAAGGGCTTTATATGCTACTGGTTTTCCATCCTCTGAGGATCCTGCATTTTGGGGATGGCTCTTTGCTAAAGCCATAGAGAACAGTGGCAGATCTGAATGGACTCCAGTGAAGCCCCTCCTTCCCAGCCTCCTAAATTTATTGTAGCTGGATTTGGTGGTGAAGCCTCCAGACAGAACCTGGCAGCGCTTCCTAAGGGACTGGCGGAATGCATCTCAGGACTATGAGACTACACTACCCACTGACATCAAACTGTTTGTGGGGTTTAGTAAATGGAAAGGGGGAAGCCACGGGGTAAATGGATACCAAGATGAGGCACCAAGTCAACAGACTACTGCCAAAGGCACCATGGGGAGAGTTTATGGATCATTCATACAGATAGATTGTTTCTGTGTTTTCCCAAATTGATGCTGTGTTCCCTTTTCCTCTAATAAAGGTTTGTTTGTTCCATACCCAGCCTGAGAGCTAGTGAGAGGTGCCCAAGAAAGATGCTTAGTGATTTCAGACATTCTGGGTAGAGGCTGGAGCTATTGGTGGTGGTGAATTTTAGGAGAGACCCCTAGCTATTTGAACCTGGCCTTCGTTGCAGCCAGGAACACCTGTGTCATAAATATAAAGGGAAGGGTAAACACCTTTAAATCCCTCCTGGCCAGAGGAAAAACCCTTTCACCTGTAAAGGATTAAGAAGCTAGGATAACCTCGCTGGCACCTGACCAAAATGACCAATGAGGAGACAAGATACTTTGAAAGCTGGAGGGGGGAGAAACAAAGGTTCTTTCGGTCTGTGTGTTGTTTTTGTCGGGACCAGAGCAGGAATGCAGGTCAGAACTCCTGTAAAGGGCTAATAAGCAATCTAGTTAGATATGCGTTAGATTCTGTTTTGTTTAAATGGCTGATAAAATAAGTTGTGCTGAATGGAATGTATATTCCTGTTTTTGTGCCTTTTTGTAACTTAAGGTTTTGCCTAGAGGGATTCTCTATGTTTTGAATCTGATCACCCTGTAAGGTATTTACCATCCTGATTTTACAGAGGTGATTCTTTTACTTTTTCTTCAATTAAAATTATTCTTTTAAGAACGTGATTGCTTTTTCATTGTTCTTAAGATCCAAGGGTTTGGGTCTGTGTTCACCTATGCAAATTGGTGAGGATTTTTATCAAGCCTTCCCCAGGAAAGGGGGTGTAGGGTTTGGGAGGATTTTGGGGGGAAAGACGTTTCCATGTGGGCTCTTTCCCTGTTATATATTTGTTAGATGCTTGGTGGTGGCAGCAATAAAGTCCAGAGGCAAAAGGTAAAATAGTTTATACCTTGGGGAAGTTTTAACCCAAGCTGGTAAAAATAAGTTTAGGGAGTTTTTAATGCAGGTCCCCACATCTGTACCCTAGAGTTTAGAGTGGGGAAGGAACCTTGACAACCTGGCAAAAGGGTTACACAGGTTTCAGTTAATGATTCCATGGAACTTCTTCAAAAAGCGCTGAAGAACCCAACCTAGCATCCCTGGGCTCTATAAAGCAGGTTCTAGAGTGGCAGGCTGGGGGAGATGCTGCTAAGTGCCAAAGGCTGCCCTGTCTGCCTACATAATGGCTGCAGTACTGCCACACCCTAATTCATTGCTCTGTAGAACACCCTGGGATACTCTGAGTGGAGAGAGGATACTCTAGTGGTTAAAAGTGCTTTTGAGCTTCCTTGAAAGAAGATGCAATAAAATCCAAAGCATTTAATGATATATTTGATTGTAATCAACAGGCAAATGCATAGTTGCACCACTCTTCCCTTGCTGGATGGAATTAGAACTTCTCAGAGCTGGTAGTTACAGATACAATACTGCTGTCAGCTAGTGGAGATTCTCCTTTGTGCCTTTGGAATACAAGAAATTGACTTGCATTCATGTGTTGGTGTGAAGCTCAGCATGGTCAAAGTTAGAAGCACATTGACAATACCAAGTCCTTGAAGTCTCATTACTAAACACTCCTTGGCAAGAGATGCCATTTGGTACCCCTTTAAGATAGAGCCCACAGAGGGAGCAGTGTGGGAAAGGACCCATTATTAATAGTCTCTAGGTTCTCTGGGTTTTCTTTATTGTACGACTGTTATTAATGACAGGTTTCGGAGTGGTAGCCATGTTAGTCTGTATCAACAAAAACATCGAGGAGTCCTTGTGGCACCTTAGAAACTAACAAATTTATTTGGGCATAAGCTTTCGTGGGCTAAAACCCAGTTCATCAGATGCATGGACTGAGAAATACAGTAAGCAGAATATATATTATAGTACATGAAAAGATGGGAGTTGCCTTACCAAGTAGAAGGTCAGTGCTAATGAGCCAATTCAATTAAGGTGCAAGTGGCCTATTCTCAACAGTTGACAAGAAGGGGTGAATACCAAGGGAGGGAAAATTACTTTTGTAGTGCTAACGAGGCCAATGCAATCCAGGTGACCAATTTCCAACAGTTGACAAGAAAGTGTGAAAAGAAAAGGAGTACTTGTGGCACCTTAGAGACTAACAAATTTATTAGAGCATAAGCTTTTGCTCACGAAAGCTTATGCTCTAATAAATTTGTTAGTCTCCAAGGTGCCACAAGTACTCCTTTTCTTTTTACGAATACAGACTAACATGGCTGCTACTCTGAAAGAAGGTGTGAGTATCAACAGAGGGAAAATTACTTTTTGTAGTGACCCATCCATTCCAAGTCTTTATTTAGGCCTAATTTGAAGGCAACTCCCATCTTTTCATGTGGTATAATATATATTCTGATTACTGTATTTTTCACTCTATGCATCTGATGAAGTGGGTTTTAGCCCATGAAAGCTTATGCCCAAATAAATTTGTTCATCTCCAAGGTGCCACAAGGACTCCTCCTTGTTTTGAATGTTACTGAGTTTCCTCTGGTGTCCTGGGGGGCCACATCACCACTCTCAGAGTGAATGCTTCAACCTACTGGCGGTATTTATATCAGCCCTGTTACCATGTTACCTGTGCACCGCACCCATCCTTGCACACCCCTGCAAGGTAAATACTCCTGGCGTCCACCTGTGCCTTTCCTGGTGTAAACGGCTCTGGGATAGCTGCGTCACTTTTAAGCAATGTAACTAGGAAACGTAAAAATAAATAAATGAAGAACTGATGGCTAATTATGCCTGCAGATATTCCCAACAGCAGC
Source organism: Dermochelys coriacea (assembly GCF_009764565.3). Lineage (NCBI taxonomy): Eukaryota > Metazoa > Chordata > Testudines > Dermochelyidae > Dermochelys > Dermochelys coriacea. The sequence continues at coordinate 22,238,992 of NC_050074.1, read as the reverse complement.
TTCTGGGTTCCCTACATGTGATAGAGGCTGTTAATACATCCCATTCCCACCACCCCCCTCCCCAAGCCAGACAAGAAACAAACCCATTACCCAAAGGACATTTGTCTAAACTGCCCCTTTTGTGCCTTGACTTTCTAGGGCTTGCAGCTGCCACTTCCTATTCTTCCTATAATTGCTCCCACTCTGGCTAATAATGGATACATACACCAGGAATTTTTTATCATTATTTTGGTATGCATTTTTAAAAATAATGGTTGCATTTTACACAAAGGAGGGCCGTGCTAAGTGCAATCATCCTGCCTGAGCCACAGGGAATATGTTTATCGATACAGGGAGCCCCTGGGAACAGCCTCTGGAATGTGTGTTTTGTATATGAATTCAATTCTTAAAGTGAGGCTCTCACAATGGGACAAAAAGCAATTCAAAAAGCAATTTACTTTGCCGACAATTTCCTCTCTCCCCAGAGGTGCTGTGGAAAATATCTGTGTGTTTGAAGGAGAGAGAAATCCCCCCCGCTCCCCACCAGACTCTAGAACTCCCTAGAGTGAAGTCATGATCTTGGGATTGTTACATCACAGCCTGGGGGAATGCAGCTGATTGCGATGTCACCAGTTTAGCATCCTGGTCTCATGGCAGGATCCAGCAGAGACAGAAGGAGGGGAGGCAAGAGTAAGGCAGAGTGGTCAGTGGCTAAGCCACTGGACTAGTACTCAAGAGACCTCGGGGGGGGGGGGGGGGGTTCAGGCTTTGCCACAGGCCTGCTGGGTGGCCTTGGCCAAGTCACTTCACCTCTCCGTGTTTCTGTTTCCTCTCCCATCATTTACCTACCTTGTCTATTGGGAGGATGACCTTGGAAACTCTTGTTACATGTTTACACAACACCTATGCCAACAATGGAGACAATTAGCACCACTCGAGGAGATGATTTTTGTGATGTAGGCCCCATGAAGAACTGAAACCACTATCTCATTTCCCATAGGCCATTGAGCAGCTCTCAGAAGGTGATGACCTGCCTGAGATGGATGTAACCTACAGGTTACAGATGAGAAAAATAATTCAAATAGAGAAAAAAATGACTGGAACTAACAATGCTATTTGGGTTTTGGGAATTAATATGGAGGAAAGGCCAGAGGGCAGACCGAATCTGAATGGAGAGTTTAAAGAAATGGGAAACAGTATTCTTCCATTACTTTTCTGGATATTGCCATCTCTTTGGAGACTGGCATCAGTTTAACCCTTTCTCTCCCTCAAACACAGAAGCAGGAGGAATACAGAACTATCCGAGTCAAACACTTCCAATAGGCATAGCTTTTTTGGGTCAGGGGACATCTCTAGGGAGGGTTAGCTGTCTCATCTAGGGTGACCAGATGTCCCGATTTTATAGGGACAGTCCAGATATTTGGGGCTTTTTTTTATATGGGCTCCTATTACCCCTCACCCCCTTCCCAATTTTGCACACTTGCTATCTGGTCCCCCTAGTCTTATCCAGAAGAGAGAGGTGTCCTTCACTGCATAGAAATGCCAGGAGCTTTGCACCGGGGGTCCTGCCTCTCTAACCACTCCCATGATGAGCCAAAGTCAGAGCTTTGTCCCCAAACCTCTTCCTTCGTCACACCAGCAGAGAGCAGTAAAATGATTTCTCACCACTTCCGGCTGTGTGCAGTCAGTAAAGTATCATGCTCCCCTCTCGAATCAGTTGCTCAGATGTGGAAATCCTTCATCAAAAATCCCTTCTGCTAGCAGAGAGCTGGGATATGGCCATGCTAGGAGAACAAACAACGGCTCTTCAAGGGAGGCTAGATGGTTTTGTTCTGTTGAGAGTCCATCTTTATGGAGAGCTAGAGTTGTCATAAAAAAGGTAGGAAATGTGGGGAATGAAAAATATATATATATATTTGCAAAATTTCATTAAAATTTGTTACACATTTTCAGAAGTGACCAGAAATTTGTGGTGTGTCCATTTTTCAATGTCATCTTGAGTCATCTTTAAGGATCCTGATTTTCAGTAAGAGCTGAGCATCAGGCCCCTTTAAGGTATCTTAATTGGGGCACCCAGAAAGTGAGGCCCTCAGTCACTACTCACTTTTGAAAATGTAGGTCAAACTTGTACTTTCATTCTGGGTCCGTTTGCCACTCCTCCCCTCATTTGTCTTTTCCCAGAATTTTCACATCAAAACAAGCAAAATGTTGGAAAAGAACTCCATTGACTTCTCTTGATGACCAGATTGATCCTTGCTTGCATTTGATTTTGAATTTTAAATTTCAAAGATGCTGAGGCTTACAGCCAAAATTAGCATCAGTCATAAACAGTAAAGGACCCATTTCCAGTCTTTTTTGTCATTGCTTGGTAAAATACCATGACTTCTCAACAGTTACTGTGTGTGTGAAATTTGGATAGTTTAGCAAAATCAAAACCATCAGAATTCTAAGGTTTTTGAACTTAATTGTGAATGATTCATGCACTCCTAGCAGAGCCTACAGTAAGTCTGTCTGCTTCTGTAACACCAACAGACGCCGGTCGTCTCAAGCGGGATCAAACCGGGGACCTTTGGAATTTTGTGCTTGAGCCTCTACAGCATGAGCTAAAGGGCAACTGGCTGTTAGCTAAGGCTGTAGAACAGACTCATTTAACTCTCTAAACGTAGTCTTGGTGCCAGTAGATGGAACAGAACACCACACCCAGGAGATGTGTGGGTTACACTTGCTCTTGTGAATACCATATTCCTCTTGATTTTGTTTTATGAGTTATAATATTTTGCTGTTCCATAGTGTCTACCAGCTGAAGATCTCAAAGCATTTTATAAATGTCAGTAAATGTGGCATTAAAACCCAACCCACCTGTGAGCTAAGTATCTCTATTTTACAGATAGGGAAACTGAGGCACAGAGGGGTGAAGTAACATGGCCAAGATAACACAGTGAGTGGTAGAGGTGGGCATAGAACTGGATCTCTTCAATCCCAGACATGGAATTAACCTCATGTCCAGCCTTCTATTTATCCCATTTGCTCTATTGATATTGTTTTATTGTCTCTTTTGTGTGTCTGTGCATCCTGGGCGCATCCCTGTTTTGTTTTTTTCCCCCATGAATCCCAGTGCCTGGCCCCTCTTAGGAATTGCAGCATATGAATGACTCATGCATCAGTCTTGTGCCAGCCCCTATATTGCCTTTCTGCTTGTGTTATACTGGTTCAGCCTATTTTAAATCTGTGTGTATGTGTAATGTGGCTTTCAAGCCTACTCATGGATGGTTTAGTGTTAAGTTAATTAACAAAAAAGGAATATGGGGAAGGGAGAAACAATATTAGCAGAGTAATTGTCCTAGTGGCACTGTAGTTAAGGTGGCGCCAGATGGTCCCATTATAAAGTAGGCCCCTATGAAGATGAGAAGGGCTAAACAAGGATTTGTTCTACTCTTGAGTGCCTAATGATTGAGTCATCAAGGAGGCCTTTCATTTGCTCTTTAAAGGGCAGCTTCTGTCTTTATTGGAGTCCTCTAGATTAACGGTGTGAAGCAGCCTCAGTGAGCAATGCAAAGCAGTGTTGCATGAGTGCAGTGGTAGATTAGCCACTGGGCCAATGGGGCCTGTGCCCAGGGGCCCTGGCCAATTGTGGGAGGCCCCAGCCAATTGGGAGGGGTACTGTGCCCCGACCCACTCCGCCTGCCCGGCGCTCCTGCCGGGAAGCGGGTTTGGGGCACCAGGGCTTCCCCCGCTCCTTGGCAGGAGCCCCGGGTGGGCGGAGTGGGGCAAGCCTCACACCCCGACTCCATTTCCCCAGAAGGAACATGGAGGAGGAGGGACTGCAAGTGGAAAGGGTTGGGTGGGGGGCTTCTGCTTATGCTGGCCCAGGGGCCCCACAAACCTCTAATCTGCCTCTGCATGAGTATAACAGAGATCAGCATTTGGTGTATTGTATTTTGGCGCCCAGAATTTGGGCTCATTGCTGGCTTAGAAGCACTTTCCAGCTGCATGCATGAGCTTGTTGTTTCCTTAGCCAGCTAGGAATAAATAACAGACCAGATCCTTCCATAGCAAAACTCCAATGCAGTGGACTTTTTGCCTGAATAAAGATGGCAGGATCTGGCCCATTCATAATAGATATTTGATTATAAGGCTTATATTGTTAAACTAAAACTGGAAAAAGTTTCCCTTACAGGCAAAGGAGAAATGAATCTCCCTGTTCTCTGAAATGCCCCTTTCCAGCCCTGTTTGTTGTGCCTCTCCTTTGGATTACCACATGGTCACATTTTGTCTGGCTGTGCCCTGTAAGCTAGATTCCCCCTGCTCAGTGACTTGACAGGTATGAATCAGAATGGAGGCCATAAACCCTTTTTCAGTTGATGAGAGAGACCTGTTAATTGTGCTACAGAAGAGAAAGGTGATGCCTCAAAGTTGCCTTTCCACTTAGCATTGCTCACCAGCCTTTGCAAAATACCACAAGGGAATTTATCCCAATACTAGTTTGTCAAAAACATGTTTATCCAGTGTTTATTTCTGGGCTGACCAAAACATTTACATCTGATCCGGGATAGAATCTTCCAGAATGCCAATTTAATTACAAGAATTCTCAAGTATGCTGTACAGAGCTGGGAGAAGCATTCAGCTCATTATCTTCCCCTGTGGCAACATTTTTGTGCACAGTTTTGTATGTGCTGGCATGTACGAAAATCCATCCTTTATAATGAAACGCGAAAGCCATTTCTGGAACAACAAGCGCTTTTGTGTACCCTACAGACCTACATGCATGTATTGCTCAGTACAATGACAGTATCGGGGATACTGTTCCTGACATTGTCTACAGCCAAGCGCTACGATATAACCGCATTTGCTCCAACCCCTCAGACAGAGACAAACACCTACAAGATCTCTATCATGCATTCCTACAACTACAATACCCACCTGCTGAAGTGAAGAAACAGATTGACAGAGCCAGAAGAGTACCCAGAAGTCACCTACTACAGGACAGGCCCAACAAAGAAAACAACAGAACGCCACTAGCCATCACCTTCAGCCCCCAACTAAAACCTCTCCAACGCATCATCAAGGATCTACAACCTATCCTGAAGGACGAGCCATCGCTCTCTCAGATCTTGGGAGACAGACCAGTCCTTGCTTACAGACAGCCCCCCAATCTGAAGCTAATACTCACCAGCAACCACACACCACACAACAGAACCACTAACCCAGGAACCTATCCTTGCAACAAAGCCCGTTGCCAACTCTGTCCACATATCTATTCAGGGGATACCATCATAGGGCCTAATCACATCAGCCACACTATCAGAGGCTCGTTCACCTGCGCATCTACCAATGTGATATATGCCATCATGTGCCAGCAATGCCCCTCTGCCATGTACATTGGCCAAACTGGACAGTCTCTACGTAAAAGAATGAATGGACACAAATCAGATGTCAAGAATTATAACATTCAAAAACCAGTTGGAGAACACTTCAATCTCTCTGGTCACTCGATCACAGACCTAAGAGTGGCTATACTTCAACAAAAAAGCTTCAAAAACAGACTCCAACGAGAGACTGCTGAATTGGAATTAATTTGCAAACTGGATACAATTAACTTAGGCTTGAATAGAGACTGGGAATGGATGAGTCATTACACAAAGTAAAACTATTTCCCCATGCAAAAAGAAAAGGAGTACTTGTGGCACCTTAGAGACTAACAAATTTATTAGAGCATAAGCTTTCGTGAGCTACAGCTCACTTCATCGGATGCATTTGGTGGAAAAAACAGAGGAGAGATTTATATACACACACACAGAGAACATGAAACAATGGGTTTATCATACACACTGTAAGGAGAGTGATCACTTAAGATAAGCCATCACCAACAGCAGGGGGGGGAAGGAGGAAAACCTTTCATGGTGACAAGCAGGTAGGCTAATTCCAGCAGTTAACAAGAATATCAGATGTTCTCTGTGTGTGTGTATATAAATCTCTCCTCTGTTTTTTCCACCAAATGCATCCGATGAAGTGAGCTGTAGCTCACGAAAGCTTATGCTCTAATAAATTTGTTAGTCTAAGGTGCCACAAGTACTCCTTTTCTTCTCACCATGAATGTAGACAAGCAAAACTGACCCACATAATCCAGCTGAGACTCTGTTTACCTATATTACACATTTGTATCATACATCCTTTTGTCTATGCTTTGCTTCTTCTTTTAATCATATGTGTGCTCTATTGAACAATAATGTCCATGGAGGAATGTTATCATTACTTGTGATAACATCCTAGATTGTTAAAAATCCACTACCCATTCACTGTGTTATTTATTTGCAGCTTTCCTTTCACTGAGCTTAAAGAATGAAACTGAGACTGGTCAATTTCACTTTTGTTTATAGTAAATTTCATTTTTTGCATTCTTAGTCTTTTGGGAGTTAAAAAAGAGCATGGAATAATTTAAATCCAGCCCCTCCTCCCACGAAGTGCTCTTTTTTTCCTTTGATGATTCTTTTAAATCTGTTGAATGCAGCTCGGTTCAAATTAGATTTTGTAAAGCCTCACTTCAAAAAAAAAAAAAAAAAAAAAAAGCAAGGCCTACACTAAATTAACAGTCCTTTACCACGTAGGGCTAGTTTACACTAGAAGCGCTACAGTGGCGCAGCTGCACTGACGCAGCTGTGCCGCTGTAGCGCATCTGGTGAAGATGCTCTATGCTGATGGGAGAAAGCTCTCCTAGTGGCATAATAAAACCACCTCTGCTAGAGGCAGTAGTTCTCCTGCCGACATAGCGCTGTCCACACCGGTGCTTAGGTTGCTGTAACTTACGTCACTCAGGGGGTGGCTTATTCACACCCCTGAGCAACATAAGTTATAGCAACGTAAGGGGTAGTGTGTACAAGCCCGTAGGTCCTGATTTAGCAAAGCATTTACATACATCCTTAATTCTAAACATGCAACGATAGAACTACTCTCACGCTTAGAGTTAAGCATGTGGTTAAGTGCTTTTCTGTATTGGGTCCTTAATCTGTGCCCTGAGAAAATTCACAAACTACCGTGCTTATGTATTTAATGGTATATATAGTTGCCTGCTTTAATTAATAGAATCTAATCCATGAGTTAAAACTGCTTGAGTTTTTATGGGCCAGTATATCAGTGGAAACTTTGATGGAAGTAGAATTTGGGGATAACCTTGGTACTCCATTTCCTTCCTGACATTTATCATATCAGTAAAACATCAGACAGCCTGGCACAGTTTGGTTTCACTGTCAGTCTTTACAACAGAGACTCAGTGCTGGAATAGCAAGAGTTCTGCAGGTCAAAACTGAAGCACATTGGCAATATTTTATGAGCTGGAAGACTGGAGTAGGAATGATCCGGGATGTAGGTTAGGGTTGATGTGCATTCACAGAGCTGTGGGTGCAGCCTAGGGCTGGAATAGCAGGAGGTACTGCAGGACAAGATGGAGGTGCACTGGCAGAGCCATGTGGTACTATAAGCTTGCGTGTTACCTGCCTCCTGTATATCTTGCTCTACTCCTTTTCAGTCCTTCATTTTCATGAGCATCAGTTTCACCCCCAAATATAACAAGCAAATGAACTGCTAGTCAGTGGGTACCTTTTGTCTAGGGCCATTTAGGTACTAAAGACAAGAGCAGAAGAGTAACCTTTAGAGACAATAAAGAGTGGAGATCTCCATAATTGCTCAAGTTCCATCTATGTGGTCTCTGATGTGCTACTTAACTGCCTTACTTAATCAAGGTGAGCGGGTTTTTCCCCTCTCTCTTTATACATCTGGAAAGAAAATAATCTCTCCCTTCCTTTAGCTTTTGCTGAGCCTGAACTGCATATCTTTCACACACTGGGTGAAGTGTGATCACAGCTAAGTGATGCCCATTAGACCCTATAAAATTAGGATTAGCCGGGATGGCTTCCTGCATTAGATCAATTTAAGTCATTGGCTGGTGGAAAGGAGTGAGATTCTTTTCCCCACTAACTGGGGAGTGTTTTCCTGTGACAGTATGGGGTGTGAATATATTTTTGTTCTTAAAGGAATCGATTCTGCGTTCTGCCTGCATCCTCCATTATACACCCTGCCTTATGAAACTCAGCATGCTTTTTTAAAAAATTGGGATCTTTTAGTTGCTATTGATATCTTTAAGGTGTAAAGAGGGTATGCGGGACACTTCAAGCAGTTCTATGGCAGAAATGTCTCCATGTAGTAACTAATGGCAGGTTTATTGCCACAAGCAGCAGGAGTGGAGTAAGGCAGGGATCTACGCTGCAGAGCGGTGGTGAGCCCCCTCCATGCCTAAGTATGGATCCATGGGGAGCCGGGCACTGGCAGAAAGTGATAAGCTTGGCACTCAGGGCTGGGAAGGAGGTAGCACTGGCAGGGTAGGGAGCCAAGAATATCACAAGCACTTTGAGAGAGAGAGTGTCCCTTTAGTTTGCTGTGTGCCATTTGGCAGCGATGGACCTGGGCCCTGTTTAGGCTTATATAAACACTAACTTAAACCAGAACCTCAAAGCTGAACGGCCTTCCCCATGAAGTTCAGGTTCTGATCTCACCCTGGTTTGATCCAATGCCAGATTGGGTTTATTTTCCAGACGTGGTTCAGATGCGCTGCTAAAATGGCAGGAATCTCTCATGAAGAGTTCACGAGATGTCAGGGCCACAGAAATCAAACCTTGATCCCGTTATGGCCTTGAACTCAAATTTCCAACCGCAGTCTAGACCTTTAACGTGCAAGAGGAGGGAGCAACTAAGATGACCGTAACTCTTGGTTCACCATGGGTCTGGCAGCATTTCCTATCACATGCATAACAATGACCAATGGGGGAGGGAAGGGCAAAAGCAATCCAGGAACTCAATGATCCTGGGTCAAAAGTGTTGAGTGAAGGTTGATGCTTATTTCGTGCAAACATCTCACCCATCCCTAATGGTAGCCATTTGCAATGGGTGGAAATAGCCTGGCAATGCAGGAGAATGAGGGTAGGCTCTCAATGCAGTGGTGTCTTTTTAATTCAGATTTAATGGACTAGTAATTGTATATCGATTAAATACCAATATATGATTAAAAAGATATTCACTGAGCTTTCCCAGCCAGGCCATGACTTCTGCATACCCATTATGGGGTGGTTAAATCTCACTAAATGTGTTTGCAATAACCACTATCTATTTCATTATTAAGCAATAACTCTCTTTATTGAGTCTAAAGCGAATCCTTATTTGAGACACTTCATTTAGAGCCTTACTGGGAAACCCAACTCAGAGGGTGCAAACTAGATCTTGCTTTATGACTTGCAAGGTGATATGCTATATATAGTCTCTCTATATACACGTATAAGTTTAGTGAATTTAGCCTGAGGGCTCAGTAACCACTGCCCAGATGCACAGTCCATTACCCTGCAGTCCCCAGCTTCACTGCCAAGACACAGCCCTAAATTCTCTATTACACTGAAATCACCAGAGCTGCTGTCCAGTGCCCACCCTCCTCAGCACTACACGCACTCTCTCATTAAATGCACCCAAAGCATTATTTTCTTTTTAGCTGCTCCTGTGCACTGGACAGACAGCCCTCTGGCTCCACGGCATGACTCCAAAAGGCTTTTCTTCTGCAAGATCAGAGCCCAAAACTTTTGCATTAATGTTTCAAAACACCTGCTAGCCAGGTACGGTAGCCTGGGTCTCCAGTAGCCTCATATCAACATGCTAGGACTCAGCAGTGCTGTGGATGTACTGAAATGCATCCAGATGGCTTGGAGGTCTCAGGACCCACACAATGACTCCAATCATCCCCATCCAGCAGGCAATGGTTGTTGGGTAAAACCTGAACCGGATTATTTGCAAAGCAGTCTCCACTTTGAGTCCTGGTCAGTGATATCAGCAAGATCCTTTTAGGAGCTTAAAGGTGTGCAGTGCAATTAATTATTTTATTATCTCAAAATGTCATCACGATTCTTTCTGGACAAGAACAAGTGGAAGTGTTTATAAGTTACCATTAGCAAAGTCTGTTGCTGTCACTGCCCCAGTCACCAGGTGCCATGGCTGGCAAGATGTAATATGGGGCCATCATCTCTATAAGCACATGGTGACATGGATTGGGTATAACCACAGCCTTTCATTCAGGATAAATGTGTGGCAGTAGTACCCAAATCGCAGACACATGAAAAACTGGAGTAGAAGCCAAACCATGTGTTCCAATGGGTTTCAAATGGAGGAGCTAGGGCTTGGACCTGTGTGTGTGTGTGTGTGTGTGTGTGGAGGGTGGGGGGCAGGGAGAGGGTATGGAACAGCTTCCATATGAGGAGAGAATAAAAAGACTGGGACCTTTCAGCTTGGAAAAGAGATGACTAAGGGGGGATACGATCGAGGTCTATAAACTCATGACTGGCTTGGAGAACATGAATAAGGAAGTGTTATTTACGCCTTTAAACAGCATAAGAACTAGGGGTCACCCAATGAAATTAATAGGCAGCAGGTTTAAAACAAACAAAAGGAAGTATTTCTTTACACAATGCATAGTCAACCTGTGGAACTCTTTGCCAGAGGATGTTGTGAAGGCCAAGACTATAATGAGGTTCAAAAAAGAACCAGATAAGTTCATGGAGGATAGATCCATCAATGGCTATTAGCTAAGATGGTCAGGGATGCAAAACCATGCTGTGGGTGTCTCTAGCCTCTGTTTGCCAGAAGATAGGAATGGGCGACAGGGGATAGATCACTTGCCGATTGCTTATTTTGTTCATTCCATCTGCAACACCTGACCTTGGCCACTGTTGGAAGACATGACACTGGGCTAGAAGGACTATTAGTCTGACCCAGTATGGTCGTTCTTATGAGAGACAGAAGCAATCAGAAAGCCAAACAGACAATACAGAGGCATTGGTGATGTGGCCCTGAGAGAAAGCAAAGAGAGAGAGCATTTTGGACACAGAGTGCTTGCTGGAAAAGAAGGTTTGGAGGAACTGTCTCCTGCAAGCAGAGGAACTGTCTCCTGCTGTGTTCTGGGAAGCAGGACTTGATGTACAATTGTGTGAATAAACAGTGTTACGTCAAAGAAAATACCTGGCTCTCGCCTCAATTTCTCTTCCTAGTTGAAACAATATGCAGGGCTGTAAGCTTTGGCTATCCACTCAGGTCAAAGGAGGCTAACACTAACACTAATATGGATAAATATGAGCTATAGATCTCAAAGTGCTTTTCAAAGGTGGGTGTTCATTGATGTCCCAGGTGGGAAAAATGATCGCAGAACAGTTGAGTGACTTTTGTAAGGCCACATTGCGAGTCAGTGGTGGAGGTGGAATTACAGCCTAGCACTGCTAATTCTCACCTTATCGTGTCACTCCTGCGATGTGAGAATTAAATTCATTCAGGTTAGTTTCTGGCACTGCGATTTCAATAGTGCTCCTTTGCCAACAGTGTCCAGCCGGGCTTGTTTAGAATTTACAATGAAAGTGGGCTGAAGGGCTCATGAGATAATGGGTTATTTTGAGAGATTTCCACCATTTGGGCACTGGTCACGGTTGGGAGTGATCAAAAGGCATTGCCAGCTGGTGAATGTCCAACACTCCACATGAAACAATGCGGCATAGAGACATCACAAAAACCACTAAGCGGCTCCTCATTCCCCCTCACTGTCAGTCTCAGCAAAATGGCCAAGAACTGAATGAGCGACGGAGACTGAGCTCTCCTGTTCCCCAGAGAGACATTCGTAGAGTAGCATAGGGGAAGCTTGCCATGAGTTGCTGTTGCTCCTCTTCTGTAGAGAAGTAGAAGAAGTTGGTCTCCCAGCCTGTCAAGGCAGCATCTTTTACCAGCAAAAAATTACTTTCAATACAATATGTGCAAAGAAATGTGGTGGGGAAGATTGTCTCTCTCTGCCCCCTTCCTCTGGGGAAAATATACTGAAAGGACCACTGCCACCATGCTGACCAATGTCCTCTCATTGTTTCCTTGTCCTCGTGCTTGGGTCTATTGGAATCCACCTGTTGTCTCTTGTCTTATAGCTGGATTGTAAGTCTTTTGGGGGCAGGCCCCATCTGTTTGTTCTGGGTTTGTAAAGTGCATATCACAATGGAGTCCAGGTCTGTGACTAGGCCTCAGGGTGCTATGGTCATACCAATAATAATGATAATAATTAATAATGAGGCAGAGAGATGGGCACAACACCTCATCCAAACCTGATAGAACTGGGGACGTTCAGATAGAAATTGGGATCCGCACTAAATAACTTGGGCCCATCTCCACTATAGAGCCGAGAAAATTGCCTAAAGGCCATAGCTATATCTCGGAGAGGAGAGAGCAAAATCTCTAATCTTGGCAGTTCTGGGGCTGATACCACCACGGTGAGGCCTCCTCTCCAGATCCTTTTGAATCTAGTATCCAGCAGGGGCTCCGGACTGGTTAGAGTTTCCCATGGAATATCCAAAAAATGCTGTTCCTACAATCATCTTGCCAATTAATTATTTATAGACAACAGAAGGATAGCTGTGCTTGCCAGTGTATTAGGTTTATAACTAGTTGTGCCTATCCTCTGGAGTGTGCACACCCCTTTTCCCCTTTGTCACCACTTCCATGCCAGGCAGGGAAGAGCCCCTCACCCGACTTCCAAATATAAACATAATAGTTGGTGATTGGCTGAAAAAGCAGAGACAAAAGATTGTCTCTAAGGATTTGGATCTATCAATAACTGACTCAAACTGTCACCTAAGCAAGGACTGGAACTAATGGCCGAATGTAGTTTAAGTGTGAAAAAGTTAGATTTATTTGTCTGTTGCACAGTGTCTGGGGGTGCTGTACATCCTGGTTTTGTCTGGAAGTAGATGGACTTTGAGGTTCTTATTTGGTTCCCATTATTCAGGAATCTGAGGAGCTCCATAAGGTTGGAAGGATTTGGACCCCTACCCTCAAAGAGGTATCCATGCAGGCAGTTGCCATGCAATCTCTCTCTGGTAAGGGATGTTGCTCCAGTTACAAAAGAACTCTGAAAGAATCTTTGTTTATTAAGAGCTCATCTGCTCCTGCTCTCTATGTTGATATTGCAAGTGTGTGCCTGAAGTCCTCAAAGGACCACAAAGCTGTGCAACTTCCTCATATGACATGGTGGAGATGATAGCAAGGCCATCACTAAGGATTCTGCTCTGAGGTGGGGAATAAGCAGCAGGAACAAAGGTCCTTTCTTCATGCAAATGATCCTAGCATTAGAGAATGGGAGATGATTAAAAGCAAAAAAAATCTCTGACACTGACACAGAATTGTCTCTAAACAGAATGTTTTTCAAAGTTTTCTGGGCAGCCTTGGCAGTTCTGACTGCAGCATCGAGAGCCCTGTTTAAACTGCTCAGTAAATTGGATAGTTTAAATAATATATGGACTATCTTTCTGGGGTGGTATGAACCAGTCTGAGCTGTATCGACTTGTTCAGACTTTGGCGTACTTCAGCTCCTTTACTGCCATTAGGGTTTTTCTCTTGAGGCGTGATAATCTCATGTACAATTTCTGGATCCTGCATTGGAAAATTTCCGGGCAAAGCTGCACAGACCATTATGCATTTCACAGGGGATTTTGCAGCTCTGGAATTTCCATCCTCTTTTGGTTAGTTTTGTAGATGAAATCTTTGCTGAAAATAGAAGAATTTAAAAAATACAACGCTACTAACGCTTATACTTCAGGGTTTCAGATGACCATTGGCAAGGATCAGGAAGAGATTCCTCCTCCCCAATATTTTTTGGGGGTTATTTCCTTCCTCTGATGCATCAGGGATGGCCATGGAGGGAGATGAGACATTGGATGTAGAGGGTCTGAGGTGGCACTGAGCATTCTGTCTCACGGGTGCTTGGCTGGCGGGTTTTTGCTCAAGTGCTCAGGGTCTAACTGATTGCCATACATGGCAGTGTGAGTGTGGGTCACTTGCCAGGATTATCTGGGTATATCTCACCTAATCATTTCTCTGCCATTGCAGGGGCCTTGAGCATTGGTGCACCTTAATCCCTCCTATTCTCAGCCTGTGGCACATAATAGCGTAGTCTCCTGTGGGTCTCATTTCCATGGGTGGGTTTAGTGTGTGGGGGGTGCTGGGTGGTGTTGGTGTCTTGTGATACACAGGAGGTCAGAGTGGATGACTTAGTGGTCCTTAAACTCTGTGAGAGACAACTGGAGGAGGTGGTGGAAGAGAGGAGATTTCCCCCATCTTTCCATAAAAGGACACAATCAGTTTCACTTTCTAAATCCAGGCCCAGATTTTCCCCTGCATTCAGGCTGTTTTTTGTTATTCGCATTATGGTGTTATCTAGAGTCCAAGTGAGACCAGTGCCTCATTGTACCAGGTGCAGTATTGTAAAAATTAATCCTTGCCCCATCGTGCTATTATCTAAACAGATAAGATCGAGGCAGGATGGGAGAGAGGAAATATCGTTATCTTAGTACTACAGATGGGGAACTAAGGCATAGAAATATTAAGTGACTTGCCCAAGGTCACACAGGAAGTCTCTGGTAGAGACAAATACTGACCCAAATCTCCTGAGTTCCTGCCACTGCTTTTATCCTTTCTCTCCAGCAGTGCAATTTGGGCCTGAAGCCAGCATAACCAGCCATGAAAACATCACCCAACGGTAAGCTGAACATAGCATTTCTGATGCCATCCCTGCCCCATGGCCAATGTCGGAGGCATGATCGATGAAAAGGACGTGTGACTGGGGTGTCCAAGAGCCCTTGATCTGTGGTTACTGTAACAGCCCCTTGGGCCCATTGCAGCTGCTGCAAATTAGATGCTGGGGCACTGGCCTGTGCACAGTGCTTCCGGGATCCTGCAAAAAATGTCTTAAAGCCACTTAACACCCCTTGCAGAGCGTGATCTAAAGCCCCAGCCAAGGATTGGGGCCCACACCATTATCACAATTCTCATTTCTTCTGTTTCGTGCTGATCCATTTTGCCTGCTGGGAACTCATTGTTTGTCTGAGACATCATTTTCACTTTTGTGGATTACAAATAAATCAGTACAACATATTTAAATAGCAACAAGAAAGGATATTCAATCGCTCTTTGCATTTTGAAGTGTGTAGTACAAAGCTGCAGGAATCAGGGGCACTCAGGTGATTCTGCGCCTAACAATATGTAAGTTAAGTGAGTCTCTCTGCATTATTTTGGCAAACTGCCACAGAAGGAAAAGGTCCTCCCCTCTCCAATGCAATTTCCTTTCTTGAAAGGTTTGGACAATTACTGCATTTTACCTTTTCCATAATAGTGTGGAAACTTTCTTCTTTTTAACAGCTTGTCTATGAGCATTTCAGCTTCAGCTTAATAAGAAAGGATTGATGTTTGCACTTTGTGCGGCGGTTGTGTGCGGAGACATTTCCACTTGTAGCGCTAAAAAGATGATTGAAAAAAAATACAAAAGTCGTGGAAAAAAAAAAAGCTTTCCAAGCAGAGGGAAGCTGGCAAATGCTGGTGGCGTGTACCTTAAAAACGAAAAAAAAAAAAAAAATCCCCCAAAACAACACTCCACAGCACACACAACTGTTTCTCTGCGGAGAGGATAAGAGAGAGAACAATTCTCCTGGGACAGATCCTAGGCAAGTCATTTAATGCACTACTGAAAGGGACTCAAATAGTACGAGGGTGGGATAAGAACCTACAGAGAACAGAATAAATAGAGTGGGATCTGAAGCCATGAGGATGCTGCCACTACCACTGTCTTCCTCATTACTGCAGCTGGTACAGTGTAGGCAGCTGTGCAACAAGGGAATAGCTTCTGGAGAATGGCCTAGGGCCAGAGGTCCTTTATGTGAATACGCCCAATACCTGAGCACAAAAGAGCCAACAAAAGGAAATATCTGATATGTTTTGGATTTTCCATCCTGGCGATGGCAAATCCATGCTATGAACCAACTCCCATATTGGAACAAGGGCACCACTCTCGGGACAATATACCTCTGGCTAACACCAAGAAATGCCCATCAGTGATGGAAGTGAAGAAAGTCAAGGGTCAGAGACCCCATTACTGCTCTCCATTGTATATTCTTAAGGAGGAAAAGTCTGTCCCATATCTCAACAACCCTTCCCATGGGAAATGACTGCCTAGGAAGGAGTACTGTGGAAAGGGATCTGGGAGTCATAGTGGACCACAAGCTAAATATGAATCAACAGTGTAAGGCTGTTGCAAAAAAAGCAAACACCATTCTGGGATGTATTAGCAAGAGTGTTGTAAGCAAGACACGAGAAGTAACTTTTTCGCTCTGCTCGGTGCTGATTAGGCCTCAACTGGAGTATTGTGTCCAGTTCTGGGCGCCACATTTCAGGAAAGATGTGGACAAATTGGAGAAAGTCCAGAGAAGAGCAACAAAAATGATTAAAGGGCTAGAAAACATGACCTATCAGGGAAGATTGAAAACACTCAGTTTGTTTAGTCTGGAGAAGAGAAGACTAAGAGGGGACATGATAACAGTTTTCAAGTACATAAAAGATTGTTACAAGGAGGAGGGAGAAAAATTGTTCTTCTTAACCTCTGAGGATAGGACAAGAAGCAATGGGCTTAAATTGCAGCAAGGGAGGTTTAGGTTGGACATTAGGAAAAACTTCCTAACTGTCAGGGTAGTGAAGCAATGGAATAAATTGCCTAGGGAGGATATGGAATCGCCATCACTGGGGATTTTTAAGAGTAGGTTGGACAATCACCTGTCAAGGATGGTCTAGATCAGAGGTGGGCAAACTATGGCCCGCGGGCCACATCTGGCCTGCGGGACCCTCCTGCCCGGCCCTGAGCTCCTGGCCCTGGAGGTTCCCGGCCCTCCCCTCCCCTGCTGTCTCAGCTCACTGCGCAGCCAGCACCATGCTCGGGGGGGGGGGGGGGGAGGTGCGAGCTCCTGGGGCAGCGCAGCTGCAGAGCGCAGCCTGACCCGGTCTCTGTGCTGCGCATTGAGTGGCTGGCTCCAGCTGGGTGGCGTGGCTATAGTGCTGCCAGCCACTGGTGCTTCAGGCAGCGCGGTAAGGGGGCAGGGAGCGGGGGGGGGGGTGGATAGAAGGCAGGGGAGTTCGGGAGGGTGGTCAGGGGGTGAGGAACAGGAGGGTTGAATGGTGGCAGGGGTCCTGGGGGGGTTGGATGGGCCGGCGGGTGGCAGTCAGGGGCAGGGGTTCTGGGGGCAATCGGGGGACAGGGAGAAGGGGTGGTTGGATGGGGCATGGGTCCCGGGGGGGCAGTCAGGAATGAGAGGAGGGGTTGGATGGGGTGGTGGTGGGCAGTCAGGGGCGGGGGTTCTGGGTCTGGTCAGGGAGCGGAGGGGTGGATGGGGCAGGAGTCCCGGGGAGGCATCAGGGGGCAAGAAGCGGGGGGGGGCAAATAGGGGGTGGGAACCGTGCCACATCTGGCTGTCTGGGGAGGCACAGACTCCCTAATCTGCCCTCCATACAATTTCCAAAAGCCGATGTGGTCCTCAGGACAAAAAGGTTGCCCGCCCCTGGTCTAGATAATACTTAGTCCTGCCTTGAGTGCAGGGGACTGGACTAGATGACCTCTTAGGTCCCTTCCAGTTCTATGATTCCCTTCCTTCCATCTTATTTGTTATGTACCAAGAGCATGCTCAGGGCTGTAGAAAGCACAAAGGAACACATGGCCTCTGCTCCCGAGAATTTAGAGTTGATGGGCTTAGTCCTGCTTCCACTGAAGTCAGAAGCAAGCCCACTGATTTCATTTGGAGCTGCATCAGGCTGGGCAGGCAAAACAATAGACACCGGTTGATCAGTATGCTCAGAAGGAGGTTGTGACGGGTTACCCACCCCTTTGGGGTGCCACCTGGGATTGGGGTACCACTGACCCCACCTGACCCACCAGCCTGGCTCCCTTTACTCTTTATTGCATAATATACTAAAGAAACTGGTTCTAAGTAGCACATTCTCACCCAAAATGTTGTTTTAGGCAGATTGCAGAGATTCTTGGAAACTCCAGATATTCCTTTCACAGGCCAGACAGTCCTCTAGCCTGGTCTCAGCCCTTCTTCTTTTGTCCAGTCTTTTTGTTCTCAGGTGTTTCCAGCAGTCCTCTTTCTTGGGCAGGGAGTCAGTGAAGAATGAACCATGATGATGTTACTCCCCTGCCTTAAATAGTTTTTGCATGTGGCAGGAATCCTTTGTCTCCCAGTTTGATTCCCACACATGGTCAGTGGAAAAACACTAGTTTTAGCATGGAGTCCAGCACCAGGTGACTTGGTATCATGTCCCTGCAGCCATAACTCAGAGGCTGTTTGCAGTGTCCCCAGGAAGGCTTCCTGGTGGGAGATTAGCATCTTCTAAGACCAGGGGTTCTCAAACTTCATTGCACCGCGACCCCCTTCTGACAACAAAAATTACGACACGACCCCAGGATGGGGGACCTAAGCCTGAGCCTGCCTGAGCCCTGCTGCCCCAGGCAGGTGGGCCAAAGCTGAAGCCTGAGCCCCACCCAAGGGCTTCAGCCTCAGGTGGTAGGGCTTGGGCTTTGGCCCAGGCGGCGGGTCCCAGCAAGGCTAACGGCAGTCCTGGAGACACCATTAAAACAGGGTCACGATTCACTTTAGGATCCTGACCCACAGTTTGAGAACTACTGTTCTAAGACCTATTTTTCTCCCTAATGGCCCTTCCCAGCAAGCCATCTAGACAGAATGCATTCTGTCTAGTGGGCCTTCCCCAGGTGTAAACACATTTGTAATAGATGTATAGGCAATATTCCTAACTTCAGACACAAAAATGATACACGCCTACAAACAGGAGAATCATATGCAGTAAATCATAACCTTTCCAATGGTATCTCACATGCCTTATCTTGCATAAGATATATCATCGTTATGCCATAATCAAATCATAACAATATCTCTATGAAGAACATGGGGCATAATGCCACAAAGGTTATCTTTCTAAGAGGGCTTTCTGAGTTATATAGCTCCTCCCTCCCTACTGAGTTACACTGCAGCCTGTGTGTGTGTGTGTGTGTGTGTGTATGTGTATGTGTGTATACACGTGTATTTGTAACACCCCTGCCTGTTCCCCACCAACAGGCTCTGGAGGGCTGTAGCAATGCAAAGACATTTCCATATTTGTTGCATGGATGGTCTACATGCAAAACTGGCTTCCTGAGTCAGATTCTGCTCTCCGTTACCCTGATGTAAATCCAGAACGACTCCATTGGCTGCATTGGAGTCACTCTGGGGCTATACCAATGTGACTGACGTTAGGATCTGGTCCCCCTTCATTTTATTAGGTGTCAGGTAAAAGAATTTCACTGTGCCGGCATTTTATGAAAATAGAGCAAAGTGTGGCACACAGACCTTCAATCTCCCATTGAAGATAAAGCGCCTTCATTTACCAGCTCAGAAAATCAATACCTGTGATATGATATGAGCATTTATATTCACTTAACTCCTTTCTATCACTAAGCCATAGGGGGAGATCAGGAGAGCTTCATTTAGTTCAGCAGAATTTGCAGAACAGTGGAGAGCAAATTGTATTCCACCATCTGCGAGTATTAATTCTCCTTGCCAATATTCTTTCTAAGCATCTCTCTCTTTCCTACCGTGATCAGACAAGGTTTAGCCTAGAAATGTGGCCAAATTGCAGACCACAGGCTAATAACCTGGCGTTGCACCGTGTAGCCCTGTCAGTATTTAGGTTCAGTCCACGACCACCAGCCCATGAGGCAGCACTCCATCATGATTGGAGCGGAAGGTTGCTGGGCTCAAGATGGAGGATGGGACTGTCTATCATGCTGATCACTCTGAAGTATCCAAGTGCAGAGTGCTACAAAAGTCGTGCTCTTGGCCTACACCAGTGCTGAACGTGGAGTGCTGTAACAAGCTCTGTAAGGCCACCATGTTCAAACACCATGGGGAGTTGCCAGGGGGAATTTAGGGGTGCAGTCTATGCCCTCGGCTGTGTGGTAACACTGGCTGCTGCTTAGTTCAAGCCCTCGTGTGGAGGGGAATAATCAGAATGTGGGTTGGGTGACGGAAATAAATAATAAACAAAAAAAGTCAGCTTGTCAGTGTGTAGGAATGGAAATGAAGAGCACTGACCAGTGATGACCTTTTGTTTTCATTTCTCTCTGAAAGGGAGAAATAATTGCAGTTTCTGTGTGATGCTGCCTTCAAATTACACCCTCTCTCCCTGCTCCGTTCACGACTAGCCAGTGATGACATTAGAGTCCTGAATCAAACTAAGTGGTTTCTATGGTGTCAGTCTGAAATTGTGAATCTCGGAGTCCGCCAGCTTGGAAAAGGCGCAGCAGCGGACACATAATTAAAACCGAGCGAGAGAATAGAAGCCACATTGTATCTGAATAGCAACGAAATTGCACTTCCGAGCACTGGTTTAGAAAAGAAAAGGATGTGCTTAGAAATGCACTTAAATACATAATCAGGGAATGTGAACAATGCACTATGCTGGTATTTTATTGCTGGGCTCAGCTTTGCCAGCTCCCTTCCCCTGCTTCCCATCCACTGCCTCGTAACAAAATGGATAGCTTGGAGAGTAATCAGTCAAAAAGATAACACGATAATGCATTTGGTTCTGGGACCTCGGCTCAAGTGCTTCCTGCTATGGTCCTTTCCCATTGAGCATGGCCACAAGCAGAGAGATGATTGAGGAGAGACACAGGAGAAAGGCTAGGGTGTTGGGAAGCAGGGCTGATTTGGTAATTTCAGCAGTCATTAGCTGAGCTCATTGTGAGTATGATGGATCTGTGCTGCTTTGTTACAGTTAAGTGGACTGATTGTGGAACACAGAAACATTTTTAGTGACATGACGGCTAATTTAGAAATGGGGTAGGGAGAAGAACATACATTATTCCATAATTAAATGTCACTCCTGAACTGGTCCTGTAACAAATTCCCTTGGGAAACCTAAGTCTGATTTCTCTGATACAAGTAAAACAAGGGGAATGTCAGGATTCTTCTATTGAGCTATAGCAAATTGGGGCCCAACCTGCTTGTAGTCTTTATGCGTTATCCCAATATAAATGGTTCAATACTAATAATGAGGTTATTTTACTAAATCCCTCCCCGCCCAGGGACCAAGTGTCCCAGAATCTATAATAAAATTCAAAGGATTCCACCCACATCTGAAGCCACACATCACATCCATCATTCCTCCAGAAGAGGAGGTCTGAACAGCAACACTGCTCCATGCAAAATGAAGGATACTGCAGCTGGGATTGGAACTCATCCTGGGATCTGAGCAGGCTGAGTGCTTTCCGGCTCATGCATCATCAGCTCTGTGACTGACATGACATTTCCTGCAATCTCCTTGAAAAACCTTATTGAATTAAGTTTAACCATCTTTGGGATCCATTATATTACAAATGCAAATGTTATGTATCATTGTGGAATTGTATGTAATGTCTCGAGGGGGGAGAGTGTGGCCAATGTAAAACTTTGAGAAGTATTACAAGCTTCAGAAAACTATATTGAAAAATGACCAGAGAAGAAGGAACTTTTGGGATAAACAGAGTACAGTGGGAATCTCTAGAGGAAGGTGAACGCAAATTTACCTCCTTGTAGTTATTCAAAAACCCAGCCCTTTGAAGCTACGCCCTGAGAAAAGGACCTTTGTCTGCTCATCACCTGGTTAGATGAGAACAAGATCAAAGGCCCAAGCTATATAAAGGAAAGAGTGAACTCTTTATGGTTGTTCTTGTTCTGAGCAAAAGCAATTATGAACTTGTAACCACAGAAAACCCTGTGTGGGATTTGAAGAACTGATTACCTACCAGTGCCCTTGCTGGAGTGGAGGCTGATCTCCCGTAAGCATATTTGAATACAGGTATGTAGTGGGGTGGTTACCCCACTTTAGCCCTGAAGGATTAAAGCAGCCCGGGAGAGGGCTGCAGCGAGGAAGGGCTGAGGCATCGAGAAGGCTGCTGCTCGGAAAAACAGCAAGCCGTGGCTGATTGGGGAACCAGCCACAGATGCGGCCATGCCCCAATCAGGGCCCAGCTGGCCCTTATAAGAGGGCAGTGGGCCAGGAGCAAACACTTACTCTCTCTTCAGATGTGGAGAGGGATGGGCCTAGCTGCTAGGAGCTAAGCAGGGTACCAAGAGTGGAGCAGGCCTGGGGGAAGGCCAGAGGAGCTGGGGAGCTCTGGTCTGAAACACCCTTCTCTTCCCCCCACCCCCCAGGCTGCAGGCCTAGAGTAAGGCCAAATAGGTACTGGGGTTGCAGGGGGCAGCCAAAAGTATGCAAAGGCAGCAGGTCCAAACCCCTTTTGCCTGTGATGAGTGGCAATTATACTGCAGTTCACCCCAGTGAATGGGGGCTAGATGATGAGTGGCAGAAGCCCTATACTGAGGCAAGGTGGGGATAGGGGATTGGGGGTTCCCCAGATCTGTGGGGATACTGCCAGGGGGCAGCAACCTGGCCTGAAAGGGGCACCGGGGTCTAGGAGGGACTCGGGCCCAGCTGCAAGCGGGACACCAGCCTGAAGAGGGCTCTCTGGAGGCTGGAAATGCTAATTAACTGGATGCCCAGCAGGAGGCACCGCAGAGGTGAGTCCCATCCCACTACAATGTACATTTTTATTGCTTTTTTTCTATAATGCTTTTACCTTAGGAATAAATGCTTGCTTGGAAAGGGCTTTGTGGTAACTTACAACTGTGGGCAATCACATTGTCTGTAGCCTTTGAAGAGTAGCAAAGCGCAGCAGATGCTGGGCTGGTTAGGTCATCTGGCTTGCTAAGAATAACACAGTGTAGGCAGTGAACTGTGTAGCCTAGGGGGGAAAAAAACCACCCAGAGGGAGAGAGATATGGTTCTCTTCTCAAGAGGTGTGACAGCTGGAGACCTGGAAGCCTGAAAGTGTGCCCTCTTGCTGGAGGGGTAATATGGGGCAGTTGCCTTGAACTGTGACAACCTACCCCAGGAATAAACCTATGCTTGCACTTTATATTAAGAAGGTATTTATAAAATAGTTTATGGGGGTAATACAAGAGTAATAGGTGTTACACAGTGCTCATGTTTATAACATAGTTATATTATACCAACTCAGGTTTCAGAGTAGCAGCCGTGTTAGTCTGTATTCGCAAAAAGAAAAGGAGTACTTGTGGCACCTTAGAGACTAACAAATTTATTTGAGCATAAGCTTTCGTGAGCTACAGCTCACTTCATCGGATGCATTATCGGATGTAACCAGAGTGATCATTTAAGGTAAGCTATTACCAGCAGGAGAGCGGGGGGGGGGGGGAAAAACCTTTTGTAGCAATAATCAAGGTGGGCCATTTCCAGCAGTTAACAAGAAAATCTGAGGAACGGTGGGGGTAGAGTGGGGGGGGGGGGGGAGAAATAATATGGGGAAACATAATATGGGGAAACATTACACAAAGTAAAACTATTTTCCTATGTTATTTCTCCCCCCCAGCCCACCCCCCCACTGTTCCTCTGATATTCTTGTTAACTGCTGGAATTAGCCTACCTTGCTTGTCACCATGAAAGGTTTTCCTCCTTTTCCCCCCCCTGCTGCTGGTGATGGCTTATCTTAAGTGATCACTCTCCTTACAGTCTGTATGATAAACCCATTGTTTCATGTTCTCTGTGTGTGTGTATATAAATCTCTCCTCTGTTTTTTCCACCAAATGCATCCGATGAAGTGAGCTGTAGCTCACGAAAGCTTATGCTCTAATAAATTTGTTAGTCTCTAAGGTGCCACAAGTACTCCTTTTCTTTTTGTGAATACAGACTAACACGGCTGCTACTCTGAAACATGGGGAAATAGATTTACTTTGTGTAATGACCCATCCACTCCGTCTCTATTCGAGCCTAAGTTAATTGTAGCCAGTTTGCAAATTAATTCCAATTCAGCAGTCTCTCGTTGGAGTCTGTTTTTGAAGTTTTTTGGTTGAAGAATTGCTACTTTTAGGTCTGTGATCGAGTGACCAGAGAGATTGAAGTGTTCTCCGACTGGTTTTTGAATGTTATAATTCTTGACGTCTGATTTGTGTCCATTTATTCTTTTACGTAGAGACTGTCCAGTTTGACCAATGTACATGGCAGAGCGGCATTGCTGGAACATGATGGCATATATCACATTGGTAGATGTGCAGGTGAATGAGCTTTCATAGTGTTGCTGATATGATTAGGCCCTATGATGGTGTCCCCTGAATAGATATGTGGACAGAGTTGGCAATGGGCTTTGTTGCAAGGATAGGTTCCTGGGTTAGTGGTTCTGTTGTGTGGTGTGTGGTTGCTGGTGAGTATTTGCTTCAGATTGGGGGGCTGTCTGTAAGCAAGGACTGGCCTGTCTCCCAAGATCTGTGAGAGTGATGGGTCGTCCTTCAGGATAGGTTGTAGATCCTTGATGATGCGTTGGAGAGGTTTTAGTTGGGGGCTGAAGGTGATGGCTAGTGGCGTTCTGTTTTCTTTGTTGGGCCTGTCCTGTAGTAGGTGACTTCTGGGTACTCTTCTGGCTCTGTCAATCTGTTTCTTCACTTCAGCAGGTGGGTATTGTAGTTGTAGGAATGCATGATAGAGATCTTGTAGGTGTTTGTCTCTGTCTGAGGGGTTGGAGCAAATGCGGTTATATCGTAGAGCTTGGCTGTAGACAATGGATCGTGTGGTATGATTTGGATGAAAGCTAGAGGCATGTAGGTAGGAATAGCGGTCAGTAGGTTTCCGATATAGGGTGGTGTTTATGTGACCATTGCGTATTAGCACCGTAGTGTCCGGGAAGTGGATCTCTTGTGTGGACTGGTCCAGGCTGAGGTTGATGGTGGGATGGAAATGGTTGAAACGATGGTGGAATTCCTCAAGGGCTTCTTTTCCATGGGTCCAGATGATGATGAAGATGTCATCAATGTAGCGCAAGTAGAGTAGGGGCATTAGGGGACGAGAGCTGAGGAAGCGTTGTTCTAAGTCAGCCATAAAAATGTTGGCATACTGTGGGGCCATGCGGGTACCCATAGCAGTGCCGTGATTTGAAGGTATACATTGTCCCCAAATGTGAAATAGTTATGGTTGAGGACAAAGTCACAAAGTTCAGCCACCAGGTTATCCGTGACATTATCGGGGATACTGTTCCTGATGGCTTGTAGCCTATCTTTGTGTGGAATGTTGGTGTAGAGGGCTTCTACATCCATAGTGGCCAGGATGGTGTTTTTAGGAAGATCACCAATGGATTGTAGTTTCCTCAGGAAGTCAGTGGTGTCTAAAAGATAGCTGGGAGTGCTGGTAGTGTAGGGCCTGAGGAGGGAGTCTACACAGGCAGACAATCCTGCTGTCAGGGTGCCAAGGCCTGAGATGATGGGGCATCCAGGATTTTCAGGTTTATGGATCTTGGGTAGCAGATAGAATACCCCAGGTCGGTGTTCCAGGGGTGTGTCTGTGCGGATTTGTTCTTGTACTTTTTCAGGGAGTTTCTTGAGCAAATGGTGGTGTTGATTTTGGTAACCCTCAGTGGGATCAGAGGGTAATGGCTTGCAGAAAGTGGTGTTGGAGAGCTGACTAGCAGCCTCTTGTTCATATTCCGACCTATTCATGATGACGACAGCACCTCCTTTGTCAGCCTTTTTGATTATGATGTCAGAGTTGTTTCTGAGGCTGTGGATGGCATTGTGTTCTGCACGGTTGAGGTTATGGGGCAAGTGATGCTGCTTTTCCACAATTTCAGCCCGTGTAAATTGGCAGAAGCACTCTATGTAGAAATCCAGTCTGTTGTTTCAACCTTCAGGAGGAGTCCACCCAGAATCCTTCTTTTTGTAGTGTTCGTCGGAAGGTCTCTGTGGGTTAGTATGTTGTTCAGAGGTGTGTTGGAAATATTCTTTGAGTCAGAGACGTCGAAAATAGGATTCTAGGTCACCACAGAACTGTATCATGTTCGTGGAGGTGGAGGGACAGAAGGAGAGGCCCCAAGATAGGACAGATTCTTCTGCTGGGCTAAGAGTATAGTTGGATAGATTAACAATATTGCTGGGTGGATTAAAGGAACCACTGTTGTGGCCCCTTGTGGCATGTAGTAGTTTAGAGAGTTTACTGTCCTTTTTCTTTTGTAGAGAAGCAAAGTGTGTGTTGTAAATGTCCTGTCTACTTTTTGTAAAGTCCAGCCACGAAGTTTGTGTGGAAGGTTGGTTCTTTATGAGAGTATCCAGTTTTGAGAGCTCATTCTTAATCTTTCCCTGTTTGCTATAGAGGATGTTGATCAGATGGTTCCGCAGTTTCTTTGAGAGCGTGTGGCACAGGCTGTCAGCATAGTCTGTATGGTATGTAGATTGTAATGGATTTTTTACCTTCAGTCCTTCTGGTATGATGTCCATCTGTTTGCATTTGGAAAGGAAGATGTCTGTCTGTATCTGTACGAGTTTTTTCATGAAGTTGACAGATTTCTACTCCATATGGCTAAAGTCAGTGCCTTGCATAATGACAGGTTTCAGAGTAGCAGCCATGTTAGTCTGTATTCACAAAAAGAAAAGGAGTACTTGTGGCACCTTAGACTAACAAATTTATTTGAGCATAAGCTTTCGTGAGCTACAGTTCACTTCATCTGATACATTCAGTGGAAATTAATATAGAGTGACCATAGATTCTGCAAAGAGAAACTGGGCCCCAGTTCAGGAAAACACTGAAGCATATGCTTAACTTTAAGTCCTACTGAAGTCAATGGGTCAGAAAAACTTAGTTAACAATTGCAGTGATGCTGCATGAGTCAGAATAGAATCCAGCTCCCTCTCCCAGTAGCTGTGCCAAAGGGAGCAGAAAGTAGTACAAGCATATTGTTGTCAGTAGCATCGATATGTCTGACCTTGAATACATCCAGGACTGATCTGCTGAGTGAGAACGTGCTGTCGCTGCACAGTCAGATGGCTGAGCACACCCACACTTTAATTAAGACATGCAGGTTTGAGTCTCAATATCCTAAAGAAAACTTGATATTAAGATCCCATGTGTATACTATAAAGCAATCCTGTTAGTTGCTCATATACTACCCATGAGCCACCATTGCCTTCCATTTTTCTCCCTTTTTATCTTTGACTCTAACATTAGATAGAAAAAGAGGGGAAAAAATCAAAATGCAAAGTGGGAAAGTGGGTATTTGGCAGGAAAACCAAGGGGCTGGACCATAATTCTCTGCATTGAGCAAAGTCCTCCAAATGCAGCTGCTGCTTCGTGGGAGCAGAGGGTTATTTTTAATGCGCTATAGCTGCATTTTCTCTTTCAATTGCTGTCATTAAAAAGGCAATATTAACTCTTGTAATTATTATGTCCACACAGTTCACAAGAGGCAGCCCCCACCCCCATTAACACCTGCTGGGTGCTCTTGAGACTGCCTGCCCATTGGTGTCCTGCAGAGTCTTGGATTAGTCTGGACCAGTTAGAGGAGTAACCCCTATCAGGTGGTTGGATTTTCTGGACATGTGCAACTGGCTTATTGCTGCACTTGAACATTGGATAGGGACCTTTATGCTCTGTGAACAGCAGCTGAATGAGTCAGAGAGAGATCAATGCAGGGAAAAGCTGGGGGCGGAGGGGGGGTGGTCATTGGGAGTTTCTCTCCAATGGAAGTTATCCTTTGCAGATCTAATAATCTGTTATTTACAGATCCCTTGCACAGGTATCAACTCAACGTTCAACCAAACTGGATGGAAATGAATGTGGTGTTTATCACTGATGTCAAATGAGATTCCCTGATAAGATTCCTGTGTGAGTTATGGGTTCAAGATACTCATGCTCCAGTCTTTGGGACCCTGGGCTGAGGCAGCTGATAAAGGTGCCAATTAGCACTCCTGTTGTGATGGACTCGTGTCTTCTAGGAACCGCACTGAGACCACTGAACAGCAATCAGGCATTGCCTAGAGTTTTGCCTGTGACCTGTAAACTAGGCTTAGCAAGAGGTGTTACTTATCACCGTTAACTCTTGTTCTCTGAATATACTGCCTCCAAAGAGCCATGGCATGATGACCCCCCCGCCCCTTCCCCTCTGCTTCAACTCCTCAAGCCCGTAGGAAGAGAGGAACGCTGGGGTGGTCAGATCACATGTTCTATTTATACCTATGGACAGAAGAATGTTGGGCTCAAGGGATATGCATACCCCCTAGCTGTCAGGTATGGCTGAAAGGAATTCTGTGGCCATGTGGCCAGGTATGTGACTCCTACAGTGTGACTCTATGGAAGCATGATTGAGAGAAGATTTTACAACAGCCCAAGAATGTCCTCCTGGGAAAAAGTCATTGCATTGTGTTTTGACAACTGCACAACGACATGATGGCATCTGTGCATGACCCTACGACTGACACAGTGACTGTGTGCTGGAGGATAAAGTCTAAATGGTAACAATTCTAGGAGAAAGAAGCTAAGAAGAATATTGCTGTCAATGACCTTGGACAACCAAGTCCCAGCCTGGAGAAGTGGAATTAGTTATTCATACCATCCAGATGAGTTACTGAACATTCTGGGTGCTTTGACCAGTGCACCAGTCCCAAGGCTAATCATGAAAACTGCCCACCTGCCTCATTTTCCTGGGAAATGTCACAGAGAGCCGACAAAATGTATGGTTTGCCTGTCTGACTCATTTATATGTTAAATTCCTCTGGCAGCTCCACTCAGCCAATTTGCACCCCTTGCTGAATTTTGGGAAGAGTTCACCTGGCTATTTGTGAACAGCATGGTTACAGGAAAACATTTGAGACAACTATATTATCTTGTCAGACAACCAAACTGGAGATCCAGGTTGCCCTTCTATCTTATGTGCCCTCCCATCACTACAGTGTCGGAGTGCCTCACAATCTGTAATGCATTTATCCTCAAACTCGGTGAGGTAGGAAAGTGCTATTATTATATTCCCAAGTAACAAATGGTGAACCGAGGGACAGGGAGACTAAGACAGATTTTTAAAGGCAACCAAAGATGCAGCTCAGTACCTACAGTCATTTTCAGAAGAACCCAGGCATGAGAGTTAGGCACCTACGTGCTTTGGAAAAATTCCAGTAGGTGCCTAAAGACCTTTAAAAATATGGCCCTAAGCAAAATGCCCAAGGTCACTTAGGGCATCTGAGACAGAGTATTGAACCTGGGTCTCCTGAGCAGGCTAGTGCCCTCATCACTGGGCCATCCTTCCTCCTTTGGAAAAAGATCACTTCACTTCAATAAATATTTCACCAGCCTTGCAAGGCCTTTCACTCACCATTGAGCTGACTCTGCTTTAGGCCCAGATTTCTAGAAGGTTTCCATCTTCTCTCAATCCGCCCCGGTCCATTTTCTTTCCCCCTCTGGTTAGAAGGATTTTAAAAAAACATCTCTTAATGTTAGCCTTTTTCAATCTCCCCAGATCTTTCTCCATAGGGAAAAGGTTCCAGGCCTCAACCGTTCCTGGAATTCTTCTCACAGCAGAATAGGAATTACGTGATTAAAGAAAATACTCAGAAAACAGAAATATTTGGCCAACTCTGTTGAGCTTTAATTAGAATTAATATTGTGTCTTATTGAAGCCAAAAGCCCAAAGCTGCACATGTAACCAAATGTATTTAACCAATTAGCTAAGTCAGACAAGACTGTCTAAACTTAATCACGGACCTCTCCATTCCCTATTACGTCAAGTATTGCTAATGCATTATGCTTTTGACAAGTGGCTCCTGTTAAATGAGCAAATCAATGTATTTGAGCCCGGGGAGAGAAGGAAAAAAGCTTTGTATGCAGTTTGCATTTCTGTTGTGCCTTTCATGGGGGATCTCAAAGCAACTTGCAAACACTCCTAAATTAACCTCAACAGCTTTGGGAGGTACGGTCAGTATCATCAACTGCCATGTACAGATGTGTGAACAGAGGCACAAAGAGACTTCCGGTTACGTGGTGGGTGAATGACAGAGCACAGAATAGGACCCAGGAGGCCTGAATATCAGTTCCTCTGCTTTAAAACCCTTAGATAGTGCTTCCTCCCATTATTGTTCTTGCGTGAGGTCTGCGCTGGAATGCCAATGGTACAGCGGCACACAGAGCTCCGATTCCCTTCCTGGCATTGCTAATACCTCAGATGTGCTCTGCTCTTGGGACATGGTATGCCAAGGATGTAGCTTGACTCTGTGCCCCAGCACTGACCTCTTCTTCCCTCTGGCATGTTCCATGAGTTGCTACATGCTCTTCTAACATAAAGAGGGCTAGTCTCCCTTTCCCTCCATCTTCATGTCACTGTGTGATTGCCTGTGAGGGCTCTGGGGTTGCAGGTCAGGCCCACCTTCCTTCTTGCCTTCCCAGACTCTACTTATGGCCTCTCCAGGCTCTTGTCCATGTGTGCAGTTCAATCCTCTGAGTGGGAACTTTAACTAGAGCACGGGTTTGGCGGTGCTTAGGACTTTCCAGGAGGGGCGGGGGAGGAGCAGGGAGCCGTGTGCTCAGGGGAGAAGGCGGAGAAGAGTTGGGGCGGGGACTTTGGGGAAGGAGTTGGAATAGGGGCGGGAAAGAGGTGTCAAGAGGCGGGGCATGGGCGGGGCCTCATGGAAAGGGTGCAGTGTGGACAGGGGGCTTTAACCAAAGTAATTCTAAAAATAAATGCATGTGTTGTTGTTTGAGTGAGGTGCATTACTGAGTGTTTATATTTTATTAAAACCCCTCTTCGCATTAGTTTTTAAAAAGTTAATACATTGACTTTTAATAGCATACTATATTACTCTACATTTCTTTCATCTTTGACTGTACTTTTGTATCGTTGTATGAAAAGGTGTCAGTGATGCGACCTGCGGGCCAATGTACTAGTCCTCAGGTGGCCCTCATGGTGATCTGAGTTTGAGATCCCTGCTCTAGAGTTTCTTTCTCAAGATAATTTCCCCATAAATGGAAGCTTCCCTGCAGCCGGAATTATCATTTGTCCACTGCAGCACATGGCAGGGGTGTTTCTACATCAGTGTATGTGAGTAGAAGCCAATGACTCAGAGGAAGAAAACAAGTCTCTTTCAGCAAGGTCTTTTCCACTGTAACAAGAAAAGAAAACAAATTAACACAATCAGAAAGTATACAGAAAACCAAATTAAATCTCAACTCAAAATAGTCACCCAGGCAATAACGTCCATAATATAAACACTAGTGCTCACAGAGACAATGTTATCAAGGTGAGGCCTTGACTGGGCCAGGTTACTTGGATTAGGGCAGGGAGATCCTTGGTTTCCTTCTCTGGCTTCACCCAGCACAGGCCCCCAATAGAAGCAGCCAGGCCTCTTTATCTGGCTTGCTGGGCTCTGACTGGAGTATCAGCTCTTGCTAGCTCTGCCTGCAGCTGATCATGGGAGGCCTCTCTACGCATCCCCCGGAGCTCTGAACTCACTCCTCTTCTTTTCCAGCAGGAGACCGTCAGATGGCAGGGTGTGCCCAGGGCGTGGGACCTGGCAAGGGGAAGCAAATGCTTAGTACACCCCATCTCCCAGCTGCCCCATTAATGTGTGAGGATCATTTTGAGGATGTAAAGTGCTATATTAAAGTTGTTGTTGTTCTGCTGGAGGCGGCAGTCATGGCCCACAAGAGCTATAAATGGCTCTACTGATGCCAACAATGCAATTGCAAAGTGTTACTAGACCCTCCTAGGTGTGAGGGACAGCAAAGATCTATTAGGTCCCCTTTGTCCCCGCCTCTCTGGGCAGTGCATCTTTTGTGTATTCTGGAGTGCTGTGTCCAGCTGTATTTTAAAGGGACTTAAATGGGGACACTTGCCACTTCTCTCAGGAGCCTATGCTGGAGACTGGCAGATTTCATTGCTGGGAAGCCTTTTTTGTTGTTCATCCTGAATTTACCTTATCTTATAAAGGCACATTTATGCTCGTCCTAGTATTATCAGTATAAACAACATATCCAAATAGTCACAACAATAATACCTTGTGCTTCTATAATGCCCCTGAGCCAAAGGGCTCAAAGAATTTTACAAACATTACAGCAATAATTAGGCAAGATGGATGAGCCTTTTTAGTCTTTTGCAGATGGGAAAACTGAGGCCAAAACTGGTTAATAAATGATTTGCCTAAAGTCACACAAGGAAGCAGTGGCAGAACTGGACTTACAACCCATAGTGTTAGCTCCTCAGTCCTACCCTCCAGTCACTAGACAACTCTTGAAACTTTTATAACAAAGATTGTGTGTGTAAATTTTCCATACCCCCTGCCAATTATTATATTGTATATAAGTACAGAGACAGGAGCTCAGGTAACAAGCTGTTTATTCAATACTGAGCATGGTTAGAAGAAACAATTCACACAGTAGACCAGCCACTCAGTTATACTGCAGAAACCGCACTGATGAAATCAATGGGTCAAATTCTGCTTTCAGTGACACTGGGGTAAATCAGAACAATTTCAGTGACTTCAGTGGAGTCACTCTAGATTTACACCATTGGGTTTGAAACCAGAATTTGGCCTACTAAGTAACTTCCTGCTTCCTCCTGACCTTGCCCTGATCCAGATCCCTTGTCTGCAAACACAACAGTAAAGAACTCCAAATGCACCCTAAAAAGGAAAAGATACTTAGAGGAATGAAAGGCAGAGATAACCTCACCCCCACAAAGGAGGAAAGTGACAGTAATGACAAATCAAGCCACTACACATGAAAGGAGCCTTTTCCCGAGACTGATGCTGTGCAGTTGCATTTAGGGGCTCGGAGAAAACAAAATCCAAAGAAGAAAAGAGCACAAGGAACATATATTAAAAAAAGGCAGGGGCGGGAGCAGAGGTGAGAAGCAGAACGGGAGCTAAGCAGGCAGGGTTTTTCTGAGCTCTGATATTTACAGGGTGGGAGAATGGATCGGTTCTGTCATGCTGCTGAAAATCCCAGCATCCTTTGGGTGACACCGGTCTCGCTTGGTTTCAGAGGCAGGATTGCTTTACGAGATGTTATTTTGGCACAAACTCATTCATTCTTGCCATGAATTGAGGTCAGAGAAGAAGGAAAAAGGAAAAAAAAACCCCACCCTAAACTAAACCAAAAAGCCTACCCCAAACCCAGGTTTATTTACTCTTCTGCTGCTGAAAATATAGGGTCCCTTTAAGGGCCAGTGGGTTATTAACTTTCTGTCGCCTGCCACAGTGATCCGCTGTGACATATTGTCACTGCATTCCAGTGAAGCCTTACACATTAATTGGGAAGTAAGATGAGTGAAGCAGCTTTAATGAGATATCTTGTTATAACTTCTAACTTTACACATTATTTACAGTAATTCCACTAATGGTTCCATCCATCAGAGATAGGGTGAGTAAGTGGGGAGGAGCATAGGAAAAAAGGAGAGGGAAGAAGAAAGAGAGGAAGACAAATGAAAGGGTGTGGAGGTAAGAAGCCCACGAAAATGTAGGAGAAAAAGAGAGATGGGAAGCTCCATCCCTCAGTAAGAAAAGGAGTACTTGTGGCACCTTAGGGACTAACAAATTTATTTGAGCATAGGCTTCCGTGAACTACAGCTCACTTCATCGGATGCATTCAGTGGAAAATACAGTGGGGAGATTTATATACACACACAGAGACCATGAAACAATGGGTTTTATCATATACACTGTAAGGAGAGTGACCACTTAAGATAAGGGGCCACAACAGTGGTTCCCTTAACCCACCCAGCAATATTGTTAATCTATCCAACTATACTCTTAGCCCAGCAGAAGAATCTGTCCTATCTTGGGGCCTCTCCTTTTGCCCCTCCCCCCCATGAACATGATACAGTTCTGTGGTGACCTAGAATCCTATTTTCGAAGTCTCCGACTCAAGGAATATTTCCAACACACCTCTGAACAACATACTAACCCACAGAGACCTTCCTACCAACATTACAAAAAGAAGGATTCTGGGTGGACTCCTCCTGAAGGTCGAAACAACAGACTGGACTTCTACATAGAGTGCTTCCGCCGACTTGCACAGGCTGAAATTGTGGAAAAGCAGCATCACTTGCCCCATAACCTCAACCGTGCAGAACACAATGCCATCCACAGCCTCAGAAACAACTCTGACATCATAATCAAAAAGGCTGACAAAGGAGGTGCTGTCGTCATCATGAATAGGTCGGAATATGAACAAGAGGCTGCTAGTCAGCTCTCCAACACCACTTTCTACAAGCCATACCCTCTGATCCCACTGAGGGTTACCAAAAGAAACAACACCATTTGCTCAAGAAACTTCCTGAAAAAGCACAAGAACAAATCCGCACAGACACAGCCCTAGAACGCTGACTTGGGGTATTCTATCTGCTACCCAAGATCCATAAACCTGGAAATCCTGGACGCCCCATCATCTCAGGCATTGGCACCCTCACAGAAGGATTGTCTGCCTATGTAGACTCCCTCCTCAGGCCCTATGCTACTAGCACTCCCAGCTATCTTTGAGACACCACTGACTTCCTGAGGAAACTACAATCCATCAGTGATCTTCCTAAAAACACCATCCTGGCCACTATGGATGTAGAAGGCTCTACACCAACATTTCACACAAAGATGGACTACAAGCCGTCATGAACAGTATCCCCAATAATGTCACGGCTAACCTGGTGGCTGAACTTTGTGACTTTGTCCTCAACCATAACTGTTTCACATTTGGGGACAATGTAAACCTTCAAATCAGCGGCACTGCGATGTGTACCTGCATGGCTCCACAGTATGCCAACATTTTTATGGCTGACTTAGAACAACGCTTCCTCAGCTCTCGTCCCCTAATACCCCTACTCTACTTGCGCTACATTGATGACATCTTCATCATCTGGACCCATGGAAAAGAAGCCCTTGAGGAATTCCACCATGGTTTCAACAATTTCCATCCCACCACCATCCTCAGCCTGGACCAGTCCACACAAGAGATCCACTTCCTGGACACTACGGTGCTAATACACAGTGGTCACATAAACACCACCCTATATCAGAAACCTACTGACCACTATTTCTACCTACATGCCTCTAGCTTACATCCAGATCACACCACATGATCCATTGTCTACAGCCAAGCTCTACAATATGACCGCACTTGCTCCAACCCCTCAGACAGAGACAAACACTACAAGATCTCTATCATGCATTCTTACAACTACAATACCCACCTGCTGAAGTGAAGAAACAGATTGACAGAGCCAGAAGAGTACCCAGAAGTCACCTACTACAGGACAGGCCCAACAAAGAAAATAACAGAACGCCACTAGCCATCACCTTCAGCCCCCAACTAAAACCTCTCCAACGCATCATCAAGGATCTACAACCTATCCTGAAGGACGACCCATCACTCTCACAGATCTTGGGAGACAGGCCAGTCCTTGCTTACAGACAGCCCCCACCAACCTGAAGCAAATACTCACCAGCAACCACACACCACACAACAGAACCACTAACCCAGGAACCTATCCTTGCAACAAAGCCCATTGCCAACTCTGTCCACATATCTATTCAGGGGACACCATCATAGGGCCTAATCACATCAGCAACACTATTGAAAGCTCATTCACCTGCACATCTACCAATGTGATATATGCCATCATGTGCCAGCAATGCCGCTCTGCCATGTACATTGGTCAAACTGGACAGTCTCTACATAAAAGAATGAATGGACACAAATCAGACGTCAAGAATTATAACATTCAAAAACCAGTTGGAGAACACTTCAGTCTCTCCGGTCACTCGATTACAGACCTAAAAGTGGCTATCCTTCAACCAAAAAACTTCAAAAACAGACTCCAACGAGAGACTGCTGAATTGGAATTAATTTGCAAACTGGCTACAATTAACTTAGGCTTGAATAGAGACTGGGAGTGGATGGGTCATTACACAAAGGAAATCTATTTCCCCATGTTATTTCTCCCCCCCACCCCACCCCCCACTGTTCCTCAGATGTTCTTGTTAACTGCTGGAAATGTCCCACCTTGATTATTATCATAAAAGGTTTTCCTCCTTGTCCCTCCCCCCCTTCCTGCTGGTAATAGCTCATCTTAAGTGATCATTCTCCTTACAGTAAAAAGAAAAGGAGTACTTGTGGCACCTTAGAGACTAACAAATTTATTTGAGCATAAGCTTTCATGAGCTACAGCTCACTTCATCGGATGCATTTGGTGGAAAATACAGAGGGGAGATTTATATACACACACACACACACACAGAGAACATGAAACAATGGGTTTTATCATACACACTGTAAGGAGACTGTTCACTTAAGATGAGCCATCACCAGCAGCAGGGGGCGGGAAAGGAGGAAAACCTTTCATAGTGACAAGCAAGGTAGGCTATTTCCAGCAGTTAACAAGAACATCTGAGGAACAGTGGGGGTAGGGTGGGGGGCGGAGAAATAACATGGGGAAATAGATTTACTTTGTGTAATGACCCATCCACTCCCAGTCTCTATTCAAGCCTAAGTTAATTGTAGCCAGTTTGCAAATTAATTCCAATTCAGCAGTCTCTCGTTGGAGTCTGTTTCTGAAGTTTTTTGGTTGAAGGATAGCCACCCTCAGGTCTGTCATCGAGTGACCGGAGAGATTGAAGTGTTCTCTGACTGGTTTTTGAATTTTATAATTCTTGACATCTGATTTGTGTCCATTTATTCTTTTATGTAGAGACTGTCCAGTTTGACCAATGTACATGGCAGAGGGGCATTGCTGGCACATGATGGCATATATCACATTGGTAGATGCGCAGGTGAAAGAACCTCTAATAGTGTGGCTGATGTGATTAGGCCCTATGATGGTGTCCCCTGAATAGATATGTGGACACAGTTGGCAACGGGCTTTGTTGCAAGGATATGTTCCTGGGTTAGTGGTTCTGTTGTGTGGTGTGTGGTTGCTGGTGAGTATTTGCTTCAGGTTGGTGGGGGCTGTCTGTAAGCAAGGACTGGCCTGTCTCCCAAGATCTGTGAGAGTGATGGGTCGTCCTTCAGGATAGGTTGTAGATCCTTGATGATGCGTTGGAGAGGTTTTAGTTGGGGGCTGAAGGTGATGGCTAGTGGCGTTCTGTTATTTTCTTTGTTGGGCCTGTCCTGTAGTAGGTGACTTCTGGGTACTCTTCTGGCTCTGTCAATCTGTTTCTTCACTTCAGCAGGTGGATATTGTATTTGCAGGAATGCATGATAGAGATCTTGTAAGTGTTTGACTCTGTCTGAGGGGTTGGAGCAAATGCGGTTATAGCGTAGAGCTTGGCTGTAGACAATGGATCGTGTGGTATGATTTGGATGAAAGCTAGAGGCATGTAGGTAGGAATAGCAGTCAGTAGGTTTCCAATATAGGGTGGTGTTTATGTGACCATTGCGTATTAGCACCGTAGTGTCCAGGAAGTGGATCTCTTGTGTGGACTGGTCCAGGCTGAGGTTGATGGTGGGATGGAAATGGTTGAAATCATGGTGGAATTCCTCAAGGGCTTCTTTTCCATGGGTCCAGATGATGATGAAGATGTCATCAATGTAGCACAAGTAGAGTAGGGGCATTAGGAGACGAAAGCTGAGTAAGCGTTGTTCTAAGTCAGCCATAAAAGTGTTGGCATACTGTGGGGCCATGCGGGTACCCATCGCAATGCCGCTGATTTGAAGGTATACATTGTCCCCAAATGTGAAAGTGGCTATCCTTCAACAAAAAAGCTTCAAAAACAGACTCCAATGAGAGACTGCTGAATTGGAATTAATTTGCAAACTGGATACAATTAACTTAGGCTTGAATAGAGACTGGGAATGGATGAGTCATTACACAAAGTAAACCTCGAGGATTTGGAGATCAAGTGTAAAAAGGTCTATGAATTTGGTGAGCTCCCCTTTAATGGCTGCTTTTCTTCATTATGTTTGTTTTTCCTTTTGGAGTGGGAGGGGAGATCATGACAATGGACGTTCCACCAATGGGATACCTGTGGCACTCAGAAACTAATTGTGGGGGGAAAAACCCTGAGTCGTTCTATGCACAGCTGTTAGCTGAATAGGTCTTTCACATGGAGGATCCCTGTGGGGCAACTTCTGTAATACTCCATGTCTGAACAGTGAACAAATGTACATTGTAGTAGTGGGGACCCTGGGTGCAAGGCTTTATTGAGTAGTCCAGCAACAATAGCAGAGCACTGTGGAGCATGTTTCAAAGTCCCTGTAATCAGAGAGCTAGTGGGTTACAGTGGTGGCTCATGCATTCTCTGCATGTTAGAAACACCTGACTTAAAGTGGACAGTCAGATAATTTAGACTTGGTGCGTTCTGTGTATGAACACACACACACACACACACACACACACACACTTAATATAAAAATGTTTTATGTGTGTTTTTAAAAATACAAACAGTTGCATGGTTTTTGAACATTCTTCTGGAGTGTTCGTGATCCAAACACAACGGCATTGGGCCATTGAATGAGAATCAGCAGGTGGGATGTTAGATGGGTTGGGATCTGAGTTACTACAGAGAATTGTTTCCTGGGTATCTGGCTGGTGAATCTTGCCCACATGCTCAGGGTTCAGCTGATTGCCATATTTGGTGTTGGGAAGGAATATTCCTCCAGGGAAGACTGGAAGAGGCCCTGGGGTTTTTTTGCCTTCCTCTGTAGCATGGGGCACGGTCACTTGGTGGAGGATTATCTGCATCTTGAAGTCTTTAAACCATGATTTGAGGACTTCAGTAGCTCAGACATAGGTGAGAGGTTTATCGCAGGAGTGGGTGGGTGAGATTCTGTGGCCTGCATTGTGCAGGAGGTCAGACTAGATGATCATAATGGTCCCTTCTGACCTTAATTTCTATGAATACTAGTCTTCTATGAATACTATTTCCCCATGTTATTTCTCCTCCCCACCCCACCCCACCCCACACTGTTCCTCAGATGTTCTTGTTAACTGCTGGAAATGGCCTACCTTGCTTGTCACTATGAAAGGTTTTCCTCCTTTTCCCCCCCTTGCTGCTGGTGATGGCTCATCTTAAGTGATCACTCTCCTTACAGTGTGTATGATAAAAACCCATTGTTTTATGCTCTGTGTGTGTGTGTGTGTGTGTGTGTGTGTAAATCTCCCCACTGTATTTTCCACTGAATGCATCCGATGAAGTGAGCTGTAGCTCACGAAAGCTTATGCTCAAATAAATTTGTTAATCTCTAAGGTGCCACAAGTACTCCTTTTCTTTTTGCAAATACAGACTAACACGGCTGCTACTCTGAAATCCATCCCTCAGTGTTTTTGCTAGCTGCACTCGCCTTTGAACACATCTTATCTTTCCTACTACCATCTCGGCTGCAGAGAGACGGGGAGATGGTAGGATGATTATTCTGCCGTATCATCCCACTGATCTGCTCAGCTCTGAGTTCTCCCCTAATGAAGAACACTGGCTGGCTGAGGACATTCTGATTGCCGAGATGATATCTCAGCCTTCTTGACTGCCGCATGATGGGCTGGTTAAATTTGGTTTGTGCCAAACTCCATGACACCGCAATGCCTAGTCTCCATGACTTCCCACAACCCTATGTATGGGATGAAGAGAATCCTGGACTGAACTCGTGACAAATTTGGCTCTTTGCTTCTCTGAGGCAGGCTTATTTTATGTTATAATTAGATCCATCACCACCATGTGTAAGCAGAGAAATCAGTAGCAAATATCATGTTTTCACCAGGAGACATTAATGGAAATGAAGGTGACTCTGCTCACTTTACAAGGGCCTCATTCCTTCACACACACACCCAGACTCCCATCATCTTTTGGGTTTTTTTTCTCCCCTCTAGGGAGCCAGGCAAAACTTGCATCACGTTCACTTTACGTTTTTGCCAAAGAAGTCAGACAGCAGGAAGAAGGAAGGGGAATAAAAGCAAGTTTTCAAACCATTAAATCTTGTATTCAAAGCCCCTGGGTTATACTAAAAGGACCTGATTCTGATCTCATGCAGGCTTTACAACAGTCTAATTCCAATTATTTCAGTGGAGGTACTTTCCATTTACACTGGCCTGAGATCAGAATCAAACCCAGTAAACATCTTGCATATTCAGTGTAAGCCATGCTGCACCAGGAAGGGTGATTACTCCAAAGACTTGCCTTACCTTAAAAGTTAAGAGCCAGATTCTAACACCTTTACTCAAGGTCAGCAGTATCTTGCTCAGAACTGGCCTCACTGAAATGAATTTACTCCTGGGGGAATTCTGCGCCACTGCACATGCACAGAATTTATGTTCCCCACAGATTTCTTTGCTTCCCTACAGAAAAATGACTTTCTGACGAGGAAGCAAAGGGAAGCCACAAGAGCAGTCATGCGACCCTCCCCAGCAGTATGTTTTGGGTGCCTAGGACAGCCGGCAGAGAGGTAAATCACTGTGGGGAACAGGGAGGGACTGGAGAAGACCCGGCTGGTGGCTCCTACCCTGCACCAGGCTCAGCTGTTAGTCCCAGCTGGGTTAGAGAGGATGGGTGACTTTCAAAAATTAAGGAAATTAGTTAGGGAAGTGGATTGGACTGAAGAACTTATGGATCTAAATGTAGAGTAGGCCTGGGATTACTTTAAATCAAAACTGCAGAAGCTATCGGAAGCCTGTATCCCAAGAAAGGGGAAAAAATTCATAGGAAGGAGTTGTAGACCAAGTTGGATGAGCAAGCATCTTAGAGAGGTGATTATGAAGAAGCAGAAAGCATACAGGGAGTGGAAGATGGGAGGGATCAGCAAGGAAAGCTACCTAATTGAGGTCAGAAGATGTCGGGATAAAGTGAGAGAGGCTAAAAGTCGAGTAGAGTTGGACCTTGCAAAGGGAATTATAACCAATAGTAAAAGGTTCTATAGCCATATAAATAAGAAGAAAACTAAGAAGGAAGAAGTGGGGCCGCTTAACACTGAGGATGGAGCGGAGGTTAAAGATAATCTAGGCATGGCCCAATATCTAAACAAATACTTTGCCTCAGTCTTTAATAAGGCTAAAGAGGATCTTGGGGATAATGGTAGCATGACAAATGGGAAGGAGGATATAGAGGTAGATATTACCATATCAGAGGTAGAAGCGAAACTGAAACAGCTTAATGGGACTAAATCGGGGGGCCCAGATAATCTTCATCCAAGAATATTAAAGGAATTGGCACCTGAAATTGCAAGCCCATTAGCAAGAATTTTTAATGAATCTGTAAACTCAGGAATTGTACCGAATGATTGGAGAATTGCTAATATAGTTCCTATTTTTAAGAAAGGAAAAAAAAGTGATCCGGGTAACTACAGGCCAGTTCGTTTGACATCTGTAGTATGCAAGGTCCTGGAAAAAATTTTGAAGGAGAAATTAGTTAAGGACATTGAAGTCAATGGTAAATGGGACAAAATACAACATGGTTTTACAAAAGGTAGATCGTGCCAAACCAATCTAATCTCCTTTTTTGAAAAAGTAACAGATTTTTTAGATAAAGGAAATGCAGTGGATCTAATTTACCTAGATTTCAGTAAGGCATTTGATACCGTGCCACATGGGGAATTATTAGTTAAATTGGAGAAGATGGGGATCAATATGAACATCAGAAGGTGGATAATGAATTGGTTAAAGGCGAGACTGCAACGGGTCCTACTGAAAGGCGAACTGTCAGGCTGGAGGGAGGTTACCAGTGGAGTTCCTCAGGGATCGGTTTTGGGACCAATCTTATTTAATCTTTTTGTTACTGACCTTGGCACAAAAAGTGGGAGTGTGCTAATAAAGTTTGCAGATGATACAAAGCTGGGAGGTATTGCCAATTCGGAGAAGGATCGGGATATTATACAGGAGGATCTGGATGACCTTGTAAACTGGAATAATAGTAATAGGATGAAATTTAATAGTGAGAAGTGTAAGGTTATGCATTTAGGGATGAATAACAAGAATTTTAGTTATAAGTTGGGGACACATCAATTAGAAGTAACGGAAGAGGAGAAGGACCTTGGAGTATTGGTTGATCATAGGATGACTATGAGCTGCCAATGTGATATGGCTGTGAAAAAAGCTAATGCAGTTTTGGGATGCATCAGGAGAGGCATTTCCAGTAGGGATAAGGAGGTTTTAGTACCGTTATACAAGGCACTGGTGAGACCTCACCTAGAATACTGTGTGCAGTTCTGGTCTCCCATGTTTAAAAAGGATGAATTCAAACTGGAGCAGGTACAGAGAAGGGCTACTAGGATGATCCGAGGAATGGAAAACTTGTCTTATGAAAGGAGACTTAAGGAGCTTGGCTTGTTTAGCCTAACTAAAAGAAGGTTGAGGGGAGATATGATTGCTCTCTATAAATATATCAGAGGGACAAATATAGGAGAGGGAGAGGAATTATTTAAGCTCAGCACCAATGTGGACACAAGAACAAATGGGTATAAACTGGCCACCAGGAAGTTTAGACTTGAAATCAGACGAAGGTTTTTAACCATCAGAGGAGTGAAGTTTTGGAATAACCTTCCAAGGGAAGCAGTGGGGGCAAAAGATCTATCTGGTTTTAAGATTCTACTCGATAAGTTTATGGAGGAGATGGTATGATGGGATAATGGGATTTTGGTAAGTAATTGATCTTTAAATATTCAGGGTAAATAGGCCAAATCCCCTGAGATGGGATATTAGATGGATGGGATCTGATTTACTATAGGAAACTCTTTCCTGGGTATCTGGCTGGTG
The DNA here is from genome assembly GCF_009764565.3 of Dermochelys coriacea. NCBI lineage: Eukaryota > Metazoa > Chordata > Testudines > Dermochelyidae > Dermochelys > Dermochelys coriacea. Next base: position 22,196,565 of record NC_050074.1, on the reverse strand, counting down.
AATCTTGCCCATGTACTCAGGGTTTGGCTGATTGCCATGTTTGGGGTCGGGAGGGAGTTTTCCTCCAGGGCAGATTGGAGAGGCCCTGGAGGTTTTTTTGCCTTCCTCTGTAGCATGGGGCATGGTTGACTGGAGGGAGGCTTCTCTGCTCCTTGAAGTTTTGAACCATGATTTGAGGACTTCAATAGCTCAGACATGGGTGAGGTTTTTCATAGGAGTGGGTGGGTGACATTCTGTGGCCTGCGCTGTGTAGGAGGTCGGACTAGATGATCAGAGTGGTCCCTTCTGACCTTAGTATCTATGAATCTATGAATCTACATCATCCGGGCCTGTGTCAGACCCACCCCCAGATGTATCCTTCAGCTGTAGGAAGCTCTGCAAACTCCCCCCGTCCCATGCTTCCTGCACCCATCACTGCTCAGCTGCAGTGGGAGGGATCACTGTACAGGGAGCTGTTCCCCCATCCACCCAATCCCCACGCATCCAGACCCCCTCATATCCAGACCCTCCCGCTAAGCCTCACCCCCCCACCCCAGTAGCCAGAACCCCTCTTCCCCTCCTGATGAGCCCCACTCCCCCTGCACTTGGACCACCCCAATGAGCCACCCGGATCCCCACCTTACCAAGCCCCAACCAGCTGCATCTGGATTCCTATCCCACTGAGCCCCCCATGCCCAGACTCCCCCGCTGAGCTCTATCCCCCCTACATCCAGACTCCCCCCCCCCCGCTGAGCCCCAGCCACCTTCACCTGGATTCCCCTGCAGAGATCCAGGACTGTTGCACCCAGAGGCCCCCAACAAGCCCCTGTGCAGCCTGACCCCCCCACTCCCGGATCCCCCACTGAGCCACTTGCACCCAGATTGCCCCACACAGAACCCTCTCAACTAGATTGCCCCCGCTAAGCCCCTCCACACTTGGATTCTGCCTTGCTGAGCCTGCCTGCCCACACCTGGTGCACCTGGCAAAGAAGGGCAGGGCCCTGAGGTGTTTCTGGGGCAGGCCTTGTCCTTGCGTTGTGTCAGGATTGGGTTCAGCCTCACTGATGAATCCGTGTCCCGGGGGGATGGAGGAGGAGGAGCTGTACCGTGATCTCCCACAGCTGTGTAGCCAGTGGCCTGTGCTCTCCATTGCTATGCTGAAGCCTCCACATTTATTTGACAAATAAAATTTGCAGGATTTTAAAATATTGTGTGCAGAAATTTTTTTTTGGTGCAAAATGCCCTCAGGAGTATGAATTGGACTACTCATGAGTAGGTTGCTGCTCAATGCCAGTAAAGATGTTGGCTCAGTCAATGGGAGCTGGAAATACTTAGCACCTCACAACTTTGTGCCATTTGGCTTTTCATAGTGTTACAAGGTTCTAGACTATTTAAATTCTGGGCTAGTGGATGGAAAAGCTACAAAAGGCATAACATTAACACCTATTTCTAAGAAACTTTCAGGGAATTTGAACCTGTGACCTCATTAAGACTGTGTGAATAACTGATTTTTTTGGTTTGCTTCCTGTTCTGAAAAGCTGGGGAAAAAATTGTTTCAGATCGACCCAAAACAAAAATGTTTCGACATTTTTGGCAAACCCAAAAGTTGACAAAAAAGTTGGTTTGAGTCAAATAAAACATTTTGTTTGACCTGAAATGTTTCATTTCATTTAAGCTTTTTAAAACTCTTGAAAACATTTTAAATGAACTTGAAGTGACTTTCCAAACAAAAACATTATTTTGAATTGAAAAATCAACATGCTAATTTCAAAAGTGCTGAAACAAAATGTTTAGATGTTCTGTTTGTTGGGGTTCTTTTTTTACCAAAACAATTTAGGAAATTTGACATGAATTTGTGGAAGATTTTGGTGGACCTGAATCTGCATTCTTCAGCCAAAAAAGAAGTTTTTTCCCAGGTTGGGACCTCATATACTCTAGAGTTATACACTTCCAAGCCAACCACATGGAATGCACTTGATTGCCAGCCCCGAGATTGAATTCCTCTTTTTAATCATATGGTCAGTAACAAGGCAGGCTTCCACTATGCAGCGCCTCCATTAAACACTGCTCTGAAGCAACTCTCTCACTCTCAGCAGGTGACATGGGAGTACAGACTCTGTCCTATTCAGTCTCCTGACGGTGCCAGCTATGCTGGTGATTTTGATGACGTGGACACCTGTGAGTTGAAGTGAAAAGGATTAGGCCCTGCCTAAATTAGACAGGTGGGCATAATGAGAAGTGATAACACAGTGCTAGAGGGTGGGTATGACACCATGAGAAGTGTGTGCCCTGTGAGGAAATCCTAATAATTTGGAACTTCACTTCTACCCGAGCATGTTGCCCAGTGCTGGGATGGTGCCAATGGTACTTGCTACAGCAAGCATGTCTGTTGCCCCAGACTGGTACCTATGCAGCCCCCAGAGTGCATTGATACCCTGGAACATACGCACTCCTTCTTGTGTGTTATCCTTTAATTATCATCATGACTGTTATTCAGAACAGGCCACCAGAAACATGCAGAGTTGTAGTTAATGGGGTTGTGTTATATTCCCAGATAAAAGTGCCTCTGTTGCAGTACTGGCCAGATCACAGTTGATACCTAGTAGATGAAAAGAAAACTAATTGCAAGTGTGGAGCCATAAAAAACATCTGGGGCTAGATCAGCAAGGAAGTAGAAAAGTGTGTGCCTACACACAGGCACTCACACACGTGTATTAAAGATGATTTCCTATTAAAAGTTAAAATTCTGAACTCAGTTCTAGCTACCTGTCAAGGCTGGCATGTCTTTAATTATAATGTCTGTGTGTTTCTTTAGGCACCATTTAATTCTCTCTGACAGTCACCCATTTAAAATTAAAGTCAAACATTGAGAACTTTGCTGCAGAGGTGAGTAGCATGGAGATGCACTAATTGTCAGATGTTGTTAATTTGACTCCGACCTGTTATCAAAATTTAAAAAAAGAAACATTGAACCAAGTGGCTGTCTGCCTGAGCGGATGCTCTGTTAACTGACTGCAGTGAACAGAACTCATAGGGGTGTTTTTGTAGTAATAGCCTTAGAAGGCGACTCACTTTATGCCATGAACTGTGGAGCATCCCTTTTGGGGTTCAGTGTTCAACAACTTCCAGGGCTAACAAGGAAGTTTCTCCCCACAGAGCAGCCATCTGTAGCCTCTCTCTGACATTTCCAGGAGCTAATCTGCTGTATCAGAGATGAGAAATTTCAGTAGGCTGGTGGCTCAGCAGACAGACTGTGGATGTGCATCCTCAAGATATTGGGAGGTTCTGTTTGGATTCAAGTACCTATGAGCCCAGATAGCCAAAGCATATTCCAAGCATCTCCTGACCTCTCTTGTCTGGAGATGGAGATTGGAAATGGGATGGGCAAATGATAAAGAGGAGGAGGAAATGGACTAGGAGAAGGAAGACCAGGAGAGATAGGATTGGGTATTGGGTAGATCAGGGGAGATAGGATTGGGTATTGGGTAGAGTGTTTCAGTGGAATTTAGAAGACATGGATTCAAAACCCAGCTCTGACACAGGCTCCTTATGTGACTGTGGGCAACTCACTTTCCCAGCTGTGAAATGAGGATATTATAGGGTAAAACCCATTAATGATGGTGAGGCGCTCAGAGACTTTGGTGCAGAGGACCATAGTTTATGCACGTAGCTAGATTCAACGACATTTAAATAAAATGATATAAGATTGGCTGAATTAGCGAGGAGAGGAGGAGAGATTATGTTTAAATTTGGAGTTCTGTATCTAGAACTGGGATACTGCAGCAATGGGCACTCAGTGGCTGTGATTGAGAGCTGATGGTAAACCTCTTATTGGCATCAAACGGTGCATGATCAGACTCTGAAGGTGCCTAGATGGATGGAAATCTTGAGGTATATGTCCATCATCATAGAAATATGCTATGCACGGTATTTCTTGGTGGTATTTCAGCTTTGGAAGGGGACCAGGAAGAGAGCAGGTGTGTGAACATTACAGAGAAAGGAAACAGTTTCTCAAGCAATTTTTTTAATCTAAAGAGAAAAAAAAATCCTGTTCAGTTCAGCTGACGGCCAGTGGGGTGTCTGGAGCAGTTACAACCTATGGAAGGGACCTTACGGGCCATCCAGTCCCTTGCTATCACAGGCAACCCTATCATATAATCACTTTCATAATCTTATCAAACTCCATCTTAAAACTATTTAGGGTTGTTCACTAGTTCTTGTTTTAAAACTGAAGATAAGTAACTTCTGCTTGCATGAAACAACTTGCATCTCTAGTTGCTGGTAGGAAACAGTTTGTGGGCTTCTGTGGCAACTGGTAAGTGTCCCATCTAGGCATGACTTGCATACCCGACTGGCTGGCCCATGGGTCGGATCCAGCCTGTGGAACAATTCAATCTAGCCCTGGTGGAGGACACCATTTTGGATCACCTAAGACATGCAAGTGAGTTGTTGCATGCTTTACTAGAACTGTCATGGCACGCCACTGGTAACAACTCTTCAGTAATTCTCATGGGGCTGCAATGGGAAACCCTGGGTAAATCTCAGTGATACTATCCAGTTCTCTTTAGCTAACGAGTTGAATAACTTGTGTGCTCAGCTACCTGCTCCTCTCCTCACCCAGCATCACCAGTATAGTGTAACTTTGCCTTGACCCTTGCCACTAAAGACTGACTACAGAATGCCCAAGAGAGAGCTGATGTCCCTTCAGAAAGCATGTAGTGGACAGCTGCTCCTCTGCTCTTAGCTGCTGTGTAAAACTAAAGAGCCCGTACCAAATGTTGCACAATAATGTGAATATAGCTGATCTGGCTACAAATGGGAGGGTTTTGGTGGCTCTGAGCCCAGGATAATCGGAGTCTAATCCTGGGTGGGACATACATAGCGGTAGTAATATTTTATGGGATCTCTGAGTGAAACAAATGACAGACTTGGAGAAATCTCATGAGATTGTCTATAATATTCTGCTACTTTATGGAGATCAGTGCAAAGGAGTCTTCCCTTGTGCACAAAAGAGGATAGATTCCCATTGTATCTAAAATGCAGGGCTGAGCAGTTAGCCATCATAGGAGCTGAATAAGCCCAAACATGGTCTCACCATGTTAATTCCACCATCCAGGAACACTTCTGTGAGGACTGAAACACTTCTGTGAGGACACAAGATCTCATATTTGATAAGAACAGGTTAGACAAGCACTTGTCGGGAATGATCTAGATAATACTTAGTTCTGCTTCAGTGCAGGGGGCTGGACTAGATGACCTCTCAAGGGCCGTTCCAGTCCTACATTTCTAGGAGTCTATATTGTTTTGGACCCATACATTTTTCCCTGAGGCATTAAGGCCATAGAAATCAGGCAAAATTCAAACAAATGCCAGCACGTGAAATAGAAATATTCAGATCAGTCTCTCCCCGCCTCCCCCCAAAAGAGAGCAGCAGAGGTGTTCTGGGAGAGGTGGGCCTATGTTTTGCTCAGCAATCAGAAATTAATTAATTTATAAGACCTGACAGGCCATGCCTTTCCTAGGGATGCCTTTAGTGTTGGTCTGAAGTAGGAAGCCAAAAGCCAAGTGACCTCAAGCTGCCCAAGAAGTACAACAATCCCCCTGAAATGCATGCCCTGGGCTAATGCAATTGACAGGAAAGGGACATACCAGCAGGAGGAAGATCATGCCCTTGAATTACTGTTGACATGCATACAACAGCAATGGTGACCAATTAGGAAGCTTTACCAGTCTTATCCCTTCATTCTAAAGAACCAGTCTGTATGGGACAATGGGGGGTGGGGAGCTAGGATGTGTGTGTGTGTGTGTGTGTGTGTGTGCGTGTGTGTGTGTGTGTCCCTGCTGCTGCTGTCTCTGGAAGCCTCCAGAGTGGTCACTCTGGCATCTTTCAGCACTCCTTCAATTGTCCTCACTCCAATGTCCCTTCAATAAAACCAACTCCTTTTCGGAGGCTGGCTCAGGCAGTGCCCACTGCCAGGCAGGCTTGTGGGGGATATTCAGGGTCTGATTGTGTGGCTATTGAAATAATAGCAAAGCTCTCATTAACTTCACAGGTGCAGGATCAGAACCTTAAAAGGGCGATGCAGCACTGGATCGAACCTGGCATTTCTGGAGCTTAGTTCATGAGTCTCTACAGCATGAGCTAAAAGCCAACTGGTTGTTAGCTAAGGCTGTAGAGTAGACTCATTTTACATCTCTCTCTAAGTGGTCTCGGTGTCACTAGATGGGATAGAACAACACACCCAGGAGGTGTGTGGGTTACACTGGGAGTACCTAGCGGTTCCAGTCCCAGGCACTGTACAGACTTAAAACAAGAAGATGCTCCTTGTGCCAAAGAACTTACAAACCAACTGAAAGACAAGAGACAACACATGGTGCAATAAACAGACCAGGGGAGCACACGGTAACAGTGAGACAACAGTAATCAGCATAGTAACATTCACAACATGGATGTTCAGAGTGGACTCCTAGTGGGAAATGATTTTGGCTTAACAACAAACCCATCTGAACACTACAGGTTCCTAAGCTCTACTTGAATGCTACTATTGTGGGTTTTATGTTCTGGTTTGGAGGAATAGAAAAGGAAAGGAAAGGGAGAGTGAGAAAAGATCCAGTGGAGTAATAAAGCAGCTGGGGGTAAGCAAGACAAATATGAATGATGACATAAGCAGTTATTACCATCTGTCCAGTCATGCCAACCTAGCTTGGGGTGGTCAGGAGTGTTATTCTATCCCTACTACATAGAACAGGCTGCCTATTTGGGTAAAACTACGTTTATAAAAATATTTGAATCACCTTTGGTAAAAAGCCCCATTGCCTGTTTAAGTAACAGGGCAAGAAGGTTCCTAAACTCAAACTAATATTTTGAACCCAGAACAGAGCTCAAGAAGTTTGCAAGCCCTTGAATTCCATGGGTTTGTCCACACTGGTGTGTTTCAATTTGAGTTAATTGATTGCCACCTTCTATGAGTTAGCTAATACATTTATACATGCAAGCCTCGATGCTCCCAGGACAAAAAATTTGTGGTTTGCCCTAGGCTGAGCTCTAGGTTCCTGCCCCTTATTTCACAGACAATTTACAGCACTGAACTCAAGATCTGACTCAAAACATGGTCAGCAAACCCTCCCAGCCCTCCCTCCATGCAGGGCCCCCATTGGTGCCTAAGTACATCTCTTTCAAAACAAAAGGACACATACTGTGATCTGCTCATGAAGCAGGTGGCTTATTACAGAACCCAGCTTTTCAAATGCTGACTTGGTGCTTTAGTTGTGCCCATAAATGATACATTTGCCAATGGGTGACTGCAAGGGTAAGTACTATAACTTGTTTGCAAGGGCAAAAGAAGGTTTTGCTGATGCATTTTAGGCACTAGCCTTCGAAAATATGGCCGGCATCATGGCTCATAGTCAGATAGTCAGGAAGCCAGAAAGAGAAGTTAAAATCATTGTATACATTGTTTGCAGTGAATTATACATTCACCTCTAATTAAAAGGTGTAATTTAAAAGCTTTGGAGAGGGACTACACACTGAAAGCCTGCTCTGAGCCCCCTCACACTTTATTCATGTTCATTCTGATCCACAATTGGCTTTGAATTTCGAGGCTTGGGTCCTCTCCCTCGATGGAGGGAATACTGGGAATTCATTAAACAGCAACCTCATTGCACCTAAATTCTATTTCTGTGATAGGGATTTGTTTCAGAAAGCTTTGCTCCCTTATGAGATATATTTGGATTTGGAGTATAAAGAATAGCTTCATTTAATAGAGCTCTCCACTCTTATCAGGTCAGCCTCCTCCTGAATTGTTCTATTAAACTCCAGAGGAGCTTATTTTCTTAACAGGTCTATTCTTTTGTCAGATATTCTTTTAAAATGGGCACTGTACAATGATTTGGCTTATTTCAGGGAAAATTAATTCCCTTAACTGGTCTATATGAACAAGTGGACTCCACTGGATTTACAACATGTTGCAATACATCATATTGTATAATGATAGCATACCCTGCATCTCACCAATCATGTAAACGGGTCCATTTCGGCAATATTTTAAATATATGCCATCGGGTGTTTAACTACCCACGCAATGCACTTTCCCAAACAGAATGGCCACCTTGTCCATGCCCCACACTTCTCCAGTGCAGAACTGTCCCCTACAGGTATATTATTTAAGTGCTAGTCAATCATTAGCAAACCATTCCCGTGTCCCGGCAAACCTCTCTCTACAAACGTGATACAAAACATTTGCTCTAGAAATGGAGGTGTCCTGAGGGCTTTGGGGTGTGCGTCATTTTGCAAGCAAGGTGCGACAGGCTGTTAAAGGTTCCCACCAGGGGGGGTAGGAGAAGGGGATGAGAGCTACATTTTCTTCCTAATAAGGAAAAATACAGATGGAGAATACAGTGTACAGTTCACTTAACTAATTTTCTAACCAGCAGTCATTGCAACGTTCTCACTAGGATTAGAAGGGACAAGGAGAGAGGCAGAATAATAAATCCAGACTGGCTTTTTACCAGGCTTGGAACATATCATTATGATAAGGGGTTTAAGGACATCCTCTCAAGGGAAAAAATTAAAAATAGAGGTCACCCCTGGGAGCACAATTAATTAACATTAAATTTAACAAAAAATAAGTTTCAGACACTGCCTGAATAAAATCCCCCCACCTAGTACTGTTCTGAGCAGAGTCTGTGCTATCCATGCATGAGAGCTGGTTTGAATGGCAGAATGCTACATCTAGGGATGTAATATATACACCACCTCCTACCACCACCTCATTGGAGGTTGGTAATTCATCTTCTCAGCTGACATTATTTCTCTGGGTTCCAGGAAATAGGCTGCCCATCAGAGGCTGCAGAGAGCTTTTGGAAAACACAACTGGCTGTGGGTCAGCTATAGGAGTAGATGATCTGGGAGTGTTAGCATGGAGACTAGTATGGCTGCCACCATCCTGACTTTGGTGAGACAATCCAACTTTCACTGGGTCTAGCTCATGTTGAGCCATGCTGTCTTGCAGGGCATTAAGAAGTCCCAGATTTAGCTTAAGGATGATATGCCACACTTGTGTGTCATTGCAGTGCAATGCAGTCCCAAGGCAATATAATACCCAATCAGAACACGGCTTTATTCTACCATTGGCCCCAGTTCAGCGAATTGCTTAAGCACATGCTTGTCCGCCCCTATTTGGCAAAGCTCTTGAGTACATGCTTAAATATTTTGCTGAATTATGGCTATAGTGCAGCTTAGACCAACACATTGTAGCATTATCCACCTCAAGGCATCACTGTCGCATGGTAATACAGTGTCAGCCCAATGCTAGGTTATCTCATGTCAACAGTGCATCATCCCATCACAATGCACTGTGATTCCCAGTGCCATCTCGTTGACAGCACAAGATTGCATCTTCCCTTCTCGCCACCAGCAACAAAGCAGCGTCTCCTCATTGTGACCCAATCATCTTGTCGCGATAACTGGCTATCATTTTATGGAAGACCATCATCCTCGAAATCCGAGGGATCGCTGACGACTCAAGCTTTACAACTTCCACTGAGATCAGTGGTTTTGTTGGTGTAAAACTGTATCAGTGGGTAGTGAGCCAACCCGAAGGGTGGAAATTACGTAGAACTTCCCATTGGCTCTGATTCTGATCTTCCTGGCATGAGTTCTAAATCGTCATTTACACCAGCATAACTGAGATCAGATTCCAGCCTGCAGCATTGCCACCCAGTGCTCTTTCCTATGTAAATTTGCCTTGATTCTGTATTCTGAGATGAAATAACTGCTCGAGGTTCAGTCAGACACACCAAGCTATCCAATCCCCTTCAAATTATAAAGACTGGGGATGGGAACACTGACTTGGGGAAGATTAGGGCCAAATACAAAGGCTGGTGAAACCAAGGAATTTTTCCATCTCTTCCCCAGAAGGTGACTATAAAATATCTCAGGATCAATGTGGGATGCTGCTTGCTTTTGGAACCCACTGGTCAGCATGTGCTACATATCCCTTATCCCAGAGGATATGGTTGTGTTGCAACAGCCAGTTTAGTGTTTAGCCTAAGCTGTAGAAATTCATGCTTTTAGCTCTGGGGCTCCCCAGTTCAGTCCTCTGATGTGCTAGCCAAGGAGGTGGCTGTCACAATAAGAAATGGGTTCACATTTAGGAATGTAAATCCTTATCTGGAATGTAGATCCTTCAGGATGGAAGTCACTATATCAATGTATAGTGAGTCAATATTAGCAGACTTATTCTACTGTATATATAGGGTCTAGTACTACAGCTATTCCATGCATAGATTTTCTATTTAAGTCAATGGGAACTCTGTAAACATAATGGCTACAGTCCGGGAAGCTTTGCTGCCTCAGAACTGAGCTATAAGTGGGGTTATTTTTTTTTAATCACCAGAACAGAGATTTGCTGCTTGCACAACCCCCACTACTCATTTACTGTGTAATTGCATTATTGTTTAGAGATGGCAAAGGTGGATCTAGATTAGGGGAGATGAAGCTGTGAGTGTCTCTGAAGAGACTAGCGTTTAGGAAGAGTTCACTACGATACAGATACACCTGCAGGCAAGGAGAAGAGAAAACAGGAAATCTTTTATTTTAGATGGGTGAGAGCCTCTTTAGCCGAGAGAATTTGGAGGCATTATTAAAAATTGTGACATGTAAAATGAAATGGCATATGGCAGGCAGCATTCAGGATAGGCCAGGGAAACTTGGATTATTTTACTATTGCTTATGATATTAGGACTATGCATTCAGGTCTTGAGTGAAAACCCACTGAAATCAATGGGAGTATTTCCACTGACTTCAGTGGACTGTGGATCAGGCTTTCAGAGGGCATGTGTATTCTGAGCTCATTCTAGTTTCACACCAGTGTTACTCCATTAGCTTTAGTGGAACTACTCCCAGTTTACACCAGTGTAAATGAGATCAGAATCAGGCCATTGCCCAGACAAGCCTGAATATTTTGCTACCCCAGAAATGCCAAACAAACCTTCATGTTTGCATTTGTCCTTTGGGTTTTCAGTCTTGTTTGTCTAAAACAATTCCAGATCTCCAGTCTCTCCTGGTGTCCTTAACATGCGGCCACTCTACAGAAAATAAAATGTCCTGGGAAGGCCAGAATTTCCACTGATGTCATATAGCAACTGAACAAATTGCTGCAGTAGCATGACTGGGACCTGCAGTGTTTGGGATCATTGCTGTAGAACACAGTAGTAACTTTATAGTATGGATTTTGGACCCATAAATATCTCCCTGAATCACTGGGGGGAACATGGTGAAAAATGCAAAGCACAAATACTAGGCCCAGTGAAAGTGAGAGACTGACAGCATGGAGTTGAGTTACCTGCATATTGTGGGTAGACACTTTGGAAGCCTCCCCATTTCAGCTTGCCCAGTGCATCTACCTCTAACTCATAGCAACTCCTACTATTGCAGTCCTGGTTCCTCTCCCAATCGCCCTTCCCACAACTCTGCCAATGAACCACAGTCTTGGCCTGTGTGTGCTTCCAGTCCTGTGCGCCCACCCAAGCAGAGAGTGTCAGTTAGACTGAGCTGTGCATTGAACCTGACTGAGAAAGCCTGAGTGGTTAAACTGCTAATGGAAAAGCTAAAAAGAAAATTAAAATGAGTCAAAGAAAACTAACATTAATTGCAAATTTTAAAACTTCATAAAATTTATCAGTGTCTGTATTAGACGGAATAACAGAAGTAAACTTGACTTCCACTGACTTCCATTGCCTTGCAAGGGAGTAACTGAAATATACAGTATTCAGGTATATTAAACCAGTGCCTCCACCCTGCTGGGAACCAAATACTTTTCCAGGATCTTTCCTTTAGCTATGGACAAAAGATCATTTTTCCCACCAGTAAGCAGAACCTGTGTGGGTGTGTCCTGCAGCCAGTTCTCTGTGGAACAGCCAGTCAAATGAATGGGACCTCTGGCACATCCCAGCTCCTTTACAGCCAGCCATATGCACTGGACATCTGCATTTGCTGGAGCTATTTCATATGCTTCATCAACGAAGCCGTTAACTTCCCTGTAAGTCACAAAGCTCCAGAAACTGCCTAAGGGGAAAGAAAATCTCCATGTCCAAGTCCATTCTCCAAAGTGAGAGTTTCTAAATTGGTAACACCTGGGCCCCAAGTACATTTGGGACATGTTTGAAGTGCTGCTTGCAGCCAGAATGACGACTCTGGAAATGGCACCTTGTTATTGCACATACCTGCTTCCTTAGGTAACTTCCTTTCTGAGTCATGTCTGCTTGGTCTACTGACAAAAATAAACCAGCCCTGCATGGGCAATACTCCAGTGGCAGAAGAGAAGATCAACTTTCAGTGCTGCATTGACTATCACCTGCAGAATTACCACATTGGACTCCAGATCCCTTAGCGCTGGTGTTGGTTGTGGAGCAGAGCTAACACATTGGTGTGATTCTCCCATGCTTCACTGAGTCTGCAGCACTGGCAGAGAGGAGGTACAGCTGGAATACAGCATTGAAACCTCAGGAAATACAACAATGGGCCTGATCCTCAGTGGATGCAGTTTGCTGTAGCTCCATTGACTTTGGTGGAGCCAGGATGATCTACACCATTAGAGAATGTGGGGTAGGGACAGGGACGTATGAGAGCAGGGACTGGGTAGCCCCTTACAAAGATTCCATCCTGACTAGAGTGACTCCCCTGCCACTAATGGAGCTCCCCCATTCTGTCTACTGCCAGATCATCTTTGCCAGAGATGACGTATCCGTCGGGCTAAATACTCATGAAGAACTTTTTCTTTTAGCCTTCAGAATGGACCAAATCGCACCAAATGGCCAGTGTTTTTACGAAGGTCCTTAACAAGGATACTAATAATATCCAGCTCTCATATACATATAGCACTTTTCACCATAGAACCCATAGGTTCTTTACAAAGGAGATCAGTATCATGAGCCTCATTTTACAGATGGGGAAACAGGCACACGGAGGTCAAGTGACTTGCCCAAGGTCACCCAGCAAACCAGTGACAGAGCCAGATATTGAACACGGGTCTCCTTGTCCCAGGCCTGTGACCTATCCATTAGGTGACACTGCCTTAATCTGGTGCTTTTTTATAGGGACTTTGCTCCAATCCTTTACTCCAGATCAAACAAGGGGAACATTGCTATGCTGTCATTTATCACAGTCACCAATGTATCTCTTGCTAACACTTCACCCATTGATCCCAGTTACTGCTTGCCTTTTTGCAGTTAGTACTAATTCCCAAAACACTTTGGCCAATCAATTTTCAGAGTATGGGTTGTTCATGAATATCAAGCCCTTCCTAAGTATGGTATGTGAACAGTTTGATTGGTCACCTCAGTTACATGGTATTGATGCTGCTCCTAGACTGGATGAATTAAACTTTGTAAAGATATTAGTGAATGAAGGTTGACAAAAGACTTGTTTCCATGATGAGGTTTTGGACTCACAAATCTTGGTGCTTCAAGGTTCAAGTACATTTTCATGAACTCAGTGCTCCAACTACTTGTGAATAACAAGTTATCTGATCCCCACAAATGGCAGCACAGCAAATCTAGAAAAGCGCTTAAGCATATACTTAACTTTAAGCACATGACTAGTCTCAGAGGACTATGCTTATAGGAGAAGCCGTTAAGCCACAACAGCTAAAATCACCCAGGAGACCTTAGAAAGAGTGTCTAACGGAGTCAGCCGGCCTATTTTTAGAATAACATGTTACGGTGTGATTAAGTGTTTAGGAAGTACTGCTCACATGCTTAAAGATATGCATGTGCTTAAATGCTTGGCTAGACTGTACTCCAAATGTGGCCCTTTTAATCACAAACCTGATTTTCTCTTGCTTGGCCTACTGCTGCTATTGATGGACTTAGAGTACATTTTTCATTGGCAAACTATAAACATTTCCAGCAACGTGTAGCTTCATCTAAATGTGGTGTGCAGAGCAATTCTGCCGCCCTCCTTTATCATGGCCACAAGGTAGTGTCTTAGTTTGAATGTGAAAGCAAATGAATAGATTCCCCAGTCCCTCACCCCTTTTCAATGTAAGCACATTACACCCCTGTTCCTGGCATACAGGTATTAATCATAGACCTGAGGGGGGTGGAATTTTGGATGAGGTCCTCTCGTTAAAATATTGGCAGCATGTGCTTGAGTAGGCGGCTAATGATCATTTGGTATTTTAACATGTGATAACTGCCACCTAAAATATTAATCAAATCATAACACCTGATCCTGAAAATAGGGTTCCTGATTCCATTCCGCTCTCTTCCTAAGGTTTCCTGCATGATTTTCAGCTGCTGTGGCTTAACCTTTTCTGGCATTTCACCGATTGTAACAACTGCGTTCCTAGTGAATGCAAAACTTGATGCCCTTTCCTCTTATATATACACACACTCAAACACACTGAGATTGTAACAACTGCGTTCCTAGTGAATGCAAAACTTGATGCCCTTTCCTCTTATATATACACACACTCAAACACACTGAGACATACCATGCCTCCCCTGGATACATCCTTTTAGGGCATGGATCTCCTCGATAGTATGCAAACACATTCAGCCGCCTGAGGAGATAAGGAGAATTTATTCTAAAATATGGCTCTGAATAATCCAAACTATATTTAGTGCTTCCAACAGTCTCTCTCCTTCTCTCCTCCTTGTCTCCCCTTTCCCCCTCCCACCCCCTGCCTTGACAAGGCAACTCCCAAGGTTGATCTCTAGGATGCAAAGCTGGGTGCGCCTCCCACAGGTCTGAAAATGCTTCTGACTTCATTCAGTCATTCTTATTATAGCAACAATGCTAATGGATGGAGTTCTCCTATAAATATTTGATTGACCTGCCGCTGCCAGGCTGCTTTCATTTATCACTTGCTCAAATCAGAGCCATATTCTTTTGGAATATTTTGTGTCTTCTTTAAAAGAGAGTTAAAGTTTTTGGGGATTTTTTTTTGAAACCCTCCTCTGTTCTGCATGTAAAAGCAGCTTTTTCTATGGAAGAAGATGCTTCTAAAAATGGCATGTCCTGACCAAGCTGCCCTTCCCCCGTGATGCAATAAAACTGGGGTACTGAATGGGAGACGGGAGGGGCATGTGGCTTCTGGTAAGAAATGCAAAAAACTGGAGGGGTGGACAAACCTACCCAGGCTGACAATTGGGGGCTTGTAAGACTAATGTTCCCTTATTCCAGCTGCCTAATTTCCCTGTCAGGAACTGAGTTCCAAAGGAGGATTACAGATTTACAGGTAGTTCAGGTAACTTGCTGGCCATGTTACTCGTGGGAAGGAAGTAATTCTACTGGGTTCACCATTCTAATCAGACACTGGGTATTTTACTAGCTAGAGCTCTGGAATACATTAAAAATACAGTACATACAATCAAATTCTATTCTGTTCATTTTTGCTCTCATCTTCTTTAGATTTTTACATTTTGGGATGAAATCAGCAAATTTTGGGGCTTTTGAGAGACTGAAATCGCTAGTTTCAGCAACACAAAGTGCACATATGTGGGGGCTGCCTGCAAAGCTTCTCCTATAGCTCTATCAATGCTCCTCTGTTCTCACTTACAGCACCTCCTGGGGTATTTCAGGCCTGACCCCTCTGACAGGCACACACTGCTTTGCCAAATGCACTTGGCTCTTGCCTGGCAGCACCCCTCGCTAATCCTGGTCCTGATCCCTCCACCACAAACTGCTCTACCAAAGCCCTTCAGTATGGGCCTGCAATGCACACTGCTGGTCCAGTCCCAAGCCCCCACACTGCTCTGCCAAGCATCCACTTGTTATTCTACTCCGGAGTCTTGGCTGAGTCGTGTTGTTTGTTGAACTTGTGCCAGAAGCTGCAGTGTTTTTATGGAGTGGATGGGATACAAATCCCATGGGATACGCTGAGTCCATCCAAATAACTACCAGTTGTGGCCCGTGGCACAGTCTGAATGTCGACCCCCAGAGACAAAAGCCTGATGCATTAAACTACCCATCTCACTAGCCTTCCTCCACTATTCCCTTCCCTTTCTATCCTCTGCTATGTGCCAATCCATCCTGCCTACACTCGCCTCTGCCTATACTGCAATGACTTTTCCCTCTCCCCACTGGCTGTTTTCAATACTATTATCTCCTGTATTTGCTGGATCTGGCTTTCAAGTGTTTGACTGATGCTTGATTCTTGTAACCAGAACATGTCTGTTGATTGGACTGTCAGTGGATTTCTTGGCAGAAAGGGCACTAGCCCTTGCAAATGTGAAACTGTATTTCAATCTCATTTAGGAGGAAAGAGAACGGAGAAAGAAAAATGTCCTAAAGCCACGTTTCCCCTTCTGCCTGTGACCACGAGCTTTAAGTAAACAAGCCTTTTACCTTTTTTTAATAAGGTCATTTGCGACATCAATTTCTTAACAGAAGGGAACATTTTGTGTTATGTATTTTAAACGGTAATTTTCTTTTTTCCCCTTCTTCTTCATTTAAAGGCTTCTATTCATCCTTTGGGGGGGGGGGGAAGACTTGGAATCCATCCTCGTCTTCCCATTGCCTGCAGTGACACCTGGCTGCTAACAAGTGCATGCAGGCCGCATCTCAAGCCGCAGACTTCAGTGCACAAGATCACAGCTACAATCTCTCCGGAAGAATGCACTTTTGGCTTTTCTAAATAACAATGCAATTACCTTCAAAAGCTGGCAGCCAAAGTACGTGGTGAGAAATGGGTGCCATTAATAAGAAATTAACCGCTCTCAGGGAACAGCCAATTTATTAACCAGTGAGAAGGAGAAAGAACCTGATGTGGACTGAGTGGGGTGAGAATAGTGATGTGGGACTGCTGCATTCTCGTGACTCCATGCTAACCCAAGAGGAGCATGCACGTGGGCAGGGCAGGCATTGCCAAGCCCACTCAGAATTATTTACAGTGATCTTTCCTCCCTGCTGCAATTTGGCTCCAAATTACCTAGGTGTGTTTCACTGTTTCTCACAGAATTCACAGGACGCCGGGTAGGGAAGCTGGCATTATACAATATATGCATGATATTTACAAAGAAATGACCAGAAAGCTGGAGGATTGAAACCTACACACTCAGTTCTTTGCTGGCCTGTAACTGGAGATGGATGGCAGTGCTAGTGGCACTGTTTGATCAAATTTCATCAGTCGAAGCTTGGGTTTGCAAAAACAAAGTCAAAAGCCGGGATGGGCCAGGTTCCATGTTACCTGAGACCTCACAGTTTGGGGGACGGGGGACTTGAAGTGTGAATGAATGTTTTGGGGTTTGCCCTGTCTGTATCTGTAACTTGTGTCCTTGCTTACCTCACTGCCCAAATTGTGCTATTGACATCGCTGGGGCTACTCAAGGCATAAAGCACTATTCGGCATGAACCAACGTATCTTCGGCTTTTTCGCCTCTGTCTTCACGAACAAGGTCAGCTTCCAGACTACTGCACTGGGCAGCACAGCATGGGGAGGAGGTGACCAGTCCTCTGTGGAGAAAGAAGTGGTTCAGGACTATTTAGAAAAGCTGGATGAGCACAAGTCCATAGGGCCGGATGCGCTGCATCCAAGGGTGTTAAAGAAATTGGTGGATGTGATTGCAGAGCTATTGGCCGTTATCTTTGAAAACTCATGGCGATCGGGCGAGGTCCCAGATGACTGGAAAAAGGCTAATGTAGTTCCCATCTTTAAAAAAGGAAAGAAGGAGGATCCGGGGAACTACAGGCCAGTCAGCTTCACCTCAGTCCCTGGAAAAATCATGGAGCAGGTCCTCAAGGAATCCATTTTGAAGCACATGGAGGAGAGGAAGGTGATCAGGAACAGTCAGCAGAGATTCACCAAGGGCGAGTTATGCCTGACTAACCTAATTGCCTTCTATGATGAGATAACTGGCTCTGTGGATGAGGGGAAAGCAGTGGACGTGTTATTTCTTGACTTTAGCAAAGCTTTTGATACTGTCTCCCACAGTATTTTTGCCAGCAAGTTAAAGAACTATGGGCTGAATGAATGGACTATAAGGTGGATAGAAAGCTGGCTAGATTGTCAGGCTCAATGGGTAGTGATCAATGGCTCCATGTCTAGTTGGCAGCCGGTATCAAGCGGCGTGCCCCAAGGGTTGGTCGTGGGGCTGGTTTTGTTCAATATCTTCATTAAGGATCTGGAGGATGGTGTGGATTGCACCCTCAGCAAGGTTGCAGATGACACTAAACTGGGAGGAGTGGTAGATACGGTGGAGGGTAGGGATAGGATACAGAGGGACCTAGACAAATTAGAGGATTGGGCCAAAAGAAATCTGATGAGGTTTCAACAAGGACAAGTGCAGAGTCCTGCACTTAGGAAGGAAGAATCCCATGCACTGCTACAAACTAGGGACTGAGTGGCTAGGCAGCAGTTCTGCAGAAAAGGACCTAAGGGTTACGGTGGATGAGAAGCTGGATATAAGTCAACAGTGTGCCCTTGTTGCCAAAAAGGCTAAAAGCATTTTGGGCTGTTTAAGTAGAAGCATTGCCCGCAGATCGAGGGACGTAATCATTCTCCCCTATTCAGCATTGGTGAGGACTCATCTGGAGTACTGTGTCCAGTTTTGGGCCCCACACTACAAGAAGGATGTGGAAAAATTGGAAAGAGTCCAGCGGAGGACAACAAAAATGATTAGGGGGCTGGAGCACATGATTTACGAGGAGAGGCTGAGGGAACTGGGATTATTTAGTCTACAGAAGAGAAGAAGGAGGGGGGATTTGATAACTGCTTTCAACTACCTGAAAGGGGGTTCCAAAGAGGATGGATCTAGACTGTTCTCAGTGGTACCAGATGATAAAACAAGGAGTAATGATCTCAAGTTGCAGTGGGGGAGGTTTAGATGGGATATTAGGAAAAACTTTTTCACTGGGAGGGTGGTGAAGCACTGGAATGGGTTACCTAAGGAGGTGGTGGAATCTCCTTCCTTAGAAGTTTTTAAGGTCAAGCTTGACAAAGTCCTAGCTGGGATGATTTAGTTGGAGATTAGGTCCTGCTTTGAGCAGGGAGTTGGACTAGATGACCTTTTGAGGTCCCCTGATATTCTATGATTCTATAATTCACCATCTGGCCCATAGAGATTTAGGTCCTGATGATCAGAGACTGCCTCTGATTTTGCACCCACATTTCTATGCCCTTGCATAATTCTAGGTACATCACTTAGCTCTTGGAAGTGTGCTTTGAGGACAGGAACTGTTATTGGATATCTAAGTCCACAAAATGTACTTGAAATCATTTGCACTGACAAAACTGTGTCACAGGCAACTATTAGTGGGTACAAAATTGGAGGCTCATTTGAGAAACTTCTGAAAAACCAGGGCCTTAAGAATAGAGTTGTATGTTAAATCACAGTTGAATCACAGAACTTGGAGTCAGAAAGCATTTATGAGGTTATCTTCTCTCTCTCCCCCTTGAAGAATTGCTCTGTGCGGTGGTTAGTGCTCTTTCCAGTCTAGTCCTAAATGTTTCAAGGGATGCCTTCACCGCGACTTTATCGCTGAACACATATTGCTGTGGCTTGACAACTCCTTAGCAGATATACACAGGGATTTGTGTTGTAGATGGTGTAACTATTAGTGCATGGCTTTTAATCTAAATAAAGAGCTTTTGAATATTCATTGGCTATTTAAGGAAACTGACGCTGAATACAGGTCTGAAAGAGGGAACATGGGGAAAGCTTCCCACAAAGCCAGCATGAAAAGGGACACATAATTGCCTCTCTCCTTATTGCAGCCCTAAGTGCTCATCATGCCCTAACTTTGCGTATTTTTTCTGCCAGTTTAGTCACCTATGAAATATCCCTGAGCTGGAAAAGCATTCTGGGCAGTGATGTGAACAGGGCCACACTACGGCTTGTTAATACTAAGCTGTTAAGTGCCAGCAAAGTGTTTGGTGCTGTACAGGACACAAACACAAAGACAGCCCCAGCATTAGAGGTGGCTCTAGAATTCCCAAGCAGACAGTGCTAGGGAAGGCAGATACAGGCAGGTATTCGACAAGAGAGGAGTTTGCTCTGACCGGTTTCGGCAGCAATGCTTTACAGCAGCTCAACCTTAGGTACGCATCCCTTCTATTAGTAGCAGCTCACTCAGGGCCTTGCATCACAGTGAAAGCCTCATGGGGCGGCTTCCACCACCATTCTGGATTTCAGCCTCTAAGGAGCCTTCCTTTTCCTCCTTTATTGGCCATCCCAGCAGAGAGGCAAGAGAGGAATGGTCCCAGGCCGCTCAGATGCCAAGGTGATGAGTACAACATAGAATAGAAAGGAATAGAATTATTGACCAACATATGCGAGCTAGCATATCTATCTATCATATTAATAATGTGTATTATCTGCACCATGTATATTAGTACACATTCAGCACAAATAGCGTTCAGCATAAATAGTGTATCAGTTGTATAGCCTAAACTGGCTGATACCTTTACTTATTACCCTGTTCACTTATGCTAAGTATCCCATAACACCTTGGATTTGCAGATAAGAAACTTGTCAAAATCAAGATATATTCATTCTATGTCTTATTACAAGCTAGAGAAGTACCTTCAGAGATCAGTACTTGGAATGCTAGTATCCAAGCCATGAGGAAGGAACAGAACAATAAGTCAGGGAATGGAGACAAACGGATGGGTAGGATTTTAGTGATGTACAAAGAGATGCAAAACTTGTAAAATCGTCATATAAATAATACTCGCTGAAATGTGTAACTTTGGGAGAGCACCTTCTGCGTCAGGCAAATGTAACTTTGCTGAACGAGGCAGCTTCCCAGAGACTGGTATTGTATAGGGCTTTTTTCTTGTACTCTATTATTACTGACTTAAAGCCATAAACCAGACTGATATTGGTTATTTGGTCTCTTGAGTATATTTTATAACAGACCAAAGTGTGATCAAACAATAGACAATTTACCAGCAGAATAGAAGACTGAACTTCCCTCTTGCCTCTTTAGGCCAACGTGGAGATTCATTGGTCAGGGCAGTGTGTGGGAAGATCACATTAGTGGTACTTGTGCTGCAGCTGTCTTAGGTAAGCTAAAGATGGGCCCCAAGCCAGACCTCTAGATCCAAACCCCTCATAAAAATCAGGAAATTTCAGAGGCGATACCTCTCAATCTCTAACAGATCTGGACTCAAAAAATCTGAGTATCCCAAGACCACAGCCTATGTGGACAAAGCCCAGCAGAGGAGGGAATCCAAAATGGCAGCTGCGATTTGCAGCTCTTCTGGGTCCATTGCCCATGGCAGAGGCTATGACACTGTTAAAGGGCAATACTGTAGGGGAAGCTGGGTTATATGGTCCGAATCACATTCAAAGTCAGGTGAAGAGGCTGGAATCAGAGCAACCTTCTAGCTGGCAGATGGCAGCATAAAAGGACTTGGGATGCACTCAGGCCTTGATTTAAAGTTTCATACTTAACATAAGATATAATAACTATATACATTACAGAGATGGACCCCCACATTTTATGGCCGTATGGATTCAGAGCAGAACCTTGTGACTGACCCTTCTAATGGGCCAACCTGGAATCCCAGGTCCAAATGCCCTCACATTTCACTGTCTGCATTCAAGCTTTGCAGCTGAGGCCTTTCTCCACACAAGTCAGTAGTCAGTTCCAGGTACTGCATGTTAACAAGGGGGCAATGCAAGAAACATGGTTTAGAGGACAGAGCACTGACCTGAGAGCCAGGAAGCCCTGAGTTCTAATTCTATCCCTGACACCATCAGGGGTAATGGGCAAGCCCACGTCACTTCCCTGGTTTGGTTTCCCATCCTAGGGCTTACCTGTCTTACAGCAGTGGTAGAGCCCCCTGACAAAACTAGGGTCAACATGACAGGGAGAGCGAATGCATTAGCGCTGCAGCTGCATGAAAAGCAGCCTCAATGGGATAGTAAGAAGTGGCAAAGGAGACTTACTCCCCTGACACATCCCAGTGGTCTCCTCTCTGCTTCATAGGAGGTTGCAAGGATTAATTAGTTAATGTTTATGACGTGCTGTATAGATGGAGAGAGCTGTGTAAGCGCTAAGTGTTATTATTATTACAGACAGTTGCTGTTAAGGCAATGGATATACTCTTAAGTGTCATTTCATATTTAATTAACGTGCAATAATTGTCTTCCTAAACCTGGAGGTAAATCTTTATTACAGACACTTCCTTTAAAGAGACACTGCAGACCTTCAGAGAGCTAGAGCCTGACAGACTCCCCCATCATCCTCATTAAGGGCTATATCAGGGCTGGCTGGGAGTACAGGTGCATAAGGGAGGGGGATAGGGTGCAAAAGACTGACACTTATATACACACACACACACACATACACAGAGCCATCATGCCACTGTTCAAGGGCCAGATGCCATATGGCTGGGGAGTGCAGGCAATGATCACTAGGCTCTCCAAAAGGGGTAGAGAGGTGTGAGATGGAGACATGGCTTTTTCCATAGTCCTGCACCAGCCAGCTCAGAGCAGAGCACATGCCCACCCACTGTCCCAGAGTAGTGGAGCTGCCACCATGCTGTGCACCCCCGAAAGCGCTATCAAGAATTTGCAGAGTCAGCCAGCACAGCCCCTCCCCAGCACATGCTGTGGGTTAAAGCAACAGCCTAGCCCCTGAGCTGGGGACATCTTCCAGCTGCCACCCACCTCATCTCCTCTGGAGGGTTTTTTTTTTTTTCAATTTTACAAACACCTGCCTTTCTATTGCTGAGAAATTCCCCAAACGAAACAAACGGACAGCAAAGCACAGTGTTGTGAGCTCCTCCTGACGATCTGCAGTGACCAGTTCACCAGCTAGCACTGATCCCAGAACTAGGCTGGCCTGGCACACACAATCAATGGCACTGGGGCAAACAGGGAAGCAACCAAAAGGACGCTCCCACTGATTCTTGACAATTCAGCGGGGGACCAAAGAAGAGGGGGAAGAAATGGTATGTGGATACACAGATAGCAGGACCATGGGAAACATCTGGGTCACCAGACTCACCTCCCCCCCCCGGAATTACAGTCTGTTCTAGGATTATGAAAACACATGCTCTGCCACCGTCACCCTGGTGCCCACATCCTGGAAATGAATGCAGGACATCAGGTTCCAGGGATGCCATTTTGCCATTTTTTCACAAGGTTGTCAAGTACACAACTAAGCCTGTCTTCCCCATATGGGCTGAATAAATACAAGGCACATGAGCCCATCCACCCCTGGATGGTGGCTGCGTCTGACATGGTCCTGTCCTGATTCATCATGGGGGCGGGGGAACAGAGTCACTTGTGTGTGCTGCATCCTTTGCTGATGGCAAAGTTGGGTGCTTGCCCCTCCTTTCTCCCCCTCCTTCAGGCCCTCTCCCCCTCACACAAATACACTGTTTCATCCCCCGTGACAACCATAATATGATAATTTGAGCATTCCTCACCGGTCCCTCATCAGCACTAAGTGCTCTGAAGGTCACGGGCAATAAAGCTCCCTGACACTCACTGCCAAGAAGCACGCTCTGCTCCAGCCTTGGTTTGATTATCACCAGCCTGCCTCCCCTTCTCCCACTGCCCCCTGAGGCTGCTAAACTGCGAGCCCGCTCCTGCTCCCTCCCCTCCTCTCCTTTTCTTTCTCCACTCTCATTTATTTCAATTGGCTATGCTTTCCTCCCTGGTTTTCAGCACTAAGGGGGAAAGGAGAAAGGAATGATTATGTCTGTCGAGTGCAAAATGAAATCCTTGGATGGGGCAGGTGGAAGGGGCGTGGTGGGCGGAAGGGGAAGGGAGGTGCAGAAGGGAGATGGGGCCATGTGGAAACGTGTAGCTCTGGTACCGGGGCTGGGGAGATGTGATACAGGAGATTTGCCAAACCCCGGGTTTGAGTTTCAGGTGGTACCTTGTTTAGATTTCAAAACTATTGGACAGGGTGTAAAATATATTGCAACGGTTGCAGGAAATTGGCTGGGCTTTATGCTGATTTAAATTTAGGACATAACACCTGATATTTTAAACACAGCAGATTTCAATAAATCTGCAAGTGCTGTAAGCGCCTCATGGCAGATCCTATACAGGGCTTGAGCTGGCTGTTGTAGCTTGATGAACACTAATAATATGGAATTAGGGTCAGCATTCTCCAGGAGAGGTGCTTACGTTGCACCGACCCACAGTGGGCAGCTGTGAACACGAAGGAGCATCTGGACACTCAGCACAGCTCTATCTGAAAGTGTGTTAGATTCCATTTGCACATGTGCATTCAAAGTTTGACAGACATCACTTTCCCAACACTGTATCCTTGACGGTGAGTGCCTGCTCCCTGATCAGCCTAGTGGATCAGTGCTTGGTTCTTTCAGGATTCTTCTTTGTTCTGGCCTCTAGAGCCAGAAACACCTTTCACCATCTTCAGCCAGCTGGCAAACTGTGCCACATCCGGTTGGATGTTGACCAAGCCACAGTGGTGCTCACCTTCATCACCGCTAGCCTCTGCTACTACAAAGCCCTGTACCTATACGGTGTGCCATGCAAAAATTTCTGATGGTCTACATGTGGCCACCAGTCTTCTAAGCAATGCAGGTTGCATATTACCTATGTGTTTTTCACTGTGCACTGACTCTTTTTTCCCTTCCAGATCCACTTTAAGTTGTTGATTCTGACCTACCAGGACCTTAATGGAGAGGGTCCGGGTTATCTCAGACAGTGTCTCTTTCTCCTGCCATGATAAATGTGATTATCAAGCATTGTGGAATCACAAGTGCCAAGAAAATAACTAGCAGGAGTGGGAAACTGGGCCTTCTCAGAGGCTGACCCACAATGACTGTGGAACCCCCTTCCACCAGACATCAGATTGACATATGATCTTATTACCATCTGAATGCTTTTCTCCATGCTACCCTGTCCTATATGCATGCTGAACAGGTCCTCAAAGTCTCTACTGTCTCGTTTAACTCCCTCCTTAAGACTCACTTCTTCCATGATGCCTAGAAGAAACTTCCTGACAAAGTCATCCATGTATGGATTCATTTATTTAGCCCTTATGCTCATTTGTGTGGAAGAAGGAGGATGAAAATGGTGAGGGAGCAAGGAAGGGGGTAAGGACAGTGGAAGTGAACCTGGGAATTGCTGTGTGAAGAGAGGACAGAAGTGGGAAGAGGGAACTTTTGTTTGTTGATAACTCTAAAAACAACCAAAAAAACCTCACAACAAACTTGTGCCTATCATTACCCTGATCTCTTTGCTTGCCATGTTGCACATAGGTGCTGACTTCCTGGGTGCTCCAGAGCGGGGCATGGGTAGAGTGGGGGTGGGAAGAGGGGGAGTGGAGGTGGGGCCTTGGGGGAAGGGGTGGGGTGGGGGCGGGGTCTGGGGCAGAGTTGGGGTCGAGCACCCCCCGGCACTTTGGAAAGTTGGTGCCTGTGATGTTGCATCCCTTTCCCCAAGTCTTCATCAGTTTTTGTATGCTCTTTGGGGCAGAGACTGTGTCAACCTCTGTGTCCTGGAAAGCACCATGCACATTTTGGGTACTGCCATAATCTAAATAAGTTCTGAGTGAAGTGTCAAACCCACCTTTCCCCCAATAGCTTTCTCAGTCAGTACTCACTTCTTGCTACAGGTAGCCCTATAAAAAGTTAAGAAATGAGAAGAAAAGGAAGGCAGTAATAGCCCAGACTCTTACAGTCCATGATGGTGCCACTACAGTGCGCTGGGCCGTGACTACAGAACACCTGAGTGTATTTTTCATCATTGCACTTATGCCTGTTTAAGGGAAAGGTAAGAGGGTGAATTCAGTTGCTATGGAAATCAGGCCATCTCCATGGGAATTCACTGAGTAGCATATACTATCGGCCAGCTAATCACACTGAGCAGCCCTTCCTGGACCAAGGTATTTAACAACAGTTGAGCGTATGGCAGAACGCAGCTGTTGGGAAACATCCCTAGCACCAGTGAAGCTGGCAGAAGGTTGGGCTCTCAGTGGAGTTGCTAGGAGAGAACGTTGGTGGGTGTTTGCTTTGAATTTCTCTCTCTCTTTGAATTGCTCTTATTGGGAAGTAGCTTTACATTTGCAGGGGGAAACATACCTTTTCCCCTCAGCAATGGCTCCCTTTCCATTTTTGCCAGCCTGGAATAAAAAGCGCCAGCTAAATGTGGACCCAGAAGAAAACAACCACCTTAATATAAACTGATGCCCATTTCCTGGACGCAGCAAGAACTGATGCCAAAGCCATGCACATCCAAGTCTCACACATTCTCCTCTTTCTGCAGTAATTGGTTTGCTAATTAACACTTGTGATTTCAGCTGGATTAGAAAGGGGAGTCAAGGGGAACCATGTTACCTGACTCTTGCTGTAGCTCTTGGACACATCTGCTGGCTCAAAATCTGGTAATGGGCTTTGCATAAGAACCTAGATTATGAGTTCTCAGCCCGAGGTTGCGTTCACCCTCCTTTTCTTTTATGGCTAGATAGAGTGGTGAGGATCCTGAAACTTTATTCCACTGTAACATGAGGTCACAGTATGGAAAGGGTTGAGAGAGAGAGAGAGCATGAGCACGTGTGTGTCACAGAACATTTTGTTGCGCACCTCTTATTATCTGCTACTTTATCAGAAATTTAATCACTGACATTTGGTGGTGGATTGTTTTGTCACCATGAGCATATAGGGTTTGATGCTGGACCATTAAAGTCAATGGAAGCTTTGCCATTCACTTCAGTGGGTGCACAGTCAGGCTGCTATATTGTGACCCCCGGGTTTATTATGTCTAATTCCTCACTTGTACTCCATACACATAAACCATGCAGGCCCCAGGCCTGCACCAGGAAGAAAAATCTCTGGCCTAGAGTGCCAGATGTGCCGTGGTGAGCATTTCTCTGAGAGGATGATGTGATACAGTACCAACATATGAATGTGTAGAGAACGTTGCTCAGCATCGGGGAAGTTAATGGGGCTTTATTTGAATGCTGAGGGCTATAGCCCAGCTGGCTAAGTAAGACAGTTCTGTCTGTGTGCATATCTGGTGTACTCTGTGCTGGATAGTGCTGCCTGACAATGATGGAAAGCTCTTTGATATAGTTTCCTCTTTCAATTCATTTAGATTGCTAAAGCCCCCGTTATGCTGCCTGAGTTAATTTGCAATCATTTAAAGTAAGGGATAAGTGAAGGTCACAGGCTACACTAAATTAGAGGGGAGCCTCTGCAGTCCTCAGCATGCCTTCACCTTTTCAGTGTTTGCTGATTACACTGACCAGCCAGGCTCTTTACAGCATTGTTAACCTGTGAGAAATAAGTGGAGTGGCCAAATCCAATAGTAATGCAGAGAATTTTAGAAGGTTAAAAGTAGTGGAGGATATTATTGGCATGAAGCAGTGATTGAGTGCAGGGAGCAGGTGGTTTTGGTCTCAGGCAAGAACTTTCTGTTCTCCAAGGTTCATATTAAAAGCAAATTCAGGCAAATGCAAAGCAGCCCGTTAAACAAACACGCCTGGATAGCCATAAGTCCAAACAGCCCCAATGCAAGGTCATCTCTGAGCATCACTCAAGAGAGTTCAGTCTAATTCCAGCATGGATCTATCCTATGTCAGAGTTCTTAAATACAAAACAAACCCTGAGCCGCATAGAAGGGCGTACTCACTCTTTGCTGGAGCTTAACTCCTGGTACACTGAAGCCACCATCTTTTCCCAGCATTTGTATGTTATGGTGACATATTTAATATGTATCATATAGCACCTGGGCCCAAACCTGCCCCACACTTCACACATGACTTATGAGGAGAGGCTGAGGGAGCTGGGATTGTTTAGTCTGCAGAAGAGAAGAATGAGGGGGGATTTGATAGCTGCTTTCAACTACCTGAAAGGGGGTTTCAAAGAGGATGGCTCTAGACTGTTCTCAATGGTAGCAGATGACAGAACGAGGAGTAATGGTCTCAAGTTGCAATGGGGGAGGTTTAGATTGGATATTAGGAAAAACTTTTTCACTAAGAGGGTGGTGAAACACTGGAATGCGTTACCTAGGGAGGTGGTAGAATCTCCTTCCTTAGAGGTTTTTAAGGTCAGGCTTGACAAAGCCCTAGCTGGGATGATTTAACTGGGACTTGGTCCTGCTTTGAGCAGGGGGTTGGACTAGATGACCTTCTGGGGTCCCTTCCAACCCTGATATTCTATGATTCTATGATTCTAGGGTTCAAAATTCAAATCCTGATCCAGGGCTAAGTTTTGCAAATAGCCATTCTCCATAAAACAGCTTGGACCAAAGAAATCATAATACAAAAATTGCTATACTGAACCACACCAGTGGTCCTTCCAGTTCAGCATTGTGTATACCAGTGGCTAGTACCAAGAGCTTCAAGGAAATTCGCCCCCTCTGGCCCCCTTCTCCCTCCCACAGTGAACAATTATGGAACAACCTGCCTCTAATGTTTCCTTCTAAGTCGGTTGGCTTAAACAGGCTGTTTAAAAAACCTTTCGGCCCGCTGTTTGTTGTGAATAATGCCTCTTTAAACCAAAGACCTGAATAAAAAGTTAGAAGGAAAGCTCTCTTTTGTTCAAAATTGAACTTCCTCAATGCTTCAGCCAAGGGTTGAGAGAGAATTCCTGATGCAGATCTCCAAGGAGATCACCTGCAAAACTAGAAGATAAGACTTGATACTCCTGATATTTCTAAGGTGAAAAACAAGCAGAAGAAAAAAAGTATTCTGTGGTTCTGTGTGGAATTCTCAGGATTTTTTCATTCATAAAGCAGTAGAAAAGCCCATAAACCCAATTTTCTTTTGTAGGTAGGGGTGACCATATGTCCTGTTTTGGCCAGGACATACCTTTTTTAAGCCCTGTCCCATCCGTCCCAACTTTTTTGTGTGCAAAAGTGCGCATTTGTTTCATTTGCTCTTGGAGGAGCATGGGGTGGGAGCAGTGAGAGGCGATGCCAGCCCTCTACGGGGGAGGGGAGAGGCAGTATTCCAGCATGCGGGGGGCCAGCAAGGTTCCAGCAACTGGCAACAGCCTCGTGGGGAGTGGGTGGGAGGGCAAGTGGCTGGAGGCATCCCGTTTTCCCTTTAGGAAATATGATCGTCTTGTTTGTAGGCCATCTTTAAGGCTGTGCTTTCCTCTTCTGCGCTGTTCAGTTTAAGTGTGGGAGTGAAAGTGCTGGTTTTACACATCCTGACAGCGCTGATACAGGATATGCAGTCAGCAGCCTGCTGCAATCAGAGCTGGCATTGAGCACTTTGAAGGCCTGCCCCTTTTCCCATTAATTGAATGTAAGCCCTTTGGTACTACTCACTCTTTCATCTCTCTTGGAATGAGATGTAAGGCTATTAGGGGAGAGAGACCAGGCAAGCACAATGCTAGCAATAATCTGTCAGGCTGCAGGGATGATATGCAAAAGACTAGGGATGAGATAGATTAGAGAGAGGTTTTTTTAACTCTTAGATCAAACACCAAAGAGTGGCTATTAATATTTGTCAAAAGGCAAAATATGGAGCTTTAAGAGTGACAGGCAGATTGTGAAAAAGCCTGGAAAAGTTATAAAAAAAGCTCATTTGCACCAAAATGCCACAACATATCGATAGCAACTGCTACATACTTAACTGCGGGATACAGCAATCTCCTTTAAATAAATGCCTGTTATTGGTTTCAGCATGCAATGGAACTGTGCAATATTAGTACAGGATTCAAAGTGCTGGTACACTAAAATACACACCGTCTGAGAGCTGCTAGCTAATATTAAACTAAAATAAGAAAAACTCAAAATAAAAAGATCAGAGGATAATCATTTCAATGCAGATTTGTACCCACAGCAATTACTGCTTGGATTTGCTATGACTTGTAGGTGAAATTGTTCAATCTGTGCTAAAAAATGCAGACTCAAATGTTAACATTTAAAACATTAGTGTTAACCTTCATTAAAAACCCTGACAGTCGTTCTGTATCTTTTTTTTTCCCCCAGGAAGGAGGCTGAAGTAATGCTGCTATAATCATACTTAGCACTTATATAGCATGTTACATATTTAAAAGCAAGTTAAAAGATTAGCTAATTAATGCACCCAGCACCGCTGTGAAGTACTGCAGTTGAGAAGGTTGCACTATCCCTGTCTGACTGAGGCAGAGGTATTGAGGTCATTTTATTTTTTCAAACATGGAGGCTTAAAGTTAGGGACTTAAAAACATATGTAGGCACCTTTATAAATGCCTGGCTATCGGTGGTTCTGAGTACCTGCACGTGTCAACATTTTTCATCAAAACATTTTTTGGTGAAAAATGGCTTTTGGATTCTAATTGAAAGTTTCCATTTTGTTGATAAAAAACTGGAAATGGAAAAGAATTTAATAACATTTTATGGTTTTGGATAAAAATGTTCTGTTTTCATTTTACCAAAACTTTTATTGACAATGTTTTTCAAAAGCCTGTTTCATTTTATTTTATTTGTTTGTCAAAAACAAACAAATTAAAAAAAACCCAAAAAAGTTGTGCCGGAAATTTTAAAAAATGCACTAACTTTTTTTAATACAAGAGGCATTTTTTTTTACCAGCTCACAAAACAACAGTAGATATCAAAAGGAGTTGCAGATTCTCAACACCTCTACAAATCAGGCTGCTAATACTGGTATATAAAATAAGCTCTCCCACATCTTCCTTCCTTATTTGTTTGGGGCCAGGAGAGCTCCCCCGTCCATTTCAGTTTAATCACAGCCTAAAATAACTTTCCTAAGACTGCACAGTCAGTGAAAGAGTTGGGATCAGTTCCTGCCTTCCAGCCCTAAAATAAATCTACCCTAGCAAGGCTAGCTAGGTAGCCTGAAAAGTACTGGACAAGCTATCTGGGAATAGCTAGAGTGCTTTAAATTTTGGTAGGCTCTTGTGTCTTATCCAAGCTGCCTACTTGTTCAAGTCTGCTCTCAAGGGATGTATTTTAAGCCTGAAAACCACATTTCCCTGTTTCTTTGGTATACATCAGACACATATGGGCTCCCTTGTGCTGGATGGCTGTCATATCCCTCAGTGCTGAGTGAGTTTGTACAAGCTGTGCATTCGGCCTTTAACAGGTTTATTCTGAGCTCTGATCAATAAATAGCCCTGTAGCAGACTCTGTTTTCTCATTCATATCCTTCCTGCAGACATTTGAAACAGAGTCTGACCCCAAGCCACCTCTGAGGAAGACTGAGTCCTTGTCCAACATTGTTGAGAATTCTAACAGGAGGCCCAAGATATGGGGCCAAGGGTGAAATCCTGGCCCCATTCAAGTCAATGGCAAAACTCCCATTGACACGGCCAGGGTTTAATCCTAATGGCTTATTTCACTATTTTGTTTGTTTATATGATACTCTCCTCACACTCCAGTCCACATAAAATTGTTCTCTACTTGTGGGCAATGTACTGGGAGATGCACCTACACACTGAAAGGATTCAGGGCTTTCATTAAACTTCCTTGTAAACAGCTGGGCTATATTCAAGCATCTTATCAGCCAGTTCCACTGTCTATGTTCGAAGATATTGCTCATATATGTTAAAAAAACAGCCCAACACTGACTTGGTCGCTGTGAAAACTAGCCATCATGCTGTGAAACTAGGCATGATTTTAAACATTATGATCCAACTGATAATATTTTAACTCTATTTCTATTTCGTGTCATTCCATATAATTTTTTCTGGTACAAAGCTGGGTCAGTTTTGCATATGTCCAATCTATTTTACATAACATGTGCACTATATTTGGACACATCAATAGGAAACATATGCTTGCTTTCATTTGGGCATGGCATAGTGTTATTAAAATGGAAATGCTGGTCTTGGGATCCAACTGCAACATATGTTTAAAAATGAAAGATAATTCTTTACTTGTAACTACCAGAAGAACTCCGAGCTTTTGACTCCAAGTATAATTACCATGAGACCTTAACAGCTTAATTCACTAGAAAATTACATGGTTATTTTTTGTTCTATAAAAGGTAAAGAGGTAACATTTAATTTACTGGGTACTGCATAATCCTATAATTACTCAGTAATTTCCATGTCGTCACACAATAAAAGCAGGGGCCTTTCCATGGCCCAGATATGACATGATGAAAAGTTTTACTCTATTCAGTGTTGTCAGGAAAATCAGGAGATTTCTTTTCCTTCCCTAGAATTTGAGTTTAGTCCCTAGGAAAATGAAGGCTCAAACAGGGCTGACCTCAGGGAGAATGACAAAGTTTTAAAATTGCACCTCACTCCTGATCGGCTGCGCTACCTGCTGTTCCAGGCCTGATTCCACACCAAGCTCTTCCAGTGCATCTCACTTCTGACCCACAGCAACTCTTACACTCCGAGTGTCCTAGCAGGTTTATTATGTCCCCTATATTTCACCTGTGGGATCTGACCAATGCAGCAGAGATATGGCGAATATATGCATTTTCTTCACCTGGAATTAATCACACAGAGATTCCAGCTACTTTGCTTGCTTCAGCTTTTACAGTGCATTACAGTGCATTCAGAAACGCCCATTGGAATATAATAAGGTCAGATCTTGAGGGGTCCTCAGCACCACTCAAGATTAGGACCTTAATATGGAATTCATACCAGCGCAGAGGGTCAACATGAGACCTTATGCTCCACTGAAGTCCCATGGGGTGAACTGTGCAAAGCAAATAGAATTAGGAAAGGAGCACACATTTACAAGACTAAAAGTTACACTTGCAGTTTGTTTATTTTATCCTAGCCAGTGCAAACTAACTAACTAAACGAGGCTATTAATCTTCATGTTTCAGGGTATCAAATGATCAGCACCCAGGGTCCCCACATCATGGGGTAGTATTGCACAACTGGCTGTGTACATTATGGTGGATCCCCACCTTCCTCTGAAGAACTGACGGGGTCTCTCTCCAATCTCCCTCTTGCTCTTATCTGGCATTCACAATGTTGCTATAAGACACTACCTGCTAAGAGGTGGTATTACAGAATGGTCTAAAGGATTTCTAGGGTGCACAATTCACACACCTACAGTGTATACAACACTGATTAAATGATGTATTTATTCTGTCCACATACTATAGACATCTACTCAAATTGCTCTTGACACAATAGCCCATAACAGCTGTGGTCTAATACTTTAATAATCCATGAGTAAAGGTCCCAGAGTGCCCATTGACATTACAGCCATTAAGGTCCAGCATGCCAATAATAATACACAGTATTAAAACTCAGCTTCTTGCTTGTTTATGTGTGTGTACACTCTATTATTTAATCCTACAGAATATATTTCCAAGCCACATCAGTCTGTTTTCTCTGATCATAGGGGTTAATACGACAAACATTCACAAAGGTGACTGCTGCATGCATCAATATGAGGAGTGCTTCCTGCTGGTAGATTTTCTGTGGTCTCCTTGGTCTTACAGGCAATCACAATAGCTTATCCAGCTCACAACAATAACATTCCCACTGTGTTAATTTCTATTGCATTTTCTATACACGTTCAGAAGATTCTCCTCTTCATGGATGTTGCTGCTCCAAAGATCTAGGATCCTTCATCAGAGAAGGAGATGTTTTGTCTCGGCATATGAAATGGAAAATATGCGTATGTATGTGTGTCTGTCTGTCTGTCTGTGTGCACGCATGTGTGCTGCTATTAATACCTTACATTTCTCTGGTGGCTTGTATCCTGAAGATCCCAAAGAATTTTATAAACTAAATACACAAGAATCATTTCATCCACCACTAACATACAGCCACCTCTGGAGTGGAATATGATAGCTGTTTAGCCGTGTGTAACAACATCATACAACAATTTGGGACAGGAAGTGAACATGCCACTATTCAATTTGAAAAAAAGAATGAATAGTATAAATTAATTAAAAACCACCTGTAAGATAAACTCAACCAAATTATATGGCAATGTAATGAGAGCTCAATTTGGGGAATAAACTCCTCAATAGCATAGGAGTGGGTTATACCCTTTCTAATAAGACCTGACTCCAGCGTGCTCAGGTGCTGCACCGTGGCTGATATGGATTATTATACACCATGAACTCATCTACATACACAGCAGATATAAGCTGCCTTTTTAAACACACTGACGTCTTGATATCAGACCCCTGCACTAGCCCAGCACAACAAGATGACTATCTTAGGGATTTAAATCAGAACTTTAATAGTGACTATTTTCTCTTTTGGAGGGATCAACCCACTTGTTTTTAACCTTCATTTTGCTTAGTCTCCATGCTGAGCTGACCCATCCGTCCATCAGTGCTTGTTGATATTGGTTGAACGCAGCCATGAGCCAGGGACAGGGCTTTCTCCTTCCTTCCTTGTCTTGAGAACGCTGCCTCTGCAAGCCCCCCTCCCCACTTCCCTACATTGCCTACTGATAAATGGTCCAATGCTGAATGCTGGTTGCCTACACAGCCTGAACTTCCAAACACAAGTGGTTTGTTCTGGCACATTTTGAGGAGGAGCGTCAGGAGGTGTCTGTGATGCTGATCCGGGAGCCAGAGCATTTGGCATGGCTGCTCTTTCTGGTTAATTTGATGGATTGCCTAAGCAGGCAGATCCTTAAGAGATAGCAAGAAGGTGTAAATGACATCCAGCCACCATATCACATAATGGAGTGCCATCTTAACACTTCATATTCCCTGGCTGCACAGCAACCAGGGGCACCTCAGGAAGATACTGCTGGCTGAAGTGACATTCAACAACACCTGCTGGAGTGTGATGTGAAAGTAGGGGAAGTCATTTCCATGCCCAGAACATCCATCCTCACAGTACATTAAACCCTCCAATTCCAACTGGCTAAGCTAAACTATACCTGCTCCTCCTCTGGGGCTGGGCCATCAAATTCTGCAGGAGGAAGGCTGGGGCAGAGATGAGGGGAGCAGGGATCAGAGCTATGCAGAGCCTTGAAGGTGCAGTGCAGGAGAATGGGCAGGGTGCAGGCAATGAAGAGAAATCAGTGAAGGAGAGATATGGACAACAGAGGAAGATGAAAAGGCTACAGCCAGTCCAAGGGCCAGATTCAGCAGAAGACTAGGCTACTCCCAGGCAAATTGGCCTCCATGATGGGAAATCTACCAGGGAGGGAGGTGGAGAGAGACCATGCCCTCTATTGGTCCTACTAGCTGGGAATGGTTGGAGGAAGGGGTGCAGGGAGGTGTGCACACTCAGTGTATTCCCTCAGCTGTATTTGTAAA
The DNA here is from genome assembly GCF_009764565.3 of Dermochelys coriacea. Taxonomy (NCBI): domain Eukaryota; kingdom Metazoa; phylum Chordata; order Testudines; family Dermochelyidae; genus Dermochelys; species Dermochelys coriacea. The sequence goes on along the minus strand of NC_050074.1, from coordinate 22,161,500 downwards.
CTACCTACCTCCCAGGGAATCATATCATAAGTTATCATATCACTGCTTACCCTTGCTCAGAATGCAGGGGGTCACCTTGGTATAGGGAGGTGTAATTTTGCACCTTCCTGGGCCAGCTTCAGTGATTCTAGCCCTACAGGTTGCGTGCGTTCTTCTATTCACCCAGGTTTTTATACCATGCCCATCACTGTGGTATCTCTATATACAAAGGAATCCAGACAGGCATAAAGAAGCACCACTAACATGGAAGGAGGAAGACACAGGCAAAGTCAGAAAGTTGCCCAAGTCCTCTCTGGCTTTTGGGAGGTGGAGCATCTAATCAGCTGCTGAATTTTGCAGGATCCAATCAAGCCTGGTGCAGAAAGAAATCTGGTCCGTTGCTTTGTTGTCTGACAATATGCATCATCTGAGATACGTCTGATGAGCCACCGTGCGTTCAAAGTGAGCTGTGACTTGCTGCTCCTCGATCCAATGCTGGAGTGGGAGGAAGACAGAGTAAGCATTCCAAAAGGACTGGAGCAAACTGCAGTACTTTTCAGTTGCCAGGGAGTTCCAGGGAAAGAGAGACACGTTCTGTAGCTGACCTGTGCTGTCACTGCCACAGCAGAAGCTCCTGCACAAAAGGGAGAAAGGTCTGTTTGGCTACCCCATGACACCGGCGTTAAAAAAGAAAGATTGCTCAGCTCAGCCAAGCGAGAAATCTTTTGCATTTTCCCAGAGTATTTTTCATGGCTTGTTTAACCCTACGATTAACCCTGGGCCAGGCATCGGGAGCCTGGCTTGCTGGGGAAGGAGGGATGGGGGATATTGCCTATTTCATCCTCAGAGACAATAAAGGCCACACAAAGACATGCTAAAGTAAGCAGCCCATTCTTAGAATTAAGAGAATGATGCCGCAATGCAGGAAGCCTGAACTGGCTGCCAGAGGTTGCAGCGAAGTTTGGGAAAGCAGCGGAAAAGTTCCTAGAGACATTTAGACAGCTCACTGCGGGGCTGGGGAAGGGATTTAAACAGAGTTTACTAGCTGACAGAGGTGTAAAGTGCTGTATGCAATATCTAAGGCATGGCCCTGAGCTTGTGCTCAGTTATACTGGTGTAAACCCAAAATATTCCCACTGAAGCTGATGGAGTTTATTCAGATTTATACTGGTGTCACTGAGATCAGGGTCCAGCCCCATGTATACATAGTATGTGCAAATTGATGAACTGTCCAATCCCAGGTGCCGTTGAAATAATCTACTCTTTTTATTACTATTATTTATTTGTATTACCATAGTGTCCAGGAGCCCCAGTCACAGACCAGGACCCCATTGTGCTAGGTGCTGTACAATCACAGAACAAAAAGACAGCCCTGCCCCAAAGAATTCACAAGACAACAGACGGACACAGACAGACCCAAGAGGGGAGTACAAAGAGACAATGAAACAACATTGGGCAGCATGATCAGCAGTGGTATCAGTTCTACTGTTGCCAATTTACTTATAGGCTTCCCAGCAAAGGAGAGTGTTGAGGAGGTTTTGAAGGGGGATAAGGGATGGGTTTTGTGGAGGTTTACAAGGAGCACCGAGCACCTCCCAGGTATAAGGGGCAATGTGGGAAAGAGCACAAATGTGCTTGTTAGAACATCTGATAAGTGAGTGATGATGGCTAGTGCCATGAGCCAATTGGAGGCAGGCATTGACATGGCGCTAGTAAATGAGAGATGATAGGCAAAGTGGAGATAGGCCACGAAGGGCCTTGAAAGCGAAGACATCAAATATAGCTTACATTGCATACAGCAGAGAAGAAGGGGCCAGTGGAGGTATGCAAAGAGTGATGCCCAGGAGTGACTGGTATTCCTGTAGGTCAACTGCTATAAATTCGAGGCCATAATGTCTCTTCTTTCATGGTATTTAGTCAACATCCTGCATTTGCCCACTGGCCACAGAATGATTTTATTGTACATCACCAGCACTTGGTCACATTTCTCCGGTCTAATATTGCTGCTTACTGGTATTGCTGGGATTGCAGCTGGCTCCACACTCTAACTATAATAGAACTGCAAATACGAGAGTAGAATGTCTGGCAGCCTTCTTCTGCAGTGTGTGTACACTGAAGTCACATTGCAGCTATCCTCGTCTTTACTGGAAATTTCTACATCTTCAGTCACTGCTTTTCTCTTCCTGGGATGGCAGCAGCATTGGGATATGAAGTGATTCTATCTTCCTTACCCCTTGCACCATTGCCCATAGGCCAGGCATTTTTCTTTCTGCCTTTTGTTTTGCTTTCTGAACTGTGATATCTTGTGTAATCTTGGTTGGTGTTTGTCTGTTCTGCCACCTGGTCTCCTTTAGCTTGAGCCTGTGTACTTGTTCTGCACTTGGGTCTGTCATTGTTTTGATCCATTACCTAAGATATCTAGATAGATTGAACCACCTAGCAGTAGTCCTGATTCTAGAGACAGGGCCACTGTTGACTTCAGTGGGCTTTGGATCAGGCTGCAATCCCCCAATGAATCTGGGTTCCTATATATGAAACACAAAGGTAAGTAAGATTTGGGGTTGTCTCCTCAGATCTGACTCCTATAAAAAAGCTTCCCCATGTGTCACCAAATTAAAGAGGAGAAGAGAACCTTTTTAAAATTGTTTACTCTTTGCAAGGAGAAATTGGCTCAGTCATAAAGCTGGCTAAATACTGAGGACAAAATGTCTGTGAATATTCACTCAAAATTATAAGTAAATTCATTTCAGTGCAATCCTTTGTGTTTGCCTCCTGCGAGCATTCTAGCAAATGAGTTTACTGGCAGGGATATTAAAAGAAACAGAAAATGTTAAGTGAATATTAGAGAACATTTACAGTAAGTATTACATTTTGCATTTGTAATTCAGAGCATTTTCACCTGCAACTGGATTCTAAAGAGTTATTGTCACCCAATCAGGGACCAGAAACCTACCACATCCTACACGCACAATCAAAACAGCTCAAATTGCAAACTTCATATACCACCAATTGTTTGTGAACAAGCTACAGACAGAGTTATTAATGGAAATTAACTGGAAAATACTTTTAAACTATGAATAAACAACAACAAAAGTAATCTGTTCATGGAAAAATCACAAATAGAAAAGAGGCAAACGTCATCTAAATACACGATGCATTACGAATCATTTGTCCAACTCTATTCTCTCCTACCTGAAATCTCCAAGACCTCTCTGGCTTGCTTCACTAGTCTCTTTCTTTCATTCTCTCTTACTTTTGCTTCTTTTTCATTTTTTAGTTAGCTAAATATAAAGCATGAAGTGTAACAGTAAAATGCAGTTCATCTACAGCAATGTCTTCTTCCTGACATTAGTGCATGTCTGTTGATATGCCTAAAAATCACATTGCTAAATTCACCGTCTGTTTCACATTCCTGATACTTGGGCATGTGAGAAAGGTGAGAGCTGATCAGGTTGTGTGTGCTCTATGTATGATAGTGCAATCCGTAAGTGTGTGTGTGTCTGGTTGAATGTGCATATCATTTGAACCACTCTCTCCTTATTCCCCTACACCGGAGGTCTAATTAAAACAAGAATGCACCGGGCTGCCTTTTGCACTGTTTCATCTCCTGATATTTTTATGTCAAACCCACCAAGGAAATCTCCTGAAGGCTTTGAAGTCTTGGGGTGTGTGAATAAAGATGTCACAATGGCACACACACAGCTTCTTAATGAGGACAGAAGGTTTGATGTCAGAACACTTCGTTGCCCAAAGGAAAGAGATTCTCTCCAACAAGCATGCTCACTCACTTGCTCTCTCTCTCTCTCTGTCTATCTCTCTCCCTCCTTTGCATTCATGCTGCAGCCCTTGGTTTGGGTTTGTTTGTTTTCAGAAAGGAAAAAGGGGAAATAGCAGGGAAATGTAGGGGTCGGGATTGGCTTTGAAAATCCTGGTATTGTTAATGATGCTGGGGCTTTATATTTTGCCTTCGTGATTGAGCTGCCCGCCATGTCCAGGGCCCTACTACTGGCCTTTGGAGTCCAGATCAGGCTTCCAGATCCAAACTCTGGGGAAATTCAGAGCCAGATCTGGAGGCAGAATCTCATCTCAGTGACAGCAGTGTAAACTTGAAAGAACACTTTTGAAGTCACTGAGGTAACTCTGGATTAACTTTGATGTAACCCCGAATGTCATGACTCAAGACCATGAGCCTGAGCCATGACCTCAACTCCAAACTCTCATGAATTTTGAGAAAATTTGGATTTAGACCTGATTCTAGGCCCACTTCTGCTATAAACCATATTTTTGTGGTTACTCCATAGCTATGTCCAATGGCTTCTCCCCTTTACCTCAGGGTACTGACCTGGACTGGTATAAAGAGTCTGAAAAATACAAATCAGTAGACATATAGCAACAGAGCCCCCTCACAAGCTATATAACAAACTGCATTACGGGGTGTGGCTAAGGCAGGGCAGAGCATCCTTTTGTAATTGTAGATAAGTGACTGAATCTATTTCCATGACTCATGGGAAGAAGCACTTCGGCAAAGAGGGGAGATGGTCGCCAGAGATGGGCTGTGAGAACTCCTGCCCCCCCAAGGGCCGTGCCAGAGATTGGCTCCTCAATCTCTTTCTACCCATAAGCATCAAGGTAGGTTTCAGCTCAGATATGAGCATTGGCTGCCTCTGAGCATTGCCCCAGCTCTCAGTCTGCATGTCCTCCCACTGAGCACTGTCCTAGGACTTGGCCACTGAGTCCTGATGTTCTGGTTGGTCTTCAAACTTTGTTTGAACTTCAACTTTTGCTTGCTTCAAGCACTCTGCTAAGACTTCTGCCACTTGAGCATCATTATGGAACTCACCTCCTGCTCCTCTGAGTACTGTGCAGGAACCTATTCTGTTGTAGTCTATATGGGTTCGTCTACTGCCCTCATCGCTGGAGTATCTGAGCACCTTCCAGTGTTGCATTAAGCAATCTGACTACCACCTGTCACATCTTGTTTGTTCTCTTTCACAGCCTCTGCCAGGAGAAGAATTGTGTGTGCAGTGGATTGTGTTGTTTTGGTACTGATTTTAGACATGTACATTTTATTCTTTGTCCATGTTAGAAAAGGCAGGTCAAAGGAGTGCACCTGGCACTTGGAGAGGAAGGTGGGGAGGTCTGTGATGGTCCTTAGCTCCTGGGGGGAGTTTTTTTCATAGTCTAGGATCAGCCCCATAGAAAGCTCTGTCTCCTGCACAGATGAGATTCACCCTAATGGTACAAAGTTCCATTGTGCCAGAAGAACAGACTTGTAGAACACAGTTTACATCCTGGAGCTTTAGGAAATCTTTTCCATGGCCCTGGGCCTAGGCCGATAGCACACTGAAGATAAGAACTGAGACCTTGAACTCTCAAACTCTTTATGCTCTCTCTCTACATGAGGGACAATATGGGGAGTTATTTTTTTTTGTTTGGAAGAAAGTATTCTAAGCTTGATCCAGTGGCTGCAGAGACCAATATAGCTCCTGAAGATCTAAACTATGTACAAAGCAAACCCTGGAATTTAAAGCTCAGCAGGTGTCAATCCCAAAGTGTTGAAATATTTACTTTTTTTTTTACATGGGAACTGAATGTATCAACACTGAACGTGCTGCAGCATTTTTCACCTAAGAAACCCTGATGTTTGGACTCTATTATTATCATTTATTTTATTGTAAATTAAATTTTGCATCAACTAACCAATATGGGCTTAGCCTCATGCTTGACAAATGAGACATGAGACTTTTTCCTCATCAGAAATTCCTGCTAAATCTCCATTCAGGCCTCTCAGTTGCTGCTAATATATTTTAATGGGGGCACAGGAGCATAATCACACATCCGACTCACATGTTCATTTAATCACAGGCTCAGGGGCTGGCAGCCCTGCTGCTAGGAGGAGTGTGTGTGTGTGTGTGTGTGCGCACACGCACACATGTGTAGGGAGTAACTGCAATGGTCCTGTGTGCAATGAATCTGAGAGAATGGGAGATTGAGGTGGATAGCCAGGCTTCCAAAACAGCATTCAGCACCTGCACGTCACTGCCCATATAGCAATGAGAAGGTGGCCACTTGATTTCTGATTGCATTAAAAGAAAGATTTGTGTTGGTTTTCCTCAGCCTGAAAAATCCCAGTGAAAAGTGTTTTGAAGTAAAACACATATTATGTGATTCATTTCATAAGCATATTTATTCCTCAGATATGTCAAGGCACATGTTGAAAGCTGGTGATTCTGTAAGTAAACACAAGCACAAGAACAGCGTTCCCATTCATTAACGAATTAGGCTGCCCTTAGATATTATCACTGGTTGGTTGATTGATTGCTTAGGAGCCCCAGTCATGGACCAGGACCCCATTGTGATAAGTGCAGTATGAAAACACACACACAGAAAAGACAGCACTAACTTATTTGCCTCTTTAGCACCTAACTTATTACTGGTTTCAGAATAGCAGCCGTGTTAGTCTGTATTCGCAGAAAGAAAAGCAGTACTTGTGGCACCTTAGAGACTAACAAATTTATTAGAGCATAAGCTTTCGTGAGCTACATCCGATGAAGTGAGCTGTAGCTCATGAAAGCTTATGCTCTAATAAATTTGTTAGTCTCTAAGGTGCCACAAGTACTGCTTTTCTTTTAACTTATTACTAAGTTTCAACCAAACCAATCTCAATGTGCTAACAACATGCTGAGTTGCTCATTTGCTACTAACTGGCCCCCTCATTGAGGCCTTTATCAGAGTTGGCAAAAGCCCTGTTGCGAACTCCCCAAAAGGCTGGGAAAGCACAGGTCCCCCTGACCTTGTAAGTGACCAAACCAAACCCCTGGATCATAACACTTTTGGACTTTGAGAAAGTTTGAACCTGAATTTGTACAAGCAGCTCAGAGCTATTTCTGGATTTTAATGAATGTGCTGTGGCTCTTTTAAAGTGGGATTAAAGTGCAAAGTGCTGGTCATAGTTATGATCCCCTCCCCTCCCAAAATCATAGAATCATAGGACTGGAGGTGACTGCAAGAGGTCATTTAGTCCAGTCCCCTGCATGTGTGGGGCCATCTGGTTTTCATGCATCTGACCTTTGCCTGCCAAGATGAATTCACAGGGGAATTCAAGAGCCCTGAAGTCACACTGTGTACAGCCATATGTCACAGCTAGGATAGATTTGCCAAATCTTCATGAATATATAAATAAATCCCTGTTCACTCAGATCCAATCCGAAAGCAGCTGATAAGATCATCTACTGGCTCTGTAGCTTCGACCATTTCACCCCTTCTTCGAGTCCCCGTTCTCCACTGCACCCAACACAAGGGCCTTTCTAGGCTCTTCAAAACTAAGCTCCACAATACTTGCTTGGGGTATTATTGCAATCCTTCCTCCACATTGCCACCATGCCAGCCTCCTTTGTCCTCTGGCACTGCAAGTGCCTTTGCATCCTCTTCCATCTCCCGCCTTACGCTTGGATGCCACTGCCTGGTCCTATGTCAAATCCCTTCTCCAGACTTGCCTCTACTGTAGTGACAACAGTGCATTAACGACAAGATGGGGGCCTGCTGGACACCGATACGAAAACCAGTCAGATCCAACTGCAGTGAGGCAGGTAACTGGTCTGTGTCACCATGTACTCCTGCTATAGTCACACCTCTCTTCCCACCTCCCACCCGCCACATCTGCTGTGCAGCTGGAGCCCTCTCTCCCCCACACCCCAGAGTCCTGATTGGCTAGGGACCTGGCAGGAAATCCCACTTACTTGCCCGCTCTCCTCCAGGGATGCTTTTTGGGAAGGAACTGTGCAGGCTGCTGGAGGCGGCCCATGTTGCTGCCACTGGAGCCGGCTGGGAGTCTGAGCACAGGGCTAGGAGGACAGGCCCAGGGATGAGCCAGTCTGTGTGGAGGCTGTGAGCTTGAGCCTCATGTGAGGATTAGCCAGAGCTCAAGGAAAGGAGATGCCCTGATCAGTAACTGAGGGACTGATGCTGGGGAGTGCTCAAGCTATGTGTGTTGATAAAAGTGCCCTTTGCTGATTAAGGGGATTGTTACTAATAGAGGTGTTGGAGTGATTTCTGCCTCCCCACAGTCTGTAGGAGTTTGGTACGGGGTGGGAGTTTGGAGCTAACCACTAGCTAGGGCAGCCCCCCATTGCATGGACTTCCTCCACCTGTCCGTCAGTCATATGGTCATATCTCTGGGGAGGGAATGTATGTGTTACAGCACCTAGCACAATGAGGCCTTGTTCCTGACTGGGGCCCCGCCTGGTTGCCGTAGTGATACAAATAAATACTAACAACAACAAAGCGCTCTAATTTGATCTGCTGCATGATGTCTCTGAATTTTTCATTCAGCAAATGCCATTGGGCATGCTCTGGTCACAGCACCGCAACCCTTCTGCGTCGAGGTGCGATGTTCCATCACCATGTGATGGTGAAGATGCGGCATTGTGGGGAAACATTGCTACTGAGAGCCATGCTGCTGCAACATTGTCCCTTGGGATGTCAGGAGAACGTTGGCAACAATATTAATGGCAGGTCAAAGGTCCCAGCCCCCTAGAGAGATGACCAATGACCTCAGTTATTGGAATGGATAGAAAATGCAAGAGGTCTTGATTACATTTATAATTAATTGCAAAAATTGACATGAACATAAATAACAGTGAGGAGGCAGGAAAAGTCAAGAAATTCAGAGATGAGGCTACTTTTCCATCCTTCCTTGCCCTGCTGTGGCTAGATAATCCAGGGGGATCATTCAGTGCCAGGGGATTTTAAACCTCCCATAGGCCAAATCCTGAGATTCTTACTCTATTTTTACCTTGTCCTTTGTCAGTAACACTCTCATTTTTGCCTGAATAAGGGCTGCCCTGGTATTTAGAATTTGCTGTGCTGGGAGGCAGAAGTGAATGATTTGAAGATAAAGGGTCAGATGCTCAAATACCCCCAGTATGCCAAGAGCAGATCAGGAGACGGTGTCTAAAGATGGGTTAAAACATCCAGTTGTGCCCCTCCCTATCCATGGTGCTGCTCTGTACTTCTGCCATGTGTGCTCTTATAGCAGTCTGAGGACTGCTGTAATTACACTGACCTAATACCACCTCCCTTCCCATTTTCAGTAGCCACACAACTCTTGGCCACTACACTGGCAGCAAGAAGCCTGTGCAATGCATAAATCCCTTCATTGGCTGCACTCCACTGAAAGGCCACCCTTAGGCTGGGATAAGCCTCATGGGACCTTTTACCCAGATCTGGGGCCAAAGTACACCAGCAGTGCAACCTCAATGCACTGGAGGATCTGGTCCAAATTTCCCATTTTCATTCAGAAATTACCCTTTTTTGGGCCCATTTAGATTAAAGAACGGGAGCTAAAAAGTCAGTACGCCTCAGCACACACAAAGTGCAGGCATATCCCTTTCATTTGGGATGTGCATATATTGAACTGCGCATGCAAATGCCACCTCATGACCCTAGTTAGCTGTGTGTGCAGTGAATGTGTCTGTGTGCACACATGCACACATGCCTGCAGCACATGAACTCATGAACAGAAGCCCCCTGAGAACTTGTCCCTTTAACAGTGTTTTAACTTGCATTGGTGTTCTGTGTAATAATGAATATATTTTGCAGCGTAGCTGAATGTATGCTGTCATGTCAGGGCAGCTCTGCATCAGCCACTGACATGGTGATGGCTCCTTTGAAGCAGGGAGTACAACGCCAATTCACACACACAAATCTGGCCAGCTTCTCTAGGGAGGGGTGTGTGTGTGTGTGTGTGTGTGTGAGAGAGAGAAAGAGAGAGAGCGCACATTGTCACGTGCCTCTCCCCTGAAATGCTCAGCCCACAAACAGATGTAGCAATATCTGTGCATACCTAATGTAGTGTAGAGAGACAAGGTGGGGAGATAATACCTTTTATTGAACCAACTTCTGTTGGTGAGAGACACAAGCTTTCAAGCTTACACAGAGCTTCGTAACCAAGGATGGTCAGAAAGCTTCCTTAGGGACTAGAGAGTGATTCTGTCTTTTGTCTCCACAAGATAGCTGTCTCTATCCCAGGATAAAAGTTCAGCCTTTTCTCTCCAAAGAACAAATCCTTTGTCAGATTTTAATGATTCAGAGGTCACAGCTGTTGGCCTGTCATGAACATGCAAGATTAGGGGTGGAAACCATGACTTCAATCTCTATTCACTAAGTCAGTGGAGCAGTACTACTTGCTGACTGATCCCAAATAGGAAGGTATAGAGAGTTCTGTCCTGATCAACAGGAAGAAAGAGAAGAGGATGAAATTCATTGAAGTAAATGGCAAAACTCCCATTGATTACAATAGGACCAGGAGAAGTTAACAAGAAACTGAGAAGAGAACTTTAAGGTAGGAAACTGAGCAAGAAACTGAGCAACTGAGCAAGAGAAACTGAGCAAGAACTTTAAGGTAAGATGAACAGCCCAATCCTACCTGTGCCCAGTGTAACAACCTGCATGGCACGTGGAGGGAGGAGCACAGTTTGCAGGAGTTTAGAGGAAACACCAGAACATTGGTCTGTGTGCACATGGCTGGAATGTTAGCTGCAGTTGCAGCATCTTTGTAAATTGGCTCTGTATTAAAAGAACTGTTTAAAATTATGGACATGGAGTCCTTTCATGTAATTAACAGCATATGGTATATGCAATGTTAGGGGCTTATTCCTTCATCCGCTCACTTCCCTGGTCCTTCTCGCATGAACAGAGAGCAACAATACCCAAAGTCCAAAGGTACAAACAATTCAATGTTTGCTGGGGTGAATTTCCAGCAAGCAATGATTCCAATTTCCTTCCTTAGTGTCCACTTTCCCAGTTCTGATACTACAGAGCCTTACCTGTGTCCCTGTTCCCATTTCCCCCCTTAGCAAAACATGATTCCAATTCCCCCCCTTACTTCCTGATTGACTGCAGACTATATAGTAAAACTTGAGTTCTTCTTAGCTATATCTTAACCAATCATTTTACTGAAATTTAACTAACCAATCCTAACATATTGTATCATGATTATTTAAAGGTGTTTGTACCAATAATTCAAATCAGACTGTATATTTGCATGTTACGTGTTAATGCGGAAAAATGACAGACTGTAGTTATTTGTCTTTGGAAATGCATAAAAAGATCCCAGCCTACGCAATGACATGTATTGGGCAGTAAGAGGAAAAACAAGTGTGAATTGAGACACAGAAGAGACAGGTTTTCTATAGTCGAAGGTTTGTGCGATCATGATACTTCTGGAAGGGATCATCAACATACCAGATTCTTCTCTTCCAGAAAGAAGTGGTCATTTGATCAAGGAGTTTACTTTGAGTTTTATTACAAAACACTTGTTCCCTCAAGTGTCTTTTCTGTGGAATAGACTTTTTCCCATAATTTTTTCTTGTAACCAGCTTTTTTCCTTAACCAAAGACCACAGTGCAGTCAGAGAAATCTATAGACCACAGATTTTACAGATTTTCTCTTTCCTTTTTGAAGGCTATAATATGTGAGAGTCATCACAGGTTGTCCTTATACAGGATGTAACATTCAAATATACAGTCTATTATGATTATTTAACCAATTATATCCCACCACCTTAATTAGTTTACACCCAGCAAAATTTATTATACAGCAGACAGAAACAATCATAGAACCAGACAGAGACCATGAAAATAAACAATAGCAAAGTGGGAACTATAATGTCAAAACAATACAGAACTGAGGATTTCACAACTACATCTATAAAGACATAAGGGTTTCCCAGCTGTGTCTATTGATAAGTGAGTACTTACCGAACAGAAAACTATCAAACTAAACTTCCTTTTATACCCTCTAGGCTCTTCCCTTTCTCTGGAGGTGATAGATTGGATCACCTTTCTAACAGCCCCAGATTGCCTTATTTCAATGTGACTAGTTTGGAATGTGAGGATGTGACCATACACTTCCTAGCTTATGGCTGCTTCTGCTGTTTAGCCAAAGATCTTAGCCTCAGAACAGAGCCTCAGACTGTCACAGTAAGAGATTTTGATTCTTTCTTTTATACTTCTATAACTAGCTAAGTGATAAGAATACACCTAAATTCTTAAAGTATAGGCCTTTGCAGACAGGCCTGAATATCTGTATCTTAACATGCAACATGGTGGCAGAGGTCAATGTAGTGAGGCCCACAGCAAAGAAGATAGTGTGATTAACAGGCAAACAAAGCAGCACTTAGCAAAAGAGCAAACAGAGGGACTTAGACCACCAAAAGTGCTGGATTTCCAGACAAAAAACCTTGCACAAGCAGAGAAGAAATGAAAGCAAGAATTAAGTCTGTTTATAGAGCTGATGAAGGGGGATGAAGTAAAGGTAAAGCTTCTTTAATTTCTCATTGGGGAGAAAACACTGTTGCCAGGAGTAATTCTTGAAACACTAGAGCAGCTGACCAAGGTGTTTGATGAATACTGTGACCCCAGATAGAATGAGACTGTAGAGAATTACCATGTCTTTATCTGAAACAAAGAAACAGAAAAGAGAATAGATACTTATGTTACAAAGCTGAGAACTCTGGCATCCATATGTAACTTTGGATACATAAAAGAAACCAATTAGAGATGGGATCATTTGTGGCACAAGCTATTCCAGTTTACAGGAGAGAATGCTGGGAATAACAGATCTAACCCTAGAGAAATGTCTAAGTTAAATAATCAGTGGAAAACATTTCATTTGATCAGGGAAAAGCAGCTGGAACTATCAAATCTAGGTGGGCAAACAGGATATCTTAGTATTGGGGGACCTCCTAATCTTTAACATTTATCCTGTGATGTAGGGCAATGCTTTAATCTCCAAATGACAGATGGGAAACCGAGGCACAAAGAGGCTAGGTGGCTTGCCCAGGATCACATGGCAAGTGTGGCAAAGCAGGAACTTGAATCCAGCTCTCACAAATCCTAGGCTAGTTTCCTAACCGTAGGAGCATCTTTCTTCATTCACTAGTGGGGTCCAAAACAAGCAGCCATATGAGGCATAAAAGTGGATGGCACCCACAGATATCAGTGTATTTGGAGCCATTGGCTTTTTATGTGGAAAAGCCACTAATCCTGTTCCTTTTCATTTAAAAAGAAAAGGTGTACTTGTGGCACCTTAGAGACCAACAAATTTATTTGAGCATAAGCTTTCGTGAGCTACAGTTCACTTGCTACTGCCCATCTTCGGAATATATATTTCTAACCACAGAGAGGCAGAGTTTCTTGCCTGTGAATAATACTAATAATATCAGCCTATTTAATGCATCTAGGAATAGATGGGCTCATCCTGACTTACTGTAGATAAATAAAACTCTAAAGATTTCAAATTGTCAGTGGACTCTGCTTCAGCCACAGTTACTCTCTCCCATTAGAGACTGGGCAGCTCAGGGTCGGTAGTAATAGGAGATAGGGGTTTTTTTGTTTTTTTTTTAATCTCCAGGTTAGCGGTGTGAACCTGGCTCAGGTTGTTTTTGACTAAAAACCAGTTCCATAGTGATGGCTCTTTGACAGGCTGTGAACCTGAGCTGGTGCATTCAGTTCCCAGAAGACAGGTGCCCAAGCTGCCAAAAATCTCCACAGAAGGGCCAGGTAGTGCTGGGAAAATCTCACCAGGGAGGCCAAGGACTGTATCCCAGATACTGAACTCCCCTCTGGAACAGGGGTGATGTTTGCTTGCAGAAGCCTTAATCCGCTGAAGAAGTCTGACAAAGAGAGGTCTGCAGTCCACAGCTGTCCAACTGGTAATTTTAACAAGGGCTAACTTCACTAAAAACAATTACCAAAAACAACCCCAACCCCCAAAAAACCAAAACCCCCCCCCAACCCAACCCCGTCCTCCTTCTGCACCCTGACCCTGTGTTGGGGCACTATAATCCAGTCTCAATTTAGACCCCATTAACTAAACTGCATGTCTGGCCCTGGTCATTTACAGCTATTCTTGTTGACAATGGCACTGATTAAAGATTATATTAACAGACTGGGTTGATCCTTTGTGCTTCTAACCTTGGGTTAGTGGGAAGAGGGCGCTTTGAGGCTATTATTGGTTTCCTGCCCCCACTTACACTGTGCATTTCACAAAGTGTTCTGGTTTGCTGTAAACAAAGGGGTTTGCCACCATGAGATAGAACTGGAAGGTGGAGGTGGGAGAAGACAGAGATAAACTGAGCCTCCTATTGGCAAGAAGTAGATACTAGAAACCCAGCTAGAAGGAGTGTAATTTGTACCAAAAATGACATTAGCTGTGCCAGACGTGGGTAAAACAGCAGTATGGAAGGTTCATCCCTCTTGTATAGACACAGATCCAGGCAGGGGATGACATGAATGATTGGCTCCCATTCAGGTTTGACTTCAACTTCATTATATAACTAATCAGCTAATAGAAATGAAGTGGATTCATGTGTGCGTTTGCTTCATAGCTTGTGGCTCTGTGCCAATAAGAAAGTGTAGGTATTGATTTGATTATCCTGTTTGCCCATCTAGATTTGATAGTTCCAGCTGTTTTTCCTGGATCAAATGAAATGTTTCCCACTGATTAATTAATTGTAATTTGTTTTCTCTTCAAGTGCAAGATTTGATTTTTATTGATAAAGTATCCATATTCATGATCTGGTACAATTAACAGTCTCCCTTACCATTAAAAGCTAAACCCCTCCTATTTTAATAAAAATATACCCATGGACTGGAATCTCTGCTTCCTTATTAAACTGCCTACACAACTTCAGAAATGAAAAAGACCATCCTACCATAAATTACTGCTACAGTTTTTGTAGAATTCAGTACCTTATACTGTAGTATTTCTAGTCTCCCTTAAGGACTTCCTTGCCCACTTACTTGCTTTCAACCCCTCCAAGAGCCCTTTCTAGGTAAAAACTCCCACAGCTACTCCGGTACTACTTATAAAGAGAAAAAAATGTGTAACACAAAACCCATTACCCAGAGTCCCACAGCTACAAATCATTGGTTCCTACTTATGGAGAACCAGTTTGCTCTGTTACACCTAAATGGAGATCTCTCTCTGCAGCAAAAGACAACAGAGTGGAGCTAATTTGGAAAGCAGACTGTGCTTAAAAAGAGTGCCAGAGGTTTTGTTCCTCTTCAGTAGTAGACACTAGATTTATTTCGATTAGTGTCACAAAAGTATTCATTGTCAGCCTGACTCATTTTCAAAGCAGTGTCCAGTCTATGATTCAGACCAGAGAAATATGGGTAGTAAAATACCAGACTAACGATACTAGTGTAAAGCGTCTCAAAATTCCCATTGACACAATTAATGTTAATGCCAGTTTAGCAAGGCCATGGGCGGCGGGTATAATAGGCCAGGAAAGGCTAAGTTTTCCCTGGCACAGCCACTGCCAACCTGCCACCCGGGTGTGGTGGCCCTGTCTCTTCCTCTCCCTGCTCCACTCCTTCCCCAAGGCCCTGACACTGCTTGCTGCTGCCTGGTAAGTCTTCCTCCACTACAGCTACTCCTCTCCTGAGGTCCCCGCCACTCGCCACATCCTTCCTCTGCAGGGGCAGGGGCAGGAGAGGGAGGAGGGATGCGGCGAGCCAGTGGCGGGTGGGGAGGTGAGGAGGCGAGCGGCAGACGGGGGAGTGAGGAGGGACCTGGAGAGCCAGCGGCTGGCTTGGGGATCTCATTGCGGACAGAGGGGAGTGTCTGGTGGGGGAGTGAGGAGTTCAGTGGTGGGCAGGCACAGAGGTGAGGAGACGAGCGGCAGGCGTGTGGGGGTCTCGCTGTGGGCAGGGGCGTCTGGCGGGGGAGTGAGGAGGCAAGTGGTGGGCAGGTGCTGGGGTGAGGCGGCAAGCAGCATGCTGGTGCAGGGGTCTTGCTGCAGGCCAGGGAAGTGGAGGCTGGCGGGCGAGGCAGTGAGGAGGCGAGCAGCGGGGGTCTTGCTGCGGGTGGGGGGGATTTGGCAGGGGAGTGAGGAGGTGAGCAGCGGGGGTCTTGCTGTGGGTGGGTGGGATCTGTCGGGGGGTGAGGAGGTGAGCAGTGGGGGTCTTGCTGGGGGGGGGGATTTGGCAGGGGAGTGAGGAGGTGAGCAGCGGGGGTCTTGCTGTGGGTGGGATCTGCCGGGGGGTGAGGAGGTGAGCAGTGGGGGTCTTGCTGCGGGTGGGGGGGATTTGGCAGGGGAGTGAGGAGGCGAGCAGCAGGGGGTCTTGCTGCGGGTGGGGGGGATTTGGCAGGGGAGTGAGGAGGTGAGCAGCGGGGGTCTTGCTGTGGGAGGATGGGATCTGCCGGGGGGTGAGGAGTTGAGCAGTGGGGGTCTTGCTGCGGGTGGGGGGGATTTGGCAGGGGAGTGAGGAGGCGAGCAGCAGGGGGTCTTGCTGCGGGTGGGGGGATTTGGCAGGGGAGTGAGGAGGCGAGCAGGGGTCTTGCTGCAGGTGGGGGGATCTGGCTGGGGGTGAGGAGGCGAGTAGCGGGGGGTCTTGCTGCAGGTGGGGGGGATCTGGCTGGGGGGGAGGAGGCAAACAGCGGGGGTCTTGCTGCGGGTGGGGGGGATTTGGCAGAGGAGTGAGGAGGCGAGCAGCAGGGGTCTTGCTGCGGGTGGGGGGGATTTGGCAGGGGAGTGAGGAGGCGAGCAGCGGGGGTCTTGCTGCGGGTGGGGGGGATTTGTCCGGGGGGTGAGGAGGCGAGCAGCAGGGGGTCTTGCTGTAGGTGGGGGGGATCTGGCAGGGGAGTGAGGAGGTGAGCAGCGGGGGTCTTGCTGCGGGTGGGGGGGATTTGTCCGGGGGGTGAGGAGGTGAGCAGCAGGGGTCTTGCTATGGGTCGGAGGGATCTGGCCAGGGGGTGAGGAGGCGAGCAGCAAGTGAAGGGGTCTCATGGCGAGCAGGGGGGTTTGGTGGGGGAGTGAGGAGGGATGCGGCGAATGGCAGGCGGGGCACGGGCGAGCTGGGGCAGGGCTCTAACACTGGGCTTTTTATCTGTAGAGCTCAAGGTGCTTTACAAAGGGAAGTCAGTTATTATCCTCAGTTTAGAGATGCAGAAACTGAGGCACAGAGAAGGGGTATGATTTACCTAGCATCACACAGCAGGCCAGTAGCAGCAGCACAATAGAGGCCTTCTGATTCACGGTCCAGTGCCCTAGCCACTAGACCACACTACCTTACAGATCTTTCTTGGGTTGCTGGTTGCAAACAGGGCACCACCCATCAGCTTAAAGATGCAAGAGATATGAGTTCTCCCACTCTCCGACACACACACAAATCTGATTTATCCATCTCCAGAGACATCCAGATCTTTGCAGACCTTCCTGTAACTTCCCTAAGGAAATGGGAAATCTTCAGTCCAGATGTGGTATAAACCCACTCTCATTTCTACAGCAATTTCCCAATGGGGGCTGTACTTTCAATTCAGTCTCACTGAAACGCTGCACTGCGGGAGGGCATAGGCAGATGCAGCACCGGAACAGAATTTGGTTGTATAGAGTGCTATTCAGACTTAGGGACATGCTTTATGTGGCCATGATGACTTAGACACTGGCACTGCAGTGGGGGTAAATACAGCTGCTCAGAAATAGCTCACACATGGCCATGGATGTCGTTAGAGTCTCTTTCACTGAAATAGAGAATGCTGGCCAGAGTACTGGGATTATCTCTTTACCTGGGATTTTTACATTGCCCCTGGAAATCCGTTGCAACACACGTGCAGGAGGGACCTCAGCTAAACATCTCCTCTGAGGGAAAGCACTTCTGGTAACTACCTAACCTGCTATTGTGTCAGCACTGCATTCAGCCAAAGGGCAAGGGTGGTGAACCCACATGACCATGGGCAGCGGTATCATAGACTGGGGAAGGCTGTGCCTTCCCAAACAGCCAGGCGTGGCTTCACCCACACTCCGCGCCCAGGCTCCCTCCTGGTTCCCGCTCTGGCTCTTCCCAGTTCCCCTGTGCTGTGGCCCTGGGTTGGGGCTGGGGCTGGGGCTGGGGCTGGCACTGGGGCTGTGCATACTTCCCACCCTCCCGGGGTTAGGGGGGCTGGGACTGCGCCGCCCGCCCTCCCAGTGCTTCGGGGCTGGGACTGCACAGCCTGCCCTTCCAGTGCTCTGGGGTGTGGCGGTTGAGACTCCC
This sequence comes from Dermochelys coriacea, assembly GCF_009764565.3. Classification (NCBI taxonomy): domain Eukaryota; kingdom Metazoa; phylum Chordata; order Testudines; family Dermochelyidae; genus Dermochelys; species Dermochelys coriacea. The sequence goes on along the minus strand of NC_050074.1, from coordinate 22,143,480 downwards.
CGCCTGGGGTTGGGGGCACTCTGGAGCTGGGAGCACTAGCCTGGGGCAGGGGCCAGCGGCCACCTTGGGAGGGCTCTGGGCTCTGGCAGGGCCTCTGTGGAAGGGGCAAGGCCTCGGGTTTGGGGGCTAGCCTCCCCGAGCCAGCGGTCCACACGCCGCCCATGCACATGACCTTCCATCTCCAAAATACTCACATCGCCCCTCACCTTCAGGAAGTTCTATTGCTGCATCCATGGGTGCAGGCCAGCAGTAGAATGAAGAAGCATGTTAGAGGGAGGGGTAAATAGCAGGGCAGGGAAAGAGACAGGGAGATTAATGACAGGGACACAATCAAAAACAAAAGTTAAAATGGAAATGTTAATCATTTCAAAGAGGGTCTCAGTAGAATTACTTGCTTTATGGCTCAGAATAAAAAATAGAAGAAGGGAAGAAGGAGGAGAAGTCTCAAGAATAATTTAGTGCCTCGTGTAATGAGCTTCCTTTCTTTTCAGTAGTTCACTGCAGTGTCTTATCACTTACCCTGTGATTGACTGAGTCCTCTCTTTTCCTTCTCCTGCTAAACGGTGATTCACCATCTGGCAGTCATCATTTCTTTTTTATCCTATATTCTTTTGTAATTAGAAAATAAATTACTTTTTTTTCATGAAGAAAGAAACATGTCTAGCATATTGCTTACAGATGACAGGCAGTGTGGGCTTGGTCTCTCTGAAATGGAAGGGAAGCCCCACCCCTCAACCCTAATTGACATGTCAAGGAATGTGAGCCATCTTTCTTGGCTATGTGGGAGAATTGGGGGACATGAAAAACAGGGAGAGTGTATGTAGAAGGGAAACAGGGAAGAGTGAGGGAGGCGGCATAAGAGACAGAGACATGGGGATGTGGGGAAGTTTGCAAGAGAAGGGATGGGGGAAAAGGAGCAGGAGAGATGTATGACTTGGGATGGTCATAATTCGTGGATTGAAAATAACAGGGAAGGTGACATGGGGAAGGATGCATATGTGTGGGGGAAAGGATGTGAACAACAAGATATGCCATTGGCTGTTACTGGGGCAATTCAGACTTGATGCAAATAGGAACAACCGTATTGACACCTCACTGTGTCTCTCTTTCCTCTTCCACCCATTGTTTGCCCCTCAAAGCAGGGACAGTTTGTACAGTGCCTAGCATGATGGGTCCTCAGTTTGGGTGGGCTTCTTCAAGTGCTCCTATAATTCAAATAATATGTAATAATAATAGTAACACTGCAGTGGGTTGAATTGAGCTTGATTACACGATGGCTGAGTTTAGCTTCTATTGACTGGAAGGAGCACCTAACCTACTGTTGTTATCCTTACATGTTGTTTTCTCAGCAACTATTTGGGCCTGGTACCCTCAAAATGTTCATGGCTTGAGACCACAGTTGAAATGCACCCTGGGTAACTCCCAGAAGGAATTGCTCCAAGATATTGTTAGAGTTCATATTTTTGGCCTATTGTATAATGAGAATCAAGGAAACTAGTAGAAAATAATTTTTAAAAAAAATTCTATTTTTAAATGTTCAGGATGGATCAATCTATTTTTAATTGTCACCACAGGTTTCCCACTTCAGGGAAAACAGAAATAGCTTTTTGCTGCAAAAGGATGAACTTCTTGGGATAAATTCACAGTTTTGATCAGATGAGCCAGGGGCATTTCACAAATTTTGTATTTTTGCCTCAAAAGGCCAAATTTTCTAAAGAAAATAGCAAAATTTCAGAGTAGACCTAACCTGGTACACTGCTACGGAGTTTAATTGTACAGATTGTGGAAGAATCCATTTTTTTCAACTGAAGTTTTAAGAATGAAAAATGTTTTTTTTTTAAAATGCATATTATTGAAACAACCCATGGGGGAGGAATGTAATATGTCATGAGGCCCATTCCAGGTTTGCTCACACTGCTCTGTTTAAAGGACAGAAAACATTCTTCACTAAAAGAATCAGAATTCAGTCCAGGCAATTAACCAGAACATTTGCACTCCTGGTGGTGCCAGATGCAGAAAGGAAATATGCACTTAGGTGCATCTAGCTACTTGACTAGAATATGGTATGCAATTCAGTTGTGTGAAAAACACCCGGTGGTTCCCTATGTATGTGGCTGACGATCCCAGCAGCCTACTTTTGTCTACTTCCTGGGGAGAGTTTCTTGCTCTGTTTCCTTTCCCTCAGGGTCCTAAGTCACAACTTAATTGTCACCACAGGTTTCCAACTTCAGGGAAAACAGAAACAGCTTTTTGCTGCAAAAAGATGAACTTCTTGGGATAAATTCACACTTTTGATCAGATGAGCCAGGGGCATTTCACAAATTTTGTATTTTTGCCTCAAAAGGCCAGCAATGTGCCAGTAATGCCCCTCTGCCATGTACATTGGTCAAACTGGACAGTCTCTACATAAAAGAATAAATGGACACAAATCAGACGTCAAGAATTATAACATTCAAAAACCAGTCGGAGAACACTTCAGTCTCTCTGGTCACTCGATTACAAACCTAAGAGTGGCTATTCTTCAACAAAAAACTTCAAAAACAGACTCCAATGAGAGACTGCTGAATTGGAATTAATTTGCAAACTGGATACAATTAATTTAGGCTTGAATAGAGACTGGGAGTGGATGGGTCATTACACAAAGTAAAACTATTTCCCCATGTTATTCCCCAACCCCACCCCCCCACTCTTCCTCAGACATTTTTGTCAACTGCTGGAAATGGCCCACCTTGCTTATCACTACATAAGGTTTTCTTCCTCCCCCCATCCCCCTCCTGCTGGTAATAGCTCATCTTAAGTGATCACTCTCCTTACAGTGTGTATGATAACACCCATTGTTTCATGTTCTCTGTATATATAAATCTCCCCACTGTATTTTCCACTGAATGCATCCAATGAAGTGAGCTGTAGCTCACGAAAGCTTATGCTCAAATAAATTTGTTAGTCTCTAAGGTGCCACAAGTCCTCCTTTTCTTTTTGCGAATACAGACTAACACGGCTGCTACTCTGAAACAAGTCACAACTCATTATTGCTACAGAGACAATAATAATAACCAACCTTTACTCCAATCTCCTTCTTCATTGCCCTCAGCACTGTGTGTCGTAGAGGCCAGAAAGGACTGAGAAGTCAGTCTCTGTTTGGTTCTCAGTTTGTACCAATCAGCTTTGAGCATGAACTTCCAAAAACAGAACTAGGAACTTAACAACAAAGTTAAATATATATACTGTATAGCAGGGGTAGGCAACCTATGGCATGCATGCCAAAGGCGGCACGTGTGCTGATTTTCAGTGGCACTCACACTGCCCGGGTCCTGGCCACCGGTCTGGGGGGGCTCTGCATTTTAATTTAATTTTAAATGAAGCTTCTTAAACATTTTAAAAACCTTATTTACTTTACATACAACAATAGTTTAGTTATATATTATAGACTTCTAGAAAAAGACATTCTAAAAATGTTAAAATGTATTACTGGCACACAAAACCTTAAATTAGAGTGAATAAATGAAGACTTGGCACACCACTTCTGAAAGGTTGCTGACCCCTGCTGTATAGACAGTAGTTGTGTGTGTGTGTGTGTGTGTGTGTGTGTGGCTGAAGGTATGGAGGGTAGGAAGCTTGCTAATACCATCTGTTGGTGAACAGAATATCTTTGTCACATTTGGTGAACCTGGGGAACAGAGTTTCATTTGTACAAGCTTTCTATCTGGAATTCATCCAACTGATGCTTTGGGGAGTCACCAGAACTACATACAAACTCCAAATCGGAGGGGTAGTAGGTATGAAGTGAAATAGATATGGGGTAAGGAATCTGTTGCGGCCCCAGTGCCAAGAGTGCAATATCACCGATTTCCACTAATGACTTTGCAAAAAGATGTGACAGAACTGGTTACATGTTGAGGCAGCTCAGAGATCAGCAATAGAGCTGAGTGCGATGTACCCACCACCAACTGAGCTGAATAAAGTGGTGAGACAGATTAGGACAGGCCTGCCCGAGTGCACCTCAGGACTCTGCAATGCTACTCACTGATCTCCAAACTGTGCATGGGATGTAGCGGAGGGAGAAGGGGGGAAGTGATATGTTAAAGGGACACTTGGAACAACTTCCAGATGTTCACACTGCGGGGGGTGGGGGGAGCTGAATTAATAGACAAAGATACCACGGGGATATATTTTTATAGAAATTTTTGTTTTGTATTTGTAAGGGGGATGTGTATAAAACAAATGTGTGTGTGTGTGTGTGTGTGTGTGTGTTTGAGAAGGAGATATATTCTGTAAGGCCTTAGATCAGGCCAGACAAGGACAAAGAATGAGGGAGCTGTGAGAGGCAGAGGCAGTACTTTTCACTGGTCTAAAAAGGATGGAATTAGAGATGGGAGAATCAGTCCTCACTTTCACTCATTCTCTAAACAGTATACTGTTTTGCTGTAGCAAGAAGCATGTGAAAGAGACAGAAGGAATATGAGTAACCGGAAAACACCTAATTATAGTGATCACCCCTTTTAGAGAAAACAATATGCCTGCAAAACAAATAAACCTTCTTGGGACTAGTTTTATCAATGAAGCATAGCCATATGAAACACCAGTAAAGGACTGCTATAAGGCAGGCATCAAGGTCTCAGACCATTTCATGTAACTCATGTAGCTCTGCTCCCTTTGTCTTCTCAGGAGTGCAAGATAACCAAGGGGTGGGACATAACTAGTTAATAAGACTCCTTCCCATTCTTACTCTTCATTACCATCTTGGCCAGAAGTGCTTACCTAGTGTGCACAACACACACACAAACACATAATGTGCACAAACACCTCCCTACCCCCTCATCATTCTTGCACTTCAGAAAGAACCTTATACTGTTTACTCAGGTCCCTTCCCACCCTTACAACTCCCACCCTTCCAGGAGCATTTGGGAGAGACTGCAATACTCCTTCGGGTTCGCCACTTCTGTCAAGGATACTACAGAAAGCTGGTTCAGTATTTTGTCAATAACAACCGGGGTGGGGTGCAGTGGAACACAACACAAGTCACATCACTGCAGTCCCATTCTCCATTATGGCTTTTCCAGTACTGCTTTCTGTTGCTGATCCTGAGTTGTATGAGCATCTGTAGTCTAAAATATTAGCTTTAATAATAATACAATAATGCTTTTTAGTCAATACTCGTCATCCAGAGATCTCAAAATTGGGTAAGTATCATGACCCTTGTTTTGCAGATGGAGAAACTGAGGCACAGGAGATAACATGACTTATCAAAGTCACAAAGAATTCTTCTTCTTATTATTATGGTGATTCTTAGTCTTTGGGTAGAATGGAAATCATAGAAATGTGCGGATTAGAAGGGCCAGTGATCACTATAATTCTGCTCGAAGCAGAATTAAGTATCCTAGACCATCCCCTGATAGATGTCTGTCTAGTTCTTAAAAACCTCCAATGATGGGGATTCCACAACCTCCCTAGGCAAAGTGTTTAACTACCCATATAGCTGGAAATTTTTTCCTAATGTCTAACCCAAATCTCCCTTGCTGCAAACTAAGCCAATTATTTATTGTTCTACCATTGGTGAACATTGAGAACAATCATCACCATCTTATTTATAACAATCTTCTACATATTTGAAGATGTTATCATGTTCCCTCTCTGCCTTCTCTTCGCATCCGATGAAGTGAGCTGTAGCTCGCGAAAGCTTATGTTCAAATAAATTTGTTAGTTTCTAATGTGCCACAAGTACTCCTTTTCTCCTCTCAAGTCATGGCCCAGGGCCCCATTACACTGGGTGCTGTACCAAGAGAGGCAGAACCAAGGATAGAACCAAGGAGTCCTGTTTCTTCACTTTTCAAGAACATTGTTTATATTAAAAAAAAACTGTTTAAAGTCATTTGATTGATGGCCCATCTTTGAAGTCCTCTGGGTAGCCCCTCAACAAACAGAACAGTGCAAGTTTCCCACAGAGGTATGTCTACAGTGCAAACAGACCCACAGCAGTGAGTCCCAGAGCCTGGGTGCGACTGATTTGGACTGCATTATGGGGTTAAAAATAGTAGTGTGGATGTTTGGTCTTGGATTGGAGCCTGAGTTCTGAAACCCGGCAACAGAGCCCTGGCTCCAGCCTTTGAGCCTGAGTCAGATGCCTTGGGTTCTGAGACTCACTGGCACAGGTCTTTTTTTGCCATGTAGACATACTGATATGGATCCAATAGTGTGTGTGAACCCTGACCTCTAGGGGTGAAACAGGCACCAACTCCATGGGTGCTCTGGACTGGAGCACCATGGAAAAAAATAGTGAGTGCTTAGCACCTATTAGCAACCGCATGGATCAGCTCCCCTCACCCCACACCAGTCCTCCCTCCCAGCGGCGGGCCCCTCCAATCAGCTCCCCTCCCTCCCCACCAGGGCCTCCCACCCGCCAGTGATCAGCTTTTTCGCGGTACAGGAGGTGTGTGGGAGGGGCGGAGGAGAAGTGGGGGCAAAAAGAGGCAGGGGAAGTGGAACGGGGTGGGAAGAGGCTGGACAGGGATGAGGGTTTGGGGGAAGGGGTGGAGTGGGGCTGGGGCCTGGGGTGGAATGTGGATCGAGAGCCCACCCAGGAACACAGGAAGTCGGCACGTCTGGCCCAGTGAAATAGGAAAGCACAGTCCAGTGTCCATGCCTGTTCAGTCCTTGGCTTCTGCACTGACGCTGTCAACAAAAGAATCCATTACAGACACTTGTGATGGCAGGTTTTGTGATGTTTACATTTGTTCCTTAGGAACTGCCTGAAACCCCAACTCCTTTAAAATAAGATACTGTACAGTAATGGCTCTCAGCCACTTCCATAATGGTGCCTGATTCACACAACTGACCTAGGGTCCATGTCTAATTAGTAATAACCTGAGCCATTTCTTCTGACTGGAGCTAGGCAAAATAATTCACAATTAATAATTTATGGATGAATGTCGCCTCTTTTACGTTTGTGAATTATTCCTGGGCAGATTGTAGATTCTTCTCAAACTAATTGTTATTTGAAATCATTTGCTGATGCAAGTAGTAGTTCTGGTCTGTAACTCTTTCTCAGGAGCAGTCCATTGTGAGTATTCAGAATTCAAGGTGTTTGGTTGGTTTTTATTGAACACATCCATCAAATGGCATGTTTTTCTCTTCCTGGTAGGATGTGTATATTTTTAGTGCAATTACTTTATCTTTTCAGTGCAATTACTGAATTTTATTAATTTAAAATTCCCTTTCCACACATTCAAATGTGATGTTTCCATGAACCATTCTTCTGGTGAATATGCGTAGTAGGACATTCATGGAAAACAGACTCAAAAGGGGTTCAAAGTCAATGAAAACAAATCCATTTCAAAATTCAAATGAGCATGGAATAATTTATGCGTGTGTGCAAAATTTGCCCATTTCTACTCCTGTCCTCGTGTTATTTTAAAAGGAACGAAAATGTGCAATGTGTATAGAGAGCCTCATGTGGTGTAAATGGGATGCAGCTGTACAAAATCCATGGACCTGTGCCCATTTCCAGCAGGCGACAGTCTGGCACAAAGAGGTTCATTTAGGTCCATATTGTGAAACCGTTTCTCACACTGGTGAGCATTTTTCTCACATGAGCAGTCCCATTCCTCTTAAGTGTAATCTGCAAAATGATGATCCCAGTTGAAAACTAAGCAGGAAATCATACTCTAAGACAAACACAACCCCATGTAACTCTACTTGCATCATTGACTCTAGTCTAGGGTAGCCTACTGTATCAAATTTCAGGATATGTGTTTTGTGATGGGCCACATCTTGGCTAGTATCAGGGGGTAGCCATGTTAGTCTGTATCCACAAAACAACGAGGAGTCCTGGTGGCACCTTAAAGACTAACAGATTTATGTGGGCATAAACTTTCATAGGTAAAAAAATCCACTTCTTAGATGCATGGAGTGTGAAAATTACAGATGAAGGCATTATTATACTGACACGTGAAGAGAAGGCTAAGCTACTTGGGGAGGGAATCAGGGATCTGCAGAGTTACAAGCCTGAGTTGCAGCTCCTTTAGCTAAAAGTCTGTAACAGAGTCATCCCCTGTGTAGACTGGGCACAGAGAGGATCTGTCACACACTCACCAGTGAGTTACGTACGCAAGTGTGTGTCAATCCACACAGTATTGTTTATGGCTCTAAGGATTTCAGTGGTGCTGCACCAGGAATGAATTCAACTCATACGTGCCTTTGGTAGCAGGACCATGAAGGCATAGGTTACTTATGCAGTAAGAACCACAATGGACAGGAAGCAGCAAAGAAGATTCACAGAAAAAAAGCCTGATAATGAAAAACAGGGATCCGGCCCTGGTGTGGCGCCTCCAGATAAGTAGTTTAATTGCCAACCTGAAGTGCTGGAGGGAGGGGAAATCTAAGCTAATTAAAAGATTAAAAAGATAGTTTTTTCTCAAGTGGCAAAATAGAAGGAATAGATGAGTCTGCCCTGGAGAAAAATGAGCAGAAAAGAACTGTGAATGTTGTGAAAATAATCCATTAGGCCTGCCCTTATCGAAACGTGCCTTTGCCAATGCATCCAGCCCTGTATTTCCATGGCAACGGGGTCTACTGTCAACAGAGAAGCAAGTGTTTTATCAGGGATGGGCCCAAACACGTAAAAGCCATTTCGATTTGGGGGCAGCGTGATCTTCTCTAATCAATACTGCACACATAATAATTACACTCGCCACTTTTTTCATAAATCTTCACTTTTTCCTTTCATTTCCTGCAGCTTGACATCACTGTGAACTGTAGCCAGGTTTAAATTTCCTGCTGTTTTTATCCCCCACCTTGTCTCTATCTGCAACACACAGGTGCTTCGTGCAGTGGTATTACTATTGTAACTCATTCAGTTATAATGTCCTAACAGGTGGGATTAGCCCATGTTGAAACACCTGCTGGTCTTCAAGGAATCATCCAGTAAGACTATCCACAAAGATACCATCCTAAATGCTGGTCATGGCACAGGCTGGTGGTACTAACCAAATGGAGGCTCTAGAGTCTCTGTCTCATGGATATATTTTCTATGAGATGTTAAGACAAAGCTTCTGACAACTCTTGGCTCTCAAAGAACTTATGGGACTTTTTGTGAGAGTTAAGATGTTCATTCTGCTGTCCGAGTCATATCAGCTGGAGCATCCTGCCTCCCTAAACTTTTCCTGGAGTTCCAGTTAGATATCTCCTTCTTGACTTCCTGTCTTAAACTGATGTGTGGCACTGCAGTTTGATAAACAACTGCTGGGTTCCCACTAGAAGCTGCTGCATTTCATTGGTTACTCAAAGGGTGGGTGAGTGGGTGTATATGTAGAGAGACGATATAAGAGATTTAGACATTGATCTCAATTTTCCATTAAAATTAGAGGTAACTAGATGTCTAAATCCCTGATATTGCTTTTGTTGGATGGGTACTAAGCTGTGCACTACCAACCAGTGAATAGCCCTAAGACGCTACCCCCAGTGGCCAATATGTCCCAAGAGTCCACTTATGGCACTCTGGGGACAAAGAGGGGACTGTTAGGTGAGAAAAGTTAAACATGAAGCGGTTAGGCCAACCGAACCAAAGTCAGGCCAAGAAAGGCTGCTGGGAAAGTCCCTGAAAGTAGAATGAAGGAATACTTGTTTAAGGTACAGAGAGTGAGAAAAAAGGAAAGGCCTGCATTCCTGCATTTTTGTACCAGATGTACTGGGAACAGTCCTGAGATATGGGGGGGCACTGTTTTCCACTCCCTGTTTTTGTGTTATGTCTGTTCTTAACTCCTCGTCTCCTGGTTGACACCCATACCGATAAGAAAGTTAGTGAAGCATTACGATTTGCTAAAAGTTATCTACAATAAGGGGGTAGAAGTGCATGCATAATAGAAAAGAGGATTTTAACTAATATAGGGAGGGGTGGGCTGCTTATGAATAAATCTGTGACGTGACGGGACTGTCTATAAAACCTATTTAGTTTTACTTAGAGGCTGCTGGTTCTCTTTGGAGACAGGCTGCTCTCTATTGTTGTGTGCACTCTTCAATAAAGAGCTTTGTGTTCAGACCTTGCTGGTGTTGCCTGTCTCTCTCCAGTCAGACAACGAACCGTGCCGTCTTGGGTTCAAGTCCTCAACACTTTGAAAATCTCAACAATATTCCATAATATACTTTGGAATGAAAGTTGCTGGAGAAATGTAGAATAAATATCTTTATATTCTATTATTATGAAAACTAGGCTTAAAGTAACGAACTCTTTGCTGCTTTGATATCATAATGTTTTACTTTGCCATTTGTGGAAAGCTTTAAAAGCATATTTAATCTCTACATTCCCATGGAGAAGTATGGTTTTATGAGCATAAGCAAAATCAGTTCTGCATTTGCCATTTTTAGATATTATAAATAGAGGAGGCAGAAGGATTTTTCCTCGCTGCAAGGTGTTGTGTTTGAAAGGTACGTGAGGGTCAGAGGATGCAGAGCTTGGGTGTTCACTGGGTTGTTTTTAAATATTCAGTAAAGTGTTTGGCACCCAAATTAATTTCCTGGAATTGTAACTGAATGGGGGGCTTAGATCACTTTTTAGCTTTTCAGCATTCAGCACCACAGTAGAGGAAGGAAGCTAAAGGCGATATTAGCATTAGTATCATTTTAACATAAGTTAATGACTCGCATTTAGATGGTGCCTTTCATTAAGAAAAATCAAAAAGGTATTTACAAACTGATTTACCAGCTTTGGGCCTGATTCACCCCCACTTTCACTGGTTTTATTTCAGCGTAAGATGATTGACTTCAGTGTAGTTACTCTTGATCTATTAAATGAAAGACCAGAACCAAGCTCTGTACATACAGCACAGACTTCATCCACCTAGGATGGAATGCAGCAACTCTTTAATAGTGAATGATGATATTACACAACAGTTTAGGACAGGATGTAAATTAGATCCAATCTGAGACATCTGTCTATATATCATCAGTCTGTGTATGTATGTCTAATCATCTGTTGGCCTGGCTGCCTAATCACTTGTGGTAGGTAGTTCCCTTTGGTATAAGTGATGCAGACATACTATCTTGATAGTGTCCGATCTTGCAAGCTGTACAGGATTGGGCTGATTCAGTACTTGGATGGGAGACTTTCAAGAAAGTCAAAGAGTTACTGCTATTTTGATTCTTCCAGAGACAGGTTCAGTTTGAGTACTGGGAGAAGGAAGGTTTAGGTCATTCCTTATTTTATCCGAATTCAGTTGTCTCAGTGCAGAGACATACCCCTTTCTCTTGAGTGCTCTTTCTGTATCTCTGTCTGGTACAATGAAGCCCAAGCTAAGAATTTGACATTCTCCTGAGCATTTTGGGAACACCTGATGTTCTCCAACCACTGGCAAAATAATTAAGAAAGTGGGTCATGGGCTAGGAAGAAAGAGGTTACCAGTATTTCTGGAGTGGATTCCACAGGAGCTACTTTCTTGAGTTGGTGACCAGACTCCTTCCCCTATAGAATGAGCTGAGCCTACTGGAAACTGTTCAGGTGCAATCATAGCCCCTGCATGATCATATGACAGAGAGGACTATTTTCTGATTGGCTTCTCATTTATTTGAATGGGAAAGGTGGGTGGAGTGTGAACATTCAGCCAGAGTGCCTTTCCTCCTAGATTTGCCCTCCTTTCTTTTCCCTGGTTTCTCTTTCCGTTCTGTCTCTTTCTGTCTTCTTCTCTACTAGAACAACACCATAAATTAATGTAGGATTCAGTGACAGGACATACAGAGAGGTAAAAGTGACTAATCTAACAAGACCCTCTCTTGCAGGTAGTAGTAACAGTTAGAGTAATGGAATGAAAGAAGAAGAGATTTTAGGGAGGTTATCTCAGGTGCTTGTCTGCCGCCCTGCCTCTCCCCAGTTAAACCTTGATTCAGAAGCTATGCTAGGACTGAGCCTTCACACTGATGCAGCCTGGCTGAGGCTGACAATTTCAGCCCAGCTGCCAAATAAAGGACCCAAGACTTGATGCTGACATACCGATCTCCTCCCTGGCTGAACGAGGCCCAACACAAATTCTGTTCCCATCTCTGACTTCTCCTTCAGGAGCATCATTAGCTATGGGGGTAGGGGGGCAATTACCCACAGAGCTTGGTTTGCTCCTCCCCCTGCCCAACTTTTCAAAGGTCTATATACTCCATTATGTTTTCCACTTTTTGCTGCCATCCCCCAACCCCGCCTTTGTAGAATATAATATAATCACATATAACATTCTATGTGCTGACACAACTTTGCCTTCACCCCCTCCCTGTTCCCGATCCAATTTTTTCTGAAATGATGCTCCTGTTCTCCCACTCAATGAATTTTATCAATAGCTATAGCTAGAATTCCCCCCTCTCCCCATGTAAAGTAATTATGAGAAGAGTCTTCATACACAAGCAGGAAAAATGGTTTCCAATTCAGCAGTGTGAGTTGTCATTCTGTTCCCTGAACAAGGATGCTGTGCTTTTAAAGGAGGCGGAGCTCTGTTACTCAGGTGAGTGGGAGGGGCTAAACCCTGAGCAGCTTTGTTGAGGGAGCAGCTGCTGAGCAAATCACTTTTTGGAGCTAGCGGAGCTGGCTGTGTGCATCCTTCCTCATACTTTATACTTGGGAAAGAAGCAGGAATCTCTGAGACAGTCAAGGGTTGTAGGAAAGAAGATGCTCTTTAGGTACTGATGGAACCCTGATTGTGTAGGTCAGTAAGGCATCAATCCTGCAAGGTGCTGAGCACCTTCAATTCCCACTGAAGTTATGGGAATTTGCAGATGCTGGGCACCTACTAAGATCAGGCCTTTAAAGGACTGGAAAATGCTGCAACTGTCTCTATATTTGGGTAACTCCTGGGTTTCCCCTTGCTGGGATGAAACCTGCTGTGTTTTAGCCACCTGCCCTCCTCGAGAATTGTATCTTGTTTCCCCACACGCCATCTTGTGTTATAGAGTGTTCTGGGATTTCACTGGGAAGCATATTCAGCTGTACCAATATGCTTTTGGAATTTTTAGTCCTTGAAGCAGGAATCCTCATAAATACAGGCTTCACAGAGTTCTAAAAATATCTCCCCAATTCACTGAAATCCAGGGAGGTTTTTGTCTGCCTTTAGGGTTTTCGGTTGAGCAGGGATATTAATTAGCTGCTATGCATACGTTCGGTTATTAGTACAAAGGTTAAAGGCAACCTGGCCCAGTAGACTACTGATTACAAAGAGCAGATGCTGATCCTCGGTATGGCAGAAATAGATGGGTGTGCAGTAAATCTGCTCCTTGGAGAAGTGAACTGGGAACCAGGACTCCTGGGTTCCATTTCTGCCATCGATTCACAGTGTAGCTTGGAGAAAGTCACTTAACCTGTCTGTGCCTTGGTCCTAAGGATGAGAACCTCTCAGGAATTTTTATGGGAATTAATTCATATCTGAAAAGCACTTTGGGATCCCTGAATGAAAGGAGCTAAATAAATGCAAAATACTTTATTGTTTTATTATCTCCCTTATAGGCTAGAATGAGGACGCCTTGCTATTCACACAATTAAGTTTCTACAGCTGCAGCCTCTTAAGAAGTTAATATATGCTGCATCTTCACATCTAGGTATGGAGAGAGACCCCAGCCCTCCCACCCATCATTTACTTCTCCCCCCCCACCCCATGCTCTCTCTTGCATTAATAGCAGTGATGGCATTAAAGTAACTTTATCTCTTTGGTGCACACATATAAAACTCAATGGCGGGTAGTATTATGAGGCTTATTGCTGAGTGCGTAATGACTGCATCTTTTTTGGATGAATGAATTCAGTGGGTGACAGGTATGTAATTCATGGCTTTGTAAAAAGCTTTGAGAGGAAGTGTATGAAATGTACTATATAAATGCAATACACTGCTCACTTTAAAGACTGTGGGTTGAGTCATAGTCAGGGTAGGTTTGGGAGAAGGGGATCATAAATAGCAGAAGAACAGAAGGTTTCTCAGGGTAATGATGACTGGAGATTTATGCAGTGGTTGCTTAAATGTACCCACTCTATTTAGGTACTATATAGCCCTCATTACTGGAGCATCTGAGTGCCTCACAAACATTAATGAATTTATCCTCACAATACCACATAAGCCAGGGAAGTATATTTCCTCACTTTTACAGATGAGGAACTGAGGCAGAGAGACTTTAAGTGACTTCTCTATTGTATGCACAGGAAGTATGTAGTGAAAAACTATGGATTGAACCCAGAGTTCCTGAATTATGCCCCAGTACCTTAAAAACTGTCCTTCCTCTCTGCCCCCATATGAATGGATAGAGGTATAGCACGCCATGACTTCCACCCAACACATAGAGGTGGGGATGTGGTTGTTAAATGTACAAATACCCCATTACATCAAAACAGAGTTGTTGTGGGTAACCTCTCCTCTCAAGGGTTGAGACTTATCCAGTCTTTTCCCTTCTGGACACACAGGGTCCTAGCGGGTACAACTCCTTGGTCTTCAGTGAAGTTGCACTCATGTATTCCAGTGGTTAATCTGACCCTCGGAGCCATATGACTGAATGGACTAGCTTCAATAAATTTGAAAGGATGGATTTGGCCAGTAAGGACTAATATGTCACAGGGATAATAGGAGAATATTTGCTGAGCCTGTTAATATTCATGAGTGGCCAGCACTGCCATTAGTTATTTTGCTATAGTATTTTGGAACTGCAATGATAACATTTATTAAGCCTGGAACTTTCAAAGGTTCGGAGGGAGTTAGGTGCCAGTGGGATTTGGGTTCCTGATTCCCTTGGGCAATTTAGAAAATCCCACCCTAAATGTTCAGCACCAAACTAGCACCCAGTGTTATTAAGATGACTCAATAGTCACAAAGTGCCTGCCAGAGAGAAATGTAGAACATTGGTACATTTTTGCATTGAGATGAGACTGAGCCAGAAAGTTTGGAACCCGAGATAAACTTTCCCAAATGCCTTTCTGTGTGGGGATGGAGCTAGGGACGTAGAATTTGGTTTAGCCCATTATATAGAAGTCTCCTGTCACACTGCTTTTAGGTTAGTGTAACTCTATTGTCTTGCTGTAGGTTTGTGCACATGGAACAGCCAGCCAGCCAGCCAGTCATATGGACCTAGTTGGAGCTCTACCTAGGTGGTGCTGCATCTGCAAGGAGCCTACATCTGTTTGGCTTTGCCTTGCTCCTGAAGACAGCACAATGGAGTGTCAGTCCTGGTTAGGACCTCTGGGAGTTATTGTCATACAAATAATTAAAATAATACTTAACACAAGAGAAGGGGTTTAATGGTGAGATCATGGTATGCAAATGACTGTAATGAAATCTCAAGAAGTTATGTCCTGCCTTTTATACACAACTTAGCGTGTAAGAAGGATGCCTCCCTACCTCGGCAGAGTGAATGATGGGATAGAATGGGAAGGAGCAGGATTTATTTAGTTTGTCTGAGAACTGGAGTAGGTTAGATGTTCTAACTTTTAAAGGCACATTGAAATAATGGCTATAAACAACACACAGTCTAGAAACTAATTAAACAAAGAATCTAAATCACAGCAGAATAAGTGAGAGTTTGGAGCATTTACTTGTGATTGCTCTTGGCCTTTACAATAAAAGGGACAAAGCAATAAGTTTTTCTGCTTTAAACCCCCTACTCCCATTTTACCTGCAGAAACTGTGATGACCTCTGCTGCACAGGGAATGCTAATGGCAACAGAAGCAAGCAACCTACAATACTGATATGGCCTTCATTACTTTAATATGGAGCTCCTCACAGTCTTTAATGTATTTACTCTCACCTGTGAGATAGGGCAGTGCTAGTATCCCATTTTACAGATGGAACTGAGGTACAGTGTGCCTGGGCCATCCTTTCTCTCCTAGCTGTCTACATAGCTAGTCAGTTGCAAATGTCAAGCAATTTCCCAAGAGCTCTCTTCACCTGGCAATAGGAATGCAGAGAGATGAGCTGCAGTGAGAGGTAGAAGGCAACGTGGGCTAATGGCTACAGTAGGGAAAGAGCATTTGGACACTTGAGTTCTCTTCCTTGCTTTCTCACTGTGGCCCAGATTCAGCACAGTGCTTAAGCACTTGCCTGCTTTTAAGCATGTGCTCAAAGTTAGGCGTGTGTTTATGTACCTTGCTTCATCAGTGCCTGTGTGACATCAGGCACATCACTTAACCTCTATGTGCCTTGGTTTCCGCAGTCTGTAAGGTTGTGGTAATGATACTGACTTACCTCATTGTGAGGTCATATGAGTTCTCAGATGACAGGCACTTTATTATAGGCAGGGCTGTTATTAAGGATACCCGACAAGTCCCGTTATAAGACCCTATTTTCTGTTGCTTATAACTTTGCCAAACTTTAACATTTGGGGCTGAAATTTTCCACGCCAGTTGTCTCCCTCAGGCTTCTTTTTATTAATGAATTAATTATTATTATTAGAAAATTTCAGCCAAAATAGTTTGCCTCTTTCTGAGAATAAGGCTAGGAAGTAATATTTTATTTTTCTCATGTTAAAACATTCTGGCAACCTTTTCTCTGAGAAGCGCTAGCACCCCAATGCTTTGGAGCAGGAACTTAACATTTGGAAAGGCAGTGACCTTTGCATAAGAGATGTGCCTTTAGCCACCCCACTGTAAAGTTATACAACTTTGAAAAACAACAGGGGCAGGCTGTATGAGAGCAACTGCATTATCTGCTCTCCCTGTAGTCAGCACAATGCAGGCCCATGAATGAGCATATTCTTTAGGGGACGAATGACTGAAATCTATTTTAACTTGGGCATGAATCTTTATTCTGCTCTATTACTCCCCCTTCCCCCGACCTTTCTTTTTTTGTAATCTCATTTCCTTTTACTCCTTCTCTTCCTCTTCTTCTACTTTTTTTGTCTTTATCTTTCTTTTCTTTTCCTGCCCTCCCAGCTTTTCGTTACTGTCATCTTTTTTCCCAGCCACTGAACCCTTGATGTTGTTCTAATTGACAGACAAGGTTTAAAAGCACATTTGAAGGCGCCTGTCTTTTTAAATAGGCTCCTGTCTCATCAAAAGATGTACAGCAACATTCCATTAGAGCATATCATTTGAAAATAGATTGGGCTTTTAGCAACTGCAGTTGCGTTTTTATAGTTGGTTGTTCTGCTAGGTTCTCCTCCTCCACCTCCATTTTTTAAAAAAGACATTAAAGAAATAAGGATTATTTTTGTTTGTTTGGGTTTTTCTTCTTTGAACCTCTCAGGTGCTTATGCATTCAGTTCAGTTTTCACAGTTAAGGCATGAATGTTTTGAACTGAACATGACGATGCAAAATACACAAAAAGAAAAGGAGGACTTGTGGCACCTTAGAGACTAACAAATATATTTGAGCATAAGCTTTCATGAGCTACAGCCCACTTCATCGGATGAAGTGAGCTTATGCTCAAATAAATTTGTCTCAAAGGTGTCACACGTCCTCCTTTTCTTTCTGCGAATACCGACTAACACGGCTGCTACTCTGAAACCTGTCAAAATACACAAGCACTGAAAACAATGAGGTAATGACTGGGGGAAAAAATTTGCTTTCCTCCCGGTCCCCTTTGCTGGGCAGGAATGTCCTCGTGGACTTACTATGGTTTTTTAAAATTAGGACTAAATTGTGGCTTTGCCACAGACCTGTGCAATCGGGCAGTCTGTTGCTGCACTGTCCCTGAAGTGGGCCCCAGGGAGCAGACTGTGACTCAGAGTTTCCCTCTCCTCTAGGTGGAACGAGCCCACCCTGTACCAGCCCCTGTACCTGGTGCAGTTTACTTCCCCCACTATGGCCTTGTAAGCATTTGGAGTCAGAGCCAAAGATCCATCATCCACTACTTTTTTGCCCCTTTTCTGCCCACATGTGTAGTGGGGAGACAGAGGCCCCATGGAGTCTGGTCTGTCCCCTACACTGCTACTCATGTTTAAGGTTGCTGGCCCAGGGGATTTAGGGTGCACTTTAACCTTCCTTACTCGCCTGTGCAGGCACATAGGACAGCCATGATCTGGTCCTTTATTAAATTGATACACTTACTTAATATCTCTATCCACACCAAGAGCAGGGCACGGCTGCTAGCACCACCACAATATGAAGGAGGTTCTATTAATGTTTTCCTTCCAGCAGCTGGATCAGTGGAGATTCTGGGTCAGAAGGGATGCAGCTGGCTTCTGGTAGGGGGTTGGGCAGGTGTATAGGTTGGGAGGGGAGTTGAGGTTCTCAGTTGCTGGGAGAGTAAGTGTTTTCAGTCAAGGGGGCTAGGTTTCTGGCAGCCAGGAGAGCAGTGGGCATTTTGATTGGGCAAGTTTCTGGCAGCAGGGTGGGGGGATCCAGTGTGTGTCAATCTCAGGAGGGGTTAACAAGGAAGATTTCTATCAGGTGCCAGGTGGGGGTGTCATTTGGTTAGGAAGACTGGGAGGGTTTCCACATGGGGCAGAAGCTCTGGAGCCATCAGCAGAGTCAGTCTTAGGGTCAGGCAAACTTTGCAATCACCCGGGATGCTCTTTTGCCTGTGGAATATTCTCAGCTGTGGGGTATGGCAGCAGCCAAGCAGCCTTGTAACTTTTCAGCAGGAGATGTAGAAGGGAGGACAGTGTGGGAGCATCAGTGGGAGTCTTCTGGTTTGGGAGAAGTGAGGGAAGTCATTAAAGATCCAAGAGCTCCTTTTAGTAGTCCCTCCCCACATCTTCTCCTGGGCAATATATATCTATATATCTATATAGATACATATAGTGACAAAGCTCTGTCCTTGCCTCCGTGGGTCCCACATTTCGTGGCAGATTTCACTAGCCTCAGAGGCTCACTGTGACCTTCCACATAACCCTTCTTTCTCTAGAGACAAGGGTCACAGTCTACTGAGCCATTTTCATCATAAGCCAGCGAGGGAGGTGAGGAGAAGTTATCCTTCCTTGCACAGTCTCTGTTGTCTCCCAGTCTCAGTGATTAAACAGGGGGCAAAGGTTGGGGGGAGCCAGGCACACCCTCTACTCTGGGCTCCAGCCCAGGGACCCTAATAGTATCAGCTATGGTAGCTGACCTTTTAGAGACATGACATATACAATTCCCTGGGCTACTTCCCCACAGCAGCCCTCACTTCCTCAAGCTCCACTTCACCCTTACCTCAGGGCCTCCTTCCTTGTGCCTGATATGGTGTGTACTACTCAACCTCTCCAACCGCGCAACTTCTTTCCACAACTCCTGACATGCTCACTCTCCTGACTGGCTGGGAGGCTTTTAAATAGTTTCAGCCAGCCTCTGATTGGCTTCAGGTGTCCCAATCAACTTAACATTCTCCCTGCCTTCTGGAAAATTCCTAATTGGCCCCAGGTGTCTTAATTGACCTGGAGCAGCTGCCATTTCACTTATCCGGGTACCAGGGATTGGTGTAGCCTGGAACAACTCTCTCTCTCTCCCACTGCTCTCCCATAGCCTTCTAGCTTGGAGGGAGGTGGGAAGCTGCTACTCCTGCTGCTGCTAGGTCCTAAGCTCTCCCTGCTGCTCCACTGGCTGGGCCAGACAACCCCCATTCTCTGCTACTTGGCTGCTGGACCCCCCACTCTTGGGTGCTGCTACTACTCCAACTGCAGCCCTGGGGTGGGGAGGGGGCTGCTAGCCCACTCCCCAGAGAGGAGGAGTGAGGGACCCCAGCCACTGCTGTTGTGGATACCACCACCACCACCACCACCTGAGAGGGGTCCTTTCTGCCTGCCTGGACGACCACCTGGAGTTCCTGGAGCTGCTACTGCTGCTGCAGAGGCCGCTGCCTGGAGCTGCTGAAGCCCGAGGAGGAGAAGAAGAGGATCATCTGCCAGTGGGGCAGCACCTAGAGACTTTGCAGACCACCGTGGAGGGGGCCTAAGACTGAGTAATTTCAAACTGTGCTCTTGTGGTGGGGGTTTTGACTGTGTTTGTAGGGACACAGGGGTGCGGCGTGGAGCTGTCCCCTGATCCATCTGTGTGTCCCCCCAACCCCCACCACTATTACCACCACCGCTGCCCCCTCCACCACCACCCCCACTGGCTGTATACCATCTGCCTCAGCCCCTGCCTATGGACTCAGCTGCTTGCTTGGCTTGCCACGCCTTATTTCCACCCTTTGGGCCAGAAGCAGCAGCAAGCTAAAAAAGACTTGTGCAAGTGCACATGGGGACATGTGCCCCCCCCGGACTGCCTACCCCCCAGCTTTGCCCTTTACTACCTGCCCCATTTTGCCACTTGCTTTGCCTCCTCTTTTGCTCCAGCCCCCCTTACTAGCTTCAGTTTGTTTGCCTGCCCCGCCCATTTCCTTCTGCAGCCTTTGTTTGTTTGCCCCGCCCCAGCCTCTGAAGCTAGCCCCTTGGTTTCCCTGTTCTACCCCCAGACCGCTTAGCCCCTCGCTCCGTGTGCCCATGCCCCCTCCCATGCGCTTGTGCAATTCCCCATTTCAGTTGCAACCCTCTTCACTGCACCTTCAATGTTGTTGAATCCCCCCCCATAGTGCACCAAGAGGAGCCGGAATTTCCACCTTGTGTCGGTGACTGACCCCTAACCCCTGATTGCCCCCCGTCCAGCCCACCCCTTTTGGCGCCCTCCTCCCCTGCCTGCAGCCTAGCGGGGAGGAGTGGTCGACCTGCTTCCCCTCTCCCCTCCTCCTTTTGGTGTCCCCCTTTCCTCCTTGTTCAGGATGGCGGGGGATGAGACGGGTGAGACCCCTCCAGCAGCCCAAGCTCCCCCTCCCCCGCCTACCCCTCCGTCACCCCCTCATGCTTCTACCTCCGCTGCCAAACCATCTGCCATCGCCCCCGCTGGGGCACCAGCAGCGACGGGCACCGGGGTGACCTCCACTGCTACCACATCTCTCCCCCCCTCAGATTTGGGGGGAGTCCTCCCAGCCGGCGGGAAGGGCCAGGGGAAGAAGAAGGGGAAGGGCCCCGCTAAAAAGACCAGGCCTTCCATGGCAGGAGCTGCCCCCAATGCCCCGGCCCCATCTCCAGCTGGGGCGCCCCTCCCTGCTGTTCCCTCCACCAGCTCTGCAGGTGTCCCTCCCCCGGCCCCTAGAGCATACGCCCAGGTGGCGGCAGCCCCCCCGCCTGCCGCTACATCATTTCTCCAGCCCACCGCCTCCGCTACCATCTATAGCGGCCGGGGCCCCTTTCCCACCATGACCAGGAAGCACGGCGTCCGTTGCCTCCTGGTGCCCGCCTCACCCCACGTGGAGACCTATGTGCGGGCGTTGGCGAGGGTGGTGGGGCCCACGGCCATTGTGGCGGCCTCCAAAATGTATGGCAAGGTCGTCTTCTTCCTAGCATCGGAGGCCGCCGCCCAGGAGGCGGTGGAGAAGGGCCTGGCGGTGGGGGGCGTGTTCGTCCCTTTAGAGCCGCTAGAGGACCTGGGCGTCCGCCTGGTCCTGACCTCCGTCCCTCCTTTTCTCCCCAATGCCGCCCTGTTACCCGCCCTTTCTACCTTGGGGAAGCCCATCTCTGTCATCAGCCCTCTCCCGTTGGGCTGCAAAGACCCCGCCCTCCGTCACGTCCTCTCCTTCCGCCGGCAAGTGCAGCTTCAACTGCTGCCGGCGGCGCGCGACGGAGAGGCACTGGAGGGGTCCTTCCTAGTCCCCTACCAGGGGTCCCGTTACAGGGTGCATTATTCCACCGGGGAGGCCCGGTGCTACCTCTGCCGGGCGATGGGGCACGTCCGGAGGGACTGCCCCCTGGCCCGGGAAGAAGGGGCACCCAGGACCCCCGAGCCCCGGCAGGGCACCGGCCCCGTCATCGCCGACGCCCCTGGCTGCCCGGCACCTGAAACCGCCCCTCCTCCTTCACAATCCAACATTGCTCCCGCTCAGGCCCAAGGGGCACCTCCCCCACTATGCCCAGACGAGCGGGAGAACCCCGCCCCCGCTGCTTGCAATCTGGCGGGGCCTGTGGAGGAGGGTGCGGCAGGGACAGCGCCAAGCATGGGAGAGGGCCCGCCCCAAGGGGAATCTTCCCTCCCTTGTGCTGCCCCACCGTTACCCCCTCGAGTCCCTGAGCCGTCGCCTTTGCCCCCTGACACAACCCCTGCTAGCCAGCCCCCGGATGATGCCATGGAGGGCTGGGTCCTAGTCCAGGGGAAGCGGGGCAAGCGGAAGGCTCGAGCTCCGCTCCTCCCATCTGATGTGGAGGCCCCCCGGAAGACCAGGAAGGGGGGCACCGATGCCGAGCCTTCCGCTCTACCCACGGGTGTGTTCCATCCACCAGAGCCGGCTGGGGAAGACGTGGCAGCACTGGAAGGCGGTATCTCCCCTCCACGGGAGTCCCTCCCCTCCAAGACCCCCGAGGCACCATCTGAAACCCCAGTGTGCCCCGAAGTAACCATCGCGTCAGGTGCCGGCGGGGAGAATCCCGGGGTAGCGGAAAACAATTTCCCCTCTATATATGAGGAGATCGAGGCCCTGGGTCTGACCCCGGTCACCCAGGGGGAGGACGATCCTATGCCAGCGGGCCTCGATCTGGGCGACTTCTTTCCAGCCCCCTTTTCCCCATACTCCCTCCCCGTAACCGTCGCTTCTGCTCCCACCTCCGAGGAGCCCCTGGACTCCTCCATCAACCCGGCTGCAGAAGGCACCCTGCTGAGAGCCACCGAGCCAGTTGAGGCGACGGCCAGTGCCACGCGGCTGGAACCTGAGCCACCAGGGGCATCCCTCGCTGGTGAGGAGCATTCGACCTCCTTTCCGGGAGAGGACCCTACAGAAGAAAGTCCACCTCCTGATGCCGTGGCTGCCAAATCCACCAGACAGCTTGCGCCCGGCATCGGTGAGAGCCCTCTCCCGACCCAGAATCTCATCTCTACCCCTGCCCCTGCCCTTCTGCCGCCCACCTCCCGAGATATTATTGCCACCCCTGGGACAGTCTCCTTCCCCTTTCCAACAGATGACTCCCAGGGAATGGCCTTTGTGTTTGCCCGTCCCGACCCACCAGGGGCTGCTATCCTCCCTCCGCCGCCCCCTATCGCCCCAGCATTCAGGTCAACCCATCAAGAGCCCCGTCGGGGGTCCGCACCCTGTCTGCCCGTCCCGCTGGGCCAGGGGACTGTACCAAGGGCCCCATCGGGAAGCAACCAGACCATAACCCCAGCCCCCCATGCGCTGCGAGAGGAGTTGCGGGAGTTCCTAGAAGACGTCCGTGGCTCCCGCAACAAAGTCCAGCTTGCCCTCCAGCGATGGGGGGACTTTAATCAAATCCTCCGGGCCGCAAGGGCCCTCATGGGGGAGGGGAAAAGGACCGGGAGACAGGGCGCCGCGGCCTACCAGCGGGTCCGCCACTTCCGTGACTCCTTACTCACCTACGGGGTGGGTCACGGACTGCTACGCGGCCCGCCGGGAGCCACGAGCATCCCTGCCGGCGAGGATCCCCCCCAGCCCTCCTCATGGCACCCTTTACCATCGCAACATTGAACACCCGTGGCTGTAAGATGGGTCTCCGCAGGTCCCAGGTGCTCTCCTTCCTTCGAGAGGGGAGGTACTCTGTGGTTTTCCTGCAGGAGACCCATACGGATCCGACCGCCGAAGACAGCTGGCGGCTGGATTGGGGGGACAGGGTCTACTTTAGCCACCTCACAGTTCATACGGGTGGAGTGGCGACCCTGTTCTCCCCCGACCTACGGCCCGAGGTGCTGGGGGTCGCCGAGGCTGTGCCGGGTCGCCTGCTGCACCTCCGGGTCCAAATGGAGGGGCTCGTAGTCAACCTCGTCAACATCTATGCCCCAGCAGCGAGCCCGGAGCGGCTGCAATTCTATCAGCAGGCATCCGCCTTCCTCGGCACCTTGGATCCTCAGGAGTGCCTGGTCCTGGGAGGGGACTTTAACATCACCCTTGAGGAACGGGACCGCTCGGGAACCGAGAAGAGCCAGGCCGCCGTGGCCGTCCTCCAGGAGATAGTCGAACACCACTCCCTGGTGGACGTCTGGCGCGACCACCACCCGGATGACGCTTCCACGTTCACCTTTGTCCGGGTGGAGGCCCATCGGTCGCGCCACTCCCGGTTGGACCGCATTTATTTATCACGCTTTCATCTTACACGAGCCCACTCCTCCAGCATCCGGCCGGCCCCATTTTCGGACCATCACATAGCCACCGTGACAGCCTCCCTCTGCGCGGAGAGGCCGGGGCCGGCCTATTGGCATTTTAACAACAGCTTGCTGGAGGATGCGGGCTTCGTGGCGTCCTTCCGGGAGTTCTGGCTGGCCTGGCGAGGGCAGCGGCGTGCCTTTCCCTCGGCACGGCGGTGGTGGGACGTAGGGAAGGTGCGCGCCCGGCTCTTCTGCCGTGACTACACCCGGGGCACCAGCCGACGGAGGGATGCAGCGATAGAGCAGTTGGAACGGGAGGTCTTAGAGCTGGAGAGGCGTCTGGCCGCCAGCCCCGAGGATCCACCCCTCTGCGGAGCGTGCCGGGAGAAGCGGGAGGAGCTCCGGAGCCTCGAGGACCATCGGGCCCGGGGTGCCTTTGTTCGATCCCGCATCCGTCTCCTTCGGGAGATGGATTGCGGCTCCCGCTTCTTCTATGCCCTGGAAAAAAAGAGGGGGGCTAAGAAACATATCATCTCCCTACTGGCAGAAGATGGCACCCCCCTCACGGATCCGGTGGAGATGTGCGAGAGGGCGAGAGCCTTCTACGCAAGCCTTTTCTCCCCGGAGCCGACCGATCCTAACGCTTGCAGAGTGCTGTGGGAGGAGCTCCCGACGGTCAGCGTGGGCGACCGAGACCGGCTAGAGCTGCCCCTCACTCTGGCCGAGTTCTCGGAAGCCCTCCGTCGCATGCCCACCAATAAATCTCCGGGCATGGACGGGCTGACCGTGGAGTTCTACCGCGTGTTCTGGGACGTCCTGGGCCCAGACCTAGTCACCGTCTGGGCCGAGTCTTTGCAGAGCGGGGTCCTCCCTCTTTCGTGCAGGCGAGCCGTGCTCGCCTTATTGCCGAAGAAGGGGGACCTCCGCGATTTACGAAATTGGCGTCCCGTCTCGCTCCTCAGCACGGACTACAAAATCGTGGCAAAAGCCATCTCCCTGAGGCTAGGGTCCGTGCTGGCGGACGTGGTCCACCCAGATCAGACCTACACCGTCCCGGGCCGCAGCATCTTCGACAACCTCTATCTGGTCCGGGACCTATTGGAACTTGGGTGTAGGGATGGTCTGTCGTTCGCCCTCCTGTCCTTAGATCAGGAGAAGGCGTTCGACAGGATGGATCACGGGTATCTCCTGAGCACTCTGCAGGCGTTTGGCTTCGGACCCAGGTTTGTGAACTTTCTCCGGGTGCTGTATGCTTCCGCAGAGTGTCTGGTAAGGCTCAACTGGACCCTGACCGAACCGGTCAGCTTCGGGCGAGGAGTACGGCAGGGGTGCCCCCTCTCAGGCCAGCTGTAGGCTCTGGCGATCGAGCCCTTCCTCTGTCTCCTCCGAAGAAGGTTGACAGGGTTGGTGCTGAGGGAGCCGGAGCTGCGGCTGGTCCTGTCGGCGTACGCTGATGACGTGCTCCTCATGGTCCAGGACCCGGGCGACTTGGTGCGGGTGGAGGCTTGCCAGGCCATCTATTCAGCAGCCTCCTCTGCACGGGTCAACTGGGTCAAGAGCTCTGGCTTGGTGGTAGGGGACTGGCGGCAGGCGAGCTCCCTCCCACCCGCACTTCAAGCCATCCGGTGGAGCACGGGTCCGCTGCTCTATCTGGGCGTTTACCTTTCTGCCACGCATCCCTCTCCGCCGGAGAACTGGCAGAATTTAGAGGGCGGGGTGATAGAGCGGCTCCGGAAATGAACAGGACTACTCCGGTGCCTCTCCCTTCGAGGGAGAGCGTTAGTTCTTAATCAACTAGTCCTGTCCATGCTTTGGTACCGGCTCAACACCCTGGTCCCGGCCCCGGGTTTCCTGGCCAACCTCCGGACATCGATTCTGGAGTTCTTTTGGTCAGGACTGCACTGGGTCCCTGCAGGGGTTCTCCATCTACCTGTGGAGGAGGGAGGGCAGGGCCTAAAATGTCTGCTCACTCAGGTCCATGTCTTCCGCCTCCAGACCCTGCAGAGGCTCCTTTATGGTGCAGGTAGTCCGGCGTGGAGCATACTGGCGCACGCCTTCCTGCGCCGCTCCTGAGGGCTCCAATACGACCAGCAGCTCCTTTATCTCCATCTGAGACGTCTTCCGCGAGACCTCTCCGGGCTGCCAGTCTTCTACCAGGACCTCCTTCGGACCTGGAAACTATTTACAATGACCAGGTCCGTGGCAGCCACCAAGGGGGCAGATCTCCTCTTGGAGCCCCTGCTACACAACCCCCAGCTCCGTGTGCAGGTGGCGGAGTCCCACTCGGTGCACCAGAGGTTGGTCCTGGCAGAGGTCACAAGAGTCGGAGACCTCCTGGATTATGACCGGGGAGACTGGTGGATCTCCTGATGCTCGCTCAGTGCATGGGGCTTTCCAGACCTTGTACTCCCCGGCGCATACTTCAGGAGGTGAAGGCCGCTTTGCCGCCTGATGCTCGGGTTCATCTCGACCGGGTCCTGCACGAGGGCATGCCCCGCCCACCCACTACCCCAGGCCCGCTGGACCTTTTAATTGGACCCCTGCCCCGTGGACCCAACCGACCCCTTTACCCCTTCACTAGAAGCCGGCTGCACGAGATGCAGCCGGTCTGCTTTCAAACCGCGCCAAGAAAACATCTCTACACGCTCATGCTCCACAACCTTCACGCCCGCATCCTCGTGTCCCGCCCCGATACAAAATGGCGGGACCTCCTGCCACCTTTGGAGGGTGAGGAGCCCCGGTGGGCCAGTCTATATTCCACCTTAGTCCCAAGGCCCGCCGGGGATGTCAGTTGGCGGCTCCTTCACGGAGCCGTGAGCACGGGTGTGTACTTGGCGCGGTTCACTTCAATCCCAGACACCTGCCCCTTTTGCGGCGTGAGGGATACCCTGGCACATGTATACCTGGAGTGTGCCAGCTGCAGCCCCTATTCCGGCTCCTCACCAATATTTTATTACGCTTTTGGTTGCACTTCTCCCTTCACCTTCTCATTTATGCACTCCCTATCCGTGGCCCCACAAAGTCGCGGGATCTCCTGGTCAACCTCCTCCTGGCTCTATCTAAAATGGCCATCTACAAAACCAGAGTGAGGAGGTTGGCCGATGGAGTCTCCTGTGACTGTGGGGCCTATTTCCGATCCTCGGTCCGTTCACGTATCTGGGCAGAGTTCCTCTGGGCGGCGTCCTCTGACTCCCTTGATGCCTTTGAGGAGCAAAGTGGGCGCTGTCCGGGGTTCTCTGCTCAGTGTCCCCGTCTGGTTCCCTTCGTTTGACCCTTTGACCGCACTCCTATCCCTGTTATTTTATTAGTTGTCCCCCGGAATTTTTTGGGCATCTAGGTCCTGTGGATCCCTCTTTTAGGCTGGGGGGCATCCTTTAGCGGTGGACGGGCTTTGCCTGCCCACTTCCCAGATCCCAATAAGACTACTTTTCTATAGCCATCTGGCCTTGCCCCGTCACTATATATATATATATATATATATATATATATATATATATATATATATACATGCACACACACACTTATTGAATATTTGCATACTGACATAGCGAATTTGCATTCTCTTAGGATATGCAATCCCTTTCCTTGCAGATGTAGCCCTAGCAAATGCTGTTCTATGTAATGATAATTACAGTACTTGTGAAATTGTGAGGCTCAGCTGGTACCCGTGCCATGACAAGCACTGATATTTGATAAACGCATCAGTTTTGAAGTGCATTTACCCACTGTTATACAAGTAGTATTTTAGCCAGTCACAACCAAGACAACATGACAATTATCATCCCCCAACCAGTAAAACCCTTATTGCTGCTCTTAGTGTCTAGTAACAGCTGGAGAGAGATGGCCCCAAGCTATGCAGTATGGATCTGGATCCCAACTTTCCTCTAAGTTCAGAGGCGCTCAGAGCTGAGGTTTTAGTTTGGGCCCCATGACACAGATATGATCAGACACAAAGTTGGAATTCAGATCTGAATTTTCTCCAAGTTTAGGGATGTTTACAGCAGACTTTTTGGTGTGCACCCATCTCTACAAATGGGGTACTCAGACCTTCTTCTAGGTGCTGGAAATCACTTGAAATCACTTGCTGAAATCACCAAGACTCCTGCCCACGTCCTGAAACCCACCCAGTCCCCCGCTAATTAGTTCATTTTGCTGGGATAATCCTTTATTTGTCTTTCCTCCTTTGATGCCCCCAAACACCCACATCACAATAACCCTCCCTCTGACTGTGGACAAGGCTCCTCCGAGATCTGCTCACTGCTCCTCTGAGCTTCAGCTACTGGGGTCAGTACAGAGTGACACAAGGTACTCCCTCCACCCTGGGGGCTGAGCAAGCTGTCTCCGACGCCCTCCTAGTCCCCTCTAGTTTATGGAGCTAAAGAAATCATTCCCTTTCTATATCCACCATTGATCAGTAGCTGGTATGTAATCATACCCCCGACCTCTGCCCCGCTATTCATTCTAGCTCTGCTGCTATTAAGTCCAAGAAAGAGGCAACCACAGCACATTCCAGCCCTGGCTTGGGAAGAGCTCAATGCTCCTTTCTTGCTATCTATGTTCTGGTTTCTTGAGTAATAGCGATAATCTGTCGCTTTGTTGCATCCTCACAATAAATGACTTCTGAGATTGATTAAAACCCCTCAGCTCGGCTCCGGCTCTGCATCGATTTTAGCTGCTGCTTCTTGCTTTGTGTACAACACATCATAGAAATCAGAGATGGAAAAGACCTATTAGGTCCCATCTAGTTCAACCCCCCCCGGGGGCCAATAGAGGATTGTTCCCCGCACAGTATTCTCCACTGATCTCTCCGGTCCAGTTTTAAATGGCTCAGGAGACACTGCTGCCAACTCTTCCCTTGAGAGACCCCTCCACAGCCAACTATAGATCTCAGTGTTAAAATGAGACTGGCTTCTCAAAACTCAGCCTTTGCTCTTTACCCTTAGATTAACTTTCACATGCAGGCAAGACATAATACTCAGACACTTCAATAGGAGGGAGCGTTAACTGGAGTCAGGGGAATCTTGAAAAGGAGAAATCTTGACGTGTGCATCGGCCCAGGACTTGGTGTATTATACACTCCCAGGACTTGCATCTCTACTCCCTTGCACCTTGTTTCATCACTGACACATGGGCAAAGTGTGTGTAAAACACTATCCAATCAGAATTGGTTATTCATATGGTGGGACCATTTTACACCTTTTTAGCCCTCACCCTCATGGGTGTAGTTTGGGGGTGAGGGTGGGGGTGGGAGTGGGGGGAAGCCTCGGACAGGCATAGAATTTGTCCCACACACACACACGCAGCCCCGTTGGCCTGACTGGTGCTGCTCCCCTGTAATGCAGAAGTCACATTATGCCTATTCTCACCCTCCCTCTGGTGCAGCTTCTTATCACTGCTCCAGCACTGCAAATAGCCAGAAAGATGGCTTCTCCCTCACCCCTAGGAATCCTTGTGCATAAGAGGAATCCCCAGATGGCATAAAACTGGCATAACAATTCTATGACATCATCTCTCCCAACCGCTGCACTGGGGGGCATGATCCAGCAATCCCTCCTGAGGCCATGGAGAACAGGAATAACTTACAGCAGCCCTGAGGTGTCTCTACCTGCCCCAGGGGAATGGATCAGAGGTAGGAAGAAAGCCTAATGGTGACTTACAATCACCTTTTCACCCCTCTACCCCAAGCTGTGCCAAGCACAGCTCCGGCATAGCCCAGGATCCAGCCCATTTTGCACAGATATAAACAACACCACAATGGGCAAGGCAGTTGAGAATCAGGCCCTTAGCTTCTGCATCCCTTTCCAGGAGTAAGGAGCTTCTTTGGACTTGGACACATTGCAGGACCTGTCCCTTTTCTACCAGACTGTAAAATGAGAGCAACCCATCTCACTCGCCCCGGATTGGAGAAAGCTGGGGTGTGGAGCTCGTACAGTGGAGAGAGACAGGAGCCACCTATGAAGGGGCAAGTGGTCTCAGTTGAGCAATCAGTATTTGCATGGAGGAGCATCCACTGCACGGGAAAGGGCTGTGGGTGGAGAAAGCGCAGATGAGCACCATCCCCAGGCTATTTATTCATTTCCTTTCTAGACTAATACTCAGACCTTCACGCTTGCTGTGCTTGCTCCCTTTCCAGCGCTGATCTATTACAATCAGCCGAAACAGAAAAGGGGAAAGGAAAAAAGAACATGTTCCCAGCATGTTAATCCTTCCTGTGATGTGTGTGATTTATGTTTCATCAGCACCCACTGACCCCATGGTTACAACAGCCCCTTTCCCTCATATCTGCCCATCCTGAACTGCTCTGTGCACCATTGCAATTCCTTTAAATAGCAACTACAGATTAGCACCAGTTTGTTCAAAGGCAGCACATTCTTACCTTAATGAATGAATTAATTTATGGCATTCTTTGCTTTTATAGGGACATCTGCTCAGCTGACTCCAGCCTTTTTACAAGCCTGTTCACAGATACCAGAGGGAGGGATCACTCAGCACCCAGGGAGTTTATTTAAATGCTTCCCCCCTCCAGTTGCTTTTACCCCATGAGGCTATCTACAAAGCAGAGAAGACTCAGTGGAAACACACACGTCTTGAGACTAATTCTGCTTTCAGTTACACCCCTTCAGCTGCAATGACTTCAGTAGAGTTACTCCTGATTTACATCCCTAACAATGTGAGAGCAGAAACGTGCCCTGTGTAAGTGTGTGTGTGTGTGTGTGTGTGTGTGCAAACCACGATGTTTAGATTGATTTCAGTGAGTCAGAAAAGGCTGTTTTAAGCTGGTTTGTGTTTTTTCCCCTCAATCATGAGTATGTATCTATATATAAATATATAGATATAGATATATACTCATGAATGAGGGGAAAAAACACAAACCAGCCATATATATAGGGCTTAATGGTTAGATCCAACTGGAAGTTAGGAGACTTGGGTTCTAGGTCTGACTCTTCCAGTGATGTGTTGTGTGACCTTAAACAAGTCACTCAACCATACCATGACAGTAGTAGTTGGTTGTAATCCACTATCTGGACCAGCTCTAGAGGAGGATGAGACACATACTTTACCAGTGTGTTTCACTGATATTTGCTGACAGCAGTGGAATGATGAGACTGAGGAACCTTGGGTTCCATTCCAGCCTCTGGAGGGGAGTGTTCGCTAGTGGTCACAAACATTTCTGCCTGTTCCTCTCAAACCTGATCCCTTTGGCTCCAGCCCGTCCCTGCCCTATCTCTTCCCCACTCCTCACTGCTTGACTTAGTCCCCTCCTCCTTGCCTATCCAGTGTCAGTCTCCACCTCTGATGTTTCTCATCCAGTCCTAGTATCCTTGCCCATTCAGTCCTAATCTCCCCCTCTGGGCTCTATGTCCAGCTACCAGCCTTCCCTACTCTCCCAGTCTCGATATCCTGGCCCAGTTGCCTCCCCTTGTCCTGACTTATTGTCCTCAGTCTCTTTGCCCAGCCAGCTGCAGTTATCCCTTCCTGGTTCTTCATCCAATCTGTCTCCCTTCTCCCTTGCCTCTGAGCCCCAGTTTCACATGGCTCCTTGTTCCAATCTGCTCCTTTCCCTTCCCCAAGTTTGGCTCTTGTCCCCTCTGCATTTGAATCAGACAGATGCCTCCTCTACACTTCCTGAGCACCAGTGGAGGGGGGGGCGGTTTGGGAGAGGGTGAACTGAGAGCACAGGCGAGAAAGGCTTCCTGATCTCGCTTCCAATGCATGGCCCCACCCCAGCCCAGAGAAGCCAGGAGCATCAATTACAACAGAAGAGTCCAGCTTCACTCTGTGGGGATGGCACACGTCAGTCTAGTCAGAACTCAGAGCTGTGAGAGGCTGGAGCATGCTCAGAGAGTATGGAATCTTCCAAGAGTTTAGCAGCTAAACTCTAAGAACTTTACTGAGTATCTGAGTATGTAGATTTTTGAAAGGCTTAAAACAGTGCCAAATGTGGGTATATTTTCACAGGAACAGAAAAAGGCACATCTATGACACAAAGGTCACCTCCCTGCCAAATTTCAAGTTCTTTCTCCAAAGCAATGGGGGTGCTAGAGCTTCTCAAAGAAAAGGTTGCCAGGATTTTTTTTTTTAATGGCAAAACAACATGTTTTGCCTAGGTTCAGCTTGGAAATGGCTGAACTCTTTTGGCTGCCACTTTCCAAAAAATTCAGCCAGAGGCAGATACCCAGCACGTAAAATTTCATCCCAAATGCTTGAAGTTTGGCAAAGTTAAAAGCTCCTGAAAAAATTTGAAAGTGTTGGGCAACTTGTACAAGGGATGGTGCTACTAGCCCCTCTTGTAATGAGTCTAGTGTCTAGAGAGGTTAATGATTGATGAGATCATCAGGTCTATCCCCTGCAATGCTGAGATGTAGTCCCCAGGGAGAGGCGGTAATTGCTCCTAGCTATGACTACTGATATTTTCATGATATTCCTGAGATTACAGTTTAGCTATGAACACACATTGGAGGCTCACACTTTGCATAGAACCTCCTAGCCTGACAGTAACATATTTACTATCCATTTAACAAACGGGAAAGCCAATGCTGCTATTTTTAGGTGTTTGTCCTAGTATGAAAAATAATAATATAGTGGGTTTGGATGGAGTATTTTCCCTTTCATTCGCATGACTCTAAAGCACCTTCAGTTTAAGAAATTAAATTTGACAGGTGATTAGTCCATAATGTTGTACAATATCTTCGGGTATTGGAAAGAAAAATTGAAACTGGATGGGATATTTAACTTTGAAATATCTGTTTCACATGTGGCAGAAAGGAACTTTGGTGTCTTGTCATCAGGTGCTATGTAATGCACAGGGCAGACTTATCTCAACCCCCAAATAGGTACATAAAAGAACACACTCTGGAGTGGTTACAATGAGAAATGGGCTGAATCGGGAAGGTCAAATCTGGAAGCTGATCTACATCTCATGGGCTGTGGGCTCACATATGCAGTCCACGATTGTTCCATTATAAGAATAGGCTAGAACCATAAAGTTTGAATCTGAACTTCCCTGGCTGATCTCTAGCTTCAGATTAAAAAAGGGAAACCACCCATGGGATGTACATTGCTATGTAACTGTTGCCATCTTGCTTTCTATGCCCCATTACATTTCAGGGGGGCGGGGTTGTGATACACACACACTGTGCTCTCTCTCACACACACATGGAGACTTTTCTTGTGCACACTTTTTGGTTTATTGTTTCTCTTGATCCACATGTCATTCAGACTGACAATTGCTCTTTGTCTAGGGAGAAATACAAAATCCAAATATTGCAGAGGGTCCATTTTGTGGCTTAGTCAAAAAAGACTAGATCAGACCTTCAGAAGAGCTCTGAATCCTTAACTCCTCTCCGTTGGCTAACCTGACAACAAATCAGGGGAAAAAAGAAAACAGGCTTTGTTTACCACTGAGATAAATTCCCCTCTCCTACCTATTCTTCAACATTCCCCAGCCATAATCCTCCCCCCTTTTCCAATATGTCTTTTGCTATAAAAGCCCATAAGAAGCCATGCTGTAGAGGGTAAGGAAGGGCTGTCTGAGCTGAGGATTTATAGCTGCCATATTCCAGAAAAACTCCAAAAGGGACTGAACAACTGCCCCAATCCGTCACCTACAACAGGATGAGACACTCTGAGCCTTATTACCACTGGGCTTGACAATCTGAACAGGTGTTCACTTTGCATACGGCACATCCACGAGCAGCACTGTCCGCCTAAAGAGCAGACAAAAGCAGAACTGTTGCTGAAAGGCTTTGAATTGCTTGGGAAAGGGGAAAAGACATTCAGGCTGGGTTTTAACCTGCCACAGATGTAAAACATTAGATCTTAACAAACCTTGTACCTCAGAGCAAGGTAGAGAGGCTCCTATTTCATCTGGGAGCTAACATTTTTCACCTGTAGGTCACAAGATACCTACCTAAATGCCCACCCACCTAAGGAGAGGAAAGTTATAAATTGGGCTCTCTGAGGCTATTGCTTTTTTTTGGGGGGGCAGGCCTGTGGAGTAGGTATTGTACATTAATGCTCATATTAAACAGCTGAGAAGTGAGGGGATAATCTTTCCTGGTCTTTTTAACTTTTACTGGATCCCAACACCTCTTTCTCTACCATTAGAAATCCCCTTTCAAGATAATAAAAGGAGAGCTTTGTGCCCCAAAATATCCCAGTGAAGTGACTGAAATGTTATCTTGGTATACCCAGTGACTGTAGGTTGGAATGGCTAGTTTAATAGGATTTGGTTTTGCCTATTTCTCCTCTAGCAAAACAGACAGATGGTTCTGAGTATTTTGCTATGCCTAGAAATTCTTGGCTGGATTCCCCACGTGAGTAATAATATAGCATCACTCACTTGCCACTCCAGTGCTAGATTAGAAGGGGGAAATCACAGGGAGGTAGTAAGGGGAAAGGAAAAACACACTCCAGAGAACTACAAGGTAGGGGGAAATGTTAATGGCAAGAGAAAGTAGGTAGGGTTTTTTCTCAAGCAGCCCCAGCTGGTTTTATTGTAGCTTTATATATGTGTGTGTGTTAAAATAATAAATAAACCTCATGTGCAGGATTTTTTCTTTTCCTTTTTACAAATGCTATTGAAAAGATGGGAGTGCAAAGCAGTTTAGAGCTGACATTTCAAGGAGTGGGTGGGGGTAAAAATAATGCAAGGTAAACAGGATAATTTCTACCTTCCCCCTACCTCTAGCTTGTGTGAGGGATAGATAATGGCAGCAAGAGAAAGCGATGTCTACCGTGGAATTTAGCTCTCTTTTTTTTCTTTTCTTTTCTTTTTTTTTTTTAAAGAGTGCAAACAAGCAACTGCGTGTGCCTCTGAGGCGTCTCTGCTTTGAACCTTATCAACAGGGACTGTACAATGTGGTGTTCTCTCTTTCTCCCTCTCGTCTCCTAACTTTTGAAGCAAAACGCTTACGTGCAAGGAATGTTGGAGCATCTGCCAGCCGGGAAGATAGTGGAGCAAGCCAAAGAGTAGGGAGGAGGGGGCTGCTTGCTTTTCTTTAATCAAAAAAAGAAGAAGGTGGAGGAAGAAAACAGTGGTGGAATTTTTTTCCTTCCCTAACAAGCCTCAAGAGCATAGCCTGTGTTGAGTCAAGTGGATAGTTAGAGAAGGGCTGTCCATAGGATCTTGCTGCTTCTCTTCTTTTTTTTAAAAAAGAGAGAGAGTAAGCAAGCAGAAGAGGAGAAGAATGATTGTAATAGTTGCTTTCCAGTCACAAAATCCTTTACCTGCACACTCCCCACCAGGAGACTGTATTTTTCAGGGAGTGTCTCATATACCTGTGTCTTTTAAAGAGGGCTACCTGTGTGGCATTGCTGGTGAGAATAGATAGTATGTGAATTTCTTGCTGGTTTTACATATAACTCCTCATGACAGGGTCTCTCTTGGGTACCAGCGGTTAGAAGGGGTTAGGAGTTATGCACGCAGAGACCAGAAGTTCCAGAAAAATGGTAGGTGCTCCTTGGGTGCTGAGCACTTTTGAAAACCAGGTGTCTAAAATGGAGCACTCTTGAGAATCTGTCCCCCAGTTCCTATTCACAAGAAAGGGTGATTTCACTCACTAGATTTTACATGGGCATTATCAAGAGTTGTGTGAATTAGACATGAGCTCAAATGAACCACTCGGATTTGAATGTGCCTGAACTTTGAGGAAATTTGGAACCAAATCTGGACTTGGCAGATGGTCCCCATCTATATAATGGGTAAACCAAAAATGTAACCTAAATATCCTTAAACTTTGCAGGAGCATGAATTTGAACTCAATGGTGCAAGATCCTCTATACTGTGTATAGGTCTCTGGCAACCCCCTTTCACTGTCCCCATACTCTTGTATGGTTCTCAGCTCCATTGCTGTGGCTGTAGTTGTGTATCTCCTTTGGAATGCATTTCAGATAGAAACATAGAATGAAAGGAGCCTCTCCAAAGACATCAACTGTTCCTCTAAAAGACTTCCTATCTGCACTTATTAGGGGGATGAGGGGAATAAGTAATGGATGCATTCCCGAGTAACTCATATTTTGGAGGGGAACAGGGGCCATATCCTTTGATAACATTCCCCTTTGTAAGTGCCTGGCTTGCTCTTTATGCCAGAGTTGCTAGTTCTGAAACACCAAGCTGCTGTCTGGGGCAGATATTAGATAGGCAAGTGGGTGTACACCCTTATATCCAGCTTTAAATTCATGCAAATTCTCAGACTTTCAACTCAACAACTCAAAACTAGTCCACTGCAGAAACTGCGACATGCTGGCAGCAACGAGGTTGTGAAACACAGGCGTCCTGGCCAAAGATTACTCTTAATTTCCTGTCCCCAGCCATCTACTTGTGTGTTCCAAAAGGTCATTGGTCACATGTTAGGGGTCACTATCCAACTTACTTACTGTCACACCAGCTAGCTACCAGAGATGACTGAATCAGCTACTGGGCTCCTACCATTACTATTAGATGTGTGTAGAGCAGATAAAACAAGGTAGAACTAGACTAGCAGACTGGCAGGGGACAGACAAAACTGTTGATGCCTCTAAAAGATTACAGTCTGCGCTCGACGGCAGACACATAGCAGAGACGGGATCTTAACTCAAATGCAGGGCAGTGTAGTAGATGTGGTCTGTAAGGAGGTCACTGTAAGAGCCTTGGAAAAAGAACTGAGGGATCTGAAAGAGCAGAGAGAAGATATTTGGAACAATGGGAGATGCCAGGCTGTTGTGAAGAGGTTTCCTTATCAGGCTTTGCTTGCTGTTAGCTCACAAAGGCAGGTTTTGCTCAGAAAGGAGTGAGGAAAATGTTTTCAGTCCTTCAGTGGGTAAACCGGCTTCTGGAGTCTGTTGGGTCATTTGGAGTCTGTTTCTGGTATCCCAGCTTTCACTCAACCTGTATTCCCAAAAATGATGTTAAGGAATACAAGAGTGGAGAGTATAGAGCAGAAAGGACAGTAAAGGGATGGCTTGTGTGTTACATTCAATCATCATAAATGTAGAAGTAGAAGGAGGAAGATAAGGAGACAAACCAGGAAGGAAAAAGATCCAGCAAAAGGAGAGTGCTAGTAAGGTGTCTGCCCAGGATGGATGTCAGACTGAGCCCCATTCAGATCCTCACCCTGACCCTCATCTCAGTGGGTCCTGTTTTTCTGTTCTGCTTTTTCACCCGGCTCAGCCACTTTGTGGGGATGTCAAATCGCGGCTGTTTTATTCAGATTTTCAGACAAATGCCCCTGGACTTGGCCTTTATTGTTGATGATTTGCACTAGCACAGATGGCTCCTATATGAACTGGTACTAATTGAGCTAGCACCTATCCCCGCATTTCCACACCCTGTGCTGAATGCCTTAAGATATAGAACTTCTCCACTATGTCCAAAACCTAAACCCAGAACAGTAGCTACCCTGGAATGAGAGAAGCCATGACTTCCATGCTCACTCTGTCTGCTCTAGATCACTTAATTCTCCAGCCAACTGGGCAAAACTGCATAGCTCCTCCTGAGCAAATGTTGCTACTGTTATGTCACTCCAGCGCAGGTATGCCCAAATCACATCCCAGCCTGCAGATGACTGCAGGTTTAACTCCTTCATTGCCAGATGCTCACCACAACTGCTGTGCTACTGTCATACTATTAGCATTCCATTGAAACCAATGGACTGTTAGAAGGTACTTAGAACATCTGGCAGCATAATAGGTGTGTTCTAATGGGACATCCCTGGAACATTAGCAGCATAGCAGGTGTGTGCAACATGGATGTACCTGGAATAGCTCTGTTGCTAGAACAACTCCAGAGCATCCAGGAGTTTAAAAGGTATATCCTAATCCCATGTATAGGGAATGTTTGGCAGTACCCCAGGTTTGCTCTACCTGTATGTACTGTACTTTAGTGGCATGCCAATCCCCTTCCACTTGGGTGCATCTGGTATGTTCACTAGCACAGCAGGTACATTCTACTGTATGTGTATCTAAAATAGTAGGTGTTTTCTATCTGGACATACTGTGTATGGAAAATTCAGCAGTACAGCAGGTGCATTCTGCCTAGATGCACCTGGAAAGTCTGGCTAAGTGATTAAAAGAATTGTTAGATTCTGCTTGTTATAAAATTGCATGTTATGTCATGTTTTATTTTCCCAGTAAATAAAGTCTAACTGGAAATAATAATTTGCAGCTGTAATTTCGTAACAAACAATTCTGTGTGCAATAGCAATATCCTTGACTTATATTGTCAGTAAATGGAGGAGGAAGTGCAAGGTCACACTTGAAATGACTTGTCTCTAGATAAGGATTCCAATACTAAATTAACACAAATTCATGTTCTTCAGAATGGCTGTGTCTCTAGTATAAATTCACCATATGAACCTGCCTGTAGGACCAGTTCAGACCAAAAGTACAAAAACATGTTTCCCAGAGCTGTGCATGAGTCAGCTTATATTTGCTTCACCAGGACATGTGTGAAATCAAAAATTTTCACAAGTGTTTCTGAATTTGGCCCTGGTGAGGTAGTGAAAATGGTTGTTCATGCAGATAAATATCCTTATATTTGCAACAAGAAGATAGTTTTCTGTCTGCAGAAACTGTTGAAACTAGATATGGAAGCAAACACCGTGGGCATTACTCCTTGTGTAAATAAACTCCCCTTCCAACATCTTAAAATATGTAGGAGACGTAACATGTAGCAAAGTGTGAATATTATTAATAATCATATTTAACACTTACTGTAGAGCTTTGTCTTTTTTCAAAGGGATCTTAAATGCATTCATTAATCTGCTTATACCAAATCACCTGCACATCTTGAGTGTGTTGTGATAAGAGCCAACAGCTCCATGCCTTCTTTTACCTCACGAAAAGAGGTCAAAAGTCATCAGCTATAATGGAAGTATCTTTTGCTTTTATGAAAGGGTTTGTGGTAGATTTGTGTTACAGCTGACTAATGACTGGGATCTCAGTCCATGAGGTCGCAGGAGATACCTGCTCTACCCAAACCTTTGCCATGTACCTTCTTTCTTCAGAGTGCCTGTCTCACAAACTTTGGGCCTGGTTCTCCACTGCCTTGCACCTTGTGTAGTCCTTTATCTCTGCATCCAATGGGTGTAAAATGCCACCATTGCACCAACTTCTCACCCCTTGATCTCTACATCTAAAGGGCCTTATTTTCTACTACCTTGTCCCTTATTAACATGCACATGTACATACATTTGAACTGTACAGGTCAAATATTTAATCACACTAATACCTCAAAATGATTTGAATAAAGTTCTCAACAAATACTTTTTGTACTATTTGTCCTGCTCTATACATATTCCAGTGAGAAGGAGAAAAATGCAAGGTTTTTTCATTGTCAACTCTTGCTTTCCATGAGTGGCCACCTGATTGCTAGACAGTCAAACACTTGAGTGAGTTATTGAGATGCCACATACAAAGAGAGCTCCGTGGCAAGCTCCTTCCTGCTTCTTCCAAAACAGACAGTGCTCAGGAGGCCTCTGATCCTAGGCACTTAACAATTAATTAAGTTGCCATTGGGTGAGAGGCTGAGGCAAATGGTGCTTGAGTTACTTAGCAGCTAGTTGAATTAATAAAACAGCAAAAGGAAACAAATGCACCATTTTGAATACTGTAGCTTTTTATTATTGCTATTTATCTCTAAGAATCATGGCATGAGTTGCTGCAGGGGCAGAGATGGGGTGCTCTAATGGATCCCTTTTATCAGCGGGATGATAAATCCATTGTCTTCTCCATATTTTAAGGCAGCAGAACACTGGATCTCCAATAATACATGCACAGACACCTCTCCGGTGCAGACTTCCTTTTTAGTCTCATCTCACTGGCATAACAGGTTAACAGACCTCACTTACCCGGCTGACCTCAGCACAATAGATCCTAGAAACAGTGCCCAAGAGTGCAAAATGGACCTACAAGATTAATGGTCTGTCTTTACCGCAGATTTAGCCTGAACTCTTACCTGGGTGTTGCCCCGTCTCATCTACAAACATACCTCTCTCACCTGAGTTTTGTGGGTGCTTTCAACTAGGCTATCTGGCCCAGCTGGGGGGTGGGTTAGCCCTCAGGTGCCACTTCCACTTGAGCTGCTATTGGTCCATTCGGCAGTGAGACACAGACTAAACAACTTGAATCCTCCAGTGCGTTCCCACAATTCCCCCATATTGTCCAGAAAGACAGAAAACTTCTCCCACAATTCATTGGGAAAGACTCACAGATCAGATCAGTGGACGGCAGCACAAGGAACCAATGGGATATAACCTCAGAAGCCCTAGCAATGCATACAGGTGAGTGCAGCATCACTGAGAACAGGGTAACTCGAGCACGGCTTTGTAGTATGGTTGCT
Source organism: Dermochelys coriacea (assembly GCF_009764565.3). Lineage (NCBI taxonomy): Eukaryota > Metazoa > Chordata > Testudines > Dermochelyidae > Dermochelys > Dermochelys coriacea. Next base: position 22,103,184 of record NC_050074.1, on the reverse strand, counting down.
CAGACCCGGGCCAGGGCTAAGCTGGGTGCTCAAACATGAGTGCCAATCACCCCCGTTAACTCTGCAGTGAACACATACCCTAAGAGGCCCTTTGCCATCTCTGCCGCGCATTCCTGACAGAATACAAGCTGTAGGGGGATAGTTTTACCTTCTCAGCTATCTTAAATGGGCACACTTTTCTGAGACAGGGTTATTTGGGGCTTGATTCTGCAAAGTACCTAGTGCCATCCAACTCCCATTAAAGTCAGTGGATCACAGCATAAACGCACGAGGAAAGATGAGCTTTCGGGACATGTCACATGACAACATACATCAGAATAACATCCAGAATATTTGTAGATACACCCACCGTGCTCCTACCTTAGCTCTCAGTCTCACAAAACAGCAACAGCCCCCATGGAAAAGTTTTTTTGACTAGAAACAGCAGGAATATGTTCTCAGCAGTCAGAACAACTGGGCAGTTAAATAGGCTCCCAGAGGATGTGGCTGAAGCAGTCACTACACAGATTCTAGAATAGGTTGCAGACAGCCTCAGCTGAGGATGATGTAGTGAGCCGTTCTGCCAAAAAAATAAATGCAGGAGTCTTACTCTCCTGAATGGCCCAACTGGTCTTTTGAGGCCCTGCTATCTCTGAATCTATGAACCTGCCGTGTGGGTAATTGGCCTGCCATTCTCATTCCGGCAGCGTTGCCTTTGAAAGGATGCTCCATTGGCATATGAACTGAAGCACATATTCAGAGAGGCCATTTACTTTGCATTAGTGCGTCCTCCCCGCCCCCCAATTCACCCGTTTCTTTTCTGTTCTTCTTTTATTTTTAAATGACTCCCTCTTGAAGAACAGATTGACTCTGGCAGTAATTTGTCATGTCACCTTCAATAAAATTTCAAACAAACCCTCAGCAGATTAATGGGGAAGCAAAAGCGCCGTATCTTTTATGCATTTCAGATGGCAAAATATAAATCAAAACTGTGACCTGTTTGTAGGGTGAGGCTGAAAAAATACAGAACCATGGTAATAAAGTTAGACATGTGTCCCTGTCAGATCCAGCACTGATGTGCATGGGGTTTAACTTTTAATTGTGCAATGATGTATCTCGTTTAGGTTTACAGTGAGTACAGGTAGATAAAAAACCTTTGAGAGAGAGGCTCAGCCAGCCTACTGTTTGGAAATATCCACTCCTTGCAAAGAAATGGATTCAGCTTCCTGGTTGTCACTATTCCACTCGCCATGGCAATGCAAGCCTTCTGAAATGGAAGTGGACCTCGAGTGCTTCTGGGCTGGAGCCACAGGCGTTTGTGTCTAGATTTGATAGAAATCAGCGTCTGATCCTATAACTGGGTCCAAGCAGGTGGATCCCCATTGACTTCAAAGTCAATGGCCTCTCTCAAAAGGACTTCAATGGTCTTATGCTTAAGGCCCTGGACTGGGTCTTACGTTCATGTGTTCATGACTCAGCTCTGCCACAGACTCTCTCTGTGACCTTGACCAGCTCACTTAGGGTGGGATTTTCAAAGATGCCTAATGGATTTGGAAGCCTAATTCCTATTAAAAACACCTTAGGTCACTTTGAAAATCTCTTCTGAACGTCTCTGGGTCTCAGCTTCCCATCTGTAAAATTGGGATAATAATGCCCCCTTTCTCCCACCCTTTCTCTTGTCTAGATGGTAAACTCTTTGGTACGGGGACTCTATCTTCCTGTTTGTATGTACAGCACGTAGCATAATGGGGCCCTTGTCTTTGGTGGGACCTCACAGTGCTATTGCAATAACAACAATGCCCAGATCTGTTAAAGGAAGATGTCTGTACACCAAATAACCCAGAAATATATTGCAGGCCAGTAGAGCCTTCCATCCTCCCCCTCTCCTCCCCCCCCTCACCCCCACCCTGCAAAATCAATCCATATTGCAGTAACAGCCTACAATATGTTTGGGGCCTTATTGGAAAATAGCTGTGCAGTCGATATATTTGAAATGTGTGCACAACTATATTGCAGGCAAGATTAAGCACCGGCATGGAAAAGATCTCCTAAGGGAATTTATGATTATACCCTTCTAGGTGGGCTTTTCTTGTTGAGCATCAGTCTGCATGTTCCCACACTGTACTTGAAGGTCAGCCATTGTCTTATGCTGCTTCCTATAACAAAATTGAGAGGAGTTTGATGAGATCTCCTAGTCACAAGAGAGCTCATTTGTTCAGCAAATCCAGCCGTGACCCCTTTCTAATGTTGTTTTTTTTTCCTGTCTTTCGTTGGCTTGTTTTTATCTGAATGCTTCGACTAAAACTCTCCTATCAATATTCAAGGCCGACTGCTGAAGTTTGGAAAGCGCCTGTCAAATCCAACAGAGACCAGAGTGTTGTGCATATTTGCAGACTCTAAGTGGCTATAATGCTATATAAGAACAAAGCAGTTGCTGTTTAGCTTACTCTGCCTTTTCCTTTGTGACTGGGGAGATGGCCTTGTGGCTGAAGTGCTGTTGCTAACTTTTTTACTTTTTCATGTGTATTTGAATGGGATATTGACCCAAGTGGCAAAATTTGGATCTGAGTTTCCACTAAGTTTGGAGCTGTGTTTGTTCCTGGGATTTTGCACCTGTCCTTTACAAAGAAATAAGCCAGCTGTGAAGCTTGGATCCACTTTTTGAACCTGGATATAGGCTTCTCCAGAGTTTGGAGGTGTTCAGATAGGAATGAGGGGATGTTTGGTTCATACCCATCTCTATTTTGAATGTGGTGATGTTGTAGGATTGCTTGGGAGTCCCTCCCTTATGTAGGCAGGAGAACTGAAGTATTTATTTAAATGAAAAATAAAATAAAATTGCAGACTGATAACAAGGAAATCGCAAGTAAAGGAGAAATGGAGTGTGGGGAGGGGTGGGATAAGATGTTCCTACTAATAACAATGAAATCATTTTTTAAAAATCTAAACCCCTCCCCTTTCTCCCCCCCAAACTTGATTAGCTTCTTTTCAAAAGAGCACCAGGGAGATTATTTACCTTTGATCTTTTTATGATCAATCCACAAAGGTAGGAATGCACTTAAAATCAGCATTTGCCAGCTGTTGTACTCCACACAAAAGACCGTTTTCTATAAGGGCCGCAGGAAGATGCAAAAGAGAGCCTAAGAGGAGATGGATGACTGGCTAGGAATTTAAGGAGATGTTTGAAGAGAGCATCTGCCCCCCATCCTGACTAGCTATGTAGCTCTCTGTCAAGTTGATCTCAAAGCAGGTAATAGCTGTGAGAAAAAAGAACCAGGCACACAAGCGAGACCGACAGACACTAATAGGAATGCTGACACTTTGTGCCCTATTTATTCAGATGGATTGTTAGGGATTTTTTTCACTGTTTCACACGACTTTTTTTTTCCTAGCCCTTTTTAATTCTACAGGTTGGGGGTGGATGTTTTCCTCCAACAGCTAATGCCTTCAAAACTGCTAATCTGGAGATTCATTGTATTTCATATACTTACCACAACGCTGCTCAACTCACAAGGTGTGCCTCAAATATTGACTTTAAAAAAAAGAAAATCTGTTTTATCCACAGACTTTCTCTCCAAAGATTTTGACTTCACTCTTCCTGGGGAATTTCTGGAGCTATGATCATCTTTATTCCTGCAGCTTCAGATCCATGGTCTTATGGATCTAAAGGTAGAGGAGGCCTGGGATTACTTTAAATCAAAGCTGCAGAAGCTATCGGAAGCCTGTATCCCAAGAAAGGGGAAAAAATTCATAGGAAGGAGTTATAGACCAAGCTGGATGAGCAAGCATCTTAGAGAGGTGATTAAGAAGAAGCAGAAAACATACAGGGAGTGGAAGATGGGAGGGATCAGCAAGGAAAGCTACCTAATTGAGGTCAGAACACGTAGGGATAAAGTGAGACAGGCTAAAAGTCGAGTAGAGTTGGACCTTGCAAAGGGAATTAAAACCAATAGTTAAAGGTTCTATAGCCATATAAATAAGAAGAAAAATAAGAAAGAAGAAGTAGGGCCGCTTAACACTGAGGATGGAGTGGAGGTTAAAGATAATCTAGGCATGGCCCAATATCTAAACAAATACTTTGCCTCAGTCTTTAATAAGGCTAAAGAGGATCTTAGGGATAATGGTAGCATGACAAATGGGAATGAGGATATGGAGGTAGATATTACCATATCTGAGGTAGAAGCGAAACTGAAACAGCTTAATGGGACTAAATCGGGGGGCCCAGATAATCTTCATCCAAGAATATTAAAGGAATTGGCACCTGAAATTGCAAGCCCATTAGCAAGAATTTTTAATGAATCTGTAAACTCAGGAGTAGTACCGAATGATTGGAGAATTGCTAATATAGTTCCTATTTTTAAGAAAGGAAAAAAAAGTGATCCGGGTAACTACAGGCCAGTTAGTTTGACTTCTGTAGTATGCAAGGTCCTGGAAAAAATTTTGAAGGAGAAATTAGTTAAGGACATTGAAGTCAATGGTAAATGGGACAAAATACAACATGGTTTTACAAAAGGTAGATCGTGCCAAACGAACCTAATCTCCTTTTTTGAAAAAGTAACAGATTTTTTAGATAAAGGAAATGCAGTGGATCTAATTTACCTAGATTTCAGTAAGGCATTTGATACCGTGCCACATGGGGAATTATTAGATAAATTGGAGAAGATGGGGATCAATATGAACATCAAAAGGTGGATAAGGAATTGGTTAAAGGGGAGACTGCAACGGGTCCTACTGAAAGGCGAACTGTCAGGCTGGAGGGAGGTTACCAGTGGAGTTCCTCAGGGATCAGTTTTGGGACCAATCTTATTTAATCTTTTTCTTACTGACCTTGGCACAAAAAGTAGGAGTGTGCTAATAAAGTTTGCAGATGATACAAAGCTGGGAGGTATTGCCAATTCGGAGAAGGATCGGGATATTATACAGGAGGATCTGGATGACCTTGTAAATTAGAGTAATAGTAATAGGATGAAATTTAATAGTGAGAAGTGTAAGGTTATGCATTTAGGGATGAATAACAAGAATTTTAGTTATAAGTTGGGGACACATCAATTAGAAGTAACGGAAGAGGAGAAGGACCTTGGAGTATTGGTTGATCATAGGATGACTATGAGCTGCCAATGTGATATGGCAGTGAAAAAAGCTAATGCGGTTTTGGGATGCATCAGGAGAGGCATTTCCAGTAGGGATAAGGAGGTTTTAGTACCATTATACAAGGCACTGGTGAGACCTCACCTAGAATACTGTGTGCAGTTCTGGTCTCCCATGTTTAAAAAGGATGAATTCAAACTGGAGCAGGTACAGAGAAGGGCTACTAGGATGATCCGAGGAATGGAAAACTTGTCTTATGAAAGGAGACTCAAGGAGCTTGGCTTGTTTAGCCAAACTAAAAGAAGGTTGAGGGGAGATATGATTGCTCTCTATAAATATCAGAGGGATATATACAGGAGAGGGAGAGGAATTATTTAAGCTCAGCACCAAGGTGGACACAAGAACAAATGGGTATAAACTGGCCACCAGGAAGTTTAGACTTGAAATCAGACGAAGGTTTTTAACCATCAGAGGAGTGAAGTTTTGGAATAACCTTCCAAGGGAAGCAGTGGGGGCAAAAGATCTATCTGGTTTTAAGATTCTACTTGATAAGTTTATGGAGGAGATGGTATGATGGGGATAATGGGATTTTGGTAAGTAATTGATCTTTAAATATTCAGGGTAAATAGGCCAAATCCCCTGAGATGGGATATTAGATGGATGGGATCTGAGTTACCCAGGAAAGAATTTTCTGTAGTATGTGGCTGGTGAATCTTGCCCATATGCTCAGGGTTTAGCTGATTGCCATATTTGGGGTCGGGAAGGAATTTTCCTCCAGGGCAGATTGGAGAGGCCCTGGAGGTTTTTCGCCTTCCTCTGTAGCATGGGGCACGGTTGACTTGAGGGAGGCTTCTCTGCTCCTTGAAGTCTTTAAACCATGATTTAAGGACTTCAATAGCTCAGACTTGGGTGAGGTATTTCATAGGAGTGGGTGGGTGAGATTCTGTGGCCTGCGCTGTGCAGGAGGTCGGACTAGATGATCAGAATGGTCCCTTCTGACCTTAGTATCTATGAATCTATGAATCTATGGTTTTGAAAGAAGGGGTGAAAGGCATTTTATAAATTAATAAACATACATCATAGATATGTATAGACATACATATGCATGAGCCCTTCTTGTTCTAAACTGTTGCTTGCAGTGCTGTTAAGTAGCTTCTGTGTTACACCCCAGAGATGGCTGCATTTCAATGGTGGAGGAAGCAACAGGCTGCATTTTGTTTGCAAGTAGATTTTCATGTCACACCTCTTTCAGAGCATGTTTCCCCCTCCACCTCCCTGGCCTTTTGAAAGGCTTTCTCTGAATAAAGGATTTAATCAAGATTTGCAGAATAGCCAAGATGATTTTTCCTTTCCTTAGCTTTCCTTGGTATGACATAACTTAGTGGGCAGAACGGAAGAATGTGGTCCTTATTTTAATGGCAATGACATATCTTTATTAATAGCTGAAAGTCCAACCCTGAGACATGCCAAGCAGATGTAGGTTCCTGAATTTGGTCTTTCATTTGTTCCTTAGATAACGTTCTACAGTAGGGTGGAATAAACATTAGTCAGGCATGTACTTCTTGGGGAAAGTGTGTCATGTCCTCTCTCTGGTGGTTGGTCCATACAGAGGATTGTTGGGTTCCTCTGAGACCCTCTTCCACTTGGTTCCCAAAACTTCAGTTTGACTTTGGAATTCATCACCCAAATACCTTTATATGACACACAGCAACACTATGCCCAAGCTGGTCACGCTCAGACAGGGGATATTACAAATCCAAAGTTACACAGCAAAACTTTTCTTTATCTACATCTTTACTAACAACTGCATTCCTGACTATACACTGCATCATGCACTTCGTGTTTGGCTCTGTTACTTTTCAGGAACCAATCCACGTACAACATACTCTGTCCATGTGCTGTTCCTATATAACCTGATACATTCCATTTATCTTATCCATTATCCTTAGTACCAGGGTGTTCCTGCTTGTTTTAGCTAGTCTGACTCCAGCCTAATGCTTGTTATATTCTGATTTAGGACTTAATCTTCCATTCGCCTCTCCAGTCATGCCCACTGAGAAATGAGGTCTTACTTATGTTAACTTACTCATGTCAAGTTAGGCCTACAAGAATAAGAGCCTGCTATTGCTACCAGCTAATGGAGTTAGCTCAACTGGTAGAAGGCTGTGCTGAAGGTCCCAAGTTCAATCACAGTTGATCACTCTATGATGGAGGTTGTTAGACAGATACTATCTCATCTAAGTATTCTCACTTAAGTCAGGATCAACTCCTTTGAACTAAGATTCAAGCCTGAAGTCTGTAAAATGCTTTTGGACCCTTCATGAAGACAAACTTCTATGTTTATAGAAATATTATTATTATCATCAGCAGCAGCAGCATCATACTCGTATACTAGGGTCACTGTTAAAAAGTGAACATCTGCCAGGAGTTTCATTGCGGTATCTGAGACACCATTTCCCCTACACTTGGGACAGGAGATAACTCCTTAGCTTACCACTTTGTGGACAGATATTGACTTTGCAGTGGTGACCATCACGCAAATATACATGAGACTCACACACACACACACACACTTACAGACGGGTGCACAAGACTAGGATAGGGTCTGAGTCCTCCTCCTCTCACACGGGTATAAATCTGGAGTTACTCCACTGACGGTACTCAGGTGTCAAGCTGGCATGAGAGGAAAATCTCAGCCTCTTAGTATAAGGGTAAGCAGCTTTATCTCCAAGCTCTAAAAGAACATCAGGCCTTGTGCCAGCAGATTTTCAGCGGATCCCTGTATCCTTGTTTCAGTGTTATTACTTCCCCTCCCCACACCTCATTTCACTGGCACTTTTAACAACATTTCCAAGTTGTGATCGGCAGGCTCGCTGAGGACCTATTGCAAGACAAAGATGGGCTGCTTATCAGAGAAAGGGGCCTGATCTGCTAAGCATGGAGCAGCAACACATTTAGGATGAAGTGGGAGAGAAGCACTGGGAAACACAAACCAGCGCGACAATGATATTAAAGCAGAGGCTGCTATGTGAAGTGGGAGGAGGGCTGGAGGTGGAGTAGGTTAACTATAAGCTTGGTCTATTTATTCTGCCTAAGACACTTTATGAAATATCCTAACAATATGCCGGGACTTGTGGTAGCAGAGATAGTATCACTTGGGGAGACAGCAGAAATGGCCTTATCATTCCGACAATGTTTTTTTCTCTTATTATCACTAAGTAACAATATCTCTATTTCACCGCAACCACTGAGCCATTATTTTCTTTGACAAATAGGATTCTTTTTCTGTTTGTTTTTTTTTAATTTCATCCTCATTTTGGGAGGTTAAAAAAAAGTGTGTTAAGCACAGTGGTGCAACATTACAGAATGTGCATGTTAAAAGGAAGCGGAACAGCCAGAGAGGTGCGGTTTGCATGACTGTGTGACCCACTTGTGCTATTAAGGTATTTTTGGTGCAACTTGGCTCATAATACACTCCAAATTAGTTGATGTTCCACATTATGACTATGGCAAGCTTGGGATCAATATACACACTTCAAGAGTCATCATCGCTGGGACTAGACAAAGGGATCAGTCATTGCTGACAACAGTAACTACTTGCAATGTTTCTGGAATAGATCTATCCATATTTACTCAAGGAACAGCAGAAGCCCAGGGAAATATTGACATCAAAGCTGTGGAAGATGACCCATTTCATGCATAGGAGCTTGGAAACATCGACGGTTTAAGATGATTTAAGAAGGAAGCATGGTTCAGAGGTCTGGACATAGGACTGGGAGCCAGGAACTCCTGCGTGTTAATCCTGGTTCTCCGACACTGGATCTCTCAGTGGCTTTGGGCAAGTCACTTAATCTCTCTGTCTCAGTTTCTTCATCTGGACCTGTCACATAGGGTTGTTGGGATAGTTAATGTTGGTAAAGTGCTAGGTATTCTTTCAAATTAGGGCTGTCAAGAGATTACAAAAATTAATCACCATTAATCGCGTTGTTAAACAATAATGGAATATCATTTATTTAAATATTTTGGAAGTTTTTTACATTTTCAAATATATTGATTTCAATTACAACACAGAATACAAAGTGTACAGTGCTCACTTTTTATTTATTTTTGATTACAAATATTTGCACTGTAAAAAACAAAAGAAATAGTATTTTTCAATTCACCTACTACAAGTACTGTAGTGCAATCTCTTTATCATGAAAGTTGAACTTACAAATGTAGAATTATGTACAAAAAATAACTGCATTGAAAAATAAAACAATATAAAACTTTAGAGCCTACAAATCCACTCAGTCCTACTTCAGCCAAAAACTCAGGCAACCAGATTTGGTTACAATTTACAGGAGATAATGCTGACTGCTTCTTGGTTATAATGTCACCTAAAACTGAGAATAGGCATTTGCATTGCACTATTGTAGCAGGCGCCGCAAGATATTTACGTGCCAGATGCGCTAAAGATTCATATGTCCCTTTATATTCAACCACCATTCCATAGGGCAGGGGTGGCCAACCTGAGCTGGAGAAGGAGCCAGCTTTTACCAATGTACATTGCTAAAGAGCCACAGTAATATGTCAGCAGCTCCCCCATCAGCTCACCCCCCCGCTCCCAGTGCCTCTCGCCCACTGGCAGCCCTGTGGATCAGCGCCTCCCACTCCCTCCCCGCACCTCCCGATCAGCTGTTTCGTGGCATGCAGGAGGCTCTCAGAGGGAGGGGGAGGAGCAAGGGCATAGAAGGCTCAGGGAGGGGGCAGGAAGGGGTGGAGTGGAGGCAGGGCCTGTGGAAGAGCCAGGGTTGAGCAGTGAGCACCCCCCGGCACATTGGAAAGTTGGCGCCTGTAGCTCCAGCCCCGGAGTCGGTGCCTATACAAGGAGCCACATATTAACTTCTGAAGAGCCACATGCGGCTCCAGAGCCACAGGTTGGTCACTGCTGCCATAGGGCATGCGTCCATGCTGATGAAGGGTTCTGCTCGATAACGATCCAAAGCAGTGTGGACCGACGCATGTTAATTTTCATCATCTGAATCAGATGCCACCAGCAGAAGGTTGATTTTCTTTTTTGGTGGTTTGGGTTCTATAGATTCCGCATCAGAGTGTTGCTCTTTTAAGATATCTGAAAGCATGCTCCACACCTTGTCCCTCTGAGATTTTGGAAGGCACTTCTGATTCTTAAACTGTGGGTCAAGTTCTGTAGCTATTTTTAGAAATTTCACATTGATGTCTTCTTTATGTTTTGTCAAATCTGCTGTGAAAGTGTTCTTAAAATGAACGTTTGCTGGGTCATCAGTCGAGATTGCTATAACATGAAAATATATGGCAGAATGCGGGTAAAACAGAGCCAAAGACATACAGTTCTCCCCCAAGGAGTTCAGTCACAAATTTAGTTAATGCATTATTTTTTAACTAGCATCATCAGTATGGAAGCCTGTCCTCTGAAATAGAAATCAATATATTTGAAAATGTAGAAAAACATCCCAAAATATTTAATATATTTCAATTGGTATTCTATTGTTTAACAGTGCGATTAATCTCAATTAATTTTTTTGCAATAATTTCATGCGTTAACTGCGATTAATTGACAGCCCTATTTCTAATAATTATTTTCTTGCAGTGAATGTGTTGGGGGTATAGGTATGGGAGAGTTCTCACCTGGGGCAGACAGGAAATTTTCCTACATGTCACAGCAGTGTGTAAAGGCCAAATCTCTCACTCAGTACGATTCCCTCCTAGAATTGAAGAGTGCCAACCAGGTTGCAAGTTACAGCTGTCAAGTTATCTATAATGTGCACCTCTACCACTCCACACATGGAATGTAGGAGAGCATAGGCCCAGTGCTGGGCCCCAGATCCTTGAGAGATTCTGGGTTGTCCTATTGTTGTCATATTGCTATTATGTAGAGAATATGCATGTGATGGAACATGCGTGGGGAGATGGATCGTGTGGTGTTCAGGCGTGTGTCATTGGTTGTGAGGGTACGGTCTCCATTACTGATCCATCTCAGAATCAGTCAGGTCTCTGTTATAAAGATGATTCCTGTTCCTCTTGCTATGCTGTTGAAATTCCTTCATTGAATGTAACCACAATCTGATTTTCCAGCAAACCCACTCCAGTGAAGGACGTCGGGACTGAGCAGAAAGAAGATTGCATGTACAACTCTATTAGAAATGGTATGTAGTGATGTCTCAGTCACATTTGAGTTGGCTTGAACATTTGTTCTTTTACACCTCTGACTTCTGTTCTACTCAGGTTCTTCTATCATGCCCACTTCCATGGTATCTGAGTTCTGCTGCCTACCTGATTAACCTGGATTGTTTTGGATTTTCATCTTCCTGGGATTTGGGACTGCAGTCTCATTATCCACTCATCATCCACAGTTGTACTGTCTGAATACTTCTTTCTGCTGACACCATCAGCTGCCACTATCCATTCTACGCACAATAGAGACCCTTCAGTGCCTATTGCTAGGATCACAGATATTCTGCGGGGTGTGGGATCAACAGAAGCCGTAAAGGAAGGTGCTTTTGCAGCATTTGCAAAAAGATTTCCCTATTCCTTTTATGGAAAGTCCACCTCCTCTGAAACCACACCCACAAGTTGTTGCTCTGATTGCAAATTTGCATGGACTGGTTGGGACATGAGGTCACAGTTTCTTTGCTTGCATTAACACTTAAGAGCACTTTCTTCTCCTGTACATATTTTTACTTTGAAAGGGATTATTGTAGTCACCTGATCTCATTATTTTAAAAAGATTAAGGAGGGAGAGAGGATTACATTTCAGCCTTCCCCGGCTTGCTACAAAGAATGCTCCCAAAACACTTAAGCAAGCAACATCAAAATCTCCATCTGGCCCTGGATGCCCAGACAATGGGAGAGGGGACCATCTATCATATGCCTGCTCCATCACTTCTATTGCTTTAGCAGTGAGCTTGACTAGCTCAGTTGGTAGTGCTGCAGACTTTTAAGCTGAGGGTCCGGGGTTCAAATTCCCTGGTTAGACAAATCAGTCTTTCCAGATGTTTAATGCACCTATATCTGAGAAAGTTGTCTCTGTGGAATTCTCTATTGCAGCAGTAAACGATGCACTCAAAAGCTGCCAATAAATGGAGTGAACCCTCCGAAAGTTAAATGCTTAAAATAATGTCACCCAAGAATCTGAGAGGAGAAAACAGGTAGCAAAGTGGGTGATTTTCCCCTTGTTTAAGTTTCTTTTTTACAAATAGAAGAGATGAATAGTGAAATTTACCTCTGTCATTTTTAGTCTCTTCCTCTGTGTCTCTCTCTCCTCCCACTCTCTTTCATTAAATTGCTAAGATAATATGATTTGGTGCTGGAGCAATTTGCATTGGAAATATGAATAGGACAACAGGATCTCAATGTAAATCATCCCAACGAGCCTTAGGTAGGGTAACCAATTCTCCACGTTCACTAACCTACAGAATAAGGCTATTTAATTCCCAAGCTGACCCCTCTCTCTCTCTCTCTCTCTCTCTCTCTCCTCTTTAAGGAACAACTATAGGCTGCTGAGCATTCTCACCCTTTGGATACCCACCGCTCCATCTCATGAGCAGGCAGGCACTCCTGATGTTGACCGACAGTTTCTCACACCCAGTAATTTCTGCACTTCATTAATTTCTCATTAATCTGTGTCAGGATTTGTGAGTCTAAAATGGCTGGAAACTTTTAGTGAAACACTTTTTATTCTGCCAGGGGTTCCCCCTGCAGATCTCCACAAAAGCAAATGTGTCTTTTCCCCCATGCTGCCTTCTCACAGAGTGGGGTCTTCACTGATGGTCGGCATTGAAAGAAATATTTAAGCTTGCAGCTTTCTTCCTGCTATTCCTTTAACATTTATCTAAGTCTCAAATAATATCGGAAGAAGAAAGACCCCCTTCCCCTCCTGCAAATCCTTAGTAGCTGGACTGATTCCAACTTTGGCTTCACTTCAAGGTCTCTGATCCTATTATGGCACTGACTGCTATTGAAGTTGGCAGCATCAGTCGATCTAGCAGTGCAGGAAGGTTCCTACTGATGTCTTCTTAGTGTTTACTGAGACTTTAGTAAGAGAACTTTCCACAGGCCTCCCAAGATCAATTCTATTAGAGGAAGGAATTGTAGGCCCCTGACAAGGAAGAGAACTGAACTGCAGCCTATGGGTGGATGAGCCACTGAATAGTTCCAGGCCATATTTTATAAGACTGTTTTATTTTCCCAAGGAAATGGAGAGAGAAGGAGTAAATCTATTGACTTTCTTTACTTTATTTCATGGGACTGAGTTAGAAGTCCATTTCAAAATATTCCTTTCTGCATCTTGTAAAGAATGTGTTAGTCACACTTCAAAATGTCAGGAAGTCACTCAGTTTTAATCAGCAACCAGTTTTTTGGATGCTTCTCTGTACTATCCAAATTGCTTGAGTTTGCACAATTTGGGGCTGTAAAGAACAGGCTTTGTCATGCATTCCCTGCTACCTTTCAGTGTAGCCTAGTGGATAGAATGCTGGACTGAGAGACCTAGGTTCTGCTGCTGGGTGACCTTGGACAAATCACTTTCCTTGTTCAGTGCCTCAGTTTCCCCTCTGTGAAAGGGGGATAATCAGACTAATCTCCTTTGTAAAGTGTTTTGAAATGTACTGACAACAGCTAAATATTACTATTATTTCCACCTCTTCTTGCCTTCATTTGGCACATCTGCTCCTGGAGAGAACCAAGAAAAACAATGAGGTGACAACTATTTCGTATGAACTTTAAGTTTGTTGTACTTAATGTCAACAGAATGGGTTAGGCATGAGTAAATGCAGTACATAACTGAACACTAGAGGGAGATTTAAGAAGGGAATTGGGAGACAGGGAAGAACAAGGTGGGTGAAGCTGTGAGATGGCTTAAAAGTGAATCCAGTTTGTTCTTACTTGTCTTCTTGCTTAGGGCCTGATTAGGTGACCAGCTTTCCTGTTTTTAAAGAGACAGTCCCGTATTTAAGCCCTCCTGCAGGTGTCCCGACTTTTTCTTTAAAATGGGCAAATTGTCCTGTATTTTCTCTCTCCCCCACATCAGTACTGGTGGGTCCTGCTTCTAGCCGGAGCCCTGTTTGCCAGCCGCCTGCCCACCAGTGGTGAATGGGGGGGTCCAGTGGCCGACAATGGGGGTGGGTATGCAATGCTGGTGGCAGGGTGAAGATGCAGAGCTCAGGACTGGCCAACCCCCCCCACGTTGGTCAGTGCAGCCCCCACTGTATGCAGGGTCTTGGCAAGCAGGGCCCTGCCCCCCGTCCGATTTCCGGCCGGCACTGGCCGCACACTACGAGCTGGTGAGTGCGGGCAGGCACCAGGCGGCAGCTGGTTATGTGTTGCATCTGCTGCCCATCCATCGGCCCTTTACATGCTCCCTCTCTCTCTCTCTCTCCCCTCTCCCTGTTTTGCCCCTTCACCCCCCCCCCCCGCCCCACTGCTCCTCCATATCCCACCCCCTCTGCAAAGACACAGGCCAGGTATCCCTTCCCCATCTCCTCCCCTGTGGCTGGAAGTGTCTCCCTTCCTTCCCGCACAGTGCCGAAAGACTGCTGCTGGCCACATTCTGGTGTGAACTCTGACAGAAATTGGGGGGAAGGAGGGAACATGTGACCCTGCATGCCCCCCACCCATGTCCTGCCTCGGGAAGATGTGGCACCAGGTACCAGGATTGACAGGTCCTCCCTGGTGGCCCAAGCAGACATAGAGGGCCAAGGGTGCTGGGCAAGAAGGGTCGGTCAGTCACCCCCACCCCCATGTGACAGAGGTGTATGGGAGTGTGTGTGTGTCACCTCTCCCCGTGTGAACCCTAAAGCCTTAAAGATAAGAAGGTAAATAAAAAGAATCCAGCTATGCAGTATTTCTTTTTAACAGGGGCTCAGCCAATTTGAAGTTAATTTAAATGTTTGTATTGCATAGTTCTGATGGATTGTCTTTGGACTGGCTAGAATACGAGTAATCTTAACAGGTGTCCCGTTTTCAGCATAGGGAAATATGGTCACCCTAGGCCTGATCTAATGCTCTCACTGAAATCATTGGAAAGACTCCTCCTGACTCCAGTAGGCTTTGGACCAGACTCAAACTAGTGACTTCAGATGCCATAGAACCTGAGAGATAGCTAGAAAGATGAGAAAGTTTCCTGAGCTTTTTCACATCGCAGAAATAGGTTCCATTCTGGTTTGGTTTCAGTTCAGGAAGGAAGGCTCAAGTTGGGTCTTATTTTTCTCATTTTACTGTTATTCATCTCAACTCGGGACATGAGCAAGTTGGCTCTAGCCAACCTTGCATACCCCAAGCTCACCGTGCTGTAGCCTGCAAATTGCTGGGCTTGCAATGAGGAACTTTATAGAAGCAATGGCAAACATGGTTAACAATAAAGCTGAGTCCCTAGTGCATAAATATGCAAATAAGAGGGGAACACAGACCAACAGGAAAAGGCCATTTGTTCGGGAGGCCGAAAACAAAAAAGTGGAAAACATCCATTTAGAACAAGTCCAGCGAAGCTCATTAATTTCAGTGCAGTTGGATAAAGGGGAAAAAGAAAAGGACTTGAATAAAAATCTTGGTTTTACTTTGTTAATCTCTTTTATATCTTTTGAAGTCAGGCTGTATCTCAAAATGGAAACCAGATATCGTCTCTATGTAAATAGAGCTTTTATACATACAAAAGCTTAAGGGGGATGTATAAAATATTTTAATAGGTAACCTTTTATCCTTCAAAATATGTATTACTTCCTATTATGATAAACAGTTGGCATATTTGAGAAGAAAATGGCTATACATATACATTACAATTACGTATTCATTTGACTTCATATTACATACACAACTCAATTTGGATAAATGTCTGAAGCCAAAGGAATAAATTAGGTTTGGTGCCAAGTGCTTTCTTTGCCCTTCCTCATTGTGTTTGCAAGATTTGCATTTTAGAGTTGCACATTAACAAATATGCATATTTCATTATGGTTTTGGATTAAAAGGTTATCATCTTCGTTACCCATTAGTAATAAACAAACACAGGCTTTCCATGTGAATTTATCCCCGGCTCAGCTGTTTGCTGATTAGCTTCTTGTCGCTGGGTTTCCTTGTTTTCTCCTTGCAGAGAATCCCTAAAGCTGTTTTGAAGTGCTGCCATCCTTAGGGAGTGGGGAACAAGAGAAGGAAGCAAGTGAGGTAGAAAGAGAGGCATCATAGAGCAGTGAAAGGGTAGACGGGCAAGAGCAGGGATGGGCCAACCTCAAATGGAGTCAGATGTTCAGTCAGGCTAAGGGCTTCAAATGTTTGGGTGCTGAGCTGAAAAGCAGCCATGAAGAACTGAACTGGACACTGCATAGGGTGACACTTCCTCAGAACGTTTCTGAAGTGCAAGAGGCAATGACAGGCCCAATCCAAAATCCCGGATCTGGATGTCAATCTATATCCCAGCTTCAGGACTGGCCCCTTTCTCTACTGTGGGCCAAACCAAACCCCCGGATCTGATCTTTGGGAAAGCCTGGATCCAGGTCTGGGTTGGAACTCTGCACCTGGAGCCCATCTGTAACAAAGGGCTGAGCTTCCCAGACACAGTCTGGGTGCAGTGCTGTGAAGCTCTTGCTGTTATGCACAGCCAGTTGGGGCCAAACAGAGAAGAAACCAGAACTCTTGGAAGCACTTTGGGCACAGAATGATCACTGAATGTCCCAGGGTTATTCCCACTGGTTCACCAATCCCTAGGCAAGAGGCGAACAGTTATAGGAATGGGTTGGGCTGTACCTCGCAGGTGGGGGATTATGCAGTTTGAAATCTTAGCCTCTGGCTCTCTTTTTGACAGACCCTCTTGAATGCCACTGCAGGACTCGAGGAAACGCTCACCCTGTTTTGCAACAGAGAATCCTGGCAGCTGCTTGCCTGATTCCATTTGGGGCAGACAGGGTTCTGGGCTGATGGAGGATCCATAAGACTCAGCAGGCCTTTCAACCCTTCTCTACCATAG
This sequence comes from Dermochelys coriacea, assembly GCF_009764565.3. Classification (NCBI taxonomy): domain Eukaryota; kingdom Metazoa; phylum Chordata; order Testudines; family Dermochelyidae; genus Dermochelys; species Dermochelys coriacea. The sequence continues at coordinate 22,086,143 of NC_050074.1, read as the reverse complement.
CAATGCATGTGTGTGTTTGAACAGTGCTTTAAATGATTGACCGTTCAAAGGACCAATACCCCAGGCTGGTGCCAGGCCATATGGCTGGTGATTTAACTGGCTTATTGATTTACCTTTAACTACTGGCCTGCTTAAAATTCAGCAGGAAATGACACCTTAATTTCTTTGGCAAATAAAAATGCCAACATCCCGTGTAACAATACAAGGGAAGGGGACCTCCCTGCATGTGTATATCAGGCTTTCAGACATAGTCTCAAGCCCTAGCCACTGCCCCACCCGAATGTCATGAGAATCCCTCTAGGAATTGCCATGAGTAAGGGACTGAGGGCGGGGGCTGTGGGGTGGGGGTGCGGGGGAGGGTCATGCCAGTGTGAGCCAGGAGGACATTTGTTGTTTCTGTCAAACTTAAAACCTATGTCGGCTCTTAAGTAATTGAACACACCAGCTGTGGGTCACCAATTACCCTGTTCTTTGTTGCTGTTCCCTAGAGAGAGAGCTTTAAGATGGCTGTTGACATCCCATAATTTTTAAGGTGGCTTGCTAGTGACAGGCCAATTAGACTTACCATGAGTGACGTGAAGAGAAAGAGAGGTGTCTTAGGGTATGTCTACACTACAAAATTAGGTCAAATTTATAGAAGTCGGTTTTGTAGAAAGCGTTTTTATACAGTCAACTGTGTGTGTCCCCACACAAATGCTCTAAGTGCATGTAGTCAGTGGAGTGTATACACAGTACCGAGGCAACCATCGACTTCTGGAGCGTTGCACTGTGGTTAGCTATCCCACAGTTCCCGCAGTCTCCGCCACTCATTTGAATTCTGGGTCGAAATCCAAGTGCCTGATGGGGTAAAACATTGTTACGGGTGGTTCTGGGTACATATCGTCAGGCCCCCCTTTCCTCCCTCCCTCCATGAAAGCAAGGGCAGACAATCGTTTTGTGCCTTTTTTCTTGAGTTACCTGTGCAGACGCCATACCATGGCAAGCATGGAGCCCGCTCAGCTCACCGTCACCATATGTCTCCTGGGTGCTGGCAGATGTGGTACTGCATTGCTACACAGCAGCAGTTTTTATTACCTTTTGGCAGCAGACAGTGCAGTATGACTGGTAGCCATCGTTGACGTAGTCCAGGGTGCTCTTTTAACCGACCTTGATGAGGTTGGGGCGCCTGGGAGTGATTCAGCCAAGTCATTTCCCTTTTAAGTTTCGTTTCATGGCGATTCAGTCCTACTGGCAGTGCACTGTCTTTTAATCTGCAGCCAGCAGAAGATGATGGCCAGCAGTCATATTGCACCATCTTCTGCCAAGCACCCAGGAGAGGACGATGGCTAGTGCTCATACTGCACAGTCTGCTGCCAGCAAGATGTATAAAGATAGATGAAGTGGCTCAAAATAAGAAATAGACCAGATTTGTTTTGTATTCATTTCCTCCTCCTTCCCTCCATGAAATCAACGGCCTGCTAAACCCAGTTTTGAGTTCTATCCTTGAGGTTGAGTTCTATCTTTGAGGGGGCCATTCTTTTTCTCGCAAATCCACCTCCTTTGTTGATTTTAATTCCCTGTAAGCCAACCCTGTAAGCCATGTCGTCAGTCACCGCTCCCTCTGTCAGAGCAACGGCATTCTGCACCTTTTTTCTGTGCAGATGCCATACCATGGCAAGCATGGAGCCCGCTCAGATCACTTTGGCAATTAGTAGCACATTAAACACCACACGCATTATCCAGCAGTATATACAGCACCAGAACCTGGCAAAGCGAAACCGGGAGAGTAGGTGATGTCAGCGCGGTGATGAGAGTGATGAGGACATGGACACAGACTTCTCTCAAAGCACAGGCCCTGGCAATGTGGGCATCATGGTGCTAACGGGGCGGGTTCATGCGGTGGAACTCCGATTCTGGGCCCGGAAAACAAGCACAGACTGGTGGGACCGCATAGTGTTGCAAGTCTGGGACAATTCCCAGTGGCTGCAAAACTTTTGCATGCGTAAGGGCACTTTCATGGAACTTTGTGACTTGCTTTCCCCTGCCCTGAGGTGCAAGAATACCAAGATGAGAGCAGCCCTCACAGTTGAGAAGCAAGTGGCAAGAGCCCTGTGGAAACTTGCAATGCCAGACAGCTACCGATCAGTCGTGAATCAATTTGGAGTGGGCAAATCTACTGTAGGGACTGCTATGATGCAAGTAGCCAACACAATCAAAGATCTGCTGATATCAAGGGTAGTGACCCTGGGAAATGTGCAGGTCATAGTGGATGGCTTTGCTGCAATGGGATTCCCTAACTGTGGTGGGGCCATAGACGGAACCCATATCCCTATCTTGGCACCGGAGCACCAAGCTGGCGAGTACATAAACCGCAAGGGGTACTTTTCAATAGTGCTGCAAGCACTAGTGGATCACAAGGGACGTTTCACCAACATCAATGTGGAATGGTCGAGAAAGGTACATGATGCTCGCATCTTCAGGAACTCTGGTCTGTTTCAAAAGCTGCAGGAAGGGACTTTATTCCCAGACCAGAAAATAACCATTGGGGATGTTGAAATGTCTATAGTTATCCTTGGGGACCCAGCCTACCCCTTAATGCCATGGCTCAAGAAGCCATACACAGGCAGCCTGGAGAGTAGTCAGGAGCTGTTCAACTACAGGCTGAGCAATTGCAGAATGCTGGTAGAATGTGCATTTGGACGTTTAAAAGCACGCTGGCGCAGTTTACTGAGTCGGTTAGACCTCAGCGAAACCAATATTCCCACTGTTATTACTGCTTGCTGTGCACTCCACAATATCTGTGAGAGCAAGTGGGAGATGTTTATGGAGGGGTGGGAGGTTGAGGCAAATTGCCAGGCCGCTGGTTACGCACAGCCAGACACCAAGGCTGTTAGAAGAGCACAGGAGGGTGCGGTGCGCATCAGAGAAGCTTTGAAAAACAGTTTCATGACTGGCCAGGCTACGGTGTGAAAGTTCTGATTGTTTCTCCTTGATGAAACCCCCTGCCCCTTGGTTCACTCTACTTCCCTGTAAGCTAACTACCCTTCCCTCCTCCCTTCGATCATTGCTTGCAGAGGCAATAAAGTCCTTGTTGCTTCACATTAATGCATTCTTTATTAATTCATCACACAAATAGGGGGATAACTACCAAGGTAGCCCTGGATGGTGGAGGAGAGAAGCACCAGAAGGGGTGGTGGAGGAGGGAGGGACAGGCCACATAGCACTTTAAAAGTTTAAAACTTTAAAACTTTTTGAATGCCAGCCTTCTGTTGCTTGGGCAATCCTCTAGGATGGAGTGGCTGGGTGGCCGCAGGCCCCCACACCGAGTTCTTGGGTGTCTGGGTGAGGCGGCTATGGAACTTGGGGAGGAGGGTGGTTGGTTACACAGGGGCTGTAGTGGCAGTCTGTGCTCCAGCTGCCTTTCCTGCAGCTCAGCCATACGCTGGAGCATATTAGTTTGATCCTCCAGCAGCCTCAGCATTGAATCCTGCCTCCTCTCATGCTACCGCCACCTTTCAGCTTCAGCCCTCTCTTCAGCCCACCACTTCTCCTCCCGGTCATTTTGTGCTTTCCTGCAGTCTGACATTGTCTGCCTCCATACATTCAGCTGTCCTCTGTCAGTGTGGGAAGTCAGCATGAGCTCAGAGAACATTTCATCGCTAGTGTGGTTTTTTTTTTTGCCTTCTAATCTTCGCTAGCCTCTGGGAAGGAGAAGATCCTGTGATCCTTGAAACACATGCAGCTGGTGGAGGGGAAAAAAAGGGACAGTGGTATTTAAAAAGACACATTTTATAGAACAATAGGTACACTCTTTCAAGGTAAACCTTGCTGTTAACATTACATACATAGCACGTGTGCTTTCGTTCCAAGGTCGCATTTTGCCTCCCCCCACCGCGTGGCTAGCCCCTCATCCCTCCCACCTCCCTGTGGCTAACAGTGGGGAACATTTCTGTTCAGCTACAGGCAAACAGCCCAGCAGGAATAGGCATCTCTGAATGTCCCCTTAAGAAAAGCACCCTATTTCAACCAGGTGACCATGAATGATATCATTCTCCTGAGGATAACACAGAGAGATAAAGAATGGATGTTGTTTGAACACCAGCAAACATACACTGCAATGCTTTGTTCTACAATGATTCCCGAGTACGTGCTACTGGCTTGGAGTGGTAAAGTGTCCTACCTTGGTGGACGGAATAAGGCTGCCCTCCCCAGAAACCTTTTGCAAAGGCTTTGGGAGTACATCCAGGAGAGCCGCAAATATCAGAGCAAATTAATCATTAAACATGCTTGCTTTTAAACCACGTGTACTATTTTAAAAGGTACACTCACCAGAGGTCCCTTCTCCGCCTGGCGGGTCCGGGAGGCAGCCTTGGGTGGGTTCGGGAGCTACTGGCTCCAGGTCCAGGGTGAGAAACAGTTCCTGCCTGTCGGGAAAACCGGTTTCTCCGCTTGCTTGCTGTGAGCTATCTACAACCTCATCATCATCATCTTCCTCATCCCCAAAACCTGCTTCCATGTTGCCTCCATCTCCATTGAAGGAGTCAAACAACACGGCTGGGGTAGTGGTCGCTGAACCCCCTAAAATGGCATGCAGCTCATCACAGAAGCGGCATGTTTTGGGCTTTGACCCGGAGTGGCTGTTTGCCTCTCTGATTTTCTGGTAGGCTTGCCTCAGCTCCTTAAGTTTCACGCAGCACTGCTTTGGGTCCCTGTTATGGCCTCTGTCCTTCATGCCCTGGGAGATTTTGACAAATGTTTTGGCATTTCGAAAACTGGAACGTAGTTCTGATAGCATGGATTCTTCTCCCCATACAGCGATCAGATCCTGTACCTCCTGTTCGGTCCATGCTGGAGCTCTTTTGCGATTCTGGGACTCCATCATGGTCACCTCTGCTGATAAGCTGTGCACTCACCTGCAGCTTGCCACGCTGGCCAAACAGGAAATTGAAATTCAAAAGTTCACGGGCCTTTTCCTATCTACCTGGCCAGTGCATCTGAGTTGAGAGTGCTGTCCAGAGCAGTCATAATGGAGCACTCTGGGATTTCTCCTGGAGACCAATACCATCTAATTGTGTCCACAGTACCCCAAATTCAACCTGGCAAGGCCGATTTCAGCGCTAATCCCCTTGTCGGGGGTGGAGTAAGGAAACTGATTTTAAGAGCCCTTTAAGTCGAAAAAAGGGCTTTATCATGTGGACAGGTGCAGGGTTAAATCGATTTAACGCTGCTAAATTCGACCTCAACTTCTAGTGTAGACCAAGGCTTAGAGGAACACAGCTGAAAGGAGTCCATCAGTCCTCCACCTGCTATTATGATATAGGGCCTGATCCTGTAAATGCTGCATGAGCCAGCTCCTGGAACCCTCCTATGGCTCTCTGCATCACTTCAGCGGCCCCAAGCAGATGTAAGTCTGGCTTAACCAGTCAGCTACAGATCCCTCTGGTGTGGGGAAATCCCAGTTAGCATAAAGCTGGCTATTTGGTCATGACAGCCTCCACTTTACAACCCTGATGCTGGGGCATGGCTGGGGGAAAGGGCATAACCAGATCACTGCAGTACCTCTGCAATCCCTAGTTGGCTTAATGGCCCCATTTAAGATGATCAAACTTGAGCTAGGTCCCAAACCATCTCTTTTTTAGCCCCAGGATCAAGGTGGGGGGGAGGGGCAGGGAGCATAGAGGTGTCAGAAAACAACTTTTTCTCCTTTATTCTCCCAGATCCTGCCCCAAATCAGTTAAACCCATTAGTTTCTCCTCATGCTATATAGTACAATAAAATGCTTTATAGTATAATAAAAATGGTAGAAAGGGGAAGTTGATAGTAATGAATAGAAATGAGAAGCTAGGAACTGTAGGAAATTGATAAGGGAAACAAAGGGACCAATGAGAGGTCTATGGCCAGGGTGGCTTGTCCTTGGGTGCTGGAGCCTGGATCTAAGACACCTCAGGTTACAAGATGAGCCTCGCCTAAGAGGAAATCAGGTGATTCCAGCTTAAAAGGCAGAAAGAAGCTGCATGGAAGGAGGTGTGGGGGTGTGATTGAGGGAAAGTAGCTCAGACTGCTAGAGGTAGGAAGCCTGACAGTAAGCTGGAGGATGCTCAGGAAACAGAAGACTGAGAAGCTGTAGCTGGCTCCTACAGAGACATTCAACTGTGACCCAGCTCTGGAAAAGATGGCTGTATACCCCCCAACTAAGGAGACAGCAATACTGAACTGGTTGGGGCCTGGAGGGCCAATGTGTTACCTGAGGACTGAATGCATTGGACCTCAAGTGGGAATGTTCTGATTTTCCTTTGGCTGTGTGGAGTTTGTTTAAGGAGCGCCGTGTGAAGGAGAAAACGGGGGCCAGGCACTGCACAGGCACCCCTAGCAATGAAAGGGCACTCAGGAGGCAGTGAACAGCCAGGTGCTACAGAAAATAAGAAAGAGCTTTTTAGATATACAGTGTTGGGAACAAAAAGACTCCTGACAATGGTATTGGTCCATTACTGGATGGAAATGGTAGAATGATCAATGCAGAATGAATGCAGAAGAGGCAGAAGGGTCCAATGAATATTTCTGTTCTGTGTCCGGGGGGGGGGGAACCAGATGACCTGGGCTCATCCTATGAAGATGACACTCTTTCTGTTCCACTCGTGTCTCAGGAGGATGTTAGACAGCATATACTAAAGCACCACATTTTAAAGTCAGCAGATTCAGATAATGTGCATCCAAGAATTTTTTTAAAAGCTGCTGAGGAGCTTGCTGGATCCTTAATGTTGATTTTAAATAAGTCTTGGAGCATGGTGGAAATTCCCGAAGATGAGAAGAAAGGTAGTGTTGCACCAGTATTTACAAAGGGTAAATGGGATCAGTGGGGTGTTTATAAGCCTGTCAGTCGGACATCAAACCCAGGCAAGATAGTGGAGCTGCTGAGATGGGACTCTATTAATAAAGAATTAAAGAAGGGGAATATAATGATTGGTAATCAACATGGGTTTATGGAAAATAGATCTTGTCATACTAACTTATAATCTCATCAAAAATGATATCAAGTTTGGTTGATAAAGATAATAGTGCTGATGTACTTAAATTTCTCAAAGGCGTTTGACTGGTACCACACAATATTTTGATTAAAAAACTAGAATCACATAAACTTAACATGGCTCACATTCAATGGATTAAAAGCTGGCTAACTGATAGGTCTCAAAATGTAACAGTACACGGGGAATCCTCATTGAACAGTTGTGTTTCCAGTGGGGTATCACAGGGTCCTGTTCTCAGCCCTTTGTTTTTTAACATTTTTATCAATGACTTAAAAGAAAATATAAAATTATCACTGATAAAGTTTGAAAATGACATAAATATTGGGGGAATGGTAAATAATGGAGAGAACAGATCACTAATGCAGAGTGATCTTGATTGCTTGGTAAATTGGGGGCAAGCAAACATTATGCATTTTAATATGGCTAAAGATAAATGTATACATCTAGGAACAAAGAATGTAGGTCATACTCACAGGATAAGTGATTCTATCTTGGGAAGCAATGACTCTGAAAAAGATTTGGGGGTTCTGGGAGATAATTGAGTTTCCAGTGTGATGCTGTGGCCAAGCGGTCTAATGCAATCCTTGGATGCAAGAACAAGGAACTCTCGAGTAAGAGTAGAGAGGTTATTTTACCACTGGATTTGGTGCTGGTGTGACCATTGCTGGAATACTGTGTTCAGTTCTGATGTCCACAATTCAAAAAGAATGCTGAAAAACTGGAGAGGATTCAGAGAAGAGCCACAAAAATGATTAAAGGATTAGAAAACATGCCTTATAGTGATGGGAGGCTCAATCAATTTAGCTTAACAAAGAGAAGGTTAAGGGGTGACTTGATTACAGTTTATAAGTACCTACATAAGGAATGAATATTTAATAATGGGCTCTTTAATCTACCAGAGAAAGGTCTAACATGATTCAATGTCTGGAAGCTGAAGCTAAACAAATTCAGACTGGAAATAAGGTGTACATTTTTAGCAGTGAGAGTAATTAACAACTAGAATAATTTACCATGTGTCATGATCGCTTCTCCATCACTGACCATTTTTAGACCAAGAGTGAATGTTTCTCTAACAGATCTGCTCCAAAAATTATTTTGCAGAAGCTCTATGGCCTGTGTGCTACAGGAGGTCGGACTAGGTGATCACAGTGGTCCCATCCGGCCTTGGAGTCTATGAATCTATGAGTATTCAATGGCTCTGTGGGTTTACGGCTTTTCTTGCACACTCATCATTACTGCTGTTGGAGATCATTTCCGACTAGATGAATTTTAAGGAGTCTTTAAGTTCAGCATCCAAGAATGGAGGTGGCTAAAATCAGAGGCCACCTTTGAAATGTTTGGCCCTCATAAATAGAACTGTTGCGGCACCATAGCTCCTGCTGGTTTGTTGTGCTCTTCAGATGCAGAGTAATTCTATGTCCAGAGAGAGATTGAACCTTCCCGTGAGTAGTCTGCCATACATGTATGGTAATGGTGACAGGCAGCCAGCTAATGCAGAGGCTGGATCAGTGTTCTTTCCATTGTTCAGCCCTCTGTGCTGTGGGATTATTTACTTTGGCTCTAAATATTCAACTATCACCAATAAACTCTTAGTCTGGAAGTAAACAGGATATTTTATTTTCTTCAATTTTCACACAACTTCAGTAAAGTCAGTTGTTATGAATGTTAAGAAAGAAGCTGTTTGCTTTTTCTGCTGGTGTCAGAAAACAGAAATGAGTCTGTTCAATGGCTGTCCAGTAAAGGAAAGGGAAACCATGATTCTTATGGGGCTAACAACACAGCTCTCCTAATACACCTCAGCCATGATTGGAAGCAGCCCTGCTGTTCCAGGCCTGGACCTCGTGCTTCCCACAGTTTTTCTAATGCACCCCAATTCTGATCTGCAGCACCCTTTGCGATTCCAGTCCAGAGTTTCCTACACAGCTTTGCCAATCACCTCAGTCCTGATGTATGCAATCCCCTGTTGTGCTAGTCATCGGCCCTTCACACACTCGATGCACCTGACCTGCAGCAGTTCCTTCTATTCCTCTCACATCTCTGCCAATACCACTTAATCTTGACCCAGGACGCCCATTATTATTGCTGAGTATGGATTGCAACTGTGCCACATTGGTGTGTTAGTCTTGTAATGTACACCGATTTCCATGCACCTCGTGTCATTTATGTCTTCCAGGTTTGAATCCAGTTCTCCAGGGGTAACTGGTGGATCCTTTAATCTATTGTGTACCACTACCACTCCTCTCTTAATAGCTGGCCTTTCTTGAAACTCTAAAGGTTGGTTGGTCATGCGAAAGGCCAACTTTCCAAGGCGGAACCATTGGCTACATTTATTTTCTAGACTCTTCAATTCTCCTTCCCTTGACCTGATAAATGTATAGGCTCTTTGCAGATTTCTGCTCAAGTTACATTTTTGATACACAAATAAGATACAGGAATATAACTATTTTCAATCTATACTGTTCCATCAATAATGACTAGATGTTCTACCATGTGGACCTTTTCAGTATTCTTTACTCTGATTTGCTGTCTGCTCTTCCACACTCTCATCCTCCCCCGGGGGAGGAGTGCAATGACAAGCCAATCAAATGACAGAATACTGAAAAGATCAAAGCAATAGTAGAGCACGCTAACCAAATTCATCCGGTCAAAGAAGGTATTGTATAATTTTGATGCTTAGCACAAAGACTGAAAGGAGCACTGGAAATACCACAGCAGGAGACAAGATGGCTCAGACAATTGGTAAGAGATACAGAGCCTTTCAGGTCACTAAATCAAGGCTCAAACTGACAATGACTGATATCCATTGGTTGCTTGGTGTGGTCTATGTGAAATGAGTTGGTGGATCTCAGTCCAGTTTCTGGGTCCACATCACAAAATCTAACAGCACAATTGGTCTTCACATTTGCTGTCTCAGCAGAGAGGTCAGTACCTAAACGGGCCATGGAGGCTAAGCTTTCCTGTTCCCCTGCTACAACTACAAACAACAGTATCTGTTGTGGTGGCGGGGTGTTTTGAGTGTGTGATGTGGATGTATGTCCCCTAGAACATGGTCTGAAGCCACTAACTTATTTCTGCTCGGCCACCAAACAGCCCATCAGATAGTTGCAAATTTGGGGTGGAATTAAATAAAATACTTAGAGATTAAAGGCTCCATTTCTAGGTGCTAATCCTTCCAAAACAATTGAGTCTCCCTCTCAGCTATTCTTTACATGTTTTGGACCAGATCCTCAGCTGGTGTGAATCAATGCATCCCCACAGACTTCAATGAGAATCTAACTCAGTATGATTACATAAACAATATAACTAACTAACATTTTAACATGTCCTGGGAACGTATGTGACACTGTGTGAAAATCATCACAGATTTTACAAAACTGGCTGGTTTTCATGGTATTCAAATCTATGGTATGTTCAAGTAAAAGTTTATCTTTGGTAGGTGTCATCCAAAGGTACCATTCATCCACAAAACTGACCATTCAAACCATCTCTGATCTAAGGGGATGGAATGTCCTCTCAAAATATTCTGCACTGGAGCATACCATTGTTAAATCACTTTCCATTGAATGGCTAAGAGTTGTGTCCATAAATGTCATCTGAAGAGAGCTGATCAAGTTATCCATCACAAGTAATGTATCCAACTAATTCAGCCCCATTTTATTTTTCTGTTCACCAAATTATGTAACAATGGGTCATGCCTTTTATTAATTTATTCATTACTTACAATTTTGCAGTTTTCAGAATAGTTTGTAAAAATAAATTTAAATGATGGTTCATTTGCAAACGACTTGCAATGAGTATTTGCTATATTTTATTTACTATTCATTCTATTTATTTGAGTCTATCTATTTAAGTCACATGGTATTGCATCTTTTCCCTGATTGGATGATCTATCCCTTTTTTCCCATTCACAAAATATCTGCAAACAAGCATAATTGCTCAACTAATCCATTGTGTGAGTATTATATAGAACTGTTCAAAATGTCCTTGAGTGCATTTCCAGCAGAAATACTCTCACAGCTGTTTAATTTCACCAGTGTTTGTGATGCCTTTTCTTTCCAGGAATATTCTTGAAATAAAAACTCACTTATCCAAATGTTCATGAATAAACTCATGTCTGAGTCTAGTTGGGGCTATCAGTCCCTCACTTTGAGTCCTGTAATTCATTCTCATTTATAATAAGAGGAAAAAATTGACAGCAGGGTAGCACAAGTTAGGGGGAAAATAGGTGTGTCACAGATTCTTTCGAGTACTCCCTGCTTGCTGACCCACTTGGATTGCTGTGAGGGGACTCTACACACTCTGGGTCCCTGGGGTGTTTCAAGATCCTGGAGCTTAAATGGAGCTCAGCCACTATTCAAATCTTGGGGACCCTCGGCACACTCTGAATGCAGACCTTCTATCTGGCACCCCCTCTGAGTGTTGGAATGCTCTGTCGGGCTTGCTCTGGATGCAGCACTGACCCTTCAGGGTATGTCTACACTTCAGCTGGCTGCAAGCCTCTCAGCCCAGGCAGATAGATAGACTCATGCTAGTGGGGCTCAAGATGGCATGCTAAAAATAGCAGTGTGGATGTTGCAGCTTGGGCAGCAGCTCCAGCTCCCAAGCCCTCCCGGCCTTCTAGGTCTGAGCTTGGGTCACTAGCTGAGTCTCTGCCAAAGCTGCAGCACCCACATTGCTAGTTTTAGTGCACTAGCTCCAACCCCACTGTGGTGAATCTGTCTACCTGGGCTGGGAGGCTCACTCCCAGCTGCAGTGCAGACATACCCTCAGACTCCCTGGCACTTAAATGCACCCTTCTCCCAGAACTCCACACAAAAGGTGTGAAGCTTCTGGTTTACAATGTAATTCTCTCAGGGGCACACAACAGCTGTGATGCATTAAACAGCACACACACACTTTGCCCAGTCGAACATCTTTATGCTCTTTTATATTTAATCATGTAAAACACAGAAGAGTACAAATCATTCAAAACAATAAAACATCTGGACCCGCAATCTCAGTCTTCCCTTGTGAGCCTTTGGGGAACCATCCGAGTTCAGGAAAGCAGACAGAGGAAAGCAGACAGTCAAGGTCCCCCCTTCTCATGTAGGCTGTTACATGCTAACTGGTCTCTTTCTCATATGGATTGCTTTACCCAGCTTCTGTGACCTTGGTCTTGTCTTCCCCATGTTCCCACTTCCTGTCTGGACCCGGTTCCAGTGCACTCCTTTATTTCAACCCCCTCCTGGTCATCTGGTGTCTTTTGTTTTCCTCCTGGTAACTTACATTGCTCCTGCCTTTCCTTCCTCCCTTCAGTGGGCCAACTAATTGGATTTCCAAGGATGCACTTCAACCATTGTCCCAGATGTTTGCACCTGACAAAGGTCATTGAGTCTTAAGCACTTCCTGTTGTATCTGTTTGATGCATACACATTAAAGACTTGTCAGCAATGGTGGATCCCCTTTCAGATGGACACTTATGACACAAAGCATTTTCATAATACAACTTCACAATGTCAGTCAGAACTCCTAAGTTGTACAGTTATAGCCCCAATTTATCATGAGATGATGGTGGCATTCATCTCAAAACAGAATCAGAAATAACAGCAGGTTAGAATCACTCCTTACAAGAAAGATTTGCCTGTGGATGAAATAACCATGAGGACCAAGCATCGTTGTGTATGTCAAGTCAGAGTTCATCTGAACTGCAGTCTGGATCTGAACTGTCCCAAGGTTTGGAGATGTTCAAAAGTGGGAATCTGGTTTGCTCCCTTATAGGAATAGGAACCAGTTGTGAAGGTCACATCCAAATCTGCTAAATTCAAAGGCTGTTTGGATCCAGGATTTTGATTCAGACCTGTACTTAGTAATGTAGTAATAACAGACTGGCATATGCACTTCAGTACAAGTTCTCATTGCTGACAGACATTCTCGGTGCCAGGGGACAGAATATAACATGGTCCACTTTGCAATATGGCACACCTTGGGGATTGCAGACACAAGTTAGGTCTGCACATAACCTGGTGTCTCCTCCTTATAAAAACCTATCCACAAATAGTTCTTTTTTTGTCCATCATGTTGCGACAAGGTTAGATACAGTCAGCCAGATTTTCAAACGATCTCAGTGCCTGTTTAGGCATCAAAATAAGAGGGCACATTTGCAAAACAGCTCAATATATTGGATGCTGATCTCTTTTGAAAAATCTGGCCCTTAATTAAATGCTTAAACAGGAGATGAACTCATTTGCAAGCTTGGCGCTATATACAAGGAGATTACATATAAGGAACTTCCTGCCCTCCAGAAACCAACAACCAAAAGTATACTCGATATATTAAAGACAAGGATGAAGATAGAAATAAGTACTTCTTACCAACAAACACCATCCTGCATGATAGGAAATGCAACTAGACTAGGTAAGATAAAGGAAAGAAGGTAAACACTGGATAAGCATCAGGCTAATTGTAGCAACAAATATTCTCAGATAGTAGAAAGAGAGACAAGCAAACAGTGAAAGAATGGGCAATATAGTTAATTGAAGGTGCAGCAACATAGATGATTTGTCAGAAAAATATCTCGGAAGCCTGGAGTCAATGCCTGGGCCACATAATATCAACTGAGCAAATTCAGACTGGGTGTTACTCCATTGACTTCAGCTGGAGTTGCACCTATTCACCACATTTCTGAATTTGGTCCCCAAAAGTCAGACTTAAAACAAAAAAGGAATTAAAATCATGCAGCTTTTTTGCCATATCCATCTATCCATTATTAACCCTTCAGTCATTGAGTTAGTTGGACTGGTGTTGGCCATTGAACTCATTGGAATGCCTGATAGATTTCACCAGCACCCGAGCAGCATTCTATCTGGCTGTACCTTGTACGGTAAGCAACACAGAGGGTGTGTTTTACTTAGATTTTAGCAGGTATATTCAACAGCATGAGAAATGCATTCCACTTGGCAGTTCCTGGTACAGACAGGGTTTCTTGAGAGCGTGTGCCCTTTTGTTCATGCCTGACTTGTATGCACAAACTCCAGTGCATAGGTACATATGCATGCAAATCGGGGTGTGCATGACAAAACACAGTTTGGAAATTCTGGTCCCCTATAAGCAACCCAATAGGTATGTTCTTCTTGGATGCACATGGTATATTCAACAGTACAGCCAATGGATAAACTGGGAATGGACAGGAACAGACAAGATGTTAATTCTCAGCATTCTCTCTCTCTGTGTCTCTCTCAGGGTTTTTACTGCTGTCCATCACCATAGTATCTGAGTGCCTTCTGTGTAAAATCAATAGCAATAGCAAGTTCCTAGTGAACCTCATGGAGTCTCTTCACTTCTCCCTATTCAGGATCAAAGCTCTGCTTGGAGTAGGGTTTTTGTTCAGATTTTAATTTTCTCTTTGTGTGGTTGGAGGGGGATTCAAAGATAGAGGGAGTGTCCGTGTTGTGTTTGTCATCCTAATGGTAGAAAGGCTTTTTCAAGGAGGAATTATACCTCCCTCCTATATGTATATATACCCTCTGTATTGCCATTCCTTTCTGGGACTTTACATGCTTTGTATGAAAAAAGCAGGGTGTGTTGGCTTGTAAAACAAGCCACAAAATGACTTGCATGGAGCCATGATGTGGTGGGAGTGCTGTCCCAGACTCCCGCACCGTAGCGAGATGGGAACTCCGCAACCACAGCCTATAAATGTCAACCATGTGGGGTGGGTACACGGTTGTTAAACATGAAAAATGCTGGAAGAAAGAAAAAGCAGCAGCTGCAGACAGGCTCAGATCCCATTTTTCCTGCATTTCATTTTGGAATGTGTTGGAGGAGTCTTCGATGTTTCCTCTGTTGACACATGTTCACGGCCCAGGATAGCTGTAATAGGCCCCCGTGGGAGGTGTGTAATTGAGATGTACTGGGATTATGCATATTAATGGCAAGCACTTGTCCTGTCTTGAAAATCTACCCCCCTTCTCCCTCCCCTTCCTCCACAGCTGACAAGGGTTCTGGTTGTCTTTATTGATTCCTTTGCTCGAGGGAGGGCGGGGGTTACAGAACAGATGGCATGGCAGGGCATGGAGGAGACGGCTCATCGGCCGAAGGGAGAAAGTGTTACAGGAAGGGTTTGGAAGAGTTGTAAAGGGATGTAGTTGCTTGTATGGTAATTAAATGCTGCTTGCCTATTAAAGACATGTTTATGGGAGGTTTAACAACTTAGTTATAAACAGAAGCTCCCAGAGCATGTGCCCTTAGGCTGCTTTCCAGAAGGGGCTCAGGAAAAGAGCTGTTTCCCCTATCTCTTTTCCTCTAGCCCCATCTTTCCTCCATGGACCCAACAGCTCATCTCTCCCTTCTTTTACCAACACCAGTTCACCCAGGTTTTATGGGTCACAGTCACTGCTTCACAGCTACCTGCACTATATTCAGTTCTGTTCTATTTAAGCTCTTATTCGGCCCCTGTCACCATGGTATCTGAGCTTCTCCACTGCTGGCACCAGCTAATCGATTCTAATGTAACTGCAGTGTGGAAACTGCAGCACCAAAGTGGTTAAATCAAGAGTTCTGTCAATGGAGCTGTGCACGAATTGTAAGGAGATTTGAACATTCATATCCCTTTTCTAGGTCCCTCTACTTTTGCCCGTCAAATCCAAGATCCTTATCTCACCTGTAAGGCACAGTGTGGTTTTCCCTCTCTCTCTGACCCTGTGTCCCTTCCAGTCCTGAATGCCCTTTCTCCACCCCATGCTCTGTCTTTTTGAAGTCTTCCACTTCCTGTACACCAAGCCTCTTTCATTTCCCCTTTGAGATCTCTCCCTAGCCCCATCCTTTCTCACCTAGTTCTTCACTTCTGATTGATTACAACTCCCGCTGCTCCTTCCCTCAAACCCTGTCTATAATTGTCTGCATTATTTCCATCGAGTTTAGACTGTCAGCTCCTCAGAGCATAAACATGGGCTTAAGTCATGGACCAACTTCAGCTAGTGCAGTTACACCACAGATGAATTTGTTCCTCTGTGTTTTGTAAAGGACTATACATTATGATAGGCGCAAATGAAAACCCCTTGATCCAAACATTCCTCCACTTTGAAATTTGAACTTTCTGATCCAGTTCTGATCTGTTTCCAAATGGTCCCAACTTTTTACACAGAACTGTGGATCCAATAATCCCTGAACTCTGGGGTGTGGAAAATCCAGATCTGAATATTTCAGCTTGAGCCCATCTCTGGTAATAAACATGATTTCTTATACAAATTCTTGGGTCCAGCCTGCACAGAATAACTACTGTACCGTCCATGGGATTCTAAACCTATTTCTGCTCTGCAATGCTTCTCTCTGCAGCCTTTCATTTCATATCGCAGCCACCACCCTCTCTCCCAAACCAGCCTGATTCATAGTTCTAATCATCTGTGAAAACATGGCCCATGCTTTTGTGACCACTTTGTGCTTTCCAAGATCTGCCCCGGATGTTTAAAAATAGCTCTGGCTCCCCTCCTCCTCCCCGCCTCTGCTCCCACCGAGAATGAGCACATGAACAGCAGCTGTGAAGGATAATGCAGTGGTGGCGGACTCCTCCTGAGGCTTGGACATTCCAGCCTGGCTTGGCAGTGCTCTAGCTGGGATGTGATCACGTGAGGAGGTAGAGCAGCTCAGTGTGGTCACTTCTGGCTGGGTGCTGCCTGCTATTATACCAGCAGCTGCTGCTGCTTTCAACCCAGATTCTGACTGAATCCTTTGGCTGCTTTGCTCCTCCTGTTGCTGTAATCTACAGAACTAAACTATGCAGGTGGGGTAATTTTCACGGCGAGCAGAGGGAGTTTTGCGCTCACCTACACATGCAGCTCGCAAAGAGCATCAAGGAATGCTGGGCACTAATCCCTGCCCAAGATGCTGAAGACAGGCCTGTTCGTGGTGGGCTCCCCACATTGGCCATGGTGACATTCTTTTGGGGTTGATGATGGTCCAGGGAGATGTTTGGTACCTACTATATGGGTCTGCACTGGAAATGGATTTTATTGATGCCCCTGCATACACATAGGCTCTTCGGCATCAGGAAAGTAAATAGGTCATTACATACACACAGTGGTCTCTCCTTTATTGAGAGGGGGAAGGGATTCTCCGGGACTCATCATTTTGTCCTCATTATGGGGCTTCTCTCTACTGTTTACTCCTCCTTCTGCAGTCCCATGCAACTTATTTTCTCATCCCTTTTAGAGCCTCTCTTGAAATGTAAACACTGCTCCCATTTGCTATGGTTCACACAACCCCTGTGGAACAGTGGCTTTTCTCCCCATTTGAGCAGAGCTGGGTGTGGCTACTTGAAGAGACCGGCCACTACCTCCAGGGGCCAGGAGGGGCCACTAGAGAGTAAAGCAAGGCACTCCCCAGATACTGAGGACTGCCTTCACAGTAATCCCATTTTGGGAAGAGGAGAACCTCGCCTGGCCCTGCACTTGTATCCCTTCTGCTGCAGCATGCTTTGCTCCCATTAGAGAGAGTATGTGTTTGTTGTAACATGCCCTGAATTGCCCCCTTGCTAGGCAGACACTGCTGATGGCTTGGACTGGTGCTATGCCTTTGCAAGGCATATCTCTGACTGCAGTAGCTTCCAGACAATGCCAATGCATATCCTGCAGCCAACCGGATGTCACCCCTAGAGCCTGTGGTAGCTTTGTGACAGTACCCTGTCTTCCCTCATCCCCACCTCTGAGAGAACTCATTGACCATGATATGGAATGAGCTCACTTCTTATCAAGACACCAAGGCCGCTCTCCTCAGTCCTTGCCCTTTGCCTCACCCAAGTCCCCTCAGTGTCCCCTCTTTGGCTTGTATGTGAGCCCATCCCTACTCTTCCCAGGACTCTTGATGCTAGCCTAGCCACCCACCAGTTCACTTGGACTTCACTAGCTCGCAGTCTGGTTTTAGATGAGCAAAGGTCCCTGCAGATGCCTCTTCCGTTCTTTTGATCCCACCTGATGAGCTGCCAGTGCAGGTATCCCCTTCAGGGTCTTCTCACCTTCCCTTCCCACTCAAACCTAACAGAGCACTAGGTTCCACCTGAGCAGCCTATTATTATTTGCTTTCAATCTTTGCTGCCTTAAAATGCCTGCCAATGTTCTTTCATAGAATATCAGGGTTGGAAGGGACCTCAGGAGGCCATCTAGTCCAACCCCCTGCTCAAAGCAGGACCAATCCCCAATTTTTACCCCAGATCCCCAAATGGCCCTGTTAAAGATTGAACTCGCAACCCTGGGTTTAGCAGACCAATGCCCAAACCACTGAGCTTGTCTTCAGACAGCTCCTCACATCTCCAGCAGCTCTGGCTCTGGGCCATGCTGCAGCCTGAGCCTGGTGGAACATGCTGCAAAGGGGCTTTTTATCCACCCCCGTGGATTACAATTTATAATCTCGTTGCAAATAGAGCTCGTACTGGCAGGAAACACTGTGTGTGTTGAGCTGAGGCAATATGCGCTTTGTGTTACCAGTTCGTTTCTTCTTTCTCCTCACTCAGTTCCTGTTCCCCCCTTCCTCCCTCCCTATTTTCCTGTCATGGGACCCACCTTCTGCCTCCCATGGCTTCCTTCCTATTCTTGAACACTATTGCAACACCAAAAATTACATTAAAATCCTATTGCCCCATGTTAAGTGGCAGTGGATGTTGAGGTCTTGTAAGTCAACTTTCCACTGGAGGAGAAATCAATGACATGGAGTCTGGATATATTCTTAGTGTAACCTGTTTTATTTACGCTCTATGCACCAGTCCTGGAATACAGGTGGTCACATACAGCATGCAGACACTTCCTTCTTTCAGAGATATCAGCCCAAACACTAATACACAGTTTGCAGGGAGCAGTTCTGCCTCACGAATTGACTCTAACTAGCAGGGCTTTGGAGCAGAGCCCAGAGCTGGAGCACGGAGCAGCTCTGGAGCAGTGGAGCTACAGGTTTTTGCCTGGAGCTGGAGCGGAGCCAGAGCACAGCTCCAAAGCCCTGCTAGCTAGCAAGATTAAGGAAGAGGCTGAACTCCCATGCTACTTGCCACAGCTCCCCCAGAGAAACAACAGCATCTATCACTAGATTTCTTCCATGATTTAAAACATGCACATGTGCTAAGAAAGAGAACTTGTAAGACTAGGTATAACAGCAGCATCGGCTGACCCATGCCAGATCAATAACTTACACCTGAAAAGTGGACATTGTGTCCCTTTTCCATAGTACCTATTCCGGAGCCACATGCGGCTCTTCAGAAGTTAATATACGGCTCCTTGTATAGGCATCAACTCCAGGGCTGGAGCTACAGGTGCCAACTTTCCAATGTGCCGGGGGGTGCTCACTGCTCAACCCCTGGCTCTGCCACAAGTCCTGCCCCCATTCCACCCCTTCCCGCCCCCGCCCCCTCCCCTGAACCTGCAGTGCCCTCGCTCGTCCCCCCTCCCCTCCAGAGCCTCCAGCACCTTATGGAACAGCTGATCGGGAGGAGAGGGGAGGGGGAGGGGAGGCGCTGATCAGTGGGGCTGCTGGTGGGTGGAAGGCGCTGGGAGCAGGGGAGTGGGGGTGTGGAGCGGAGGGGGGGCTGCTGACGTATTACTGTGGCTCTTTGGCCCTAAATTCTGGCTCCTTCTCAGGCTCAGGTTGGCCACCCCTGCTATTTAGCCAAAGGCTACATCTACACTTGGAGCTGGAGGGGCAGGGTGATTCCAGCATGTCAATGAACCCACACTAGCTCTGTTCCAGCTAGGGAGCTAAAAACAGTAGTGTAGCTGCCCCAAGTGCATACCCATGGGGGCCAGATGGGTTTGTACTTGGGACATCTAGTTTGTGCTGCCATTGCCTGTGCTACTGCACCTACACTACTTTTGTCAGCGCTACTTGAGCGGCGCTAGCACGGGTACATCTCCGCAAGCTGGGACTCTCACTCTCAGCTCCAAGTGCAGCCAGACCCTTCGAGTCAAGGCTCCATGAGCTCTGTGACATGCTGGATGTAAAAGGTCAGAATTTCAGGTGGCTCAGCTTGGAGTCAGGGACTGTACTGACTTACACCAGCTGCGGTTCTCTCCCCGGACATTCTGCACGGCAGGGTTGCTGGATTCTGCAGCACTCTGATGCAGCTGACTGGAATAGACAGTGACAGCTTCATTTACATTCTAAAAACAGGTGAGATGTTTAATGAATTAGCTCTAGCCTTGGATAATGCAACCCATACAGTGTTCCTTGCGTTATTAAATGTCATGTTAAATTCAATTTATTTGACTTTCTTCCCTGTTTTTGATATGCCCCAGATTTCTGTACTGATGGTGCAGATCAGTGTGGAAGATGTTGTGGGGAGGTTGCCAGATTCAGCAGGTGAGCAGCGGACAGCAGGAGCTAGGGTAATCTGGGAGGGCATTTGCTGGAGGCTTCTACTAAAATGATCAGCGGTGAAATAGTCAATAGTACTGAGATTGTTAGGTTATCTATAGGTTTCAGAATGAGCTCCTCACTGAGAGGAGCAGGGCAGATGACACCTCTCTGACCTATTGTTTCAGGATGCCTGCAGATGCAGGGGACAACTTTGCTTTGGTTAATATTCAGTCGTCTTTGCTAAGTTATCTCTACAGCCATGCAGGCTAGAAACATGGGCCCTATTCTGCCCCCTGTAGGAGACAAAGACCCCCACTGAAGTTAAGGAGTGTTATGACAATTCTGCTGTGGGGGAAAAGGGGAAGATCCACAGAAAATTCCATGGCTGAAGATCACGGACTACATAGGGCCTTGCTCCTGCTGTTGAGATCAAGTGGCACAGAGGTGATGTTGCTCTATTGGCTCTTCCCAAGACTCTTTCTCCCTCTGCTCTGATGCCAACTGCTCCACCGTTCTTGTCCTATATAGAAATAACCCTGAGCTCCCCCCTGCTCCAGGAGGATCACATCAAGTTCATTTTCATCTGGGTCTCACCTTTTGTGAGTGAAGATTTAGACTGGTTTCATGAATTTGGGAATGATCCAGCCCAGTTAGCACTAAACATTTTGTGACATAGAACCAGCATGCTGGATCAATGGGGAAGTGGAGGATTTTGCTCTTTCTTGCTTGAGTTTCCATGGTATGCTTGTTAGTGTAGGTACAAAGAGAAATATAAGAGGAAGGAACGCAGGAGCAGACTATGCTAAGAATTAGTCCTATCATATACCTTCTTCCTTAATAAAACATTCATAGGTTGTCATTAAGTGTACTCTTGTTCTACTTTATGGGCTACTCACTCAGAAGCTCTTGCTTTTGTAAAGCAGGAGAGAGGGCTGCTGCTAGAAAAGCTCTGCACTGGATACCTTAGCAAAGTAAGTCTTCAACGGTTCAAGCCCAGGAATCTCCCAGCTGAGCCCGTGCTTCTGGCACAATCCTGTTGCTTCCTATATTGGGTAGAGATGGTGACTGATCCATGGAAGTGTAAGTTCAAGTCTCTTGCTGCAGTTACTTCTGTATTAATGCAAATGTGCTTCAGAGAGCTTGATGTTCCACATCGCTGAATGGCTAAAGCCAACTGGATACCTTCCCTGAACCCTCTGAGCACTGTGCTAGCACTGAACTAGCTGGGAAGCAGAATTTCCATCCTGTGGGGAATTCCGAGATTTCAACATTTGGTTTTGTCCCAAATCAGGAAGAAAAGTTGAACTCTGAGAATTTTTTGCAGAACAAAATTATTCTGGAAATATTAGCTTTTGATTTTACTGAAATATATCATTTTGACTTTATCCCTTTTAAATGAATACAATATAATGTTAAAGTTGAAACAAAACGTTTTGATAATTTCCCATTAAAACTTTGATGAAATCAGTATGTTCTTGCAAAACCTTTTGATTTCATCTAATCAGCATTTTCCAACAGGAAACTGGTTTGGCAGAAGATTTTTGACCAGCTCAATGTAAGAGCCTGTTACAAATTAGCATGGAGCTTCCTTCAGTAGATACTACGAACAATACCCTTCCCTGAACGACACCCAACCAACTGTAATAGCTACCCCACTGAGGTTCCCTAGTGCAGTAGGACTGCATTTCAATAGCCATGAGAGTGGACAGAGGCTTGTGACACTACAAGGAAGACTGCCCGAGCAAAGGCAGCCCACAGCCTAGCTAACCACAGGTGGAAAACAATGGCACAAGCCACTTCTACTACCTGAGAATCTAATAGAAGTCAGGGTTCCGGGAGGAAATCCCTTTGGCAAGAAGCAGGCAAACCCCAGTGGTAGATGGAGCACTCACAAACCCTGTGTCTTTCAGCTACAATTAATGCTGCACAATTCTTAGTGTTATTTTGATCAAGGGTCTTTATGCGTTTGCTGCTGGAATTATTGTCCTTCTGCCTGGGAAGCCATAAAGGCTCTGTCAGAGAGGCTGCTTTGATTTTCATTGCCTGCCTGGTTCATTACCGACAGGATAATGACTGGCAGTGGACCAATCAGATCTCCACTATCACTCTGTCAGGTTCATAATTAATACTACTGCAAACTAAGCTTATTGTGATTTAATTAGTAATGCTGTAATAATGCTACCGCCTGGGCTTCGGGTTACTAATTTATATAAATAGCTACATTAATGTTTTCAAGCACCAAGTATTAATTGTATCAGCCTCAGCACTAGACTCTGGTTGGCTGATGGAAGCTGCAGAACTCGACAACACTTGGTGTATGAAAAAAAAAAAAAAGGTTTTTGATTTCCTGCCTGTTGTTTTTAAACAGGCAAGAAATAGCCATGGATGGGGCTGGAGGGTGTTTGATAATATGGGCCAGGGAGCGGTATTTGAGACTCAAATCCCTTTTTGCTTGGATCTGGTCTCTTCCCCCCTACCCCCCATATATAAATAAATCCAAGCTGTTTCCATCAACAGTTTCAATTTGCCACAATGGGAAGTTGCACACATGAGAGATCCCCATGCAGTCAACTCGCATTTTATTTTAAAATCTGGAATTAAAAGGAGAGAAGAAAACTATAGAAGAGGTCCACAGGAGCAGAAGAGGGATTTGCATACATCAGGGCGCTGCACAAGCCAGGACCTAAGCTCTTTCTCTGGGTTTGGATAAACTACAATAGGAAAAATCTCCTTCCCCTTTCCCTCACCAATGAAGTCCAAAGTCCCTGTTTGCCTGCGACAAGGATGCAGCTGGGAGTATATACCCCTGTTGGGAAAAATTAGGAGAAAGGTAGTGAGATTGAGCAAAAGACAACTCTAGGTTGAGACTCAGGGAAATTGGTCCTCCTCACACTGATGTCCACTAGACGGTGGAACAAAGGACAAATTCATAGAAATTAGAGGAGAAAGACCTATAAGCAAAATAATATGTGAATCCAAATAAGTCTAGAAGGCATCTAAATTGTTGTACTTGCCCTTTCTTCCAGTCCCCCCCAAACACTCCCTTTGACTTAGCGAGACTTTATTTAGACTCACTCTCACTTCCTGAACATTCAGCTTGACCAGGTCACACCTGCATTAACTGGAACCTTCTTCCAGCTTCTCTGGTGTGTGTGGGGCAAAGGAACAGCTGTTTCAATGGGTCCTTTCCCGCTCTAGTTTCCATGACACTAAATGGTGCGCGGTGCCAAAAAACTCTGAACGTTCTATTCTCAGACGGGACTGGTTTTTGTCAAGACAAAGTAGAATTCCACAGGCTATAGGTAGCAACATATCCACTGAGCTCCCTCAGTAGTTAATGACTCAGATCATTTGCACAATAACCAGCAAGCAATGCATGCAACTCCAGTGGAAATAATGTTAACAATACAGCAAAAACTTGCCTTCACTCAACTTAATTGTCTTCTAACGATTGGGTGAGCTTAGCCTACAAATTTATTTTTTTTTCTAATGGAGGGAAAAGTCTTCTAAGATGTATGTCAAACCATCAAAATCTCTCTCTCTCCTTCCCCCACTTTTTCTACTTTAAAAGCCCCATGACGCAGCAATCGTCCTTCCACTGGAGGACAACTGGACACTACTCAGTCTGGACTCCATCAATGTTGTTTCATGCTGGGTGGGGTGTGTCCAGAGTGTGATGCAGGAACCCCACCCCCAAGACTGAACACCTTGTATCTCATATTGGCCTGAGAACTTGGAAAGGAGTTAGAGATCAAAACCTAAATCCCGGAATTGTCATGTGACCAGTGGAGCTAGACCTGGACCAACAAAGCAATACAAACCAAAGGGGCTATATGAGAAATGTCCAGTCTATTTGGGGGGACATTCTATGTCAAACATGGGACAATTGCACTTACACAAGATGGGCATCTTCTCTACACTATCCTGCTTCCTAGGATAGCAAAGGGCGTCTCATTGAAATGAATCGTTCATAAATGTAGAACATGTAAAGGCAAATGCCAAACTGGGACTCCCTTCTGCGGGAGCTTAGACAGCCATGTGCTGTGTCTGAATTTAAAAATGAGTTGGATAATTTTATAACCAGTAATATTTGTATGTGTGTAGTAAGGCTAATCAAATCAAATACATTTTGTTTGGGGCATTAGTTGATCACCTGAGGCATCAGAAAGGAACTCATCTGACATGCTGCATTGCACAATTCGCAAGGTACACCACGGAGGGGGTTTCATCTTCCTGGATATTGGATCCACAGTCTATTCCAGAGGCTTTCATGGTTTTGTGTTCCTAAGATCCCTAGGAAATGGTAAGGCAACAAGGTCTTTGGCATACATTGTCTGAGCATGGCTTTGAGATTAAGCCATCTAAATCATACAGTGCTCTCCACCAGCATCATGGATGTGTACCATGACCGAAATGAAGGTCCTCACAAATTATCTAAGAAGGCTGTAGTTCCACCTTTCCCATGGCTGTGTAGAGAAGGGAGCAATATAAATCCCTCCCAAATAGGAATTTTAAAGGTATAATCTTCCTATACTGTTTCCATTATCTACAGAGCGAAAACCCAAAATGAACTGTTTCATCCCATCAACAAGAACATTAGCTATAAGAACGTGTCTGTATATGTGTGTGTGTGTGTGTGGGGGTCTTATACACCATGCAGTGTTTCAGGCTGGAGTGTTTATCACCAAGGATCATTACACTCCACACCCTTTTTTAAAAAGGGACAGTGACTCCATTAAATCTCGAAATTGGCAGGCAAGTAGAATCTACAGTAGACAGCTGCTACATAATTTGAGCCACTGAATTGATCACATTCTGGCTACTCTATTTTATGAAATATGGACTGTGACACATATTACTCTGCTGAATGCATATATTTAGATCTCAGATTGGATATCTATCCCATTACATATACAGCTGCATAGCTTTATCTCTCTATAATGAGGTCATCTACTCACTGCTCGGCGGCACCTCCTTGTGGTCCATCTGGAGAATTAACTCACCACTGGCCACGTCCCAAATGGCGATTGTTCACCCCGTTGCCCCAGGCACTTGTTCTGCAGCCGTTTTCCTGCTAGTCTGGAGCTGCAGTGCCTCTTCTTCATGGCTTAGCCTTATGGCCAAATCACTATTGTCCTCCCCTTCCCAGGTCTTATCAGAGACTCCTTTCCCAAAATCTCAGGCAGTCTCCATCTCCACAGTGCTGACTGCACCATTTCCACAGTGGCTAGAAGGGGAACCCAGGCCTACTCTCTATACCAGGTTCCAATCCAGGGACCCTCAGACCAGCAGTCTAGGTCTATGCCTTTCAGACCTTACTGCTCCTTCCCTGGACTTCTTCCTCACCTACCTTTCTCAGCTCCTACTCCACCCTGTACCAGGGAGTGTGACTTCAGGCTCACCTGCCTGCAGCCCCTTCCTCAACTTCTAGGCTTTATAGAAGTACTGCCCATTCCTGCCCTGGTGCGCAGCATTCTCAATCAGTCTCATTGCCCCTTAGCTCCCCAGCAGGTGCAGCCTAAGGCTAATTGGCCTCTCTTGCCACCTTAACCCCATCTGTTCTGGTGTGGGGTGAATGCCCCATCACACTCTCCCTCTCCATATCCAGAGCTTAAACATGTACCCATGGCATCTATATACACATCACTTACCAATTTCATTTACACTGTGACTCTTCATTAAGTCTCAAATGCATTCTCTCCCTGTGACGTAGATCCATGGTATAAATGAAGCAGGGAGGTAGCTCCCTTTGTTGGACATCCAGCCAGCCAGTTAGCTGTAAAATCCTTCTTGGTCACTATTCTCTGCTTCCTTTACCTGTAAAGGGTTAAAAAGTTCCCCAGATTTAAAAAAAAAAAAAAAAAGGAAGTGGGCACCTGACCAAAAGAGCCAATGGGAAGGCTACATTTTTTAAAAAAATTGGGAAAGAAACTGTCCCTTTGTTGTCTGCTGTTCTCTCTGGGCAAGAGACCAGGCAGCAGGAATGCTGTGTAATGTAAGTAAATTAGGAATGTTTAGAAAGATGCGATTAAGTTTATTTCTGTTTATTTTTTAAGGCTTGTGGACTCCTCTGTGCTAACCCCAGATGTTTTTGTTTGCTTGTAATCTTTAAACTGAACCCCCAAGAAAGCTATTTTGGGTGCTTAATTTTTGGAATTGCTCTTTTAAAATCTAGCAAAAACCTAAGTTCCAGATGTATTTTCTTTCTTTTTGTTTTTAATAAAATTTACTTTTTTTAAGAACAGGATTCGATTTTTAGTGCCCTAAGAGGTTTGTGCATATGTTGTTTAATTAGTTGGTGGCAACCGCTATTTTTTTTTTGTTTTTCTTTCTCAACTCTTCCCCGGAGTGGGGTGAAAGGGCTTGAGGGTACCTCATGGGGAGGAATTCCCAAGTGCGCTTTCTTGGGTCCAAGGGGTTTTTTTGCATTTGGGTGGCAGCAGCATTTACCAAGCCAAGGTCAGAGAGAAGCTGTAAACTTGGGAGTGTAATACAAGCCTGGAGTAGCAAGTATTAATTTTTAGAATCCTTGCGGGCCTCCACCTTCTGCACTCAAAGTGCCAGAGTGGAGATTTAGCCTTGACAGTCCATATCGTTATCTTCACTTTACAGATCCTATAAACTGAGGCACAGCCATGTACCATAAAGTAAGTCAGAGATTCCTCGCTTCTCGGTGTCCATTTGATTAATGCCAACAACTGTAGAGTTTTATTTAATTCCTTCATTTTTTTGCCACTGACTCCTTGCAGAATTAAGTCCAGCCAGGAGGGCTCATGGAAATGTCTCCCAATGAGTTGGACTCTGATCAGCTCAGTTCAACTGGAATGGAGCTAAGTGAAACCTCACTGCAATCCTAGAAGTGGATTTAGCTTTCCAGTGAGTTACAGAAATGGCTGTGAAATCTACCAGATGGCTGTGAAATCCACTATTAATAGCCCCCTCCATCTAGCATGGCCTGAAGAAATCTCACATTGTTGCCACCCACTCATGACTTCCATCGTTATTGTTCCAAAATCCTGGACAAAAGGACAAAGAGAAGACATACTGCAGCTAGAGCTCTCTTGCCATTTGATCTCGGTCATGGTTTGGGATCCCCATAATCCTGTGTCTATAGGTCATCCAGAGTCTTTGACAACATTACTGAAGTATACTAAATCAGCACTTTGCTGCTGTTTTTCATTACACAGATTGGAAGGGAAACTGGCATGCTATATGCCAGATATTAAAGTCTCAAGCAATTCCCTTTTAAACATTATCTTCCTGAGTTTGGATCCCAGCCAGATTGTGCTCATTAAACTTATAAATTGCCTTCATCTTCTGGACAAGGTAAAATAGAATTGGTATAAGAGACATTGCATTGTTGATGAAAAAGCACAAGTTAACTTCAACACAGTGGACTTAGCACAAGATATGAGGAATATCTTAATAGATGCAGCAGCTTCTATGGGAGGCCTTGAAGAAACCACTGTTCCTGAAAGTGGCAGTAAGGTTAAAGAAAAAGAGTCTTTGTTCACTTGTTCTGTGCATCTGACCTGTGCAGCTTTTCTTAACATGCCCATGAACAATGAGATGTGAATCAGGATCTCTGGCGGTTTATAAAGGGAGGTACCGCAGTGAGATATGACTGTATCTTGGAGTCCTTTCCTTTTGAAATATTTATGGCCTCTAATCTCTCTCTGGCTATAATCCCTGCCCAAGCTCTATTTCAATCCACTGTCCATCCAAGTCTTATTTTATCAGGTTTTCTTTTCTGTGGCTGCAATAACAATTGACTGTTGTAGGACTCAGAGACAAGGCAGGTGAGGTAATATGTTTTACTGGACCAAATTCTGTTGGTGAGAGAGGCAAGCTTTCAAACTACATAAAGCTCTTCTTCAGGACTGGGGAAGGTACTCAGCACCACAGCTAAATACAAGGGGGAACAGACTGTTTAGCTGTTCCACTTGGATTTAGCTGTGACACTGAATACTTTTCCCAGTCCTGAAGAAGAGCTCGGTGTAGCTAGAAAGCTTGCTTCTCTCACCAACAGAAGTTGGTTCAATAAAAGATATTGCCTCACCCACCTTATGTCTGTAATATCCTGGGATCAATACGGGTACAACAGCACATGTATAAGTCTCTTCGTTCTTAATTGACCCCTTGAACTAAGCTATTCTTTACACAGAGACAAGGATGGGTTATTTGGGATCAGTTGGGTTTGCTTTGCTCATGATACTGTTCCTATATTGAATTATCTTCTCTGTCTCTAGTTTCTGTGATTCTGGGTGGCTCTACAGCCTCTTCCCCACTTTTGAAGCCGACCTCTGCTCTTCCTGAAGGGGCTGGAACACTCACAATTGACACCTCATTGATCTTCACTCCCCTTGCCTTCAAATGTATCTGCCCCATCACTGCAACCACTATCCCTCTCCTCCACATCCATGTTCACCTCTTCCTCTGCTTTTTCTACCATGCTTCTTGAGTTTGTATATATATGCCCCTGAAAATGCTCTGTTCATTTGTATAGTGCTTAGGACAATGGTAGTTCTGAGTACTGTCATAGAATCACAGGACTGGAAGGGACCTCGAGAGGTCATCTAGTCCAGTCCCCTGCACTCGTGGCAGGACTAATTATCTAGACCATTCCTGACCAGTGTTTGTCTAACCTGCTCTTACACATCTCCAATGATGGAGATTCCACAACCTTCCTAGGCAATTTATTCCAGTGCTTCACCACCCTGATAGTTAGGAAGTTTTTCCTAATGTCCAACCTAAACTGCCCTTGATGAAATTTAAGCCCATTGCTTCTTGTCCTATCCTCAAAGGTTAAGAAAAACAATTTTCTCCCTTCTCCTTGTAACAACCTTTTATGTACTTGAAAACCATTATCATGTCCCCTCTCGGTCTTCTCTTCTCCAGACTAAACAAACTCAATTTTTTCAATATTCCCTCATAGGTCATGTTTTGTAGACCTTTAATCATTTTTGTTGCTCTTCTCTGGACACTCTCCAATGTGTCCACATCCTTCCTGAAATGTGGCATCCAGAACTGAACACAATACTCCAATTGAAGCCTAATCAGTGCGGAGTAGACCAGAAGAATTACTTCTCGTGTCTTGCTGACAATACTCCTGCTAATACACCCCAGAATGATGTTTGCTTTTTTTGCAACAGTGTTACACAGTTGACTCATATTTAGCTTGTGGCCCACTATGACACCCAGATGCCTTTCCGCAGTACTCCTTTCTAGGCAGTCATTTCCCATTTTATATGTTTGCAACTGATTGTTCCTTCCTAAATGGAGTACTTTGCATTTGTCCTTATTGAATTTCATCCTATTTACTTCAGACCATTGCTCCAGTTTGTCCAGATCATTTTGAATTTTAATCCTATCCTCCAAAGCACTTGCAACCCCTCCAATAATACCTGTTTGAGACATCAATCACCTTCTCTTGTTCTTCGTGGATCAACAAAATGACCATTAGTTCATTTATCCAGTGCCATTTTCTTCCTCTTTGTCTTTTCATTCAAAACTCTGCTTCTCCCTTTTCTTTCCTTGCATTCGCCTCTGTACAGAGACTTTTCTAACCTTGTGCCTCTCCCTTTCTCTCCTTGTCAGGGTCCAGAAATCCAGGAGGCTTCACAAATGGCCAATAGCTGAACAGAAGAGAAGATCTCCATTTTGTGTCTCAGAGAGAGAGAGAGAGAGAGAGAGAGAGAGGGCAGACGGGGAAAGGAGGATTGACTAGATGACTCTAGCAGGTTTTCCTATTGCTGACATCTTTTGTGTGCCCACCCAATGTGCTCCCCATATAGCATGGAAAAGATGCAATGCACACCAAAGTGAATGGGCTTTCATGATTCCAGTGACGACAACGCAGCGTCCTCCTCAGTGTTGTGCCGCCACACAAAGGCAAGAAGTTCCCGTGGAAAAGTGGATCTGATGAATGGCCAAGACAAAGGAGCCTATGCTGTACGTTCCCCTCTGCTTGACTCCACTGAGCTGAGCTTCACTTTATGGAAGGAAAAAAACAAAGCTTGCACTGACCTTTTACTGTGGGTCTGGGGATAAAGGGGATCCAAGAAGAGTGCAGTGGTGGGGTGATGTCTATTGGCCAAGTAAGGGGAACAGGTGTACAGTGCTGGGACAAAAATCAGTCTGTGACTGGGAGAGAGACCTGTTTCAGGCAGTCACCGGAGGAGAAATGAGAGATGCTGCAATGGACACCCAGTAACAGCTGCCTCAAAAGCACAGCCAGTTTATCCAGCTTGTGCACACGCTGAGTAACTCAGTACAGAGGGGAGTACCCCAGCACACCTACTGGGAAAGAGCTTGTGCAGGGAATGTAGTCAGCAAGGGCATTAGCTAGCACAGGACAAAGCCATTGTATGACAATGACAGATGGCAGCAGGGCTCATTTGGCTCCATATGCCCCTTGCAGCACAACTCAACCTATCTGGATTGCCATGCACAGTAAGAGCATCCACGGACAGGGACTCCAGGCTGCAACATTACCACGGTTCCAGGGAGCAACAGCCTTGAGCCTCCCACTCCTATGGCTCTCCACTGGTGCCCTATTGGTACCGCCATTTTAGCAGCCAGGGTAGCCACCCTGTGCCATCTATGCCTCTGCTGCTGTGACAATTTCCTCATCAACACAAATGTCTTTCTGTGGGCAAGCGACATCCCAGTCTCCTTTCCCCACGGGTTGCTGGGACCAGAGAATCATGTGGGTTGCCTGGCCCACTTGAACGTATTGAATGCAGCACATTTCCCCCAGCGTTGTCTTCCGAGATGGAGGAGGACAAGCAAGACCTATAGTTCAGTGTGAGAGAGAGAAATGGGGAGGGCACAGGGGTCGGAAGAATAAGAGGGTGAGGAAGGGAGAGAGAGAAAAATCATGTACAGTGAAAGAAACACTTTAAACAGTAAGTTCCTCTTCATACTGGCACAGCCATGTTTGCAGCATGGCTTAGCATTCCTCATCCTGTTAAATAAATATTGTGACAGTTCTAATCCTAGCGAGCAGGGCCGTAACCAGAACTTGGATTTTCACTGAGGGCAAACAGTAATGGGTACACTTTAAGTATTTCAAATAAGCCTCGACTTTAGATCTACAGAGACAGCACTATTTGTTAAATAAATATCAAACTCATTTGGTACCAGGCCAGTTGCTGTGGTTAAGTAAGATATATCTAGCTAATGGATATTTAACTCAATGTTGGGTAAGCAAGCCCACACAGACTGTAAAATGCTTTTTAATTAAAAAAACAAACAAACCCCAACCTCTATACCTTTTGGATAAGGCCTCTTTAGGAATTTTGAATGCTATCAAAGGAGACAGCTCCATCACGGCAAGGGAATTAGGCATCATTTAATTTCTAAAAAGAAAATGACACATGCCAGTTCATAACTAACAGGCTACAGCCAGTTTATGAAATGTTAATTGGAATACCTTGCATTTCCCTCACTTCTTTAATGAATGAATGGTGGTGCCAGTCTCTATTGATGGGCCAGTTAAATTCCAAAGCAACTCCATTTACCTCTTGTATATATTATTAAACCTCATATGTCTGTTACATAATAAATAAACCGTCCTTTCATAAATCTAAATGAAGGGCTTCCTGGAGGTCCTTATGGAAAGTCATCGCCCGTCTCATGAAGGGTTCGTTACTTTCTGCTTTGCAAAGCTGCTGTTTCCCACAAGCCCCTTACAGTGCATAATAATAATGTTGGGAAAAAAAAGTACACTAGGGAACAAGCTCTTATTAGAGTGAAATGTTTGTCAGCATCTTTAAAAAAACATTTCCAGATGGCTGGACTGCTGTAGAAACATGTAGCTTTATTGCCGCACTCCAAATCTTTCTCACTCTGGTTCCATGCACCTTTCTTACTGCCGGTAGAGCTGGTGCCCCTGGAATAAACCCTCACTGTAGATATTTAGAGGTGCTAGTTAGGAGCAGTCAGAGGGTAACATCTGTGCTGCAGCCTCTGCTACTGATTGGTGTTAAGCATTAAAGGGGTGTGTGTGTGTGTGTGTGTGTGTGTGTGAGAAAGATTGTATTGAGGGGAAAAGGCAGGGCTGGGTGGCTGAAGAGCCTTTCACTCTAAGTCATTGGTTAGGTCCATATAAGTCAATAAGGACAAAGGGACAAATTCAGCTCTGCTGTAAGCAGGCACAACTCCGTTTGCAGCTGTTGATTGACCTATGGGAAACAGAGTCCTAAAGGGAAGTTGCCCACATCACAAAAGCCACAAACATTCTGGCTGGCAGCCTAGCTAGTACCCTAAAGAAGTCTAGGACTGATCCGTTCATGGAGGTTGAGCTGCCGTCAGTGTTAGAGATAGTAGCTCCAGAGCAGGACTGAGTGAGGTGCAATACCGTACAATGAGTGAAGGAGGCTTGCATCGTCTCTGCACCTTCTCTTCCTAGAGGCCTTTACTCTCCAGGGCTGCCAATCCAGCACCGTTTGCTATACCTTGAGTGGGCCCTGCACAAGGGTGTGCCCCATCTGCCCCTACTCTTGGCTTCGGGCTAATTGCACATATAAATGGCAGACTGGACACATAACTGACATTTGCAGGCACCGTTAATTAATTTACATATGCAGTCATGTTTAGGCAGGCAATTGCACATGCATCCTGCACGCTGGTTGCGTACCTAGCCTTTCTAACATTATACATACGCCCTAATGACCCTGAAAAGCAGGACCCTCCCAAATCTGTTCAGCTCACTTACGAGCAAACAGCCCACCTTTTATCCACTCACTGACATATTTACATGCCTCTCAGCACACTCAGGTCTTGTCCCAGTAGACTACTCAAGACACTTTGTTGTGGTTAATAGATCAGGTTGCAGATCAGAATGGAAGGTCTTTAGCAGTTATGTGAGACCCAGGGCAGAGTACTGAGAATAGCAGAGGGTGCTATATGCCAGGACTGAGGTGCACGGGCACAGCTGTGATTGGGAAGCTTGCATTGCACCTGTCTTCACAATGCATGGTTCAATACTATGGGTCTTTTCAAATTAATGAGCTTACAGGACTGATACAAAACCAGAAGTTTCTCCCTACACAACAGAAGTCCCATCATACATGGTACATATTTTTAGGCACCCAGACCTTGGAGTTGGCACATCCATGGTAAGCCCATCTTCTGATTCGAGTCCTGAATCATATAGCCTGGCTGGAGGCTGCCCTTTTGAAAAGGCAAAGAAAACCTACCCTCCAAAACAACCCCCTTCTAAGCCTGCTGTGCACTTGGCTACAGTATCTACCATCCCTTGGCTGTAGATTACAGATTCAGCAGCATACTAAACAGCCAACATTATGTTCCTGCCAAGGTACAAGGCCACCAACTACTGAAAACTCCCAGGGGCCCACCAGAGCTGTTGCTAAGCTCAAGGGAAACCTGGTTAGCAAAGTCAACCCCATGCTTCTTTGACTGTGCCTCAGGTTTTCTGCTCCACCAGTCCCTCTGCTCTTGGACACCACCATCTGGATACAGAAGGCGCTTTCTAACAGGCATACAGAAGCCAGGCCAAATCTGTCTCCACAAACAATAGCTTTACTGAGGCTGCTGCTGCTTCCAAAGAGGCAGTTGGAGTGAATCTCTGAGCTGATTTAAACAATTAGGTCAGAGTTGCTCCTTCTACAGATAATAGCTATTTCAAAATCTGCTTCCATGCGGGAAGATCCTGTTGCACCAGTGGGACACAGGTAGCCTGCCTGAAATATCTTTCTGGTTTTCAAACTCAGTATATATTATGCGTATTACCTGGTACATTGCTACCAAATGTACCAGGGACATAGGGCAAAATGCACTACCGGTGATGCCCTTCATACAGCCCCAGGTGATGTTCATTTTGAAGTCCTGACCTTCTACCGGAATGTGACAGGACTGCAAAGAACTTTCGTGCACTATGCCACAGTGCAGCGGATGCAGCATGGACCAGCAGCCTAGGATGTCAAACAAAACAAAGCAAATGCTATTAAAACAGTAGAATTTAGTGAAGAAATCTGGTAGTGTTTTGGGGTTTGCTCTCTAGTGAATGTTCTGTGTTTCTTTAATCTCAACGGTAGCTGAGGGCTGATGTAACTCGATAACCAAGGGAGGGGGCTTTCCTTCTTTATCATTACTGTTCAACAATAACAAAGAAGCACATGACACACTTGTAGGGCAGGAGCCAATGGTGTAATAGCCCTCTGTCAGAGAGCCTTGTGCAATTTCTCTGGAAGCTGAGAAATCTACACCAAGTAACAGAGCCTAACCATCCTGACCCCAGCTAATTAACGCTCATAGGAAGGAAGACTTGATTTTTCTAGAAGAAAATCTTGAAAATTTTCCAGGTGAATGTGATCAGGAGTAGTTTCGACTTGATTCTCATGCAAACTCAACTGGAAATGATTACAGCCAAATAATGGCATTAGAGTGGAAGGAAATAACTGCACTGATTGCTTGACCTGAAGAACAGTAATGGCCCTCGTCTATTACGACTGATTTTCCATAACATTAGTGCTACACAGAAGAGTTCAGATTAGATCCAGGAAGCCAGAAGTATGAATGAGAAGCAGCAGCCTCCAGAGATGAGGTGAGATTTCCAGTCCCTCTGCACAAGAGGAATCCGAATGTAGTTTGGTTCTTTGCAGGAGGCTGAAGTGTTAAGCACACTTCATGTTCACTGGGGAGCTTTTCAGACACATTCCCTGGGCAGGTGATGGGTAAGGGTTGGATATGCTGCAGCAGCCAACATGGATCTTTGATATACATCCCTACTGCAGAAAGGAAAAGACCAGCTTCAGAGAGGGAGGAGCAAGCGCCTGACATGCAGAAATTTTAGGGGGGGGGAGAACTGCTCCCCCCACTATTGCATATTGAATTGGTTGCAATTTTGTCATGGTTTTAGCAGACTTTAAACAGAGAAAAAGCTCTCCACAGCATCTGTCACTGATCCCCTGGCCAGGGCATTATTCAGTGAAAACAAAACTAAAGAAACGTAATATGCTCTGGATGGAGGGCAGGGAATGACCAGGAAATGCAAGAGAATAAATTCAGAGAGAAAGACCTGGGTTTGTTAGTAACTTTCTCTCCAGACCCTTGAGGAGACAACCAATACCCAAATTGTAACATTCTGTGTCTCTGCAACCAGCAGAGAGAGCTGCAAGAACCCTACGCTCCAAACATTTTCCTTCCACTAGTGATGGCAGTGCTCTTACCGCCTATCTCCTTCCCAGCCAGAGTGAATGGTTGGCCAGGGCAGTTCCCTTTTATTGCCAGTCACGTTCCCTCTTCCCAGAAAGCAAATTATTGTCATTGCATCTGGTACGATATGCAGCAGTGAAATGAAAAGGTCCTATTTGAATTTGGCAGCTGATTAGAAATCACTCATGAGAAATCACTCATGAGCAACATTGCTCACCCAGCATAGAATATTGTATGAGAGAGGAATAGAAGGGAGCATTGACCATATATCAGGGGTTCTAGGCAGCCCTGTTTGTTGGGCTGTGGGAAGTGAATTGCTGAATGAAGTCCAGTTCACAGGTTTCTACAGCACAAAAACCAGGTTAGTAAGGATTCAAGGACTGAATGTCCCAGAGAGATCAAACTATCCATTTATCCATAGAAAGGATTCCTCCAGCTCAGTGGTTTTCAACCTATTTACCATTGTGGGCTGTATCTCTCTTTGGGTTATGTGGGCCGCATCCACACAATATATATACTACCTGTATGATCCTGAGGATATCATATAGACTACAGCTGTGTGCTGATTGGGCTGCAAGTGGGTTGGCAAATTGATGGTCTGTGAGGTGTTTAAAAAGCTTACACTGTTGATACCTGTGATGTACCTGCTCTGGGGATAAATGTTTGAGTCAGTCTCCAGGACCAGCAATCCAGGACCTTTAACCAGCAAGTAAACTACCTGAAAGTAAAAATTCCTCTATCCATATAGCTGTTTTTTTTGTTTCTTTCCTGTTGCATGTGCTTCTGTGTTGAGCTGGACTCGTGTCTCCATGACTTTAGGTGTGTCCTTATGTGTTGTCCTCGTAGAGAGGGAGGATGGTCCAGCAGTTAGAGAGCAGGGCTGGTCTTGGGAGACCTAGGGTCAATTTCCTACTTTGCCATGGACTTCCTGTGTGACGTGGGCATTGTGAGGGAAAATATTTTAAAGATGCATTCAGCTACTATAACCATGTGGGAATATAGCAGTACCTAAAATAGATTATGGGCAGTCTTTGAAAGTGGGAGGGGAAAAAGCCAGTATCTACCCCATTTGCACCCACAATCACATGGTTGGCCACAAGGGCAGTTTTTGTGCTCACCTGCTCTTGGCTAGCATTGATATATACTCTACAGATCAGTGCTTTACTATGCACTCTGGCTATGGTAAATAGAGATGAGGTGCTTGATGCTGTACAAGTTCCCAGCATATTCTCACTCACAACTCTGTCTTTGAAGTCTGGTATTGAAAAGAATTGCTTGTTGCACTCTGAGGACATGCACTTGCAGCTGGCGCGCCCCACATTCCCTCGTGTGCAGTGGCGAAAGTGTGTGTGTCAGTAATTGCGCTGGCAGTCAAATCTGCACAAACACCATTAATAACAGGTTTCACAACTTCGGAGAAAGAAAGAAAGAAGTCGGCTGCAGTGCAGATTGTGTAGGTGGGTCCCAACAGCTGGCACACTTCAGATCTCATGTGGCAACTGCATGCACCAAGTCCCAGAGTGCTACACAGCTTCCCTTCCTTTCCTGTCTTTCTCTTGTTCAGGTTGTTGTTTGTATCCTCTATACACAGCTGGTTGATTTCAGACAGAGAGGTGGGAGGAAAGGATGTGAGGGGCAGTTTAACAGCTGAACTGATTGTCTATCACTGTTACAGGACATGGAACCCAATTGAAAATGTAACACCTTAGGGTTTAGAGAGCATGGCCCCTTTAAATCTTTTCCCTAAGTGGAGAGGAGGAGCAGTGAGAGAAAGGAAGGAAACTCCAGGTGGGGCTCTGGAGGAGGGAGAGAGAGAGAAGGGCTGTAGCCTGCAGGCCCTCAAAAAGTGAAGCAGCAGAGAACCTGCCTGAAGCCTGGGAAGGACAGGGTGGCCGAACGACCAGGACAGAAGCCTGGTGCCCCAGGACAGAAGCCAGGAGGAGCACTGTGCCAGGGAGGAATCGCCCAACAAGGACAGGCTGGAGCTGGACCCAGTATCACTGCTGCCCAGAGCTGCATGGGGCTGTGGGTACTGGGGCTTGTGACTCTACATTGGGAATAAGGTGGGAGGCAGTAGTTAGTTAGGAGGGGAGGTTGTTGCTCTGTGTGGCTTTGCAGAGAGCGGCAGAAGAGGGCACCGGAGGGGTTTGTTGGGAAAAGTTCACTGGAGCCAAAGATGACCAGGAGCACCCAAGACTCACCACTGAACTGGAACTTTGCTCAGGACTCCTGAACTGTGTGTGCAGACACATTGCTCAGTATCTGCCCTTTCAGACTGTGCTGCCACTGGGCCTGTGGGACCTTGGTTTGAATGCAACCGTTTTCCTGCTCCCCCTATATTTCCCCTTGTTGTTTTTCTCCTCTCATCCCTCTGTAAATAAATATCTCCCTTTGTTATAGCCATTGTACTTTTCCGATGGGGGTGTGTGTTCACTCTGGGGGGTTTGGAACAGGTGCCCCTGGATGGAGGGGATTTTTCCTCCTGCATTCCTGCGTGCGCCTTCTCTTGGCCAGAGCTGCCTGCAGAGCAGACTCCATCTTGGCCACAAGGGTGCTAAAGTTACAAAAAACAAAACAAAAGAACTTTTAGTGTTGCTCCAGTTCACTTAGGCACCATTTGTTACCAGAAGTATCTTCTCAGCCTCTAGGAGGAGCTGCACTGTTGCTGCTAGTTCAAAGCCTGCAGCCATGTGATTTTGTACCATGATCTCCACCAGATCTCACAATTCTCAAACAGGATCTATCTGGATCTGTACCTGGATAGGAGATCTCCTAGGAGAGCTTGCATTACTACAGGAAATAGGTGGGGTCTAGTGCTGGGCAAATACTGCAAAGCAGTGCACGGGAATGTTTGAATTCTCAAGAAGGTATTGAATCAACCATGTTCCTGTCTGTTTTTGTTCTCTTTCCTGAGAACATTTAAATTAAGGGAACCGAGCATAAGTATTTTGGCATGAACACAGGTATTCCCTATCTTCTACTTGCATCTGAAGTGTCCAACCTGTGTCAATAAAGTTTCTGTCCTTCAGCCAGAAACAATACCATGTGATTTTAGAGGATCAACTGCACTTCATGAATAATGAATAACAGACATAGCCTACACAAACAGTATGTGAAGAACCCATAGGCTGAAATATGCTTACATAAAATGTTCATCCGCCAATTACAACTAACGCATGAATCTGTAAAAGCCAAAAGCTGGTTTAGAAATAATTTTCAGACACGTACACTAAAAGGGTTAATTAATCACGTAAATTGCTTGCTGCTAGAGCTGGTCCAAAAAAAAAAAAGTCATGACATTCTTTTGCCTTTTTTTTTAATGTCAAAATGTTGATAGTCTCCAACCAGCCCTATTTATTCCTAATGGCTCACCCAGCCATAACAAAGGCTCGTTGGGGCAATTCCTCTTTTTGAGTTGGCACTAAACCAATTCCCCAATGTGGCTCATGGAGAAGCTGCGAAGTTATCATCTTCAAGAGCTCCACTTCACGTTTATTAAATGTCCCACGATATTGTTCACAACAGCCAAGATGTGAATCCCAGTGATGAGAATTTCTTCACTTCCTGTCCTAAACTATGTGGAGATGAAAGGCAGCTGTATTGCACCCTGGAGATTGTAAATAGCTATTCACCAATCAACAAGGAAGTGCTCCAAAACTATATGTGCCTGAAGTGCTTTCTACAAAATGACTATAGAGTGGAAGAGGTTCAAAAGCTGGATGGAGCAGAGTGGGGAAGTGATGCAAGGAACTGAAAGGCAGAAGTCTAAGCTAGTTTCATTTCCCTGCCTGCAGTGAGAGGCCAAGCACCAGTAAAGGAAGAGAAGGGGAGGGAAGATAAGAAGGAAGGGAGAGAGAAAAGGCTAATGGGCAGAAGTAATATGTGGAAGTAAAGCAGCCTAGACAAACAGCATAGCTAATGGGATAATAATAGGCTCTGTGGCTATAGGAGGTCAAACCTGGTTCAGGCTCTGACTGACAGACATTATTTATGACAGCTATGTGGGGGTCATTTTGAAAGCTGGTGGCATCAGTCCACATGTCCTGTCCACATCACAAATGCCACTGCCACAGCAGGTCCCTAATCTCAGCAGACACCAAAGATTGATTGGCCCATAATGACTGAACTCCTCCCTCACCTCTAGGCAGTGCTTATGCCAGAACAGTGATTTTCAACCATTTTTTCATTTGCGGACCCCTGCACTTTTTTGAATGGTGGTACAGACCCCTTTGGAAATCTTAGACATGGTCTGTAGACTAGAGGTTGAAAACCACTGCAGCTGAAAACTGCATCTGTTTCCCAGCACTGCTGCAGCTACATTGGTTCTAGCCATAGCATAAGTGCTGGCGTAGAGATTGGGCTCATCTGTCATGTCACCTGTTGTGTATGGATGCAGTTGTAGGTCAATGTGAGGGGGTGTTGACTCCACACTCACCCCGAAGGATTAATGGAGGCCAGATGGGCCTATTCACCTATTAGGTGGCAGGCTGGGAGAATTTAGGCTCAGAGGAAAACCCTAATTAAGGAAAGCCCACCTGCGTGGGAAGACGTGGGGCTCCTGTAAAGCCAGGGGACTGATAGTAGAGGGGCCTGCAGGGGAGTAGTCTGCAGTTACTCCCTGGGTAAAGGGAGGAGTGTTTGGGACTATAGAGAGAGGTCCACATTACTCCCTGGGAGGAGGGAGTTCGGTCTGGCAAACCTGGAGGAAGTCAAAAGGTAGGAAAGGCTCAGGGGAAAAACAGCAAGGAAATGGATAGTGCAGACCTTGATTGCTAATCACAGGGCTTCTGGGCTGGAACCTGGAGTAGAGGGCAGGCCTGCGTTCCCCTACCAGCCACCGAGGAAATGGCACCGGCGGGGTAGTAGCAGGAAGACAGACTGAGCTCATTTGTCAGGAGAGACGTTGGTACCCAGGAAGGGGGAAACATGGAGAGTGACCTGGCCAGAGGGCCAAGGCACAAAGAGGAGGCTGCAGTG
The DNA here is from genome assembly GCF_009764565.3 of Dermochelys coriacea. Classification (NCBI taxonomy): domain Eukaryota; kingdom Metazoa; phylum Chordata; order Testudines; family Dermochelyidae; genus Dermochelys; species Dermochelys coriacea. Next base: position 22,045,671 of record NC_050074.1, on the reverse strand, counting down.
ACTGGTGCAAGAGAGGGGCCACAGAGAGAGAGAGAGAGAGAGCAGCAGCAGGGTGTGTAGCAAGAAGCAGAAGAGGGCCTCAGACCTGAAAGGCGCTAATCCCCAGAGCAGCCAGTAGGAAGCACCACCTGCAGTGAGTGGAGCCCAGAACAGTCCATAAACCATTTCAAGGCCTCCTTTGCAGTGTTGTGGATATTCACTTTGGAATCTGTATTTGGGGCGCCGTGTTTGATGGTCTGGATGTTCTCACCACAGTCACACACAAGGACTCATAACCTCAGCCGTGCAGAACACAATGCCATCCACAGCCTCAGAAACAACTCTGACATCATAATCAAAAAGGCTGACAAAGAAGGTGCTGTCATCATCATGAATAGGTTGAAATATGAACAAGAGGCTACTAGGCAGCTCTCCAACACACTTTCTACAAGCCATTACCCTCTGATCCCACCGGGGGTTACCAAAAGAAACTACACCATTTGCTCAAGAAATTCCCTGAAAAAGCACAAGAACAAATCCGCACAGACACACCCCTGGAACCCCGACCAGGAGTATTCTATCTGCTACCCAAGATCCATAAACCTGGAAATCTGGACGCCCCATCATCTCAGGCATTGGCACCCTGACAGCAGGATTTTCTGGCTTTAGACTCCTTCCTCAGGCCCTACATTACCAGCACTCCCAGCTATCTTCGAGACACCACTGACTTCCTGAGGAAACTACAATCCATTGGTGATCTTCCTAAAAATACCATCCTAGCCACTATGGATGTAGAAGCCACTACACCAACATTCCTCACAAAGATGGACTACAAGCCGTCAGGAACAGTATCCCCAATAATATCATGGCAAACCTGGTGGCTGAACTTTGTGACTTTGTCCTCATCCATAACTATTTCACATTTGGGGACAATGTATACCTTCAAATCAGCGGCACTGCGATGGGAACCCGCATGGCCCCACAGTATGCCAACATTTTTATGGCTGACTTAGAACAACGCTTCCTCAGCTCTCGTCCCCTAATGCCCCACTCTACTTGCACTACATTGATGACATCTTCATCATCTGGACCCATGGAAAAGAAGCCCTTGAGGAATTCCACCATGATTTCAACAATTTCCATCCCACCATCAACCTCAGCCTGGACCAGTCCACACAAGAAATCCACTTCCTGGACACTACAGTGCTAATAAGCGATGGTCACATAAACACCATGCTATACCAGAAACCTACTAACCGCTATGCCTCCAGCTTTCATCCAGACCACACCACATGATCCATTGTCTACAGCAAAGCTCTATGATACAACTGCATTTGCTCCAACCCCTCAGACAGAGACAAACGCCTACAAGATCTCTATCATGCATTCCTACAACTACAATACCCACCTGCTGAAGTGAAGAAACAGATTGACAGAGCCAGAGGAGTACCCAGAAGTTACCTACTACAGGACAGGCCCAACAAAGAAAATAACAGAACGCCACTAGCCATCACCTTCAGCCTCCAACTGAAACCTCTCCAATGCATCGTCAAAGATCTACAACCTATCCTGAAGGATGACCCATCACTCTCACAGACCTTGGGAGACAGGCCAGTCCTCGCTTACAGACAGCCCCCCAACCTGAAGCAAATACTCACCAGCAACCACACACGACACAAAGAACCACTAACCCAGGAACCTATCCTTGAAACAAAGCCCGTTGCCAACTGTGTCTACATATCTATTCAGGGGACACCATCATAGGGCCTAATCACATCAGTCACACTATTAGAGGCTTGTTCACCTACACATCTACCAATGTGATGTATGCCATCATGTGCCAGCAATGCCGCTCTGCCATGTACATTGGTCAAACTGGACAGTTTCTACGTAAAAGAATAAATGGACACATCAGACGTCAAGAATAATAACATTCAAAAACCAGTTGGAGAACACTTCAATCTCTTTGGTCACTCGATTACAGACCTAAAAGTGGCAATTCTTCAACAAAAAAACTTCAAAAACAGACTCCAACGAGAGACTGCTGAATTGGAATTAATTTGCAAACTGGATACAATTAACTTAGGCTTGAATAAAGACTGGGAGTGGATGGGTCATTACACAAAGTAAAACTATTTCCCCATGTTAATTTCCCCCATCCCCCACTGTTCCTCAGACATTCTTGTCAACTGCTGGAAATGGCCCACCTTGATTATCACTGCAAAAGGTCGCTCCCCCTCCCCCCTGGTAATAGCTCACCTTACCTGATCACTCTGGTTACAGTGTGTATGGTAACACCCATTGTTTCATGTTCTCTGTGTATATAAATCTCCCCACTGTATTTTCCACTGAATGCATCCAATGAAGTGAGCTTTAGCTCACAAAAGCTTATGCTCAAATAAATTTGTTAGTCTCCAAGGTGCCACAAGTCCTCCTTTTCTTTTTGCGGATACAGACTAACACAGCTGCTACTCTGAAACAAAGGACTGTTGTGTCACAAAAGCCTCCTGGTGAAGACAGAGACCTGGAAGTGGAGCTTGCAGGGAATGGGTGGGGCAGCTAGAGCAGTTTGCAGAGTTCCCACTTGTGCGGGTGACCATATAGGCACTGCATGCAAAGAGTCGTCGCTAGGATCTAACTGCCACTCTCCCCCCACCCGGCACCCCCATCCTGCCCTGGCAGGCCCAGCAGGCAGTCAGATTTATGGCCATGTTTAGTTTACAGTTCCTTCCTCACTTCCAAACACACTGCAGTAACTCTCCTTATTTTTAGACTAAAATGTTGGCAAATGCATAAATATCTCCAGTCACCAGAAAGCCATTTTGGTTGGGCTCTGCCTGCAAACATTGCTCCAGCCTGATAGCCTCATGCAGTGTAATATTTTCATGAGTCCTAGGGGATGGGCAGGCAATTCACACATCATAAATTCCTGTCATGCTCATGCTAACATATTCACATCATTCAAAAGCAAAGTCTACTTACTCTGAAGAAATATTGGATGTAAAAAGAAGTCTGTGGGTAAGACAATGTAAAGACCTGTAAATCATTATGTAATGAAACTTGGGGTAGGGATTCATCAGCCCCATTTCAGCTCCTAAAGAAAGCAAAGCAGTGAGGTTTGTGCACATGAAAAGAACAACACCCTGAAGGCCTTTTGGGTTCTTGAAAGCTACAATCTTTGCTGCGAGTCAGTAGACAATGCATCTACCCCCAATAAGCATGATGGGAAGCTTAATATACGGGATTCAGTAGTAGGTGAGGAACCAGATACACAGCATGAGGGACAATATTCCTTTGGAGAAGGTGTATGTTATCCTTTTCTTGGGGAAGGACCCGGATGACTGGGTGTTTTCCATGGCACCCAGCTCTGTATGTGCTTTCTAGAATGGTTCAGAGGATATGCTTAAATTGCTTAGTTGTAAAGAAGAATAGGGTAACTGGCAAAGTCACGGAATATAGAACCCAGGGAGTATCTATTCTCATGGCATTGACTATGTCACAATCTGCAGATACGACTCAGATCTTTACAAGGATCTGTTTTCCCCATTCACCTTGTCATACTTCTCCATCTCATTCTTGTCTGACAAAATGGCCTTTGCATTAGTAATCTACCTGATATTTCCCAGATTACTGAGCTGTGGAGCTACACAAGGCAGATTTGACTGGGTTCTTTGCACCCATCGTGACATCTGTCCATAAAGGTGAACAGAGTTCAAAGGAAAACCCAGCTATTCAGAAAAGTGGAAGGGATAAGAGCTATTTGGCAGACTCCTGAGGGAAACAAGGTGGACTTTGGGGTTCAGCCATTGCTAGCAATGAGAAACTGGGACATTAGAAGTGTCATCCAGGTCTTGTCATTTTCACAGTGGGGAATAAATGTCCTACAGGCAGGCTGGACATTTCTGTGAAGCCTCTGATGTGGGTTGTAATCCTATCTCATCCTCTCTCTCACCCTCTCATTCTCTATCAGGGCAGTGAGAAATGGTCATCGTGACCATAAAATCAAATGATCCGAATTAACCTCTGAATGTAGCCAAAAGCAATCAGCGAGCAGCTTCCCTGTGTGAAGAGAAAAGTGTTTCATATATAATCACCACTTTAATTCCTTCCTCGTTATGAGCTGTCCTCTTCCATGGCTTCCTGAGCAGCACACACATCCATAACTGTCATCATGAAAAACCAAGTGTTGAGGGTTCAAGCCGGCAAAGTGCTGAACACCCAGAGGGACAGGGGAGTGACAAACCCCAGCTCCAGACTGTGCCAGTTCCTCACATTTTCCACAAAGGGAGTCAGGGCACCAACCTCTGGCAGAGAAAGGGTTCATGGGAAAATGCACTTGACATAACTCCATCTCTTCAGCAGTTCCTTCCTCTCGTGCTTTGATTCTGGGCAGCTGCTGACAGCTAAGAGCTGGAGTTACTGTGGTTGTAATTTGTATTGCCTGAGTGCCTGAATCAGGAGGCAGGGTCCCATTGTGCTAGGCGCTGTACAGACAGAATGAAAAAGTCAGCTCCTGCCTTAAAGAGCTCACAAATTGTCATGGGTGACACAGTCAGCCAGACTGTCCTGGTGGTGTTAATGTGCGGAAAGCACCTCCCACCCACTCACCTCTCACCCAAGCACTGGAGGGCAATAGCATTTTAGTGGGACTAGTGTAAACCCAGCCTCACACATCACTTAACTGCAGTGAACTGTGTGACTGTCCTCACAAGGCCTGTTTGTATTCACCAACAGAACAGCAAAGTAGGGCATGACGTACTCTCTCTGCCCTCTGGCCTCAGCAATTTCACTGCAGCTCATCACCATGCATTTTGTGAGCTGGGCCAGCTTGGACTGGTCACAATGGCACTGGTTCTAGTGATAGGCAGATTGTCCTGGTGATAGACAGAGAAGACAGTGCATGCCCACCCCATAAAACCAGAGGCAGCTGAAGCTCGCTTTGAATGAGGGAGTGGAGGTACTTACTGAAACCTAAATGTACTAAGCACTATCCTAAGCGTGGGGAGCTGGTAGAGTTGGGGCAGAGGGGGAAGTTGGGGTGGGTTCTCTGCATGGGGAGCAAGGGGAACCACTGAGACTCGATGGGGAATGGGAGAGGCAGCTGGCTCCAGGCTGGGAAGGGAGGTCCTAGTGGTTAAGAAGATAAGAATAGCCAGGGTCAATTGGCCAAAGCCTATCATTTCAGCTAATGGTCCATCTAGCCCAGTATCCTGTCTTCTGACAGTGGCCAATGCCAGATGCTTCAGAGGGAATGAACAGAACAGGACAATTTATCAACTGATCCATCCCCTGTCATCCCGTCCCAGCTTCTGGAAATCTGAGGTTTAGGAACACCCAGAGCATGAGGTTCGTTCCTGAGTATCTTGGCTAACAGCAACTGGTGGACCAGTCCTCCATGAATGTATTTAATTCTTTTCTGAACTCAGTTATACTGTTGGCTTATACAACACCCCTGGCAATGAGTTTCGCAGGTTGCCTGTGTATTGTGTGATGACTTCACGTTAGTTTTAAACCTGCCGCCTATTAATTTCATTGGGTTGTTGTGTTATGTGAAGGGATAAATAACTTTAGTCACTTTCTCCACACCAGTCATGATTTTATAGCCTTCTTTCATATGCCCCCCTTAGTCCTCTCTTTTGTAAGCTGAGCAGCCCCAGCCTTTTCACTCTTTCCTCGGGTGGAAGCTGTTCCATCCCCCGAATCATTTTTGTTGCTCTCCTCGATAACTTTTCCAATTCTAATAGATCTCTTTTGAGATGGGGTGACCAGAACAGAGCACAAGTGTAGGCGTACCATGGATTTACAAAGTGACATAATGATATTTTCTGTTCCAGTCTCTCTTGCCAGGGGTAGCTGCTCCTGGGCCTGGCCCTGGCCCTGGCCCTATCACCCTGGTTCCCATCTCCTCCCCACCCAGATCCTGGGCACTGTGGTGTTGGCCACTCCAACTCTTCTGGGTCCCACTCTTATCTCTGCCGCCTGCACCCACAAAGCCCAGCGTGGCCTGAATAGCTTAGCACGCATGGTATGTGGAAGATTGCTTCACGTGCATACAGTTTACAGAGAATATTGGTTCCCCGAATATGTAGCAAAACAACTTAAGAATGAAGCACGGGGATCGGAAACATAGATCAGTCCCCACAGTATTTTCATTGTGGGGCTGCAAGCCCCCTTTCCCTCCCCCCAGTTCTGCTGCCCTACCTAAAACCCATCCAGCCCAAGCTGCCAAACCTGTAACCACACAGGAATGATCATTGCTGGGTGTCTCTTGTCACATGCTAAGACTGCCACCTCTTTGGGGGAAGGGTCTATTTTTTTTTTATTGCATGTGTGTACTAGCACAATGGGCACTGAGGGATTAGCATTGAAACCAAGTTTCTTGAGGGTTCATACGAACAGTTACAGTATTAAGTAAAGTGAGTCCGAGAGAGGTTGAAGTGACTTACCCAAGCTCCACATAATCAGCTAGTGGGAGGACTGGGAATAGAACCCAGGAATCCCAATGCACCAGTTTGTTTCCTGCTTTACCTACCAGAAACACTGTTTTGCCGTGGCCTTTAGCCATGCAGAATCTCCCATATACACTCCCGTGGTGCAGTCAAGAGGAGAATGCTCTCTTGTATGCAGAATCTATGCCCTGAGGGGTTCATTGCAGGTAGATGGGTCCTTCTCACAGTATTTCTGCTGAGGAGAGCTATGGGTATGTAATCTCATTGTTTTGTTTCTGCCAGGCAGTTCAGGGAGTATTGTATAGAAAACAACATCCTCTCCTTCTATGATAGGCTTTGATCATGGAGCGCTGACTGTCCTTGTTTTCTAAATATATATGGTGCCCTAAGGGAGTGTCTCTGTTTTGATTATGTGGGGAGTTCTTGGTTCTGGGCTAGAAGACTGTGAAAGGAAGGCTGGTGGATTCTTCCATGCCCCATGAACTGCGAACAAACAGTGCCACTGCACAGCCAGAAAAGAAGGGCCTTCGGGCCAGCTGGGGTGGTAACTGTATTATAAAGCAATGAAATATGAAATAGCAAAGCTACTTTAGGAAATAGTTTGTTTTATTAAGACTCTTTGTCTACCTTCCCCCTTAAAATGGAAGAATTTTACATTTTAAAATGGGACATTCCTAGAATGGTTATTTCCCTAGGCGGAGATGCCTTTTAGAGGCAAAACAGAATATGATTATTATTTTATTTGTTATTTGTATTGTAGTAATGCCTCAGAGCCCTTGCTATGGACCAGACTTCCATTGTGCTCGGTGCTTTATAGGGTTAGGGATTGTCAGCCTGACTGGCCTTTCATCATTTCACACTAGAAGTGCTCTTGTCCTAAGACAGAAGACTTTGCAAATGTCACCCGGTTAGATTCAATCTTTATTCTATTTCATTAGCTTCCAGAGCAAATGTGCTCAGTGTACAAGTCAGACAATGATTGTAGTAAAATCAAGCCATGTTCTTTCTGCCTCTGACACCATTAATATAGATTCTGCAATCAGCAAGTTAATGATATGCAAGTCAGAATACAATCCAGCTCAGTTTCCCTTAGTTGTATAGCATCTGCAGGCCTACGATAATAATGAGTAAATGCTTGGTTTTATCAAGAACATGAGAAAATGTGACTCAAAGATGCACAAAGGTTCAGATATGTAGAGTCAGTGGCGACTTTTACAGTCATCTTTCTGACTACAATGGCATTTCAACTGTGTCTTTAACTATATGTTTATGTCTTGAGTGTGTGCTTTAGGTACCCACATAAATATATATATGCACACATATATATGTACACCCACAGAATGTCAACATTTTCCATTTTTCTTCATTAGGTTTTAGGCTCCTAAGGTAAGTGGGAGGGTCAGATCTGATTCCGTGATGCACAGAAATTTCCCCCACCTTTTCTTGTTGTTGAGGAGGCAAAAGATCTGTGTGGGTTTTTGTACCTGTGTGTGTTACTGTCAGATGAATTCACCTTGAGAAGTCTGTGTGCAGAGCAACGATGACATTCATTAGCTGGCTAGGTGAAATGTGGAGTTATATCTCGGGGAACATCCTGAGGGGGGTCTCTCCAATTTAAACTTCCCCTGGTTTTGAAAATGTTAATCTTAAATGTGAAGAACTGGCTGACTATCCTAGAGAGTGCTGAGCAGATACCATAGCTGAAACATTGTTAATTCACCAGAGAGGAAGAACCTAATTGTGTACTGCTCTGATGACTGTCATGACTATGGAAATACATTTTCCCTTACCCACATTCAGTGCACTTTGATTGTCCCTATGGGGTTTTTTAAAGTTGTATTTCTCTTCATTTGCATGAGTCATAGCACCAGGATTCAAAAGAGCAGAGCCTGCAATGCAAAGGATGGGACCTCAGTCCCCTGAATCCCCCCTAGCAGTTTCTGAATCTTTCTGGAAAACTTTGATAAGCATTCTTGTTAGCTACAGCTCAGCTGAGCTATCTTCCCCAGACAGGTTGCCTTTGAACCTCTCTGAGGTTGCTCTAAATTGCACAAGGGCGATCTGAGATTCATATAAGGAAAAGAAGGCTCAGACAATGTAACAAAGTTGTCAGATGTTGTCACCCACATTCTGCAGCCATCCTCTTAACCTAGCATAAGACAGAGAAAACTTCTGGTAGGGAGTAATGGACAAAACATCACATCACATAGGAGCTGATGAAACACGGATGTTCTGGCTTAATGCCCCATGTATGGCTCCCTTCTTAACAGTCAGGGTGAACGGCCTAACTGAAAAATCTTTTAGACTCCATAGAGGAGCCAGACAAGAATGCTCCTAATCTTTTCCCCTGAGCAATCAAGCCCTTAGCCAGCATCATATATTATAGTAAGGCACAAATACTGCAAGTCATAACTAGAGGGGGAATAGAGAACAAGATATATCTGTACGCCAAAGATACTGTGTCGTATATCACAGACCTGATCTCTTCAGAACCACAAACTTCCAGTTAACACAAATATTCAGCCTCATTTCTGGTTAAGAGTGGCTGAATCCTGATATGTGCTGAGTACCCTCGGTTCTCTCTGAAGTCGGTGAGAGGTAAGCATGCTCAGCACCTGAGAGGAGCATTCAGCACCTTGAGGGACTGGGACCCAAATGAACAAATCCAAAAGCAAAGCTACAATACTGAAAGGACAATCTGCATCAAGAAATCCAGCTTGAGTCCTGTGAATGAGGCAGAGATGGTTTCATGAGCACTCGGAGTCCTTATATGATAAATATTACCTCAAATTAGTTGGTCAGATTAAAGACGACGTAGACAGATAGCTGGTATTACCTCTGAATGTAGCAGGCCAAGCAGGAATCATTAAAATGAATGGCCTCCAAAGATTCCACCTTTATTATTATTATTATCGTTATTATTATTACAGTGCTGAAAAGTATGCTGGGCTCCAGGGTACCATAGAGAATGATATCTGGACAAACATTTTCCAGGATGTCCCCACAACCAGTTTCTCATAATGCAGGGGAGAGAATCCCAATGGGAAACAATTGCAGACTGATTCTACTCCCTAATAATCACCAGTAAAACTAGCTCATATACGATTATCGGGAGAGGATATTGGTAAGTCAGTCTTTATGACACACGCCTTTGAGGCTTGTCCACATTCTGCTCATACGTACACAAGAGCTTACAAAACAACCTTAAACGTACTTCATGATACAGACTTGACCTCTGATGCCCTCAGGGGACGTTCCCTCCAACTGTCACAGCACAAAAAGATGGATTTGTTCTAAGTATCAAATGGCTCCAAGAAAATGTCCCTCCGGCTCAGGAAAGAAAGTACTACACTTGTAGTATGGCTAAAGAAAATAAAAGAAATTAGAGGTGGAACAAATCACAGACTTGACAGTCCCAAGAGCAGTTCAAAGAGCCAACTGACACTCTATTTACAACATTCAAACAACAAGGACAAATGTCACTAATGCTGCATCCAGCCAGGGCATCAACCTGTCATCCATATGTTGGTGATAGCTTTACAGAATGACTCTTCCCCAACCAGCCGTACATTCAGCTACACAATTCTACAACATCATCTTCTGTCTCCCCTCACAGATAATAATGCCACAGCAAACACCTGTGATAAATGCTATGGCAAAAACATGCCTTTCTACAGGGATATAATAATGTTGCAGCAATCACGTACATGCCCAAGCGGGATATAACAATTGCCACGTCAAAGGAAACATTGTATCCAGGTAAATGTATACCTGTATTTACCTGTTTATTTTCCTCTGAGTGTGTGTGAACATACTGACTTGTGTACTTAATTAAAAATTGTTTCACATGCATCTACCTAAATGCCTTTAAAAATACACATAGGTAACTTAAATATAAAACCAACTTATAAACTGAGCCAATTTGACCTAGAAATCATGCAGAGAATAAACATTTTATTTTTACACTCACTTTTTTTATTTTAATTGTGCTTTAAGATACAAATATCCCAAATAATAAAAACTAATGAGAAAACGTGACAGATAAAGCAGAATTGTTTCTAACCAGATAATTTTTCACTGCTTTCCAGGAAGCACTGGCTAATATTAAAGAGCATCTAATGCTATCTGGAAAACTCTGCTAAGCCTTTAGATCAGCTGTCTCCCATGGGAGTTTGCATGAGTGTAAGGGTCCACCCAGGTGGATTAGATTGCAGGATTGGGGCCTTAAACTGCATGAAACTAAGGCATATGATCGTTTTCCTATTGAAATCAGTGGGAGTTTTACAAGTGACTTCAAAATGAGCAAGATTAAGCCCGAGAGTTGCTCCTGGGACCAAATCCTGATCCCATTGAAGTCAATAGTAAAACTCACATTCATTTCAACATGGCCAGGATTTGAAAAGCCTCCCATTGACTTCAGTAGACTTTGGTTCAAGCCCTTAGTCCCTATTCTTACGCCCACTTATGGTCCCTGATAAACCAGTGGGAGTTTAGTCTGAGTGAGAAGGTCAGCATTAGGACTTTCAAGTCACTATTCTTTCTTTGGGATGCAAACATTGGCTGTACGATGGAGTTATTACTGTAATTTGATTATTTTCAGAACATTTTCAAAATTAATTAAAATTTCTTTCAAGGGACGTGCAGCAGTGTTGAAAGTTTAATGTTTCTGCTAGGTATTCCACTGCTGAGTTGCATTTCCTGTGTCCCAAACCATGCCACCAGATAGTCAAGGAGGTGGCCACTTGTAAAACTATTAATTATTCATTTATCTAATATATATGATTATTTTTAAATTATGTTAGGCCTTGGTGTGACAGGGGCCTTGCGTCAAGCTGGGATGCCCCCATCAGCCCAGTGCAGGGTTGGTGCACCCCATCACCTTGTCATCAGGATCATTAAGCAGGTGATTTCAGGCAACTGGGTCCCAGCCCCCTGGCAGGGTCACTTAGACAAATAGTCCATAGTCTCTGGGCAGGCAAAACAAACAAACAGTCTATAGCCCTGGAGCCTCTTGTTTGAGGCAAAACAAAGAACTAGTCAAGAGCCCTGCAGTCTCCTGACTGGAGCAGGCAGCAACACTTGAGAATTAGCCCCCTTGGGAGGGACAAAGCAGTAAGCAGACTGCAGCCCCTGGGTGGGGCAAAGCAAACAAACAGTCTTATGGCTCTGTAGCCTCCGGGCTGGGGCAGGCAGTTGTCCTGAGGGAATTAGTTCCCTGGGCAGGGCAATATATCAATGAATATATGGCCCCTGGGCAGGGCAAAACAAATACACCATCTATGGGTCTTACTTCCCTCTGGACTGGGACATAGAACAGGCAGTCGGCGAGTCACCTGGAGCATAGTCCAGGTCTTCGGGCTCTATTGCCAGAAGCATTGCAGGAACCCACAGGGCACATCCTTCCTCCTCTGTCACCCCTCCCAACTGACCTGGGCTGCCTCCTTTTGTCTGGATTCTCCACCTGGAGCATGCACAGCAGGGGAAAGGGGGGCGTGGCCACCTGGGTCCACAATGATTGGTCCGCCCCTGGTGGCCCAGTGAGGGGTTGGTACACTTGGTCCAAAATCTAATGAAGATAATGGGTTTTGAATTAAGCCCCTAGTGATTAAGGTGCCTGTGACTTCAATGGGACTATTCACATGTTTAAAGTTAAGCATGTGCTTAAGTGCTGTGTTAGATCAGGTCTTACTCTTCTTTGTAATTAGCTGCAGTAATTAGGAAATCTTTTATACCACACGCTGTCTTCTCTGGTTTCTTATACACAGCTATAAGCCACAGAAAACCAAAGGGGAAAAAAATAGCTAAAAAAGAACCCTATTTAATTATATTTTTATCTCCATTTGTCTTGGTATTTATGAGTTCTACAAGTGCTTTTATTCAAGTCAGGAGGTTAATGAACAACGTCTGAGTGGATCAATTAACCCAATGCCAAGCAGGTCTTTAAAAACAATGGAGAACTGCACGCGCAGCCGCACACAGCAAGCAGGGAAACAAGCCCACTAACTCAGATGAAGCAATTTAGCATTTTAAAACCAATATCGTTTTCTTGATTTGCTTTTCTCCCACTGATAGCAAAATTGCTTTGAAAACAAGTGTTAGACTCAGCTCTGAATTTACATTAAAATAAATAGTAATAATAATCTTACATTTCCTAAATTGTATTTAGTGCATTTTAGTTGTCTGGGTGAATAAATACAACTCCACTGAGTTAGAATACAACTCCACTCAACAGTCGGGGTAAGATTCTCCTTTGTCTCTAAGAGAACATGCAGCCCATTAGGAGGTGGGTTAATGGGTTTTACGCACACCGAATTCTGGGCCACTCCCGGGACTGGAGAGGCCCCCGGCGTAATTTGGACTGCTGTGGGGGCCGGTCTACATTTCAGCAGCCTTCCTGGGCTGTCCTACGGGCCTTAACCCTATCTAGAATCTCTGCACTGCTATCTGTTGCAGCCACATTCCTGTCATACCCTTTCTGTCCCCAGACTTACTCTCTGTGGCAGGGGGTCCTCAGGAAGCAGTCTTATGCCTTAATTATCTGCACAAAAGTTAGCCCAGGAAGTTGTCAATGACACATAACTCTGCTTATCCTTCACAACATATGACCACCAGGATGACTCAGGACTTGGACAAGATCAGCTTATGGAGGTGAAGAACAGCTGATTGAAGCTGAATCTGAACAAGACAGAGAGATGTTGGTGGGCAGAAGGAAGCACTTTGAAAGTTTGCAGCCGTGGTGTAGTCTCCTTTGGATGAAGGCACCCAGCACAAATGATCAACACTGAAAAATTGTCAGAACAGGGAATTTGTCAAGGACTATATTCTGTGCTCTGTGTTTGTCATATTTGCTATTCTGTTTTGATGTTTAAAAACAAATTGTTTTTCTAAATGAATTAAACTAAAATCTGGGGATGGGTGATGGATTTGGGAGATACAGGGTTCGTTATGAGCATGCTCTGCTGCCTACTAGAGGGAGAACCTGTATTTATGAATCTGCAGACAGTGACCTAATTACTGAGGAAGCACCTGGATTCTATCTCCTTGTGGACCCGTATCCAGCTTGCTGGATTTTAGTACCTTTATGCTAAGGAGGTGTTTGTAAGTGAACTCCATTTTCCTAGTGATTCTCTTCATCCTTTAAGATGTCCTTATTTTTCCCTTAGTTATTTTAAGTAGTTCTCACTCCTCTCCCACCCTGACTCCCAGGCTGACCTGCTAATTTAAATGGAAAGAGATGGCAGCAACATCCTCTTTGTCACTGTAAATTCAGGGGAGCTGACTCCATTTCATATAAATCAGGGACAAAAAAGACTTATCAGTGCATCCTTTGCATCCCTCGCTCCTCCTGCTACTGTGATCAGGGCAGGATTATTCCCCTCTGTATGTTCTCTGGTGCTCTGCCCAATCTAGTTTCAGATAATGATACAACTGGGTTTCCCCCATTTCCCTGGAGAAACTCACCCAGACCTTAATAGACCTCCCTGCTAGGAAATATTTCCTGATATTTGGACGAAGCTTTCCTTTGCTCCATTTTATCCCATTGCTGTTAAATTATTATCCTCTTGGATTTCCCTATACAATTCCAGTTTGCAGCAGCATTACAGCCATGCTGATCCCAGGGTATGAGAGAGATAAGGTGTGACTTGAAGAAGAGCTTGGTGGAGCTTCAAAATCTTGTCTCTTTCACCAACAGAAGTTGGTCCAATAAAAGATATTACCTCACCCACATTGTCTCTCCTATACAATTCCTCTCACTCGTATGTGTTTGTGTAACTGGCCCCACTTGGGCTGATGATAGGATTTGAACGTGGGACCTTCAGAACTTAAAAGCATGAGTCTTTTCCATTTGAAGAATGAGATTTTGGAGTTGCTGTGGATAGTTCTTCAAAAACTTCTGCTCAGTGTACAGCCATTGATGGATCATAGCAATGGTCAAAAAGGCTATTAGGAACTGGGTAGGAAAGGGATTGAAAATAAGACAGAAAATATCATAATGCCACTATATAAATCCGTGGCACGCCCATACTTTAAAAACTATGTCCCGTTCTGGTCACCCCATCTCAAAAAAGATATAGTGGAACCAGGAAAGGTTCAGAGAAGGGCTACAAAGATGATCAAGGGTATGGAATGGCTTCCATACGAGGAGAGAGACTAAAAAGATTATGGATCTTCATCTTAGAAAAGAGATGATTAAGGGGGAATATGATACAGGTCTATTAAATCATGAATGGTGTGGAAAAAATCAATAGAGAAGTGTTATTTCCCCTTTCACATAATACAAAAACCTGGTGGAATGGGTAGGCAGCTGGTTCAATACAAACAGGAGGAAGTACATTTTAACAAAATGCATAATTAACCTTTGATCTCATTGCTATGGGATATTGTGATGGCTAAAAGTATAACTAGGTTAAAAAAAACTGGATAAGTTCATGGAGGACAGGTCCATCAATGGCTATTAGCCAAAATGGGCAGGGACACAACCCCAGGCTCGGGGTGACCCTAAGCCTCTGACTATCAGAAGCTGGGAGTGGAAGACATGGGTGGGTCACTCCAAAATTGCCCTTTTCTGTAAACTCCCCCTGAAGCTCTGGTACAGGTTGCTGTCATGGGTTTGAATAGAGACTGGGAGTGGCTGGGTCATTACACATATTGAATCTATTTCCCCATGTTAAGTATCCTCACACCTTCTTGTCAACTGTCTAAATGGGCCATCTTGATTATCACTACAAAAGTTTTTTTTCTCTTGCCGATAATAGCTCATCTTAATTAATTAGCCTCTTACAGTTTGTATGACATCTCCTACCTTTTCATGATTCTCTGTATGTGTATATGTATATATATATATATCTTCTTACTGTATGTTCCATTCTATGCATCCGACGAAGTGGGCTTATGCTCAAATAAATTTGTTAGTCTCTAAGGTACCACAAGTACTCCTGTTCTTTTTGCACATACAGACTAACAAGGCTGCTACTCTGAAACCTGTCAGAGACAGGATACTGAGCAAGATGAGCCATGGTCTGACCTAGTATGGCAGCTCTTATGTTCTTATGAGTTTAAAAAGGACTAATTGCCTTACCTGGCAGCTGTAATGGACTCAATAACCTCTTATGTGGACCATCCACTAGAGGGAGACAAAGACACACACTGTCCTAGTGTGTGCCACATGCACACTCTTCAGATTCTTGGAGATAGTTATGTCCTTCCTTAAACCCTTTGTAGCGAGGCAGTTACATGCAATAGGGCTGAGCACCTTTTGTGAAGTGTGTAAGGCCCTCAACTTCCATTGGCTTCATTAGATGAGGACCTCAGAGTTCTGAGCCAGCCACTTTTCTTTCCCCTCCTAGAAAAGTCCCACTGTGGATTAGAGCTGTTCAAAAAATTTATGTTGGAACAGTTTTCCATTGGAAAATACTGATTCAACCAAATTGAAACACTTTGCTGGAATATATCAGTTTTATCTAAAATTTGAACTAAAAATTGTTGAGGTGCTTTGTTTTGACTCTATCATTTAAAATGTATGATAATGGAATATGTCCAAACAATAAAGTCAAAATGAAGGTTTTTGATCTTATTGAAATGAAAATGCTTTGATAAAGTCATTTCAATATTTCCAGAATGAATTTTTTCAACATTTTGTTTTCACGGCAAATTTCAAAAATTTGACTTTTCATTCCAGTTCTGGACTAAAGGAAATTGTGAAATGTTGGAGTTCCTCGTGGAGCAGACATTGGGAACGTTGACCAGCTATACTGCTGATCTACAAATGGCACGGGTTGGCTCTGAAGGGAGCCCAAGAACTCAAACTGCCCTGGCTGAAGGGGAGTTGCTGTTCTAAGCAGCCTTGGCAGAAGGGAACAAGAAAAGAGGCAGAGGGTGGAGTCACCCTTTCTACACAGATCAGGGATCACCAGATTTGCCACGCACAATGACAAGGATCAGAATGCCTCCAGGAATCAAAACATTCATTAATATGGGAATATGGGGGCAAAATGTCTTTACTGAAGAAAAAAAGACTTGCACAACTGGGCTACATGTTTTATATTAAGTTCAGAAATATGCTTGTAAAATTGGCACTCTTGCTCAAGATAAATATGTCCCCTGTGTGCATTCAGGACACATCTTGTTTGCTAACACAACAGATTTTCACTCCTGCTCTCCCCAAGGAGCTCACATAGCTATGGCACAGTGAGCTGGATTCTCTTCTGGCTCGTGCATCATCATTATAAAATCTGTTTTGCTAATTTCCTTTTGGAGAATCTTCAGTGCTAGTGAGGCAGTAAGAGGCAGACAGAATTTTCATCTGATCCCTGGTGGAGCTGGCATTTAGAAAGATCATCTTTTTGACTTGTGAGCACAGAGCCCTGGAGAGAGAATAACTATTGGAACGCCTGGAGGTCATCTCTAGAAAGTCACTTCCCTGCCTATAACTCCAATTAATCATATGAACAGGGGCTGCCTGAGCCTTTTTCTTTCATGCTGGTTCATTTCCCTCTTGGAATCAGCCAACATGGAAACCATCTAGCGAGTGTAGCCTGCAGCTCTGGATACTCGCTAGGGGATTATTTCTTTGGCAGGACCTCAGCAAAAATAATGAAATAAATAAATAAGGAAGGACTGTTCTTTCTCTTCTTGACTTTCCCTGGGGCTTGCTTGAGAACTCCCTGGAAGAGGCTGGGGTCTCACTGGGGCTGCCAGCCAATCTCACTATTTGAGAAACATTGCCATGGGGATTCCTAGGAAGCAGACAGAGTAACAAGCCATGAGCTGCTCAGAATATCTTACCTTGCAGTGAGAACAGACTTGCCTCCAAACCAGAGAGGCAAACACAAACCATTAAGCTAAAAAGCTTTTTTCTTTCTTTTTTGTAGTCTCCTCTTTTTGGGCCATAGATATTTCCTTGCTCTGTCTCCCTCGCTTCCCTGGGAAAAGCCTGTTTCTTCCACCAGCTTTTCAATTCTCCTAAGAGGAATGAGCTGTTTAAGACAAGGACACTTCAAGCAAAGGCTTTTAAGCCACTTCGTCCTTCGAGGACAGCCACGATACTAGTTTTTAAGACTGCGATGAAAACTATGTTGTTTATAACACTCTCCATTCTGCTGCCATTTTCTACCTCTCACTGAGGTGCCGGTAATGAAAGTAAAATGGTTACAGATCGTTGATGCCTGGAATATTAATAGAGCTCGTGGATAGCTCTGTGGTACCTGAAGCGCTCCACACTTTGCTTCCCACTGCACTTTTCATTGGCCCTCTATGCACTTACTCACCTCTGCCTTTGCTAATAACCTCCCTAGCTGAGAGGTGCTGAGCATCTGCAGCTCTCATTAGCCCCAGTGGGAGCTGCAGCTGCTCAGCACCATCCAGGATCAGGCCCTCTCTTGCAGTGGGTGAGATGGAATGGCAGAAAACCAATCAAAATAACAAATGCTGAAATTTTTCTGCTAAACTGAAGTGTAGTATCAGTTTAATAGAGGATACATCCTCTCCCGGGAGGACTGTATCCTACCTTGGCAGGGCGGAAGTTCCTTATCATCTATTAGATCATTTTCATCCTTATATTCCTACAAGAGTGTTTGACAGCTCTGGTCAAATTATGAAGCCTTTTCTTTGTGAGAAGGATTATACCAACCTGAGATAATGGGGAGCACGCACACGCAAATCCCTTCTTATGCTAAAGGATTGCCCCAGGAATGGCAAGTATCTGACCCACTTTCATTACGATCTTCAAGATGCAGCGCTCTGCTTCCTGCAGCAGGTAACTGCAATGCCAATAACGGGTAGTTTGTGCACAGTGAGTATAAGTAAACAGAGTGACATCTCATGTGCTGTGTGCGCACTCCAATGAAGCTGCCTTTCAAAGTGCTCCTTGGAGTCAGCCAATTGTGCTGGGGAGTACAAATGTCAGTCAGGGAGATGATACACACCAAGCCCTGCAGATGGTAAACCCCTGGCTGGAATCATGTCCTTAATGGAGAACCTGGTGAGATTGTCCAGGGGCCTAGCAATTCTCTGTGAGTATCATGAATCAGCACAGGATTGATCTCTAAGGGGGAAACATAATTTAGCAACAAACAGTAGCAATAAAACTAGATTCAGGTGGTGACATTAATTGTATGAATTGGATCAAAAGTACAACTTACCAGGAATAGCTTCTTTAACACTTTGGGCAAGACCTTCAACTGGTGTAAATATGATGTAACTCCATTGACAGCAGTAGAGATGAGCTGATTTACACCAGCTGAGGAGCTGGTCCTTTGTTTTAGATTATTTCTGTTAACCACAACAGGAGGTTGTTTGGGTTGATGTAGAAATTACCAAACTGGATCAGAAAAATGGCCCAGATAATTGGTCGTCCATCACTCAGAGAGGCCATTGCAAGATGATTCAAGGGAAGGTGTAAAACCAGATAATAGGCAAATAAGGATAACTTCATTTGAAATATTATTTCATAGGCAACTTCTTACCCCCGATTCAATAATCATGAATAAAGTCATAAGTGAGTACAACTCTACATGCTTTCACAGCCACCCCGTCAATAAAAACAGCACTGGACCATGCAGCTTCCACCTACTCTCAAGGACAAAGGCATCAGGGAAGTCCCATCCCTCACCAAAACACTCACAGCCATGAATTAAATGCTGCAGTGGCTGCAAACTGCACAGCCTGGACCAAAGGAGCATCAGCAACCCATACTCCCTCTGCCATGAATAAAGGCTGTGGTGCATCATTCAAACCCCCTGAGCAAAAGGCATTAGGGAATGCAGCACACCGACCCATGCACCTGCCTCCATAAATAAAGGCACCACTGGATGCAAGGTCACTCGAACTTCTGCCACCATGCACAAAGTCAGAGGGGGCATCTCCTCCGTGACTTGTACACAAAGCGAACAGTGAAATTGCCTGGAGTTGCTGATAGATTTTCCCCCCATACTTCCCCATGTTAAAATCTCCTCCTCCCCAAACCTGTTGGCAGCTGACAATACCCCTAGAAAAAAGAACAGGAGTACTTGTGGCACCTTAGAGAGTAACAAATTTATTAGAGCATAAGCTTTCGTGGGCTATATACCCCTAGAGATTCCTCTTGACACCTCACTGATGCTGTTCGTACCTTTCCCTATCAGATGGAAGAAGGCTGGTATTTGTCAGGCTGAGCCAATGTTGGAAACAGCATCACTAGCTGATTGTTTGGGATTATTATTATTATTTTATTTTTTTATTATTATTATTGCATGGCTGGCTCCTTGGCTGCCCATCTGGAGTGCCTCCCGAGAGAGACCTTCCACTGCAGCTAAGTACCTTTGTCGCATTCAGCCTTGTGTGGGCTTGATCATTCATTAAGACAGAGGATGAGGGCAAGGAGGTGGTAGAGTCAAACTTGTTTTTGTTTGTTAGTTTCTGTTTTAAATCCTTGCAGGTGCTGGCAAAATCTCCCATGCACCTGCCCACTGGGTGTGACCAAGGCTTCCTGAATCCAAGAGCATCCAACTGACAGGAAAGCCATGGCACTTGCAGAGTTTGCACCTTCCCGTTCATTACGTGAGTTCTTGATCTGCGCTGTGAGACAGTCTTCAGGCATCCAAGTAGAAGAGTGAGGCTGCAGATTATTACCATGATCATGGGGTAGATGCAAAGTAAGGGGGGGAAAATAAATGATAACTTAATATCTGAGAGGTAAGTGTTAGTAATTAGTCTGCAACACTTTGATCATTAATGCATGCAATCAAATTATCATCAAGAACATTTCACCACCAGCCCCTCTCCGCCTTCCCCCTTCTCTCTTTTTATTTAAACCAGCTGGCAGACTGCAAAGGCTGGTAGCAGCAGCAGCCGCGGACGGTTTCAAAGGAAGCTGCTGCTCCCTAGTGTTTGAAGGATTCAAAGCCAGAGCCAAAACATAGGCAGAAAGGGAGAGAGCCGTAAAGAAAAGCTGAGCAATAAACTAATGGGCCCAGGCAAGGCAGGAGTCTACCCTGAGTGCCAGCTCTTTGTTATCTGCTCTGATATTGATTACAATCCCAATGGATATAGCTCAGGTTTTCCTCCTTTGAGTTCTTAAGTGAAATTAAAAGCATGCATTTCATTATGCACCCCCTCTCCTTCCCTCCATTTCTCTCTTCCTCTGTTCCTTTGGCTGGCTGCCAGTCACTGCTGGCCAATTACACCCTAGGGGTTAACAAGCGTTTTCTTTCCTTTCACATTCCCATGTACTAAGTGTCCTAAGGAAGAAGGAACAATATATCACATCATGCACTCTGGAAACTGTACATGTCAACAGTAAACTAAATGAGAACTGACTAGCTCTCTCTCTCTCTCTCTCTTTCTCTCTTGGTCTCTCTCCACTGCTAAAAGAGGACACTAGAATCTTAAGAAATCTGTATATATACACACACTGCAGCTGGGTGCTAGGTATGTGAGGAGTAACACACAGAATTGCAAAGGGCTTGACAGTACGATCTATCTTGGCTATAGCTGAGGTTTAGAATGAAAATCGGTTGCCACTCAGGTTGAAAAAGTCACTGATCGAGGGTTATTATAACAATGCCCACTGGAGTTCAGTTTTTAAACCCACTGGATAGCTGTTTTGCTGTAAATGTAAAGCTCTGATCTCTCTCTAATCTGCATCAACCAAAAAAATAGAAAGGACAGAAACACAATCTTAACTCATCTTTCACCCTTCCTCCAATATCTCCCGTGCACCCACTGCCTGCTTCTCACCCGCATTCCTTGACTTCTTACCTAGCTCTTTCCTTTTGCTTCCCTCTTTAGTTTTTTCTTGTTATTTTTACTTCATGAGTCTCCCAGTCCAGTTTCCTATTTACTTGCCTTCTCCTTAATGACAAATGTTTTCTTCCTTGCTGAGTCCAGCAGCTAGCACATTGATTCTGGGGGCTCAGACATTTCTTAGGATCTTCTATGTGGCTTCTCTGTCTCCTCTGAAGTTTCCCAGTGGTAGCGGCTACATTGTGCCTCCCAGGGTATTTCTGACATCAGTT
The DNA here is from genome assembly GCF_009764565.3 of Dermochelys coriacea. NCBI lineage: Eukaryota > Metazoa > Chordata > Testudines > Dermochelyidae > Dermochelys > Dermochelys coriacea. The sequence goes on along the minus strand of NC_050074.1, from coordinate 22,024,250 downwards.
CTTAGCTGCAAAGATGAAACAACCCGTTTCTATGGAAAGTGGTTCATCCTTGAAAGCGAATTATCTCTTCCTTTCTGGACCATAGCACTGGGTCCCTTATTAGAGTCTGGGAGAATCCCATGATCCACTCTGGCAGCTGGAGCATCCTGAGTAGTTCTGAACCTCACCAGCAGGTGCTGTTGATGACATCAGCTCCTTGGGCATCTATTTCTAAGGGAAAAGCAATTAAGTAGAAGAAGAAGGCAAAATTAAGGTTGGTTGGTCTGTCTGTCTCATCCAATTACTAGCTGGTCAGTAGTTTTTAACATCCAAAACAGTTGGCCAATTAGGAAGTCAGTAGAGCAAAATTATTTTTAATCCCCTGACTGGAGGCCAAATTCTGCTCTGTTACAGCAATATACCTCCATAGTCATACCATTGACTGCAACTATGGGTGCTTGGCACTCTGAAAATGAGGCCACGTATTTAGGTGTCTAAGTATGGATTTAGGTGTCTAGCTTCTGGCAGCTAAATTTAACCATTTTGGCTTAGGTTGATTGGGACAAATTCCGCTCATATTGTAATTCTGAGGTACTGTAATTCCACTTAAATTAATGGAGATATTCCAGATTTACACTAATATAACTGTCAAGTATCAGAGGGGTAGCCATGTTAGTCTATATCCACAAAAACAATGAGGAGTCCGGTGGTTCCTTAAAGACTAAGATTTATTTGGGCATAAGCTTTCGTGAGTAAAAAACCAAGTGGTTTTTTACCCACGAAAGCTTATGCCCAAATAAATCGGTTAGTCTTTAAGGAGCCACCAGACTAATATAACTAAATATATAACTAATATAGCAAAAACTGGCTGTGTGCGTACAATAAAAAGTTTGCCATGTACTCAGTGTTGATATTTGGTTACCATTCCATGCTAACCTCCCTTTTTCTCAAACAGAAGGAAAAACACTCCCCATTTTCTCAAATGAATTCCTTTGTGTGCTATTTTGTTATTGTTATTGAGAGCTTGAGCCAAATCTGCTCAGCTGTTTGAGTTAGATGAGCGTGAATAAAAATACACTTATCCCATATGTTTCAATGACTCTGTTATGTGTGCATTGCTCCAAAAATAGCTACACCTAGAAACTCACAACTTGGCTTGTTTTATAGTCCTTCATTGAGGAAGGAGAATCAACTCAAGTTTGAAGAGCATTGGTTAAGTATTTTTAAAGTTGTGAACATTTAAAAGTGGCCATTTTCAAGTATGAGTCTGGGAATTTTTTATTTTAACACTGCGTTTAATCCTGTTTTTGGCAGTGTGTGTGCATGCACACAAGTGTATGTACACATGCTAAATCTCTGTGTGTATGTGTTTTTCTATATAAAGAAAGAGAGAAAACTCTATGTGGAATGAAAATCCATTTAGCAGAAAAATTAGATCTCCTGAGCGTTTGTATTTTCTGCAAGAACTAGAAAACACTAGTACCATAAAAATAAGACACAGAATGATCTAAACCAATAAGGTATGATTTTATGCCAAGATGTGAGGAAGGATCTATATCTTTATCAGGTTTCTCTCACTCAAGAGAGGAAAATCACATGGAAGCTTGTTAGAAATTCACCCGATATAGTATATCTTTCAGAAATACATTGTAAAGATGTTTGCCAGTTTCCAAAGTGAATTACAGACTCAGTGGCAGTTCCCTCTTCTTTCCTTGTACAAATACAAACACAGCACACTTATACCCAGACACAGACTGTAGGAGGCAAACACACAAACATGTACACACAAACCTGCTGTCCCCACGGTTCCATGTGTCTGTGATTTTCTCAGAATCAGTAGCACTCAAAGATTGCCCTGATCAGGGCTGTACTGAAAGCTTGCAAGGAGCCAAAGGTTTGGCACAGTATGGCATAAATGTGCATATTACTAATCAGATTTCAACCACCCACATTTTAAATTCAGGCTTGAAACCCATGCAGTCGCCATAATTCAAGGCTCCATCATGATGTATCTCCTCTCTGCTCCCAACTGTGGCTACTATGCTCAATGGAAACCTTGTGGCCCAGGTTTCAACTTGTTCAGGTCTGGGGCAAGGACAGGTGCATAATTATGGAACTTTCTTCTGTGGGACAACAGGCTGAGCCCCACTATCCCTGCTGTAGAGTTCACTGCTAAACTAGCATTTTCTCAGAAACGGCAAAACACCCAGCTCAGGAAAAAAGGACCCCCAGGCCCTAAACAGCATAGCAATCCAGCTGATAGGAGGAAAGTTCTAGCTTCTAAAGGATGCATTACATAGGTGCTGACTCTGTCGGGGCTCCGGAGCTGGAGCACCCATGGGGAAAAATTAGTGAGTGCTCTGCAAGCACTGGCAGCCAAGCTCCCCTCCCCTCCCCGCCCCACCCCACCTCACCTCTGCCTCCGCCTCCTCCCCTGAGTGCGCTGTGTCCCCACTCCTCTGCCTACCTCCCAGTGCTTGCCACGGCCAAACAGCTGTAGCAAGCTCCATGGGGGGGGAGGAGCAGGAATGTGGCGTGCTCATGGGAAGAGGCGGGGCCGGAGTGGGGATTTGGGGAAGGGGTTGGAATGGGGGCGGTAGGGGGTGGAGTTGGGGCGGGGACTTTAGGGAAGGGGTTGGAATGGGGGTGTGGTGGGAGGGGGCCGTGCAAGGGGGTGGAGTTGGGGCGGGGTTGGGGGCAGAGCGGGGTCAAGCACCCACCGATGCCAGTAGAAGTCAGCGCCTATGGTGCATTATATGATGAATCTTTAATCTTGTAGGTTTCTCAGATGTTACAAAAAGAAAAGGAGGACTTGTGGCACCTTAGAGACTAACAAATTTATTTGAGCATAAACTTTTGTGAGCTACAGCATGGAAGCTTATGCTCAAATGAATTTGTTAGTCTCTAAGGTGCCACAAGTACTCCTTTTCTTTTTGCGAATACAGACTAACACGGCTGCTACTCTGAAACCTGTCAGATGTTACAGTGATCAGTCTTGTGCTAATAAACCTTAGTCCAAGTGGCATGCAGTATGCCGCTCAGAAAGAGATGGAGCACAGCATGCTGTGACCTATAGTCTCTGTAGATGATACCTCGTTATTAAAGAGGAAGGTGATTGCATAAGGATATGAGTGGTTACTGGAACACTTTAGCCATCCTTCCTCCAAAAGTTATCAAAATCAACAAGGTGGAGTCCAATCCAGTGCTCTGTTTGGAGAAGGTATTATGGGCTCCTCCCTTCTGGTCTCTGATTATAATGTTTGTCACCTGGCACACAATACAGTAGATGACATGTAGTCTCTCCCTCTCTCTTTCTGTCTCTGTCTCAGAAGAATGTGTTTGCTATTGTAACGTCTATTGAAACATAAACATATGCCTTTAAAATAGCATTTCACTCTGACAATACTCCTGGAGAGAACTGAGAATAGTATGGGGAGATAATGCACTCCAGACAATAGGAGAAGACACCAGCGAGAGGCTTATCTGCCAGAACCTGTATTGCCTATTTAAACAATAATCCCCTTCAAAATTATGTTTTTCAATGTACATTTAAAATGCATGATATTCAGTGTGTTCATGTGGCTTTTAATAGCCTGGATGATTTTCCTTACAGCTAATTCTATAAATATATTCTGTTTTGCTTATGCAATGTGTAGCATGGTCCCTAAAATGAAGCACTGCACTGAAGGGTTCACCTCACCCAGGAACATTCTGTTTAACTAACAAGCCATTTCCCAAGTAACAGAAGTATCGAGGTACGATTGAACCTCTCACCTGCCAGGATGTTTTGTGATGGGTGAATCGTTGGGGAGGTCCCTAGTGCAACTAGTAGTGCTCTTACAAGGACAAATCCTGAGGCCCTTACTCTGATGTTAATCAGTCAAACTCCCATTCACACAGTGGGGCAGAATGAAGCAACCCAGAGGAGTTTTGTCTGAGAAAGGGCGGAGTCACATCTGAGTTAGAACCAAGGGAGAGGGTCTCTCTACCACCCTGACCAATGTATGTTACTCCAGTGGCTTACTGGAGCCATAAAAGTGCCACAAATAGTCAAGGGAGAATTCTTCTGGTGTAGGGCCACTATAACCAGCCCATCGCTGCCTCTCTTACAAGCCCTAGCATAGGGGGTTTGCTGGGGATAGCGCTAGGAGAAGGAGGGGGCTTTGCCAAGGATGGAAGGTGGTATCTCCCTGGCACAGACAAGGGGGATTCTGGTCTGCAACACAGTCCACAGGCAGCCCTTGGGAGGCTGCTGTAAAATAGGGCTACTCTCATTTACCACCCCCCATCCGGCCCAGAACTCAGGTGATACAAAGATGGCTTAAAGCCCCCTTTGCCAACCTCCATGGCATGGGCTGCTGCACTCATAAGAAGCATCGCCCAGAATCACACATCCCAAGTGACAGCTTGTAGGCCAGACATTCTGCTGGTGCAAATCAGCATCTCTCCATCCATATGGAGCAATGCCAGTCTACATCAGCTGAAGATCTAGTCAGGGTTTGGCTGGGGGTTTGCAATTGGGTCATCATTAGGGCTGTTTCATCATTTTGGATCTCATCCTGCACTATTGAAATCAATGGAGAATTTTGTTGTAAATTTCAATGGGGACAGGATCAGGGACTTTGGGCCATTAGTCATTAAAGCTGTGACTGAGAAATACAGACAACTGGCTGGCAAAAGCAGCTCATTTTTTTTGAAGGAAAACGGTAGCCATGGGTAGGAGAGCTTAATTAAAGTTGAAAATGAATTTAAGTGGGAAGAAAGTGTCCTGAGCGATGCTGTCATTTTATTGCTGCCCTATTCTCATACTCTCCCCTTTTCTCTTTTCTTGGTAGCTGGGAACAGACTGGGAGCTTGGACTGGGGTGGCAGTAGTACAACAGGTAACTGAAAAGAGATGATATTATTCCGTTTTCTATATATTGTGCCTTTAAATATAGTGAAGCACCTTGTCATTGCTGCAGAGGCAGCTGCCATTGTGTGTGTTCAATTCAGATGCAGAATGCTACTGAGTGAGTAACACACTGTGCCCCTTCTCGTGGCAACTTACATTTGTTCTTTGTTGAAAAAAAGTCATCCAAATGTCACAGCATAACAGGAGCATCTCTAAAGAGCATGATGGATTCAGATAGCTCTCCCTAGCTCTGGAACAGTCTAACTACCTAGCACTGACCTGAGCTCCCAAAGTCCTGCCCCAGAATATATTGAGCTCAGTGTAAAATTTGGGATGGATCATTTGGAGGCAGTGTTCTTTTTGGTTGAATCAAAATCATAGACAGGAATGTGCAGAGGAATGTGCAGATGTCCCCAGGTCCCATAGACTAACTCCCAGTTATTGTCAACTGTGATGGTTATACCTGACCATTAAAAACTGGATGGAGACACACCAAATTCATTGCACTGCACAGCGCCATTGAACAGATGGGTAATGATGTTTGGTAATGATTTTCAACCAGTGATGGAAGTGAACCAATAATGCACAGGATGGAGAGTTCCGAGAGCGTACAGCAATATCCTAGGAGTCAGAACTCCTGGGCTGCATTTCCGGCTCTGTTACTGAATCATTGAGTGACCTCATGTCCTCCTTGTGCCTTAGTCTTCCCATTTATCAAAGGGCTATTATGAGTCTTCATTAATTGGTAATGATATAGATTTTTGAGATCTTCAGACAAAAAGGGGCTACATGGCAAATTCTGCCCTCAGTTACACCCATGCGGTCCCACTGAAGTGAACAGGGACTGTATAAATGTAACAGGTGGCAGAATTTGGCCTACAAGTGCTAAGAGACTTTTTTTTATGAATGACTCTCTAGTCCATTTTCAATCTCCTGAGTCATCCTCCTTCTCTCCCAGAACAGGAAGTCAGAGTGTGTTCCAATTGCAGCAATAAAATCTCAGGCACATCAGCAAATAAGACACGTGCCTTTATGCATCGTCTCATGCATGTGCTCTCAAGTTGTATCCGCTTCCATCACACCGTTGATAAATAAGCAAAATTACGTCTGTGATCATTGCAGTAAGCACACCATGAAAGATAACAATTGAAGACATCTAAGTGTTTCCCTTTTTTGGCAATGCTTTAAAATAATGGCTCTAATCATTATTAGTTCCTTTGGTGTTCACTGGAATACCATCAGTCACAACTAACTCATTTGGTATTAATGTGGATGTCAGGCATACTCCCATTCCTGCAGAGTTTCTTTCCATTAGAATTCAGTGTTCATTGGCCGGAACTTTATGTTCACATATTACTGGAGGGTTTTGCAGGGAAGAATTTGATGGTGGAAGGAATGCACAGGGGCATCAAACTTTTCCTGTGACAAATTACATGCATTCTTTCAAATATAATGCTACTAATAATAAGCACTGGCTTTCTTTTCTGGCACGTGGTTGCCTCCTTTATTTCAGCAGCTCATTCTAAACTGCTACAGTCATCAAAGATTAAACCCAAACTCCCACATTCTCTGAGACGGTAGCTAGAACCTGGTTTTCTTCACACTCTGTCAAACCTTATGTGTATTTTTCTTTTTAAAGTTAATTTTTAATTTGCCGCATTGTCAATAACTGACAAGCCCAGGACTTTGAGATTAATTCCTGTATTTATAATGATACTAATTAGGGAAATCTCTGAAGCACTGTTATAATAATAAATAACAATAAGCTCCCCCACTTTCCTCCCACCAAGGCATTATCAAAGGAGGTTGAAGAACATACAGTAGAACAAAAAGGTGGCTTTATGCCACCTTGGAGCCTGACCTGACTTTGGGCCAGCTGTGTTCCAGGCCAGCTGTCCAAGGGGATTATTATAACAGCCAGGGTATTATGGTAGCACCAAGGAAGTCTCAGCCTTGCCCGCTACACCAGCCATAGAAAGGGCTAGTGTTGTAGCAGTCACCATGGTGATTCTGTGTCATTAAAGGATCCCTTTGTATTGAGGTGAACCCTCCCATGACTGGCTACGCTGGCTTTGGGGCCAATCAGCAGTGGCGTATTAACGCCTAGGCCGACAAGGTCTAGGCCTAGGGAGGCAAATTTGCAGGGGAGGCAAATTTATAATAGCAGCCAGAGGCTGCTTCCCCCGGTGCCGGTTTGCGCCCTCCGTCCCTGGCCCTGCCCCGACTCCACCCCTTCCCAGCCCCCTCCCCGCCCCTATTGGTCCCCTTCCCCAAATCCCCGCCCCAGCCCCGCCTCCTCTCCTGAGCGCGCCACGTTTCCCCCCGTCCTTCGCGAAGCTGTTTCACGCACAAGCACTGGCAGGGAGTGGGGAGAAGCAGGACCCGGCGGCGCGCTCAGGGGAGGAGGCGGAGTCGGAGCAGAGGTGAGCTGTGGGGGCGGCAATTATTTCTGGGCCTAGGGGCGGCAAAATCTTTAATCCGCCAATCAGTGCTGGTGGAGCAGCCTTAGCATTCCTGCTAACTAGAGGGAAATCTCCTTTAGCTCGAGTGAAAGAGGCCTGTATTTATGGAGCTGACAGATTAAAATTCTGATCCCAGCTCTGTGTGTGTGACAGATGGAATGGTTATGCTGTTGTCTCCAGCACATGGATTTGTTATAATAGACTTAACATTTCACCTGCCCTCTTAAAAAAAAAAAAAAAAGATTTCTACATGAGTTTTTTCTCTCCTTAACACAGACAAATTCAATGCTCCTTTTCCTTCACTTGAATGAAATACATGCCCAGCGCTCGTGAGCAACCCTCCAATAATAAACCTTTGCGCGTGTGTGCAATCCAAGTTCAAGTTTCAAGCTTCTGAGGATAACGGTGTGAAAGCAATGGGAAGAATGGAATGGTTTTAAATCACTATTTTGAATTATGTTAATATTCCTCGAGTGTCCTTTCTAAGTTCATTGCTGGTGACAATTTCCACAGCAGTTGCAAACCACAATTAGTGTGTCACAGCTCAGCATTACATCAACTTTCAGCTAGAAAGATAATCCTGCTGTTGTAATAGATGCTAAGAGTGACTTCCAGCTGAGAAAAGTTTTAGCTCAGCTCCTACTGGCTCATCTGGAGTAGGCTGCCTTTTGGCTTATCTGGCAAAGGGTCCTAGTTCATGTCTTGCTTGCAGTAACATGTGGGATACATACAGTCACCAAGCCCAGCCAGTGACTTCCCAGAGATGGAGATTGGAAACTTGGAGACTTCCCAGTGGTTATGTTCATGGCTCCACTTCTTAAAGATTTGTGACTAGCAAAATATCAGATGCTGGCTTATAGCTTCCCATGCTTAATACAGGAATTGGAGCTGACCTCAAGATCCTGAAAAGGGAAACATAAATGTAATGAAGTATTCCACCCCAATGGATTTTGTAATCCACCAACATAGGGCAGTTTTACACTACATACCTGTATTGGTATTATTACATCACTTGGGGTGTGAAAAATCCACAACTCTGGGCAACATAGTTTTACTGACCTAACACCGAGTGTAGACAGTGCTATGTCTGTGGGAGAGCTTCTCCTTTCAACATAGGTACTGCCTCTTGGGGAGGTGGATTAACTGCGCCAACGGCAGAAGCTCTCCCATTGTCATACTGGTGTCTTCACTGAAACACTACAGCAATGGTGCAGCTGTAATGCTATACATGAAGACAAACCTATAGACATTTCCAGTGACTCAACACAGATCTCACTTAAATATTTGGATCTCCCTGTGATTCTACCCCAGCATTTTTGCCTATTCTTTTCCAGATCTGGGTGCTGTAGATGTCTGTTCAACACCCCATACCATTGCATTCCTTTCCTTTACCCCCATCAATCATCCTGTATATCTGAGAAATGTTTTCAGAATTAGGTGTCATGTGATGCAGAGATTTTGATCCAGGCCTCTGTGTCCTTCCAAGTTGATTATTGCATTGCTTTGCTTATTGCCATTCTGACTCATTTGATTAACAGGCTGTGACTGCTGACAAAGTACGCCAACCAGAATTCTGACTGGCACCAGGCAACTGAGCCATATAAACTCAAAATTGTCCCAAATTAAAGTGGTTAGCAGCCATAATTCGCTTAGTGACAGGCAAACCTCACAGTGTTCAGAGGTCGAGTTCAGATTTGTTCAAAGGCTTATCCAAACATGTAGCAGCTAGAAAAGGTATCTCATGAGATGGAGCCTTCCTGTAACATTTCCTGTATGGCCAAGCTTCCTGTAACATTTCCTGTATGGCCAAGTTATGGCCTAGTTGAAAATACCTCAGGAAAAACTTCTATTCCCAAGTGAAATCAGGAAGTGAAGAGGCTTTGTGGAAATGAAAAACAAAAAAACAAAGCAACACAACCCCCCACCGCCCAGTCATGCAAAGTCCAAAAGGAAGAGATTAACTATATGTTACAACTGACATAAAAGCTTCAGGGACCTGGCTGAAGGCCAGGGCCGGCTCTAGGTTTTTTGCCACCCCAAGCTCCGAGAGTGCAACTGCCCAAGCAAAAAAAAAAAAAAAGGATGGCCGGAATGCCGCCCCTGGAACTGTGCTGCCCCAAGCACGTGCTTGCTTTGCTGGTGCCTAGAGCCGGTCCTGCTGAAGGCGCAGACTCTTTCTTATTTGATCCAACCTAAGTTGCCTACCCCTAATTATTAGGCGCTTATGCTGACTGGTGTGGTGTGATCCCAAAAGTGGGTATTCAGATAGCGTGATGATGAATCCATATAAATGGGTAGGGAGATGAGTTCCAGTCACAGTTCTGACACTGATTCCCTTCAGAGTATGTCTACGCAGCAACTAAAAACATGTGGGTGGTCCAGGCCAGCTGACTTGAGCTCATGGGGCTCAGGCTGCGAGGCTCTTTAATTGTCATGTAGATTTCTGGGCTTGGGCTGCATCTCCAGGACCCTCCCACCTCATAGGTCCTACAGCCTGAGCTCCAGCCCGAGCCCAGAAGTCTACACTGCAATTAAGCAGCCCTGCAAGCCCGAGTCAGCTGGCATAGGCCAGTCGCGGATGTCTAGTTGCAGTCTAGACATACTCTCGATGGCCTTGGGCAAGGCATTTCACCGCTCTATGAACTCTCTTCAGTAAAACAGGTCAAATGATACTCACTTACTCACAGGAGGAATTACGTCGTAATCTGTTAATGTTTTTGATGTGTGCTGAAGGTGATGAGTTCTCTTCAGTGGAAATTCTGGGTGAAATCATTAATTTGGTTCATTCTGTCTTCAGTTGGCCAACAAGACTTTGGAGCAAAGCAACATTACCTATTGGTCTGGAGTTCCTCGGATTATTGGCTCCCAGTTTTGTAAATGAAGCCAAAAGAGACCAGTACCAGCCAATAGTGACTAGTAGAGATGTTAAACCCTCAAATTAGATTGGATGTCTTTCTCAAAAATATGCTCTAGTTCAGCTAAAAGTTAGGGGTCTGATGCAAGAATCGCTGGGTGGAACTTGTTGGACTGTGTTATACAGGAGGTCAGAATGGAAGATTATAACGGTCCCTTCTGGCCTTTAAATCTATGAAAGCCAGGAGACACCAGCTGCAGGATTCTAGGCATTTCCAGTAGGCCTATAGACATTGTTAGTGTTATGATATTGACTAATGGGGACCTAGCTGCCTCCAGGGGCCAGTGATTCTGGGCACAAAGCTGTAGATACTTATACACAATAGCTGCAAGAAGGAATCAAGGGCAGTATAGTGTTACTGTTATTGTAAAGAGGCCTCAACAGGATAGAAATGATGTAAAAGGTCAAAGATGCTGCTGCAATTATGATGCACTTCTTCAGACTGAAGAAACTGACATCCTCTTTGGTATGGAAAATGGACCAAACATGAATGGCTGGTGCCCTGTGAATCTCCTGTGAATGACTATGGTAAGGCAGATCTGGGATTATGGAGATTTCTACTACTAAACCCTGGCAGCCCCCCTGGCCTTTATTCTCCCTAGTGTATCCAAGTCAGGGTTGATGCTGAATAGCTTGTCAGCGTGGAAAGCCTTGGCATGAATGCTCTTACCCTTGATCAGGTCTGCGAGCCAGCAGCCACTTGTTTCTGTTGGTCTCCTACCATTTTGCATGCCTTAAAATTAATCACTTTTTATTTTCAAGGACAGTGATTAATCCACTGTGCCCTTCTGGTATTGCTAAAAATGTATTAACTACTTAGCCTGGAAAAGAAGAAGAAGAATCCCTGTTTTAACAGCAAACAATAGGGTTTAAATACATCCCAACTCCTCTAACGTCTCTCGGTAATTAGCGACAAAGGCCCTCCTGTTCAAATACAGGCAAATGTTAAATACCCACCCCCATTATCATGACATTCACTTCCCAGCTTGGCTTGTCTGTCTGCCAGGCACATGAGTTATTATGGGAGCCACTGCTCTTTTTGTTCCCCCTCTGTTTCCTAATGTCCCTCAAACACAACAGAGTTCAACATCTGTAGGTGCAGACACTCATTGCTCACTGAAGGCATTAGCAAAGGAAAGATCCTACTTAGGGGAGGGGCTGCAGAGCATCTCCTGATTTTAAACATCTCCCTAAATTTCCACTGCACTGGGAAAGGTAAGCTTCGTAGAGAACAGCCACCCCATCCCCCATTCCTCCCATGCACACTTTGATTCCTGCTAGTGATTGAAAGTGACGGGGCTGCATATCATACAACTCCCAACCCTTCATTGCTCCAGTTGTATGGTAGGGGGGAAAACCCACCCAAGCAACCAAACCCATAAGTCATGCTCAGTGGCCTCTGTGATGCATTGAAAGCACAATCCTCTTGAGTAGGGCAAGCGATGGGACCATTAGCAAAACAGATGACTATGCAGCAAACTAGAGCCATGTTCTGCCTTCCTACCATGGCCTGCTCCTTTCAGAGCATTTATCTGGAACATGGCAGACACAGATTTCAGCTGATAGATCACTTTAATACCTGCTCTCACAGGTTGTTTTTTTTATTTAAAATGAATTAGTTGCTGGATTTGACAGATCCGTAGACCAAAGTCATTTTTGTTCACAAAACAAATGCAGTCCAGGTGATCACAGAGCAAGCATCCCCCTGTCCTCTGTATATATCTATACATCTAAGTAGATGAGTACTCACCCCAGCTTCTGCCTCCAGGCAACCCCATCTAATATGTTCTGTCTCCATGGTTCATTTAGCCCGTGGCCACTCTGTTGATGATAAGGATGCCAGTTAGTACCAGTTATGGTTGGATGTTTTTTTATGTGAATACCTTTCAGGTAGGAATTAGGATCAGATCCTCTCAAGGCAACTGCTTTTCTTTAGAAGCCATTTCCTATTAAGGACTCTGCACGTCTCCAGTTGTTTACACCCTCCCTCACTTCCCATGTGAAGTAAGATAAATTGAGAGGTTCGGATTGGAAAGTCTCCTGGGATCTTTAATATCCATGCAAAGCAGACAGGGCACAGGGTTTAAGGTTTTATCTGAAAGACTCATGCAAAGTAAACTGAATGGAACTCAATGTATTTACTGGATCGTGGAACAAAGAAGGCTTGATCCAACCCTGCTGGAATGTGAGCCTATCATTTCAAGGAGTCTAGGTGTTTTAAATCAGATGCTTAAATCACTAAACCACTTCTGTTGCTTTCCAAGGGTGCACAATAGCTAGTGCTTTTCCTTTAACCAGCATTCCACTCCCTTTCCACTAGAAATGAGTTGAGCTGTCCTGATAATTATTGCTCTATCTTGGGTGGCACATGAAGTAGGGTCTCAGCCTTCACTGCTCGACAACCTCCCAGGTTTTTCTTATTAACTGTCGTAATGATGGGGGAGAATAAAAGGCCCCAGAGCTGCATCAGTCACTTCATCTCCTCTGGTCTGAGATTCGAGTCACTCGAGCGTCAAGAGAGCTTTTTAATTTCCAACATCACGCATGCCAGAAATTAAAAATAAACTGGGAGCAAAACCATCAGATTATCCAATCACACTTGAATTGTCTTCTTTTTTTATTATTATTATTATTTGATTTGCATTGGAAGCACTAAGCTATTCTGCAAATCAAAAAATGTCTTGGATTTGAATGGATTTTTATTAACCGTTCTATGGTCCGCATTAGTGATTGGCTAATAGCGCAAAACATTGCAGCATGCTCTGCTGGAATTGAGTTTAAATTAAAGCTACCAGTTCATAAAAATTGCTTCTGTCTATATAACTTTGATCATTGCATTTTAAAACATTTAATTAGCTAATGCATCTGAGGGTAGAGCCTTAGACCCAGCTGAGCCAGTTTCTCAAAAATGGTAGAGAATCAGGGAATTAATTCGAAGCTTGCAAGAGTCACCTGACACCCAGCAGCCTTCTCTTGGTGACCAGCTGTAGGAGCCTGGGTGGAGGAATCACAGATTCTTACTCATAAAGTGGTCTTCAATCAAGCCTGAAGCCAATTACCATTCAGCTGTATACAGAGTTCATTAATTACGGGAGCGGTATTGAAGGTGCGTGCATGCATGCACTTTATTATCTGTTGGGGAACAGCGGAAACTGAACCAATCAGAATAAATGAACTCAAAGTGCACTTGTTAGCTCCACGTTTTATTTCGTGCACTAGGGACAGGATGAAGAACACATTGGAAAGCTTTCACAGGAACCAATCCTGTGCATTGCTGAGATATCCTAATGGCAACGAGACTCAGCACTTCACAAAATAGGGACCATTTTTTTTCACAGAGCTACTTCATTCCAATCCAAAAGCCACTGTAAGTGAGCAGTGTTTCCATATCATGAAGCACTGCATTATTCTGAGTCTGTCATTTTGTTTCTTTCCAGAGAGGCTGGGAAGCCCATGGTTTGGTTTTGCACAACTTCATCAGTCATGTTGGGTTTGCAAAACAAAACCAGGTGTGGTTTGGATTTCAGTGTCCATGTTACCAAGAGAGACCAACGTTTGTACATGTGTCTTTGTGGGTATCGGGGGATGTGGGAGCTATATTGATTTGGGCAGTGATGAGCTGCCAAAATCTTAACAACCGGTTCCCTATAAAAAGTTCTGATTTAAGGGATTTGCCCCAGTATGTATTTTTTGTACCAACAGGGTTACCATATGTCCGTATTTTCCCGGGAGGAATTTTTAAAATTTAAAAATTTCTCCCAGACGGCAATTTAAGAACCAAAAAGCCTGATCTGTCCAGGAAAATACGGATGTACGTTAACCCTGCCTAAAGTTCTTTTTTAAAAAGATGGGCCTGAACTATAAATGAGCTCCGTTTCACATGTGTGGGTCCCCGCCACTCCCTGGGGGTGTACTAGGGTGACCAGATGTCCCGATTTTATAGGGACAGTCCTGATTTTGGGGTCTTTTTCTTATATAGGCTCCTATTACTCCCCACCCCCATCCTGATTTTTCACACTTACTGTATGGTCACTCTAGAGTGTGCACATGTGTGGGTCCCAGCTGCTCCCTGCCCCCCTCATTGAAGCAGGTGTGCAGGGTTACTGCCCTGGGAACTGCAGGGCACCAGTGGATGTGGAGTCAGCTGCAGACAGGGGCATGGGACAGGGCTAGCTGGAGGCAGGGGGTGTGGGGCTGGCTGCAGGCAGGGCAGGGGGTGAGGCGGGGCTGGCTGCAGGCAGGGCAGGGGGTGCGGCAGGGCAGGGGGTGGGGCGGGGCTGGCTGCGGGCAGGGCAGGGGGGGCTGGAGGCAGGGCAGGAGGTGCAGGGGGGGCTGGAGGCAGGGTAGGGGGTGGCTGCAGACGGGGGCTGGCTGGAGGCAGGGCAGGGGGTGCAGCGGGGCTGGCTGCAGATGGGGGCTGGCTGCAGGCAGGACAGGGGGTGCGGCGGGGCTGGCTGGAGGCAGGGCAGGGGGTGCAGCGGGGCTGGAGGCAGGGGCTGGCTGCAGATGGGGGCTGGCTGCAGGCAGGACAGGGGGTGCGGCGGGGCTGGCTGGAGGCAGGGCAGGGGGTGCAGCAGGGCTGGCTGGAGACGGAGGCTGGCTGCGGGCAGGGCAGGGAGTGTGGCAGGGGCTGGCTGGAGGCAGGGGGTGCAGGGGTGGCTGGAGACGGAGGCTGGCTGCAGGCAGGGTAGTGGGTGCTCACGGGGAGAGCAGCAGGACGCAGCCCAGGCCCAGCAGAGCAGCCGGGGACCCACCAGGCAGCAGCGGGAGCCCCACGGCCAGGGGAGCAGCAGAAGCACCAAGGCTCATGCCTAGGGCCAGGTGGCAGCCCACATGGCTCCTGCAGTGCAGCGCTCCCGGCGGCCGGAGGAGGAATTACATCACTTCCCGGCCGGAGCCCATCCAAGCCTCAGCACCCCCTGCAGGGAAGCGGGTTAACAACCGGTTCTAAAACTGCTTCAAAATTTAACAACCGGTTCGCGCAAACCGGTGCGAACCAGCTCCAGCTCACCACTGGGTTTGGGCCAATTTCTAGAATAAATTGAGTTTTTCACTATGTCCAAGTGCACTATAGGTTTAATATTAATGTTGACAGTATACATAGTCACCAGAGGATTTCATTCTTGTTCCCATGTTTATGAAATGTGTATAGATAATATTGATTTTATTTCTGATTTTATCCTGTTAAATTGTTGCACTTGAAAAAAATTGAAACCAATCAAAAAAAAATCCAGGTGCAAAGTTATTGATTCAGAACTGAGCACCCCAGGAAGTCAGAATTCAGAATAGTTTCTCCAGTGCCTTCACAACAGGAATGAACTTGGCTCTGCAGCTGGTCAGAAAATGGGGATGAGGGATGGGATCCCTGGAGACTATA
Source organism: Dermochelys coriacea (assembly GCF_009764565.3). Lineage (NCBI taxonomy): Eukaryota > Metazoa > Chordata > Testudines > Dermochelyidae > Dermochelys > Dermochelys coriacea. Next base: position 22,008,625 of record NC_050074.1, on the reverse strand, counting down.
AACTGGGCAGCGAAAAATCAAAAAGCCGCAATAGTTTAATTTGGCCGTGCCACAGCAGTGCTACCTGGGAGTTGCAGTTTGGTGGCCTCTTGCTCCCATTTCCCTGTATATGTTTCTCTCCCTAGTTGGATTAAAGAGTGCTGATGGAAACTTTTCAGCCAGTCCTGCTTAGGCCACTGGTTCCTTATCAATTGATTACCATATAGAATTGTCTGAAAATGTGTCTGCCAATACCCTGTAGGTGCAAAGTATCTTATCACTTCAGCATTCCCTCCATACATTTCTGGCACGGATATTTGTTTTGGCTGTTTTGGGAGGACTGAGTGGGAAACCAGCTTTGACCAATATCCACTGCTTAGGGTCCTGATCCAGTGAATCACTTAAGGATGTATCAGAGTAGCAGCCGTGTTAGTCTGTATTCGCAAAAAGAAAAGGAGTACTTGTGGCACCTTAGAGACTAACAAATTTATTAGAGCATAAGCTTTCGTGAGCTACAGCTCACTTCATTGGTATGTAGTGCCCATTGAAGTCAATGGGACAGCTCATGTGTTTAAACACTTTGCTGGACCGAAGCCTAGGATCTGATTTTTCTGAAAGAACAGACTTTTAAGACTTTATTTGTGAAACCTGGGGATGACCCTGACACAAAGGGGAGTGGACGTTGTACCAAAATGTTTAACTATGTTAGTTATAAATACTATGATTGGCATGTCTTCAACAATACATTCATGTACATGGTGAGTTATATGGGCCCGTGGTGCCTGTGCTCCACCAATATTTAGGAAAGCGGGCCTGGCATCACCAATGTGTGGACTTACTGTGCTTTGGGGGGCCCCACACTTCAGGGGGACGTGGGGTACAGGGTGGCCTGTGGGGTTAGCGGGGGGCCTGACACCAGCAGCAGCAAGCGACCTGGCCCCAGCTTGCCCCGCCCTGCCGGCTTCCGGCGTTGCTTGGGGGAGGGGGCAGAAGCCGGAAAGAGGCGGGGAGGGGGTTTGGGAGAGGGGGTGGGCTGGAGCTGGGTTGCTCGCTGCTGCCGGCGCCAGGCCTCCCTCTAGCCTCCCTGGTCACCCTGGACCCCGCATCCTCCCAAAGTGCAGGCTGCCCTGAAGCGCAGGCAGTTGCCCCAGTCTGTCCTATGGATGGAACGGCTCTGGGTCCAGGGCGGCCTGGTAGGTTAGCGGGGGGCCTAGCATCAGCAGCAACGAGCAACCCAGCCCCCAGCAATGCCAGGAGCCGGCGAGGTGGGTTGGAGCTTAGTGGGGCGGGCTGGGGCCGGGTCACTTGCTGCTGCCAGTGCCAGGCCCCCTGCTAGTCCCCCAGGCCACCCTGAACCCTGCATCCCACTGAAGCGCAGGGCCCCTCAAAGTGCGGGACCCGGGGTGGTTGCCCTGGTCCATCATGGGACGGCTCTGCTTGGACCCGTTCTGGGCACCACTAGAAATTACACAAAACTGGTGCCCATGTACACTCACACATTTGTACAGTGGCAGAGGCCTCCTAGGTTGTGCAAATCCTCATAAACTCTTGGCCAGTGGATGGGGATCTCTAAAGCCTGTGTGCCCTCAGGCCAGAGTCAGTTCAGATAGAGACATTTCAGTTTCACTTTCAGATAAGGTCTTTTATGTCAGCTAAAAACAAAAGAAAAGACACACTGGGAAAAGAAAGACAACAGTTTGTTTTAGAACAGCTGCCCCCACCTTCTCTCCTCCCATTGCTTTGGATTAGTAATCTTTAGGAGACGGAAAGATCGGGCGACTACAAATAGGGCATAATGGGATGGAAGCGTGGGGATGAGAATCAACTACATACTTCAGAGTAGCAGCCGTGTTAGTCTGTATCAGCAAAAAGAACAAGGACTACTTGTGGCACCTTAGAGACTAACAAATTTATTTGAGCATAAACTTTCGTGGGCTAAAACCCACTACATACTTACAATGCAAAAAACTCCACGCGTTGGGAGTGGAATGTGTGGACCTCATCCAAAGCCCATGGAAGTCAGTGGAAAGGCTGTCATTGACTTCAGTGGGTTTTGGATAAGGCTTTGCATGAAGGGTTATATTTTGACCACACCATGGCTTTTCATGGAACAAATCTTATCCTTAAAAGGAAAATGCATGAGAAGAACTAGTCCAATGCACTTTACACAGGCTACTGACAAAGACCAGTTGGCAACAGCTTGCTGTACTGCTTGGCTGTAATGGAGCTAGTTCCACTTGCACAAAACCAATGCTGAATCATCCCTGGTATTCATTAAGAAATAGATTACCATTAGCAATCTCCTTATCTGTCCAGGTAGCAGGTTGTATAAGCCCCAATATACAGTACTCCAGGGTGGAATCAATTAAAATAGATCCAGTTACCTAGCTAGATAAATATATCCAAACTAAGACTTAAAAGACCAATATTTTCATAATGGTTTTTTTCACAGTATCAACAGGCAGGTTCAGAATGCAGAGGGAAAGCCAGGAAGTCTGATCACTCCTTGCAATTTCAGACTACAGAGCTGGATCACGTGGGACAGGACTGAACGAGATTGGCAACAGGAGACAATGCAGGCAATGCTGCTGCTCACTATAAAGACAGTGGGCTTAAGTCTTCAGAGCTGTCAGACAAGCACTAAATTCACTTCAGACGCTTCATATTAATTTGCTTAACACTCATTTATGGTCATTTCGGTGTGTTAATTAGATACATTAAAAAATTCAATGACGCAAATATATTTTCGTCATATAAATGGCCTGACCTCAGTGAATGCCGTCAAGGAAAAGCAGCTTTAATGTAATGTGGAAAATCTGGATGGCTCCACTGGCCTTTAATCATACCGCTGAGATTTTTTTTATGTAGGTGAGGAATATAGTTGAATATAGTTCAATATGAACCAGGGTCTATTCCTAGCTATGCCACTGACTCTCCCTGTAGACTTGGGTAAGACACTTCCCCTCTCTGTGTCTGAATTTCCCCATGTGCAAAACAAGGATAACACTTGATAGAACTGAGTCAGCCACGGTCCTTTTTTTGCCACACATAGCCATTCAGTTTTAAAGGGAAACTTCAGACCATGTTCCTGGCCCTTTTGTGTTCATCCCCCAGGCACATTCAAGTGCTCAAATGTTGTCAGTGTGAATCCACAAGAGAAGCAAATGTCAAGTCAGAGTAGTCACTGAAAACAAATGTCAAATGATATATTCGGTTGTAAAATAGTACCTAGCTCTTATATAGTGCTTTTCATCAGTACATCTCAAAGCACTTTACAAAGGAAGTCAGTGTCATTATCCTCATTTTACAGATGGGGAAACCGAGGCAGGAGGTGGCGAAGTGATTTGCCCAAGGCCCAGTTGGGAACAGAACCCAAGTCTCCTGTGTTCCAGTCCAGTGGTCTGTCCATTAGACAACTGTTATCGTTGGCTATGTAAATCATCCAATCAGAGATGAACCACAAGACCACATGACTCCAAACTCACCAACACAGCATGAATGGCAAATACTTGCAGTTTGTGAACCATCTGCAAACCAAATATTATTGACCCAATAAATGTGTGAGTAATTTTGCCAAATTATGAAATTTATTCATTATTCAATCAGTTTATGGACACGTCACAAACAATAAAAAAGGAGAAATTCATTGCATAAATGATTTGCTATTAATTGTTCACTTAGTTGCAACATATGCCTCTCTCCCATGGGAGTTCTGAGGGTTATTTAGTTAACGTTTGGTACAAAGCTTTGAAAATGTAAAGTACTAGCCAAATGCTAAGACTTGTTAGTACATGAACTTGGATTTTCATCTTCCTCTGTGAATTTTCTGGCTTGTGTGGATTTTGTCAGATCCTTAGAGTCATATTTTCAGAAATGGCCACAACATTTGCACCTACAATTATGTACAATTATGCCTCCAGGCACAAATTATTGAGGGTGCAAATTGTGTTTGGATACATAATTTCATAGTTTTTGCGGCCAGAAGGGATCACTGTCATCACCTAGTCTGACCTCCTGTGTAAAACAGGCTGTATCATTGCTTCCAGTAATTCCTGTAGTGGAGGGAATGAATTTTTCCAGCTATGTAAGTGAACACTATCCAGCCCAATAACTTGCGGCTGAATTAGAGCATATATTTTAGAAGAACCCAATCTCAATGTAAAGACACTAAGTGATGATGAATTTACCATTTCCCGTAACCAGCTGTTGCAGCGGTGGTTCACACTCATTGTTTAAAAGTGAGGGTATAGATCCCATGGAAACTGTGGTCTTCAGTATCATTGCTATGTTGCTCTTGTCATTGCTGAAAACGAAAAACTCCTTTCTGCTCTATGGGGTACTTCACAGTTTCCACAGCAGACAGTCTAGTGAGTAAATACAGAATAACAGACTTTCCTAACCACACTATTTACTTGGTTCTTTGCAATGGCTCTGAATGAGCCATTAAAGACTGTTCTGTAAATATAGGATTATGGGCTCTTTAAACACATGCTATTCACTTGCTATGCCTTCATGGGAATCTCTTCCTAGCAGTCTCCTACTGACAGACTCTTTTGTTAATTTATCTTTCATTTGAAAGACAGCCATGACTCTCAGATCATTGTTTTGCAGTCCATTCAGACAACATGTATACTGTTAACCTGATAGAGCAGCCTGCTTGGTTTTTCACATACTAGTTGTGGTTGGAATGTTCACATTTTGATACTGAAAATTTTGCATTTTTGCCTCATATTGATACAATTTAAAGAGGGTGAGAGAGCTGGTATATATGTGGGACTCTTTAGCTGCCTTGCATGGTTTCCTCATAAAATCTAAGATGGATTCTTCCTCTCCTTTAAGTGTTTAAGTCCTAATCCAAACACAATTGGTATCTTCCCAGGACATTACACCAGGTGCCGATTCCGTTATAAGGTAATGCTTTTCTGAGGTCTGGTTCTTCAGTAATGTTGATAATTAATGCAGCTCAGCATCCAGGAACAAAGGCTTGGGAATCCAATCTATAATCTCCCACCACTTAGTGTTTCTTATTAAGCCTGCTGGTATTCAAAGAGATGGATGTAAACTAGGGCTCTGAAACCTGGCTGGGGGCTGGGGGTGGGAGGGTTAGTCTAGGAGCTGGCCCCCAGCCCAAGAGGTAAGGTCTAAACTGCTATTTTTATCCCTGCAGCCCTAGCCCCTTGAGCCCAAGTCAATTGGCCCCGGGCTCTGAGATTTGGCACTCCAGGTTTCTCTTTGTAGTTTAGACATACACATACCCAAAGAGGCCAGCTTCCTTTATGGCTGTAATTTACCTCTGAGCCACAGGGGGAACCGAGGTTATAGATAATTTTGCTAGATGGAAGCAGTTAATAATCCCACATCTTTTCAAATTTCCTCCTTAATTAAATTTTTTATGTCCCTTATTTTGTATCTTTGGCAGATGTTTTAAGGTTATTGTCCTATATTTGTGCTTGGCAGATTTTCTTACTGACCTGAGATCTCTGAATCATATCTGTGAATGGGCTCAGAAAGTATTATTAATGTGCTTAATAGAGAAGTAGGCCTTGTCTACTCATGATTTTTGTTGCCTGACCCTTTTTAAGGTTGATAATGTTAGAATAATGACCAATTGATATGACTGCAGTAAGATTCTTCCCCCAGAATCAGGCTACACAGAATTCACACTTTGGAGTGCAATATCTTGTGGGGATATCTCAGGGTGAATAACAAGGACACTCACACTGAGGGCAAAGTAAAACCTTAGATACCTTTATTAAAATAATGGAGAGAGCTAGAGAAGATCCAAGCCACATAACAAGATAAAGATAATATACGATCTGTGGTAACATACTATACATAAGCTTTTAGAATTGTATACTCACACCCTTAGTTGAGTGGTAAGAGACAAAAAGATCAGTCCTGCCTCTAGCATGCAACGTCCGATGGTCCAAGTCCCCAACGAGTTGAAGGGTCAAGTAGGAAAGAAACAGTCAGCAATGGAAGAGGCCCAGGAAAGAAAAGGGCCAGGCCACACGGTGACAGCCCTGTTAGAGGGCCTGAGCATCATCTGCTCATGCTCAGTCCTCCATGCCCATTACTATGCCCATATTTAGCCTTTCCACCAATATAATACTGAGGTGTACCTATTCTACAGGTTAACATATTGACATGAGTCACTACCATTTCAGTGTAGGATCATGCCATCACCCCTTGCTTGAGCGGATTTGCTGTTATTCCTTCCAGATTCCTTGAGGTCACACTGACTGGAACATTCTAATTCCTACCATTCAGCAAGCTCTTCTTACTTCCCAAAATCTAAAGGTAACTCTTGATCTGTGCCTGGGTTATGGCCTACTTAACCACAATTATGCTAACTTATGCTCCAGCTAATATCTTACGGGATACAGGCCTGTAGGTTTCTTGTTTTACAGCCAGATATGATAAAAGGCTACACTCTGTAATCCTTGTTGGTGGAGTGTGAATCTTTGTCCCACTCTGGTGCCTGGAAAATCTGTGGAGGTTTGAGTATGCTGCTGAGCTAATGGCTCTGGTAATTTAGCTCAAACACTAGAGACTCAAGATTTTAGGTCTAAAAGTGCTGACTTTAGTCCCCGCAATGACCTGTCCAGAGGTGATGTGAAAAATGGCAGCACATCCGTGGTTGGTTCATCTGCAGGGATTGAACCCAAGACTTCTTGATCTAAAGCATGAGTTCCAACTAATTGAATTAAGAACTAGGTCTGTTAGCGCAAAGGCAGTAGTAGGCTCATTATCACTTATGTGGTTCAGCCACTAGAGAGGACGAAGAGCCACGATGTGTTAGCATGGGGCACAGCAGCAATCCCCCATACAGCTCAACGACACCAAGCAACCGTGGGAGCACTAATGTAGACAAGGTGCCATGGATGTTTTAACAACCATGTGGTTTAGCACTGCTGTGAGCAGGGTTAGACAACACGGTGGTGAAGAGGCAGGTGTCTGGACTATACTACTGCTCCCCTCATTAGACCTGCATGGCTAGCAATGCTTGGAGAGTTTAAGAAAAAACAGTCTAGTACAGACACAGCCCACGCAGGAAGTAGCTCGTTTCATCCACAGCCAAAATGCAATCAGCTCTGAGAAAGAATGTGGCAGCCATCATCATAAGAGTGCAGCAGCACTACAGAGCAGGTTGCTGAAGGACAGGAATTGAAGAATAGCTTCTCTAATTAAAGCAACAGGGGAAGAAAGAAAAGCAAAATGTAATTATCATACTTGAAATTTGGCCAGGACACCAGAGTTAACACTCCTATCCTTACAAGTGCCTGACAATCACTAATGACAACATGTGGTCAGGACCTCAGTTGTACACCAGGCTGAACGGCAGCCCCTGCAGCAGGATAGCATGCCCTAACAATGGGCTGCGGGTTCAGCACAGAGAAGATTCCACCAGTTGACTCACCAGTGCACTTCCTGCCAAACTGCTATCCCACTATTGGCTAAACTTGACCATGCTTAGCAAAGGAAAACTGGTGGAGTTGCCACCCCAGGGGGCAGTGCTATGCTCATTGCTCTTTGAAGCTTAAAAACAAACAATTCTATCGAATTCTTCTTCTATTGCACTTGCATATTTAAAAGCACTTCAGCAGCCTTTGTTTGTTTGTGTTCCCAGCAAGTATTTGCAGCTGATCAGAAGTCGGGATTGACTTTTTTCTTTAGCTCAGTGACCTGGCAGGCTGGCATCTCAGAGACTAATCAACCAACTAACAGCATGCTTTGTGGCACAGGGAAACCTGACAACAGTGCAACAATTAAAAATATCTTAATGGCTACACCTATGTTCCGTCACAAGATCTATTCAAGCTGTTAAAAACAGCTCATAAATTTTACAAGAGAGGAACAGCTGGAGTTGGCACCAGGTAGTGCAGTTGTTTTGGCTCACAGATACAATAATTCCATGGTAATAATAATAATAAAAAAATTTCCACTAGACACATGCCAATTTCACGACTGCCTTTCTAGCTCCTTTTCTCCCCTCTCATTTTTCTGTCAGCATTTTGAGTCTGTGTGATAAATTGGGGACCGGAAATGTTTTTGTTGGTTTCATTTAAAAAAAAAAAAGCCACATAAAAGAAAATTGACTGGTATATTTTTTAAAAAAAAACTTTCTTGAAATGCTTTGCTGACCAGAAAATATCTTTCACATGCCTAGTTATGGATTCGGAGTCTCGGGAAGATATAGGTACATAGCCCCTGATCCTGCAGAGCCGTGCACCCATGTAGACGTCAACAGGCCTCTGTCCAGTTGCAGAGATTTGCCCACACATTATTGGGGCCACAGCTTGTGCTGCTCCCATCAGACCTTGTGAGGGTAGTGCTGTACTTTGTAGACTCCAAGAAACACTAAAGAGCTCCGGGAAGTAGTACTAGTGAGAAGTTTTTTTCTCCTGCTGATAATAGCTCATCTTAATTAATTAGCCTCTTACTCCACTTTTTCATGTTCTCTGTATGTATATATATATATCTTCTTACTATATGTTTCATTCTATGCATCCGATGAAGCGGACTGTAGCCCACGAAAGCTTATGCTCAAATAAATTTGTTAGTCTCTAAGGTGCCACATGTACTCCTGTTCTTTTTTAGTGATTCAGAAGGTGGTACTCTTCCCTCCAAGTTACCATTGGACCCAATGCCCTGGCATTGCACTTGCCAGGAGACACTGTGCTGCTGGAAACATCATCTTTCAAATGTGATGTAAAACCAATATCTTAACCATACAAGGTTATTAAAGATCAGATAGAGCCTGGGTGTGGTGTCTTGGCTAAACTGCTACAGTTCCCAACTCTGGAAGTGCTCCAGACATTCTACAAGCATATCAGATGGCATGATCCCTGCCCCAAGGAGCTTACAGCCTAATGCAGACACAGATAAGCTGTTCAGACACATATGATGCACAAGGGAGAGATCCAAGCTTGAGCTGTGGAAGGAATGCTGGGCCTCAGGTTCTGTGGATGGACCACATTTTAAGGAAAGATTTCAGAAAAGGAGGATGGTTGTTTGGCACGCAAGAAAAGGGAGGTGTTTATTACCTATCATACAAGACGAGGGACTGTAATACTACATGAGGGGTTGTACTATCCAATGGATAGGTCTCTAGACTGGGACTCAGCAGACCTAGGTTCTATTCCTGACGCTTCCACCGGCTTGCTGTATAACCCTGGTAAAGTCACTTCACTTCTCTGGACCTCTGTTTCCACAGCTGTTGAATAGATGTAATGCTGCTCATCCACCTTTGTTAAATACTTTGAGATCTGTAGATGAAAAGTGCTGTACAAGAGTGAGGTACTATTAATATTTCTTAAGCTGTTGGGGACCTCAGATGGAAGGTGCTAAAGCAACACAAAGCGCTATTATATTATTATTATTATTATTATTATTATTATTCATAAAAATGTTATGTCCTAGTATTCTCTCCTCTTCCAGTGAATGTGTCCACCTTCCTCTCTCATTGATGGAAACTGAATTACCTTCAGTATTTTGTATTGAAACTTCTTATTGCATTTTTAAAAAATATAATAATAATATAGATCCAGTAATTAAATTGCCACCAGAAGATAAGTCGTGAATGGTGAACTGCATCAAATGAACAAATAACAAGAATAAAAGGGGACAAGAATACAAAGAAATGTATTGTATGACCAGCATATGGAATATTAAAAGATATTAAAAAAGTAACCCCCTTGATATTAAAGTTAGAGTGATGACTTTGATGGTTGATATTCAAACCACCAGTACATCATTTGTACAAAGAAATCTGTATTAATAAAGAAATCTCTATAAAGAAATTTTCTCTGAATTGCTGATATTATTAATCCACTTCTGAACTTCAGGGCAAAACTCTTGTTTCCAATCTGCATTTCAGATGCTCTCGTCTAATCCTAACAATATTTAGTGCTATGATGGGATGTACAACCTACCTGTGTCCCATGAGGCTGCCGGAGGTTTGATCATGGTTCTGCAATAGTTTCTCTGGCCCTATCCTGTTTTCCTGCTGGCCATGTAGGAGTGTAGAAGCAAACAGGGAAGGTTTAAAGGTTGGTGGGGCCATTCAATTGGGCTCAGTAATTTATCAAGATTCAAGCCCAGCTGTTGGGTACAAAAACTGAAGGAAGCGAGCAGTGGTGGTAGGGTAGGGAGAGCACTAAGCTCAGCCAGGCTGCTCTCATGTTTGAACTTTGGAACAGGAGAACTTTTATTTTAAAAATCTGCACCATTATTATGCCTTGGGAATGGCAAGCAATTTTTTCTCTTATATTCCACATAGGGGAAGATTTAGAGCCAGCCCCTCAGGTCTGGACAAGCTACAGGTCCTGAGTATGGAGAAAGGTGGCTTTAAACCAGCTTGACATTGTTTACAATCTTGGTGAAGGCCATGGTATAAATTAGAGCAGCCTCAGGATTGCTCTAAATGTCACTGTCTGGCTTGCCCCCCTGGGTGCTGTTCTGCCTGCTCACAATCACTGATCGTAAGGAACTCCAGCTATGCTCTCTCCATCCCTCATGCATTCTGGAAGTCCCCTTTATAGCATGGGAATCAAGAATTAAGTGTCATAGAGACAGCTGTGCCAGCTTTACATGACCCAGGAATACCTCTGCTCAAGAGGAATCCACAGCCACCCAAGGAGGGCAGTGTTCTGACTGCTTTGTGCTCTGGTTAGGGAATGCCTTCATCCAAAGATCCAAGGACTGGGCCAGCACCACATGCCATTGATGGGATTCATCAACAGAATTGGTTCCCTCAGAATGGAAACTAGCATGACATTGCTTGCTTGTCGAAGGTAACTGAGTGTGCTCCTGACAAGGTGGGTAGCTGATTGGTGACAATGTTGGTAAATGCAGCGCATACATCCCTGACCATATAGGTCTGGGGGGAATGTTCCACGCTGTGAGGTAATTCCTTAGCCAGAACCTGTGATGACTCATTCTTCTGGTGTGCTGCAGCTGCCAATCCACAAGCCAGGAGCAGGTCAGATGACTCCCAGGGGCAGCTGCTTATTACCTCAGAAATGGCAGCGAGCCATTCTACACAACATCAGTGCTCGGCTGGGAACTCTCCCCCTGCCTTGTGGTGTTACAGACTGCCTGGGCTTCCAGCCTGCTCCCATTCCTGTCTGAGGCCTCCAGCCTGCTCTCACCAGCTGGTCCCACACCAATATCCACTTGGACCTGCTTGAACTGGCTCCAACCCTGCCTCGTTGAGTTGCCCAGCAGCCCCTGACACACCCAGCTGATGGTGGTGTTGACTTTGTGAGGAGTGAGAGGGGAGGTCTGTCACCTCCACTACTCTCTCTTATATGCAGATGTCAGAGTTTGATGTCCAGGTTCTGTAACCAGAAGATGGCCTGTGTATCTCTGGGCATTGTAGACCACCCTCCAGATGTTGGCTTAGGCACTCTTCTACCACATGAATTATTGTGCGTGACACTGCCCCGCAGTCAGAGATGGGAGGAAACCAGTCCAAGCCAGTGCATAGTTATGGCAACCTTGATGCAGCCAGAGACTAGCTTGTTGAGCCTAGTCCAGGATCTACCATCAAGTGGAGAAGGAGGCAGGTGCGGTGATGGATTCCTGAATTTACTTAGTGTGTTACTTAGACTTTCTCCCATTGATGTTTCAACTCTGTAAGGATATAATTTGAGGCTCCCTGGCTGCGCTGAACATCTGTGTGTGGTAAAGGCCAATAGTGCTCTTGTCCAGGGGTGTGTGAACTCCATAGCAAAGGAGCATTGAGACATCAGCTGTGGTGTCACATCCTGGTCCATAGGAGTGAGATCCCTCCCCTGAATATGAGCAGACCTTTGATTTGGTGCAGTGCATTGTTCCCTCTCTGAGACTGGGGCATCAGTCAAACCAAGATATAGTAAGTTTGTTTCATCTGTTGCAGCTCTCCAAGCAGACTTAACAATAGTATCTTGTCAAAGATCTGGTGTCACTATGAGCACTAATGAATACAGACCGGAGGTCGGCATATAACTCAAGGAGCCACTAATAATGCGAATGGCTGAATTCAGCTCAGTGTTAAGACAAGCTGATGTGGCGGCTGTGCCCCCAGATCTCAGAGCAGTATTCAGGTGGAGCAAACACCAGTGCCAATATAGATATACAGAGGACCAAAAGGTTTGCTCAGGAGGTTCCCATCAGTTTTTGTATCAAGGGAAGAGATCTTCACTGTGAGGTGTTCCAGGTATGTCAGGCTGTGTATGTGTATTGCTGACACTGGAAACTATTTCCATATCTCAGCCAAGGTATAGACATTTTGACCACTTACTTCCAGCAGTGGAGAAAATTCTCAATGAAACCGAGACAGTGTCAACCACTTGCCATCTGAACAAATCGTCTTGCCAATCAACCCATTTCAATCTGTGTCCAAGGACGGCCATTGCCATTCCATCCATTTATCTCATACTTGGGAGTAAAACTCAACTATAGCCTGCCATACGAGTCTACCTGGAACACCTGCACTGCCTTGATACTCATCTTACTCAATGGATCTTTTCCATGGGACCAGCAGCAAGACACTCCTAAGTTCTATTGTTTTGTCATATCCCATTATTCCATCTGAGAGCACAGCTCTTCAGTCTTCTTCCAGCAGCCACACATTCTGGTCTTGGATGCAGATAGTAATAGTCTCCTTTGGTGAAACAGGGATGAGGTAAGGAGTTACCCTGACCTACGTAGCACAATCTACATGTTCTTGGCTTCTGTTGAACAGCACTTCTTCCTGGTTTTTAATGGTGGCTTCTTTTAGTGATGGGCCTGAATTGAACCCCTGAGCCTGAACTTCACATCCCCACGGATGGCAGAACCGAAATCCAAACACCCTGGAATATGGAGGTTCAAAATTCTCATCTGAGTGTGAACTTCCATGAAGTTTTGTGTGTTCATGTGTGGCCTATTATAGGATACACTGTAGGTTCAAACTGCACACTTGGATCCAAAGCCAGATCCAAGATTTCTTCAAACCTATCACTACCATGTCAATTGGACAAGGAAGATGAGGGGGAAGCTGTAGGTTAGCGGTGTACAATAATATGGTCATTTATCTCATAGTTTCAACCACACTGGTGCTAAGATATTGTTACAAAAGGAGTATTTTTGAAGACAATAATGGCTTCTGAACTGGATCAACCACTGCAGAGTTGATAGCATGCTTTTCTAAACTAAAGAGTAGCTGACCAACTTGCCTGGTTATGTGAAACCTCAAGAGTTCTGGCTGGAGCCATTAGCTTTCTGCTACACGTTTCTTTCATTTGAGACCTATGGAAGAAGGCTGGGAAGATGAGACTTCACTGAGATATAAACCACACAGATACACATGAGAAATTTCAATGACAGGGTCACTGTAGGTGAATTAGGCTGCTGAGACAGCTTTAACTCAGTTACTAGGGGAGTTGAGAGAACTTGCTCAGATGCTATAAAAACTAAATGCCACACATGCCTGGTTTGGCCAGACAAAACTTTTTTTGGGGGAAAAAATCCCCAGTAATTCTCCTTCTCCCCCTTTCATTTTGTGTTAAGCTGTTGTTTCACCAGGATACAATACAGTAATAAAACCTTCTGAATAGAAAGCTAAAATACTGCAGTTTCTTTTGGATTTCACCCTGACCTGACAAAGCAGAAGCCACTAGAGTACGAGAAAGGAGAGGAGGAGAGAGAATGGCAATGGAGCCTGCAAAAGCAGCCCTGCAAAATGTACATCTGAGGGATCCAATCCTTTGAAATATGCCCAGCCAAAGAGCCTATAAACCCAAGATTTTGGGACCTGATTCTCCTTCTGTTTACACCTGTGTGAATTCAATGACTTTAGTGCGAAAGGAAAATCAAGCCCTTTATATGAATTAATGATTTTCAGGACTGCAAAGTCTTCTACTGGGGGGGGGGGGCTTTTGAGGAGTGGGGGTGGGGCCAGGGAGGCCCTTCATAGAACTTCTTCCCCCTGATTTACACAATGTCTTCCTCAAGGACCCTCATCATGGACCTTCAACCAAGGACATCTGCATGGAACCCAGGTATAAGAACCTGAGTAGAATAGAATAGAGCTCTCTTTGCAGCCTGTCTATGCAGTGCTAGATCTGATAGAAGGTGTGCTGTAGAATGACTCTAGCATCCTCTCCTCCTAGGGAGGCTTAGTATGCTGTCTCCACAGCACTTCCAGCTCCAGCTGGCTTTAGGGAGCAAGAGACAACTGTTCTATTAAGTCACAATAAACAGGGCTTTTGATTGCATTCCAAATGATTTTCCTTTAAACAAAGTCCCTTTTAAAAGAATAATAACTTATTTTCCAGACGCAAACTCAGCGGAAGAAGCTGGGTTCGTTTTCATGTTTTAGCTGTGAAACTGTATCGGGCGGCACTACCTGATTCCTTTTCTTACCATTCTTTTGTGCCTTTCCTTTGTAAGCCGAAATGAGCACATTCAGGCGTGAGAGAAAGAGGTGAGATCAAATTGTATTGCATTTCTTTGGGATAGACAGTGCGATGTTTTTTTCTTAACTCCTGAAATTTCAGATAGCCTGAGAAAAGTACAAGCACAGACAAAACTACAAGCCACAGACAAAAGTGGGGAATATCCATCTAAATGCTCTTTTAAAAACCCTACCAATGTAAATGGGCCTTCTTGCACAGCTATTTTATTTATCATTCTTTTTGACAAGTTTTAAAGTCTTTTTTCTTTAGGTGCTTTTGAACAAGTTAGCTTCTTGTGAAAGTGATGGACTGTTAATAGTGGCTCCAGGCAGTTACAGCAGGAGCAGGTGTTGTGCAAGCATTTCCTGCCCCCAAACACCTCTGCCAATCCAGCTTAGTCCTGACCTGCAGCACTCAATGCTATTCCAGCCCTGGCCTCCCATACACAGCTCTGCCCTTCAACCCCCTAACCCTGACCTGCAATACTACTTGCTATTTCATTCCTGAGCACCCACGAGAGCTCTGCCAAAGCATCTCTATCCTAATCCATTATTCCTTTCCTCAGACCTCAGTAGAGCTCTACCAATGCACCTCATTCTTGATCTGTAATCCCTCTGCTATTCCAGTCCTGTCCCTTGAAACAAACTCTGCCAATGCACTTCACTCTTAGACTGCGTCCCACTCCCCCCTGCTGTTCCAGTACTGAATCCCACACACCGAATATTCTGGGTAATGATCTCACTGTTAATTTGGCTGAATTTGAGCATATTAAGGATCCAGTTGTTTTGTGATATATTCGAATAGGCGGATAGAATGAGACCTGGACCAGACTAATTTCTCTTTGAGGTCTAACCCAGAATTTGAACTCCCTTCTCCAGACGTGAAAGGCTAGTGCCTCTAGCCCCTGTGCATTGTGCTTCCTGCTACTGTTTCACCCCCCTTCCGTCCCCCCCCCCGCCATTGCCCTTTCTCCTCCATCATCCCATGGCTGGTCTTCTCTTCAATGCCAGACAAAACACAGGCACATTTCTATTTGTAGAGTCACCGTGAGGGCTGCCGGTTGTGCCACAAAGACCAAAAGGAAGAAACAACTGTCTTAGGACATGGCTTTTGAACATTCAGCATTATTTATTTGGACACAACTGCACTAGTGTTAGTCCCAACCAGAATCCATTGTTAGCAGGGTCAGGTGCATGTGTACATGTGAGATAAATCACCCTAACAATGGGTAGGGAGCTACACTCATGTTGATGGCCTGATACCAATTTTTTGTCCATCGCTAATCAGAAGTAAAATTCTAGCTTTTTAAAAAACATACGTATCCGAGTGATGGAAAATGTATATTCCTTCCCACCAGGTTTTGTGTGGATGGATATCTGATATTTTGTCCTTTTCCTCTCAGAAGAGTATGCATGGGGATTTCACAGAAAGTCTGCAGTAGTTTTATGAAGTTGTAGAAATTTTGCAGACACCTTTTTTTTTGAAGTAGAAAAAACACTGTAGTTTTCAAAGGTAAGAGAAAGTTTCTCTCAACCCAGGAGGTAACTTCTAAGACCTTTGTTCCAGGTTTTTTTCCTATCCCTGATTATATAGTCTGGACATGAATCAGAGAAACAGATCTTTTTAAAGCACAGCCCTGCCTGAGGTGCAAAGGGCATTACATTAGCTTCAGCAGTGATAGAAGTTAAAGGCAATGTTTTAAGCGAGGGCACTAACAGGTTGGTAGTAGTAATAATATTACTTAGCCAACATTTTCAAACCTGGGGGGAGATTTTTGAAAACATCTACCAGACTTAGGAGCAGAAGTCCCATTGAAAGCCATTTCATGCATTGATACCTAAATAAAAGGAGCCTCATTTTCAAAGATGCTAGACACTTGCAGCACTCTTCGAGTTCACTGGAATTTGTAGGTGCTCAGCCTTTATCCCACTAAAGTAAGTGGGAGCTGCTGGGTTCTCAGCACGCTTGAAAACAACTGCTTAAGGCTTGGTCTATACTTAGAAGTTAGGTCAAAGGTGTGAAAAAAACATCCCTCATCAACATAGCGATGCCAACTTAACCCCCAGTGTAGACACAGTTACACTGAAGAATACTTCAGTCAGCATAGCTACTGTTGTTCAGGGAGTGGTGTTTCTACACCAACAGAAAAAGCCCTTCCTTTGTTGTCGGCTGCATCTACACTACAGGGTCATGCCACCATAGCTACGGAGACCTAGTTATGCTGGTATAGTCTCCATAGTGTTGGCATACCATAAGGGTTGGTCTACACTAGACACTTATATTGGTGGAAAAATCCACACCCCTGAGATATGTAGTGAAGCAGACCTATCCCTTAGTGTAGACAGCACTAGGTCAATGGAAGAATTCTTCCGTTGACTTAGCTACCAGCTCTTAGGAAAGTGGAACAACTACACTGATGTGAGAACACCTCCCATTGGCACAGGTAGTGTCTACACTGAAGCATTACAGCAATGCAGCTGCAGCACTGCAGCTGTAGTGTTTTAAGTGTAGACATACCCTAAGTGCCTAAAAATTGACTTCAGAGCGACACTTAAGATGTTCAGGTTTGAAAATTTTGGCCATGGTATTTAAATATTCATTATCCAAAACATTTGGATGCAGTCAGAAAAGTGACTCTAAAAATAATATTGAGGGGTCCATGTTTCATTTGATTCCACTGGCTGCTAGACTAAATTTCCCCAGTTTGCAAATCAAAAGAAAAATTTTCATACTGCTAAATGCTGCAAAATTAAACTCGGCCAGGATCTGAAAATCAAGCTGGGGTCTTTCTACTTCTTACAGCATCACTGGCGTGCAATATTGATTCTGCAGCTGAAACCTAGATGGCAATTTTTGCTGAGGATGCCTGAAGCAGAAGAACTGAGAACTTGTTCTCTTGTAGCAGTATTGGTTATGACAGGGTAACAGGAGTAAAAGGTTGTTTTTATCAGTTGCAATATGTCTTAACGATACACAGGGAGTTGTAATGTACAGCATGAAGGCGTCGTGGACAGAGCTCTCAGAACTCAGGAAACCTGGTTTCCATTCCCAGCTCTGCTGTAAATCTGCTGGATATCCTTAGACCAGTCACATCACTTCTATATGCCTCATTTTCCCCATCTGTGAAGTGGAGATAATGGTATGTACCTACTTTATAAAGCGCTTTAAGATCTACCAATGAAAAGTGCAATAGAAGAATTAGATATAGTTATTAAGCATAAAGGGCAATATTCATCTGCTTGCTGAGGGCCCATTACAAAGTTCTATGTCCTGCATCACTTATTTAATATGGTGTTTGAATGGGACATCAGGCCTTGTATTGTCCCTCAGCTCTGGCGAGAATTTCAAGTAATCAAATTGTTTTCTTCCTCTCAACGCTATGCCAGTTTCACTTGCTTTAGTCAGAAGGGGGTACCATACCAGTTATTTATATCCAGATGCTTTCTTGCTACAGAGAAGCTGAATTCAAATCCCTGAAACTGAACCCACCCATTCACTTTGGATTCTGACTCATACCCAGAACTAAAAAGGGCTCCATTTTCTGGTTCTAATTTGGATGCAACTGAAATTTCATGAGATGAGCTGCTGGTGAGATTCCAACCCAAGGTTGAAGAATTTCGCAGGAATAACTGATCTTGGGAAATTTCTGCCATTCAGGGCCAAAGGGGAGAGATATTCTGGTACAGGATGCACCAGAGCCCAGTTCCGCATCCTGACTGGTCCTCAAACTGTAAAGCTAATCAGCATCTGAACACTGCCCATCTCTAATCCAGTTCAGTTCTTCTTGACATCACCAGGAATTGGTTACCACACTATTATGAATAAGCAAAGCTGTAAGTCAAAGGATATAGTTAGCAGTTAAATATTGTGCGTGTGTGTTTTAAATTCACATTGGAGACCCATCAGAATACGGCTTTGTTTAAGCCTTCAATAGGGAAAGTTCTCTTCTGTTTAAGAATGTTGCCAGGAAGGAATTGAGTGCAAAAAATCCTTCTCAGCCTTCCCCAGGCCTCATCATAATTAGGTGATGAAATAAAGTCCCACCACTGTTGTCGATATGTTCCCTCCTTTTCCTGAGGAAGCAGGTCTCATTTGTCCAGCCATCCCTGAGCTCCTCGCTAGACCAGCTGAGAGAGGAAGGAGAGCACTTCTGACTCCCCACAAACCCTGCCTTCTCATTGCTCATTCAGGACTCTGTGTCCAAAATATCAAGAGGGCTGGCAGGGACTGCTTGAGGCAACCTCTGCATGAAGCAAAAAGGCAGCGGAGTGTGAAGAAATAGCATCCCGGCACTCTGGGTCAGCCAGGCATAAAGCTCTGGCACACCCCTGACAGTCCAGTCAGTTCCATTATTATCACATGAGGGGAGAAAGGTTTTTTGTCAGATATTCTGAAGGGAATATAAGGACTGCATCTGTGTTCTGTCTTCTGTGTCCTTTGGCAGGGACAGGGAGGGAGATATTTACTGATCGCAAAGGGGATTGATGACTGCTGCTGATCTGGGAACATTCCTTATTGATTTTTTCATGTACCTGGAGATATACTATGTAAGTAATGGTTTAATTGTATACGAATGTATACACCGTCATTTATTTGCCTTCCTGGAGCACTGCTGATGAAAAATGTGTTCAGCTAGACAGATTGTTTTTATGTGTGTAGTCTTTCACACTATAGCACCAGGTACCGTACAGAACCGTAAATTCTATAGGCAAGGCCAAACTTTTCAGGCAATTTACGCTTGCAAACATGCACCAAATATGTCTGTAATTAGGTATGCAATAACTGCAGTTGAATATACAAATACAACTGATCAGCCAGTTATACATGCGATTACCTAATTGGTGTGGGAAATTAGTGTTTGCATGTAAATTAATTATACAATTATGCATTACATTTTGTGCATGTGTTTGCACACCTATAGTCTAGTGAAAATCTGGCCAAGTATGTATACATCTATATAATATATGTGTGTGTGTGTGTCTGCATGCAAATTTCCTGTGCTTTCCTCAGTGGTGGATTAATGATTTTGCCGCCCCAGGCCCAGAAATAATTGCTCTCCCCCCCAACTCACCTCCGCTCCGACTCCGCCTCCTCCCCTGAGCGCGCCGCTGGGTCTTGCTTCTCCCCACTCCCTGCCAGTGCTTGTGTGTGAAACAGCTTCATGAAGGATGGGGGGAACGCAGCGCGCTCAGGAGAGGAGGCAGGGCTGGGGTGGGGATTTGGGGAAGGGGACCAATAGGGGCGGGGAGGAGGCAGGGAAGGGGTGGAGTTGGGGTGGGGCCGGGGGCGGAGGGCGCAAACGGTGCCGGGGGGAAGCAGCCTCTGGCTGCTATTATAAATTTGCTGTCCCTGCAAATTTGCCACCCTAGGCCTAGACCTTGTCGGCCTAGGCGTTAATAAACCACTGGCTTTCCTTTTTGTCTAACTCCATACATTTTGTTCACTGAAAAACAGAGCAGAACCCATATAAAAACTACACACAAACTCGTATCACTTCATTTACCACTCAAATGTGGCCATCTCTGAGTTGATATGAAATACTGCAGCTATTTTCAGTGCACCACAACACTACACAAAAGTTTAGGACAGCAAGTGATGAATGCTCTTTCCAGTTTATCAACACCCCATATTTCAAGAATTGATACAAACTCTAGAGATGGGCAACGTGGCTTAGGCACAATAAGACGTGACCCAAACCTTCCTTCAAAATTCAAACTTAAACCAAATCTCCTACTCATTATTTTTCATGGTCACAGTTTTTTCATGTACGTCTGTTCACTCTGGGTGTTTTCCAGAGGTGAAAGTAAGCTGGTACATCCCAGTATGGTGTACCAGTAAGAGCCGGTGTGCTGTACCAGGACCGGCTTTCCCAGGCGGCAATTTAAAGCCCTTGAGTAATGGCGGCGGGGATCCAGCGGGGATTTAAAGGGCCCTGGAGCTCCAGCCACCGCTACCGCCCTGGGCCTTTAAATCCCTGACAGAGCCCTGCTGCCGAAGCCCTGGGGTAGTGGTGGCGGGGCTCTGGAGGGGATTTAAAGGGCCGGGGCAGTAGTGGCAGCTGGAGCCCCGGGGCCTTTTAAACTCCCTTCAGAGCCCGGCTGCCACTACCCCAGGGCTTGGGCAGCAGGACTCAGGCGGGGATTTAAAGGGCTTGGGGCTCCAGCAGCCGCTACCACAGCGGAACCCCAGACCCTTTAAAACTCTGCCAGAGCCCAGAGTCCTGGGGTAGTTGTGGAAGCCAGGAGTCCCCAGGGCTCCTCAGTGATTTAAAGGGCCCGGGGCTCCGCTGCGGTAGTGGCAGCTGGAGCCCTGGGCCCTTTAAATTGCCCCCAAACTCCAGGGTTCCCAGCTGCCTCTGCAGCTGGTAGCTCAGGGGTGATTTAAAGGGCCCCGGGCTTCCAGCCACCACTACCGCAGCTGGAGCCCCGGGCCCTTTAAATCAAGATTTAAAGGGCCCGGGGATTTAAGGACATGCCTCTTCCGGTTGAGGCCACACCCCCTGCTCAGGACTCCGGCGTACTGGTAAGTCCTCTAACTTACTTTCACCCCTGGTGTTTTCTCAACCACAAGAAAGAGATGGAAGTCAATGGGCATTGCTGCGGAGGGTCCATTCCTTCCAGATTCCTGACCAAGACTTTGGAAAAACCAAGGAAGAAACTGACCCCAGGGAATCCTTTTCAGATTCTATATTGAGCCCAGTGCATGCTGGGACAGGACTCTTTGGACATTTAGTAAATGAGATGTGGACACCTAGGAAGTGCAGAAGTGAACAGACCTCATAAGTTACATAGTGGCTCACAAGCAAGCTTCAATGGTTTGATTAAGTAGCTCTCAGGAAGGAAAGATGTAGCAATGGACATGAATGGAGCTTTAGTGTTGCCACTAAATGTAAATTTTCATAGAGATGTGCAGGATTTTAGCTGCATTGACTCAGCAGAGGTGAAGCGAAAGGTTACGTCATGTGTCACTGAAAATTTCTGAGTTAATTTAAAGTGAGACCAAATCCCTCCTAATATTGCTCTGCTATGGAACAGAATGTAGATACCATCTAGGTTGCTGGACATTGTTAGTGATGGATGGCTTCACTCACCAGATGGGGGATGGTGGTTAACGGCCAGTCCAGTGTCCGAGCCAATAGCTACTGAGTGACGTACTAGAGAGAAATAAATGGATTCCGTTACAGTCTTCTTGGAAGGTGCTGGCTAAAGCATGTCATTAAGTTAGCCTCTTGGATGTGGGCTGTCAAAATATTTTAACATCTGCTTCTGACCTCCAAGTGTTTTCCTTTCCTTTCACTGACTGATGCAGCCTCAGACCTCCCTTGCAGTCACAAATGGCAGCATTAGCCATTAGAATCACTCTTTGAATTAATTACCCAGAAATATGCTTTCAAATCTTCTACTCTATGCGACAGCAAATTACAGGGCCACCTGAGTGGGGTGTTTTGACTGCAGCCGTTCACACGCCATCCATACCATCTCCGGTGCTGCGCTCACTTTCCCTTTTCACAATCACTGAGAAAATAATGGGGAAATGATCTTTTTTCAAACTTGTGTGCGTGTATGTTCGTATAAGCACAATGCAGTGTTGATGAAAGGTACCAGATGGAGAACACAGGAGACTAGAGGCCTCTGTTGAGATTCAAATAATTACAGAGGACAATAAATGAAAAATAGGGTCAGGAGTGCAGGTCACAGGTTCAAAATCAGAGATCCAGAAGGGGACACTGAGCAGAAAACCTTGGACAGTGCCCACTGCTCCTCGAAGGTATCTAGGGAGCCAGCAGATAAGGCCCAGAGGAACTCCGCCTGGAGATGTAAACCAAGGGAGGAACAGAAATAGACGCCACAGTCGCTGAGCAGTTCCCCGTCCAGCTTCCTCCTCCTGGTTTTATAGATGGCCACCTGGGCCAGAGCTAGGCGGAGGTTGACGAGGAGGTCTCATGATTTCGTGGGGCGCTGGAAAGGGTGTGCATAAATCTGGAGGTATGGGGAAAGGTGCAGCCAAAACCTAAAGAGAAGATTCTGGAGGAGCCAGAAAAGGGACTGCAACCTGGCACACTCCAGGTAAATATGTGCCAGGGTCTCCCTGATGCCACAGAAGGGGCATGTGTCAGGGAGGGGGTTGAACCATGCCAGATACATGCCCATGCTCACAGCTCCATGAAGGAGCCACCAGCTGCTATCCCCAGTGAGCCGTGGGAACAGGGTAGAATATGGGCTGGCCCAGCAAGGTTCCTCAGTGAGCAGGTAGAACAAGAGCAGCAGCAATGGAACATTCCCTCCTGCTGCCAACATGCTGCTGTACTGACCTGAGAATTTGGTTTCCCCGACCCATTCATCACTTCATCTCAAACCTGGCATTACTTACAAAAGCCACATGGCAATCTTAATGCACAAGGATGGGACAGGGAATCAACTGAAGAGCACAAGTGAGTCCTATGAACAATACTGAGAGAAGTAGACACCTGCAGGCACCCAGGTGAATGTTTCGACCACAAACACCCAATGTCTTCTATATTCCCCCACTCCACAGAACCTGCCACACCCCAGGTAAATCCTGATGACTACCCTCTACAATCCCTTCTTTGTAACCAAGGAGGATTTTATTCCACCAGAGAACTGAAGTGGGAGCCGCCTTTAGAGGTCTATGATGAGCTGCCTCTGGAGTGCTCCAAATTCCTGTCAGCCCAAGGAACTGGAAACCAAGTCTGGAGATGGCAATGAACTGGTAGCTCTCTCTCACACATGGATAATTCACAGTTCTACACCTTGGCCAACACCAATACTTTTTCTGTTCACCTACTGAAATTCTGCACCCTGCCCTACAATAAGAATGAATCAGCAAAAGCTGCAGGATAATTTCAGACCAAGGATTCAGGTTCAGGCCCTTCTAGTGAGTCTGATTTTTTTTTTAAAGCAAGTGCCTCAAATGCACCATGCAACTGTATGTCTAACATGCATACAGAATTTCCACTATTACAGGTTAATGTGTAACCAGATCCATAACTCCATCTATAACATGGTCCAAACAACCTGAGTAACTTGGAACCGATCGACAAGTTTCCCAATCTCTGTGCCTGCATGCATCTCTAGGCTGTGCAACATTCGCCTAACGTCTTGGATCTGGACATCTATACTTTATCAAAATTAGATGATGGTCTTCTTTCTACATGGGACTCCTACCCCCACCCCATGCCCTGTTGAATAGCTCCTCAACCTAAGCAGACCCTATGAAAGCAGAAGGCTTTGTTTCATATCCAGCAAGGGGGCAAGTAACAGTCATTTGCAAGTAGCTAAAAGAACTCCTGAAGGGAATTTTGGAAGCCTATAGGTAATGAGTCTTTTGTTGGAATAAATAAATAAATAATGGCCTCATTTCAGGTGTATTGAGTTGCAGCGTGGATCTAAGGGCTCTCAGATTCCCTTGATCACTGACAGCAGTTTGGACATTCCCCTGCCAGTCCTGCTGGGAGACAGAATGAGGAACGGAGGGGGTTAGAGTCTCTCTCCTTCCCCTCCCTTGTCTCTGCCTGAGCAGCTCTCTTCCTACACTTCTGTTGCAGAGCTTACTGATTGGAACAAGGTTCCCTGAAGCAGAAGAAGTGAAATCAAATGAATTTGCAAAAACTGGTTTGTTTATCTTTTTTTATTAATAGCAGAACAGCATTCCCAAGGGGATAGTCCAATCTTGTAGCTGGTGACTCTTATCCAACCAGGCAAACATACACCCTTGGCTGTTTGGTATTTTTTCCCTGGCTTTGCGGTTGGGAAAGAAAAGCAACAGACTGAATTCTCCCCATCTTTTTCAGCTTTCCTTCCATCTGAACTGCGTAACCTAAGTTTTACACTACAGATTAAAGGGCTGATGCCAAAGTACTGAGCAGCCTGCTTTCCTGTTGGCTTCAGGGGAAGTTCAGGATGCCCAGCATTCGTCAGGGTTGGATTTTTAATCCCAGTGTGAAGGTCAACAGGAAAAGTGTGGGAGAGGAATGAGAGGTACCTTCGAGGAGAAATGATTTGCTCAAGGTTACAGAACCCAGGTGATGTGGCTTACAAGGCACACTGTCCACCTCTTATTATACCTTTGCTACCCCATGGCCTGAGGTCTCTGGATACCTTAACAAGATTATAATAAAAGCATAGTTACAAAAAATGGCCATATGCCCTAAATCCTTCTCAGAGCGAGGGCAAAGATCAGGGATAAAACTCTGCACTCCACAGCAAGAATGTTATATATTCTGATAAGTTACAAACACATTCTCTAGGATCAGGATGGAATCCAAAAAGAGCTTGGCTCTGGCCTTGCAGGGTACACCAAGGATCGGCTAGCTCTGAAGTATAAAAAGGATGGGCTTTACAGCTTTTGTAATGTATCCAGGGGAAAGAGAATACAAGAGCCACAGATCTTCCTTGGAAAAGAGTCCTGCTGTCTGTTTTGTCTTGCTTATAATGTAAAGGGCTGCCTATTTTAATGAATATATCTTGCTGCTCTGGATGTCTGCAGAGGACTAGCTAGCTATCCTCAAAGTCCTGTCATGGCATGCACTCTGTCTCCGATAGGAGTCTCTGGAGAATGTTCTCTGCTTTGGTTGGGCCAAAGGAATGGTCTAGAAATTAGAGGTGATTATCTCAGGACATTACAGAGGAGATTTTCAAAGGCAACTCCCACTGCAAGCCAAAAGGAGATGGGCACCTAACTGTCCCTTGTGAGGCTGCAAATCTCTTCCCACATCACTGACCTCACCGTGGGGATTGCAGTGTCCCTGTGAACACTAGGCAGTAATGAAAGGAGGTCAATATTGAGGTTTCTGGACACAGACACCACCTAGGGTTCCCCCTTGCTTGCAAGGTCCCCAAATGACTTGCTACACAGTGTCACCAGCTAAGGTGCCTGTAGGTCCTGGCTTGGATTATGCAGTCATGAAGGGCACAGCTGGCTATATGCAACAGGGATGTTCAACAGTTAGAGACAAGCCCAGCCTTGGTGTGAGCAGGTGCAGCTAAACTGAATCAGCCAAGTTATACCTGCTTATGCTAAGGCAGAATATGATCCTACAAACCCTTAGACATGTGACCAGTCCCACGAGAGTCAGCGGTTTCAGCATTAAGTCATTGGGAATATGAATGTGAGTTTTACAGGATTGGGCCCTTAATATATAACAGACTGTACCCGGAATGAATGAACATTTTCAAGCAAGCAAAGGGGAGCAAAATCCCTAAAGACTCCTGTGAGTGGGAAGGAAGGGGCAGCTCTGAAGTGTTTTTAAAAGCACTTAATTAAGGGGGTTAGAGAGAAGGGATAAGTGTGTATGTGAGGAGGGGGAGAGGGAATTGTACCTTGGTGCCTGGAATGTGGCATGTGTGTGAAACTGCTGAGAGGGATGTAATCGTCTCTGCAAATCAAGATGAGCTCGCTGGCCAGTGAAGCATGCCTGGCATTTTATTTCTCATATTGTTTGGAGATAGGGATTCAGCTGAGTGCATTCAGCAAATAAAGATCAAATAACCTGTTGTGAATAATGTTTTAAACCCGGGTTCCTATCAGGATCTAGTTATAAGCCCATATACTCTGTTGGATAAAAAATAAGTTACACATGGCTGGAGGCAGTATTACTTTCTATGGAAGATGAAATCTGTTTTGAAATAGAAAATGTTTAGTGCTTTTTTTTTTTAAGAAGGACTAGCCTGCATAAGGCTGCCTAACAGAGAGGGTTTAGGAGCTTTCAGTAATATTTCACCCACAGTACCTGCTTCCAGAGCTAGGGATTTGTGCTAAAAGAGGAGGTCAGTCCAAAAAGGGAGGGTGATGGAGAGTCCATATGGTTGGCCAAGATTTGCTCGTTATGGCTGGAATCAACCTAGTCTCTGCTGCACTAAGATTATCTGTTGTGGAGTGAAGCCCTGATGAGATGATTCTCTGCTTTCCAATGATGAGCATCTGAGAGTATGTCTGCAATTAAAAGCCTGTGGCTGGCCCGTGCCGGCTGCCTCAGGCTCATGGGGCTATTTAATTGTGGTGTAAATGTTCAGGTTCAGGCTGGAGCCTCGGCTCGAGGACCCTGTGAGGTAGGAGGGTCCCAGAGTTTGGGCTGTAGCCTGAGCATCTACATCACAATTAAACAGCCTCAGGAGCCCGAGTCAGCTGGCATGGGCCAGCCCACAGATGTCTAATTGCAGTGTAGACATACCCTGAAAGACCAGCCATAGGGCAAGGACACCACTACCCGTTACTCTCACTCACACACACCTACCCCAGTGTGTGTCTTCAAGGCTTGAGGAAACTGATATAGGTTGTACTGTTTGGGCCAGATTTGGATACCCTTATCCACTTTGAATAGCATCTTATGGCTCAAGTGCTCCTGTTTTCCTCAATGGGCTACTAGAGGAAGAAAGCTACCACTCAACATGAGTAAGAGTGTCAGAATGTGTGCCTCTGTCTTTTGAAGGAACATGGGCAGTGGCACACTGAATGATACAGACTGGTTCGCTCAGCTGTCCCAAGGTGTCCCCAAAGCAGGTCTCTTACCTCATGGGCGCCATGACTGGACATAGAAAAGTGGCTACTTGACTGACACTTTTCATGGTTATTTCAGAGCCATTTTTCCCTGAACCCCATAATTTCTTTAGCATTGCCATGATTTAAGTTGCTGCTTTATATTCCTCACACTTAAAATACATGAGTCAAGGCCTCCATTTTCATGGCCACAAAGGACTGAACAAGACCACCCTCCCCACATACACACTCGCACTTTTTGAAATCCACCAGTGATACTCCTTCAGTCAAACTGATGGGTCACCAATACAGCTGGTCAAAAAAAAGGTCATCAAAACTATTTTTTGAAGATTATTTTTTATTAAAAGCATTTGTTTTCCACAGAAAATTTTTATTTTTATTGAAAAAACAAATGCCCCAAAACCAAAATATTTGGTTGAAAACCTAAATCTTTCAGCCCAAAACAGAAATATATACGTATTAGGCAATACTACCACAATGCCTCATGGGAGTTGTAGTTCGATTGCCTCGCGTCCTATTTTCAGCTATAGGCTTTCCTCCCCAGCTAGACTACATCTTCCATGATGCAGCATGACCAGGGACTCCCATGATGCACCATCTCCCCTCTCCAAGATATATGCTGACTAAGGAGCTGGTTTATAGAAGAGCATGGGGGCATGAAGCACTCAAACTACAGCTTCCATGAGGCACCACAGCAGCATTTCCAAATTAAAATATTCCTGCTTCTCACTGAAATTTTTCAGTATTTTAATTTCCACCAAAAAAATCAAAATCAGTTCTAGTCATAAGGCTCTCTCCCCACCCTTTGTGTGCTGCCTCTTTTGCACTTTCAGCCTCTGTCTGGATGCTTGTATTCCAGGCCATCATTACTTACTCACTCATTGCCCAATCCAAAACCCATTGAAATCAATGTGTCTTTCAACTGACTTCAATGGAATTGAGATCTGGCTTTCAGTCTCCCAAGCACAAAACCGCCAATGTCATCCACTTAATTGCTTTCTTTATTATTTATCTGCAATTATTCCCTAATTTCTCACCTCATTGTAATGACCCTTTCTGAGGGAAGAAATAGAGGAACAAAATCTATGTAACCAGGGATAGTTTCCCAAGAGAAGAGGAGGAAGCCCCTTCCTTTGACACTGAACACTACAATAGGATGGAAAAAGCACTCTAGAGCACTGTAGGGAACAATCTTGCATTGGAGACTGAGTTGATGGGTTAGACAGGACATCTTCATTTTCTTGTCTCCGGAAATAAAAAGTAATAATGATATTTGTTTAGCAAGAAGTTAAAACTATTTTGTGAATAAAAAGGGAAGAGATGGTTTTATGGACTTTTTTCAAAGCTATCAGCAAGTGCTATGGGCATGTAAAGGACAACTACACACAAAAGTTCTCCCATCACTTTAGTGTGAAATCAAGGCTAGGAGTGAAAAGGATAGTGGTATTATAGGTGTATCAATCAGCCATCTTTCACACCACACATCTGAACTTCCAACCAACAAGGATTTCACATCTGTTTGAAGGAAAAACCAGCTTTCTTTCTGTAAAACTGAAATGATCTTAGTACTGAATCTCTAAAACATAACAAAATGAAGATCACCTGCAAACTTAACAGAGGTCACAGATTTTTGCCTTGACATTACTCAGGCCTAGAATGCTCATATTGGGTTAAGTGGAAACACATCCACCATTTTCAGCGTGTAACCTTAAAAGGCACCTCTACATTCTTACTGGATAGAAATGGCTAAGAGATCTGCAGAAGTACAAATATCTTTATTCCAGCTGTAGCTGTAGAGGAAGGTTATTCTGACTCAGTAAAAAGACTGGAGACCAGATTACAGGCAATACTTCGATTCACAGTGAAAGGCATGACATAAAGAAAACCCCTGTGGAATGCAGAGATGGACACATATTTAAACTGCCTGTTGGTACGCTGTGGAACTGCTGTTGTATTGTGATTGTTTTCTCCAGAAATGCTGCTTTCTGGAAAGCAGTACTTTCAGGCCAGATGTTGCAGTTCCTGCCAGTCAGCAGTGCTGGCATTCTGTGATGGAATTCCCCAAAAGCTTGGTCATTCTTAGAGAGAAGGATGGTGCTTTCAGTGCAGGGTCTTGAGTGCTCTAAGAAATGGAGGGATTCAAGAAATAATATCCTATTCTTGCAAAATACTGAGTGTCCTCAGTAATGAAAACTGAAGGTGCAGCTCACAGGACCCAGCACCTAGATCCTAAATTGGGACATCTTCAAAGACTTGGAAGGCCCCAGTGCCTTGGGTAAGAATAAGAGATAACACCCTCCCATAACATTTTATGTATCTGATTAATGTCTTGAAGCCGATCATTTTCAGTAGCATTTCCCATATTTTCTGCCAAGCTTTCCTGCTGAACTGAGCAGGAAAGAACAGCTCTGGAAACCACTCCCAGTCATTGAATACTGAAGCTGCCTCTTTAAACACGAAGTAAATCACAGGTCTTGGAGACAATGAGGTTCGTGAAAGGCAAATTAGATGCAAGTTTTGATATAAGTGCATGTATCATCAGCCTCACTCGGAGCTGCCTGAGCATTGTTTATCTTATTGCATTTGTCTCACTGCATGGGGAATCACTCAAATGAACCTTTAAGTCTACTGCAACCAATAAGAGTTTAACACTTCATTTTTAACAACTAATATATTCTAATTTTCATTATAGATGTTCTGATTCCAAACCTCCTGATATGAATCTGACAAAACTGGCAATAAAGGGAAACTGACAGGCCAGGCAGAATGGAGCTGTTTTTATGCTGCCGTTTTGTTCTCTCTCTTTTAAAATTGTTGTGAGTGAATCTAGTACTCATAGGGGATTCATAGTGCTGGAAGGCAGGTACTGTGCAAGCTTCCTCTTCACCCATCTCTGCTAATGCACTTCAAATCTGACCTACAACAGTCCCCAATGTTTCAGTTTTTAGTGTCCCCTCCCGCCAACTACTCTGCTTATGCATCTCTATTCTGGGCTTCTCTCTCCAGCTCTGCTACTGACTGGCTACGTGACCTTGAGCAAGTCATTTAACTTCTCTGTGCCTCGCTTTCCCCATCTGCGCAATGTGGTTAATAAATGCAACCAGTTTCTTAGTGTGCTTTGAGAACTGTGAATAAAAAGTTCTGTAATAGTGTGAGCTCTTAGGATGACTGTAGGCACCTAGCAGGAGGTCAAACTGAGGCATAGATGAAATGTTGTCAGAATGTCTTAAAATACCACAGAAAAATAGATAGGCACACACCTGAAAAATGGTGAATAATTCAAAATAATGTCTGTTACAGGAAAAAGGATTGTGCAACTTTGTTGACTGGCTCTTTAATTTTATGTTAGTAGGAAAAGGAAAATATGCCCCCTCCCCTTTTAGACTTGAGATTGTCAATTACCATGGTGCAGCATAGTGCATATCATTTTACTTGGTAATTGGACGTTGAAAGAGTCCAGGGTTCTAAGTCAGATAATCTGAAGGCTGAAATGCAGACAGGAATTTTTGTCCAGATGCATCAGCCCAAATGGAAAATTCCTGGAGATTGGCACATTAAACCAAGCCTTCCAGCAGATTCCTTAAAGGACAAGCTATAGCTGGTCTGCCTGGTGTGTTTGCTACTAATAAAGAGGCCTAATTCTTCACATTTGCCCATGCTGAGAAGTCCCTTATTCTCCAAGTACTCCCTTGATTATTCATAATGTAAGATGCTCTCCATTGTGAGTAAGGGTAATAGAATTGGGCCCTCTGAGACTAATTGATCGCAGCCTGAAGCATGCGATATATCAGACAAAACATACTTCCCATGCAGCCCCATGTAGCTGGTATAGGGGAGCAAAACCTACAGGAAAGAGAGGTGGAAATGCGCTGTTCTATATGGCAGGTTGCT
Source organism: Dermochelys coriacea (assembly GCF_009764565.3). Classification (NCBI taxonomy): domain Eukaryota; kingdom Metazoa; phylum Chordata; order Testudines; family Dermochelyidae; genus Dermochelys; species Dermochelys coriacea. The sequence continues at coordinate 21,977,816 of NC_050074.1, read as the reverse complement.
ATGTGGAAGCAAAATGTGATTTATGGACTCAAACACATACATCCAGCACAGCCCATTTGCCAGGCATGCGGAGGCTAAAGACAACTCCAGTACTGCTCCATGTGCCAGTCACATGGCCCACTTAGAACTATCAGCATTCCCCTGACACACCAGCACGTCACAGAACATCACCAAGTCCACCACCAAAAGGCTGCTGGGCCTAGGCAGGAGCCACTGAGATAATTAAAGGCAACAGCAACCAGGGAGTTAATTAAACCCACCCTGCCAATGGCAGGACCTTCCTAGTTTGCTGTCCCCTCCCCCAGCATGTTGGGGCTTCATCCTGGTCATCAGCTGTTTCTAAACTACCTCCAATGCTGAGCTGACATTTAAGCTCTTCCTTCTTCAGACAGCCCTGAAGATAAAGTGCAAGAGACTGTCATTAAAGCTAACCTTGTAATGAATGACATAAATAGATCTCGCGCTACAAAGCCCCGTGTCTCATACTTGCTGGCATTGTGTCAGGTATCATAATGCTTTTCTTTCCTGGGGAATTCATTCCTCCCACTTGAAAATCAGTAACTGACAGCTCCTGTTACCAATGCTACTTGCATTGTTAATTAGCAGCCACTTGCTTAACTTCCATCCATATAGATTTTTGGCGGCTGCCCCCACTGGCTTCCCACGCATTTAGCCACAATTTGTAGCTAGAACAGAAGACCTCCCTGAGATCCCTGGAGTGCTGCAGAAAATGAAAGGCTCCTCCCAGCAAATAGACTTCCTTGAAGCATCATTTACAGTTTGCTTTGCTTTCTTTATTTTTTGCAGGGAGTGGAGGGCTGGCCAAAGGTGCAGGATTGACAGCTATGGAGGGAATGATGTTTTCTGGTTATTCACGTAATTGGGGCTGCCCCACGGGCAGCAGCAGCACAGACATCCCACGTACATTGTTCCATGCCAGCATGCCCCGGCATAGGGGCAAGAGGGACGCTCAGTCAGTGCTCATTCAAACTTCTGCCTCATTAGAGCGATTGTCAGCACCGCATGTCTGTGGGTGGTGTTGGCCGTGTGGACACCTTTCCACTGGGGAAATACGCAAATCATGATCACAGATTCATTCTGCAGAGGCCATCATCAGGCACTAATGACTTTCAGTCACTATTGACGTGGACTGTTAAAGTGAACCTAGAGGTATGGGGTTCCTTACATTCCTTATTAACCCCTGAAACACTGAGTAGGGCAACCATAGGTCCCTTTTTGGCTGGGACAGTCCCTTTTTTAAGCCCTGTCCCGGCCGTCCCGACCTTTATTTCAAAAGGAGGCATTTGTCCTGTTTGATCTTGCTGACTGGATCAGTTGGCAGAGCAAACGCGACAAATGCCCACTTTCGTCAAAAAAGTGGGGTGCAGTGTGAAGGAACGTGTGAGGACGGGTGAGCAGAGAGCCAGCCCCTCCCTCCCCCGGGTGGGAGGTAGAGCTGGGCGGGGAGGCAGCGTTACAGCATGGGGGGGCAGGGTTACAGTGACGGGCATCGGCCTCCTGAGGGGGATGGGCAACAACCTTGTCAGGGGGCACCCGCAGGGTTCCAGCGACGGGCAACAGCCTGGTGGGGAGGGGGGCCTCAGGCAAGTGGCTGGGGGTGTCCCGTTTTCTCTTTGGAAAATATGGTCACCCTACCACTGAGTCACAGGCACTCACTAGCAAAGTGTGTGAATAATGGATTGTTCAGTTCACTGGCCATTCCAAAAAAATCAGGGGAAAAATGTTTTCAGGTCAAGCTGAGAATAAAATGTTTCAGCAAATCAAAAAGTTGAAAAAAAGTTTGACCCAAAATATTTCATTTTGATCTTGAGCATTTTTTTTAACATTTTTGAATTGCTTAAAATAAAATAGAAGGAAATTTCAAAACAAAAAATCATTTTGAACCAAAAATCAAGATGTTTCATTTGGAAAATGTTGAAACAAATGGTGGTGATGGTCGGAGGGGGGGACACAGAGGGGAGTTTTCAGCGCAAACAGTTTGGCAAAACTAACACAAATTCTCAAAATAGTTCAGTGTCATGAATCTGCATGTTTCACCAAAAAAAAGTTTGGGCCAAAAAATTTTGCCCAGCTCTACACATCACTCTTTGTCTGCATTATTTACCCTCGAACTGAATTAAACTGATGCGGGGGGTTGGACATTTTGGGGACTTCATCTGCTTTTCAAGGCTGCCTCTACCAACAGCTGGGTTTGTCTAGTCTATCACTAGGATCCTGCAACATTGGTGTGAGCAAAGCACCACAGCAGAATTTTACTGAGCTTGTCCAAAAAGTCCTTTCTCCTGCTCTGATGCCAAACCTAAGAAACAAAGAGCCATAGGGAAGGGTAAGCCACAAAAGACTTGAATCAGAGAAGCACCCAGCTTCATCTGAACTAGCTTCTTCATTTAACTCCACAAGGCTACAGCGCTTATCAGAACAAGATTGCTAGATGACTAACAATGGGTCTAAACCCCCAAAGGTCCTAACACTCTGAACATGGAGGAAATACAGCTCTGGATTCCAACCAGGATTTGGAAGCAGTGACTTGGCCCCCATCTCTCCTAAAAACCGTGGGCAGCCAGGCTTTCTTGTCATAACTTAGCAATTCTGTTTCTGGTCCTGGTCAATGGAAAGTGGGGTGTGAAAATGACAAGGTGGAAAGTTAACTGGAGCTTTTTCATAGCCACAAAAGGATCAGGATTTGGGTTGTGTTCAAGTTTTGGAAGACAGTTCAGGGTCTCTCATCTTGTCCTACCAGGTTCAATGTTCTGTGAAGAGAACCTTTAGCCATCTCATCTCTCTCCTGCACCTAAATGAGGTTGCCATGTCTTATTAAGGAAAGGAAAGTTGGGGACTCCCAACCAAGACATGCGATCCAATGGTTCAGCTAGCTCCTCCACTTTTGACAGGCCCTGATAAAATTAAAAGGGCCATTGCAAGAGCGAAGAGTTACTGAGAGGTGCTACTAGGATAAGGCCGAGGTGGAGTGGGGTAATCATGCCTGAAAGGGAGATCACACCAGTGAAAGGAAAATGGAAGGGAAACTCCACAGTTTAACCTTGCATGTGCCATGGGGCTATTCACAGTTCCATTGAGGGCAATGTGGTGTCTTCGTGCCAACGTAGTACATTCACTCTGTCGTCTCTGATCTTACACTAGAGAAATGTGATTTTCACCCCTTGCTCAGGGTGTGAGTTCATGTCACCCCTGAACCTAATCGTTCTGGACTGCTGTATCCTCTCCAGGCCAGAGAAGAAACCACAAAGTGCCTGATATACATCAGGTGATGACTGGAAATGTGATCATTAATTCTCTGCAAGACACGGCATCAGAGCAGGAAGTGTCAGTTATTAATGAAATACTGCACCAACAGAATTACTGCTGATCATGGCTTTTTCTTTGCACATTACTTTTTTGCTCTGAAAAGGTTTTGACATACAATCAGTGGAAGGGACATGAGGTGAGGCACCTTTCTAACTATGTGTTTTCCCTCACTATTTACAATAACTAGAGCTCGACAAAGCTGTTGAGACAAATCCCCAGCCCAGACAAGATCATTACGAATCTGAAAACTGGCCTAGGCCCTCACCAACGTTCATGTACATTTCTGCAAACCTCAAACCATGTTTGGGCTTTCCCTGCCCTCCTTGTACACAGTTCCAATCTCTCCCTGTCCCATGACTTTGAACATATTCTGGATGCATTAGTAGACCATTATCCTTTCATCTCTGATTCTTTAGTCCCCCTTCTAGGGTCTTTGGGACCCTCCATCGTCAGCCTTGTTCCCTCCATCGTCAGCTTTCTGGGAGGGCTGGTCAATACCCCAAATCCTGAGGAAGGATCTTCAGGAGAAGGATGGGGATGAGCAACCTGCCCATGTCTCAGTGCTGCAGCTTCAGGACCCCCAAAAGACTCCTCCAGGTCCCGCTAGTGCTGCATGCTGAGAGACAGGTGAGTCCAGGTGTTCCTGCATTACAGAATCCTGGAATGGGTGGGGCAGAGGTCCTAGTTTAGGACTTTGGTTGGAAACTATGTGAACCTCAGTGGTTTCAGCTGAATTTGTTTTGAGTCATTTGGATTAGTCTGAACCTTGAAATTCAGGATGGTGTAAAACCCATGGCTAAGGAAACCATAAAGTGCCGTGCCATATACCCTGAGATACAAAAGGACCAAGGGGCAAACACCTTCAGCCTGAGGCTGCTCTAAACTGAGCTGGGGCCCCAACTTTTCCATAGCAATCCCAGCAGAGGGGAAACACAAATGTGGCATTGGCCTAAACCAATGTTGCTACTCCCTCTATTCACAGCCTTTGCTTCAAGGTCAGCTGAGGAGTAGGGCTGAATCTGTCCCCAAACTATTTTCTTTGTAAAATTTGGTTTTCTCCATGGCACATGCTCTATGGCAGATTTGTTATTGTAGAATTGCTAATGAGTGCTGGGATGCTCGCTGGTTTGTTATTGTAGGGTTGCTCATGGGCACAGGGTTCCAGACATTAGTTTCTTATTGTAGGATTGTCATGCTGTTGGCATTAAAAAAAATTTCATTAAGATTTGGCTTGTGGGGATGACAAGGATGAACAAATTTAAATTATTAAATTGATTTTGCAAAGAGATATACACATCTGTCCTGGGAAGCTGTGACTTTGATAATGAGCTGAACATGAGCTCCCTGTGTTATGCTGTGGTCAAAAGGGCTAATGTGATCATTGGATACATAAACAAGGGAAATCACAAATACAAATAGAGATTATTTACCTCTGTATTTGGCACTGATGTGACTGCTGCTGGAATACCGTGACCTGTTCTGGTGTTCACAATTCAAGAAGAATGTTGATAAATTGGAGAGGGTTCAGGGAAGAGCCACAAGAATGATTAAAAGGTTAGAAAACCTGCCTTATAAAAAGGAACTCAAGGAGCTTAATCTATTTAACTTAAAAAGAGGTAAAGGGTGACTAGATTACCTGCATGGAGAACATATATTTAAGAATGGACTCCTCAATCTAGAAGAGAAAGGTATAACATGATTCAGTGGTCAGAAGCTGAAGTTAGACAAATTCAGACTGGAAATAATGTGTACATTTTTAAGCGAGAGTAATGAGCCATTGGAACAATTTACTAAGTGGGATGGATTCTTTGTCACTGGCAATTTTAAAATCAAGATTGGATGTATTTCTAAAAGATCCGCTCTAGGAATTATTTTGGGATCGTTTTATGGCCTGTTTTATACAGGACGTCAGACAGCACTAGATGATCAGGATGGACTTGGAATCTATGAATTAAAAAAAATAGATCAAGTTTTGTGTCTTCACCCTGAACATAGTGCCCCTTTAAGCATGAGTCTAACTGAACAGTTGAATGAGAAGCCCAGGCAGAGCTGTTGTCCATTCAGAAAGCCTGGGAGTGAATCAGGTTCTTTGGATTCAGAGTAGCAGCCGTGTTAGTCTGTATTCGCAAAAAGAAAAGGAGTACTTGTGGCACCTTAGAGACTAACAAATTTATTAGAGCATAAGCTTTCGTGAGCTACAGCTCACTTCATCGGATGCATTGATGCATCCGATGAAGTGAGCTGTAGCTCACGAAAGCTTATGCTCTAATAAATTTGTTAGTCTCTAAGGTGCCACAAGTACTCCTTTTCTTTTAGGTTCTTTGGAAAGAGTCATTAACATTTGTTTAGTTATTTTCAAGCAGAAGTTGGCAATCTTTAATCTGTGAAATTTCCCATAATTTATTGACACTTACACATCTTTCTTTTCTGCAGAAACACTGCTGTTTTTAATTAGCACAAATTAATCAATAGCAGGGTCCATGCTGCGTTCCATTGAAGCGCAGGTGAAGCTTGCTCGTTGCATGCTAAACATAACAATACATAAAACTGACAACTTGAGACAAAGCTTCCTGGGGCTGCACTTTTCAGGAGGCAGGAGAAAGCACAGCACTGAAAGCACTGCTCAGTGTGTACCCTGCAATAGAAATAGGTGCTTTTAATTATGTTTGCAACACTTTAGTAATATTTCAGCTCAACATGAACGAGGAGGAGGAGTAGAATGGATCGATCCTTCTGTCTAGCAATGTCAGGTGAGAGGTTAAAAGACCATCAGGGCATTTTTTGGAAAAGAGTAAAGATATAGCCCTAGTGTCCTTATAAATGTTCCCACACACTCACTGTACCAGGCTCCTGATGTCCCAGGCTGTGTAAGACCTCGAGCTGAACTCACAATGGCTACTATGCATGTCTGCACCAAACACAAAAGGAGCTTTGAGCTCCCCTGAATTGCAGACACTAACGTTCCAGGACAAATTTTCTCCCACAGCCTGGCCCCTTTGCACTGTTCAGGTGCTGCAAAAAATGCCAGATATTGGTCATAACTGGCCAGCTGACAATTTCCCAAGTAGGGGAAGCTCTCAGCTGAGGTAAAGCCCTCTCATCATCTCTGCATATTGGGTGACCAGGGGTGTGGCCAAAGTACCAGTACACTCCATGACTTCTCAGCTGCTGGGTGATCTCTTGGAGGCTGCTGCCAGCTGGTTTAGATCGAGTACCTTTACAACTCATGTGAACGGGAGAGATGTTGAAAGGGCCCAGCAGGCAGAATGGTGGTTCTGCGCAAACCTTGAAAGGTTAGGAAGTTTGGTTCCAATACAAAACTTGGATACATACCTGGAAATCATCAGAACTTCTTTCGCCTGGTAATGGTGCCTTGTATAGATGTAAAACCACTTCTTTTTACTAGTAGTTGACATGTTAGAAGTATTCAAAAGCTGTCCCCTGCAGTAGCTGGATGTTCTCAGAGGATGTCAGATCAATTGCTGCTAAACCTAATAGAGTTTCTACTTCAGTGTCAGTTTTAGGGGCTTGTGTTTTTCCATCAGAGAGACGGCCCACACTGACTGTCAATTACAGTGGCCACAGATCTGTAACACAGATCCACAGATACCACCTGATTAGCTTTTCACATGGTTTTCTGATTCTTGTTCCATTTCTGGCTGCAATCAGGAAATGCACAAATGAAAGACATTTTCACCAAGCTAGGAAAACTTCTTCAAACAAATTTGGTGTTGGCTGGAGTTTGGGCTACCTTTCAGATGGGGTTCATTTCAACTTTGCAGTGAAGGTTCATTGAGGGAGGCTGGGGCCTGGGTGGAGCATTAGGCAAAGATTAAACCTTTTCTTATTTTATACAAATCAGCTTGTCTATTCTCAAAAGAAGTGCAAAAGATATTTCAGGGGGTTGTTGGAATGCCACGGAATGCTAGTCTGTCTGACTCCTCTTCTGACCCTTGTTCTGTGTGCACATCAGTTTCCTTGCTCACACTGACATGGTTCCTGGAATGCAAAACCTTCTCTTCCCTCTGTGCTTTGCTTTTGTTTAACCTCATCAGTCCACAGCTGCATCTGCCATGGAGACACACACCACTGCCTTGCCCACATGGTGTGTATACCACGTTTATAAGACACAACACAATTCTTCCCATTCCCCAGCCCTGAGGAGTCAAACCTCAGAAAAAGTGCATGTTTCCCCGCTTTCAGCCCATCATGCTGCATCTTCAGGAAGCAGCAATAATAATCATTCCAGGATCAAAACCTGCTTCCCATTATCTGGCTTTGGTTGATGATGATGTATGAAGCAGAGAGAAAAGTGACAGCTTGATTTTCATAGGTTAGGTGTTGACCCTGCTGGGCTTAGTGTAGCATGAAACTAGTTTTGACTAGTAAACTGAATAAATATGCCAGGGAAGTCATAGAGGGACAAATATATATGCAAGGCCGAGGAGCCAGTTTTACAGAATGATTTTGATTCACCACAGGGCTCAGCTGAAGCCCTGCGTATTAAAAATGTTGTAAGCTGGAGCTAGGAGAAAGGGGAGTATTTCACCTTATAATCTCTTACCAATATGTAGCCTCCTTTCAGACTTCAATATGTGTATCAGTTAGGAAGAACCATGACAGCCCAGTGCTGGAAGATCTAGATATGCTGCCCACAACCAGCCCAGAGAGAACAAAGAGCAGAAGATGAACAGAAGCGAATCTATTGGAATTTACTGGAATATAAATGAGGCAAAGAAAGATTTTTTTTCTGGCAATAAGCATATTATATGTTACATGAAATGCAAGGTTAATCCAAGAAGCATCTAGCAGAGTTAATGCTCGGAGTTGTTGCTCTGCAATATAAAAATCAAGGGTCACCTGATGAAATTACTCCAGCAGGTTTAATACAAAGAAGAGGATGTACTTTTTCACACAATGCACAGTCAGCCTGTGGAACTCATTGCCATGGGATGTTGTGAGAGCCAAAAGTATAAGTGGGTTCATTAAAGAACTAGATAAGCTCATGGAGGATAGGTCCATAAGTTGTATTAGCCAGGATGGTCAGGGACGCACTCCATGCTCGGGATGACCCTAAACCTATGATACAGTTCTTTGGTGATCTGGAAGCCTACTTTTGTCATCTCCGACTTAAGGAATATTTTCAACACACCATGGAACAGTTCACTGATCCACAGGAACCCTCCTACCAACACTACAAGAAGAAGAATTCTGCATGGACTCCTCCTGATGGTTGAAATGACAGACTGGTCTTCTACATAGAGTGCTTCCACAGACATGCACAGACTGAAATTGTGAACCAACAGCATCACTTGCCCCATAACCTCAGCCGTACAGAATGCAACGCCATCCACAGCCTCAGAAACAACTCTGACATTATAATCAAAGGGGTTGACAAAGGAGGTGCTGTAGTCATAATGAACAGGTCGGATTATGAACAGGAGGCTGTCAGGCAACTCTCCAACCCCACATTCTACAGGCCACTCTCCTCCGACCCCACTGAGGAGTACCAAAAGAAACTACACCATCTGCTCAAGAAACTCCCTGCTATAGCACAGGAACAAATCTACAAGGACACACCCCCAGAGCCCCGTCCAGGAGTATCCTATCTGCTACCCAAGATCCATAAACCTGGAAACCCTGGACGCCCCATCATCTCAGGCATCGGCACTCTTACTGCAGGATTATCTGGCTATTTGGACTCTCTCCTCAGACCCTATGCTACCAGGACTCCTAGCTATCTTCAAGATACCACCGACTTTCTGAGGAAACTATAATGCATTGGTGATCTTTCTGAAAACACAATCCTGGCCACCATGGATGTAGAAGCTCTTTATATCAATATTCCACATGAGGATGGACTACAAGCTGTCAAGAACAGTATCCCTGATGAGGCCACAGCACACCTGGTGGCTGAGCTTTGTGACTTTGTCCTCACCCACAACCATTTCAGATTTGGGGACAACTTATACCTTCAAGTCAGTGGCACAGCTATGGGTACCCACATGGCCTCACAGTATGCCAACATCTTTATGGCTGACTTAGAGCAACATTTCCTCAGCACTCGTCCCCTAGCGCCCATCCTCTACTTGCGCTACATTGATGATATCTTTGTCATATGGACCCACAGAAAGGAGGCCCTTGAAGAATTCCACCTGGATTTCAACAATTTCCACCCTACCATCAACCTCAGCCTGGACCAGTCCACACAAGAGATCCACTTCCTAGACACTATAATGCAAATAAATGATGGTCACATAAACACCACACTATACCGGAAACCTACTGACTGCTATACTTACCTACATGCCTCCAGCTTCCATCCAGGACACATCACACGATCCATTGTCTACAGCCAAGCCCTAAGATACAACTGAATTTGCTTCAATCCCTCAGACAGAGACAAACACCTACAAGGTCTTTATCAAGCATTCTTAAAACTACAATACCCACCTGGGGAAGTGAGGAAACAGATTGACAGAGCAAGACAGGTACCCAGAAATCACCTACTACAGGACAGGCCCCACAAGGAAAATAACAGAACAGCACTGGCCATCACATGCAGCCCCCCGCTAAAACCTCTCCAGCACATTATCAATGATCTATAACCTATCCTGGAAAACGATCCCTCACTCTCACAGTCCTTGGGAGACAGGCCAGTCCTCGCTTACAGACAGCCCCCAACCTGAAGCAAATACTCACCACAGACCACACCACAGAAACACTAACCCAGAAACCAATCCCTGTAGCAAACCTTGTTGCATACTCTGTCCCCATATCTACTCTAGTGACACCATCAGAGGACCCAACCACATCAGCCACACCATCAGAGGCTCATTCACCTGTATGTCTACTAATGTTATATATGCCATCATGTGCCAGCAATACCCCTCTGCCATATATATTGGCCAGACTGGACAGTCCCTACGTAAAAGAATAAATGGACACAAATCGGACATCAGGAATGGTAACACATAAAAGCCATTGGAGAACACTTCAATCTTCCTGGACATTCTGTAACAGATTTGAAAGTAGCTATACTTGAACAAAAATACTTCAGAAACAGACTTCAAACAGCAGAACTAAAATTCATTTGCAAATTTAACACCATTTAATTTGGGCTTGAATAGGGACTGGGAGTGGCTGGCTCATTACAGAAGCAGCTTTGCCTCTCCTGGAATTGACACCTCCTCATCTATTGTTGCGAGTGGACTACATCCACCCTGATCGAATTGGCCCTGTCAGCACTGGTTCTCCACTTGTGAGGTAACTCCCTTCTTTTCATGTGTCAGTATATTTATGTCTGCATCTGTAACTTTCACTCCATGCATCTGAAGAAGTGAGGTTTTTACCCACGAAAGCTTATGCTCAAATAAATCTGTTAGTCTTTAAGGTGCCACCAGACTCCTTGTTGTTTTTGTGGATACAGACTATCACGGCTACCCCCTGATCCTAAACCTATGATTGCCAGAAACTGGGAGGGGAAGATGGGGTGGATCCCAGCAATTGCCCTGTTTTGTAACACTCCCTCTGAAGTTCTGGTAGTGGCCACTATCAAAGACTGGATACTGGGCTAGATGGACTATTGGTCTGACCCAGTATGGCAGATTTTATGTTCAGAGAACTTAACAATTGAGGTTATTATGATGAGTGTTTTATATTTTTATGTATTTGTGTAACTGTAGCTTCTAGAGGCTCCACCCCGCTTGGGGCCCCTATTGTGCTAGGTGCTGTATGCACATTTAGGGCTTGATTCTGCAGAGTGCTGAGCATTCTGGGACCAATCCGGCCAAGCACTATGGTCAACTGGGTTGTTTAAATCTAAGCACCTGCTTCAGTGCTCTGCTGGATGAAGCCCAGAGTATCTTGGCACTTGTAGGCTTGAACTCTTACTGAAAGACATAAAGTTTAATTTGAAATGACCTATGGGTAAAGGGTTTGAGCAGGGTAGAAACACAATGTTCAGATCTGGATCTGGATCTCAATATCGCCAAAACTATGGGGTCATCAGATCTGCGGTTCTGGTCTAGTCTGGTCTTTTGAAAGCCAAATCCTGCTCCTTAGACCCCTGGCTCTGTAGAATTGCTGTAGAAAGCTAGAGATGGGCTGGGGATTTTGCAGTAGCATCTAGGCCCTTATTTTGGTGAAATAGGTGAAATATGAAATGAAAATGATCTACTCACATGCACCAGGCAGAACATTTCTAAGGGGTTCCTTCACATCTTCATGAGTTAGTCACATAGCCTTTGTTCTTATCCTTTATATTATCATTATCAGCAGAAGTAAGTTGTAACAGTTACTGAAGTCCTAACATGGAGAGATACAGACTGACAGTAGAGGGTGGTTGACTTTAAGTACCCAGTTGTTGGAAATCTAGATACTCAAGACAAAAGACTGGTTCTTACCCAAAGCTAGTTTAACAAGGAGAGGTTGCTTTGGCAATGAAGTTACCTGGCAGGGGTTTGTGCTCATGTGGGGAAGCTGGCAAGGGTGTCATCAGATCTTGGAGGGGAGCCTGAACATTTGAAAAGGGCAGAGGCTGGACTGCTCAGGACCCATTTTCCTCCAGTCCATGAGGCAGAAGCAACCCAATGTGTAAGACCTCATGAGGAGGGGGACACACTCCCTGCCTGGTCCCTAAGGATTCCCAAGGGAAGGCTGAGCTAGACTGTGAGGAAAATGAGGCAGGGATCCATGCACAGTGCTCATTGTTTTGTACTATCCCATACTTTACATGATTAAGTATGAAAGAGCATAGCTGTGTTAGATTCTGTGCAAAGTGTCTCTCTGTATGCTAACTGCTTTACAATTGTTGCATGCCCCTGAGAATTATACTGTAATCCAAACCTTCACACTTGGAGGTGGAGTTCTGGAACAAGGTGTGTTTAAGTATGGGGAACTCTGAGGGGTCACCACTGCACCCAGAGAAGCTAGGCATCTGGACAGCACATTCCAGCTCTTAGAGGGGGTGCCAGGTAGAAGGTCTGCACCCTGAGAATGTGCTTAGGGTCTTCCAGGTTTGGGCAATGGCTGGACTCCATCCAGGGAGTTTAAAACACCCAGGAATCTAGAGTCTTAGCGGTTTGGATTCCCCTCATAGCAGTCCTAGTGAATGGCTGGAAGGGGGCATTCACCATGCCCTGACAGGGGTGCAGGGAAGAAAGATAGAGGTGTAACATGACTTATATTTAATATCTAATTCAATACCCATGGAAGCAGGACTGGTTCTAGGGCAGGCAAGCAGGGCAGTTGACGTGGACACCAATTTCCAAGAGGTTGCTATACCACTGTGCTGCTAGGCTTTTTTCCTCCTGTATTTTTTTTTTTGCTCGACTCTGATTGGCCAGATAATATTGCTCCACTGATTGGCCATTGACATTTTTGGAGGTTTTTTGACTAGGCCATCGGGCAGGGGCACTGAAAACACTTTCCACCCTGGCAGGCAATTCAGCTAGGGCCTAGGGCTGCTCCTGAGTGGAAGTTTGGAAGCTGTAACACAAGTGTTTAAAGGCTGGATCAGAAGAAGCTTAGCTCACGAGGGTTGGGAACTCTACTTTCCAAATCTTCTGCATCCTCAGGGAATTTGTTGCTCCTCCAGACTTGAATGAAGCAGAGGTGGATGGGGATGGCCAGGGGGCTCTCACCAGGGGCAGATATGCTGTATTAATCTTCAGTGATGCAGCAGTGAGGACTAACTAGAGTGAAGTCAATGGAGTTACACCAGTTTGTGAGCAAGAAGAGAATCAGACCCCCTGACTTTTAATTCCCTTTGAAAGACCCCCCCTGCCCCCCCCCCGGACAATGAGGGTTTCCACCTGGTGAAGAGAAAATGCAGAAAAAATGCCGCCAGTATTAAAATGCATTTTCTATTAAATATAGAGGGCAAGTGAGATAAAGTAAGAGAAGGAGAGATCCTGGAAGAGGTTTATTTAATATAAACTACATTTATATTTTTGGTAAGTTGAAGAACACAAATTAAACACTTAATGCATTCCATAATACTGCAGAAACATGACCTTGACATTGGCATAGAAATCAATTTCAGTTTTTATTTAGCAGCTGCATAGCCATTTAGAACATGAACTTCAATAGGACTTGAGTTAACAACCAATAATCTCTGCACCCCTTTGCTCCAGGCATGGTCATGGGCTGGTTCACCCGCATTTAGAACGCAAATATTTGGCTTCTTTTTTTATTACTATTTTTTATAACTATTCATTTAATTTGGCACCTGTCAAATTAAAAGTCTGAATTCCTGTCCTGACTCCAAGTCAAGTCTCAGGGCTGCAAGTTCTGCATTCAAACCCAGCATAGCTCCCCAGAAGAAGTATATTCCCTGGCTTCAATCCTGCTGACTGTTCCACGTGCTTAGATACCTGCTCCCAGCTCTATTGACTTCAATAGGACTATGCCTAAGCATAAGATTCTGCATGTACAGAGCAGCTTGTGGGATCTAGCCCAGTGTTTGGCATCACATGTGCAAATGTTTCCTTCTTTGCTGGCTGAGGCGATTCTTTGCTGAAACCTCTCTCAGGATTCTCTTTCTTAGCAGATCCAAAGTATTTCTACTTCCTCTCCTAGATGCATCATATTGCATCCCTGATCGGATGTCTCATGGAAATGGCACTTCATGTAGATGCATCTTCATGGCTAAGGAAGGTCACTACAGAATCAGGTTCGCCTTGTTTTTATCTTCCCCTTCCCTAAAGCTTCTTAACCTCAGCCTCCACCTATTTGCTTTACCCAATGAGTGGGAGGAAAGCAAGAAACTGACAATGTAGTAACTCTGCTGGCACTTGAGTTCCTGGCCAGTTAGCATTCCACACAATAATCCTGCCCTCGAGGAGTCACCATACACTGAGGGGGCTGAGGCCATGACGATGCTGTTCCATTGTGCTCTCAGGCTAGCGAGGGGATCTGACACAATAGTGAACCTTGATAGTCTTCTGTAATTCAAAACATGTAGATCTAGCTCCAGCCTACCTGTCTTATCAGTGATGGATGTATGGATTGAAGGAAGGAAGAATAAACTCTCGTCTTGGTGATAAACATATCAGCATCAGATTCCCTTTTTGCTTGTCTGTCTGGAGGCAAATGACAACACATAGCTCATACTCCTGCACCTGCTCCAGTAGAATCCACAGATGTTGTGTGTGCTTCGTATCATGGCTTATCACATCTTAAAGGTGCATTCAGAGGTTTAACTCACCAGTCCTGTCCAAATCTGTCCATTATGGTGCACAAGTCACAAAATACATACAAAAGGATTGTCCTCCATCTCACCGTTTAGTCACTGGATACTAAATGAAAGACAAAGGAACGGGGAGAGAGGGGAGGGAAGTCATAGCAAATGGTGTGAACAGAAGAGATGAGGAGAAAAAGCTACTCATCCAAAAACCATACACACATTGAGCATGACTGACAAACTGTCACTGCTGGTGTCCTTCTCTTCTGACACTGTCATTTATAATTCACCAGAAGCACAGAGAGGACTCAGAATCATATCAAGATGGCATCTTCTATCATCAGAAACTCCATTGTTCTAATTAACTTTCCCACTGATCCGGAGACAAACATTTGTGGGGGGTGGAGAAGGGGAGAACCGGGGTTGGGGAGAGCTTAGAAGGAGTGGAATTGGGGAGTGATACTGTGCTCAGTTGCCTGTACATTTATGACACTACTGCTTGATTGCTTTGTGTTTTTTCTTTAATATGTATCTCTATATCATGTATGATAGTCTTCAGATTTGCTTGAAATTGAGATTTATTTGCTGGCAGAGATCTGAGTTTACTATACAGCAGCAATGATAAAGTGTAACAGTGATCATTCAATTTCTTTGGCAGTAGATCCAGGATGTCTTAATGCTTCTATCTATCTATTAGGTATCTATCAATACCTAATTTAATTTATCTGAGTTTTATACTAATGAAACTCTATTTAATGGAGCTATCCCTGATTTACACCAGTATAACTAGAACCCACCTCCCTCTCACACGAGTGAAGCAGATAAGTATTATCTCAATTTCACAAATGGGTAAACTGAGGCACAGGGAGGCAAATTGTCCTGCCCAGCAAGTAGGTGGCACAGCTGGGAATAGAACTTAGGAATCCAGACTCCCATTTCCTTATTCATCAGGAACAAAGGTTTGAAGTCTAGAAACTAGTTTGTCAGAGCACAATTAGTCATTGCAGAATAAACATTGGGCTTGAAGATGTGATTAATTATCAGTGTCAAGGGATTAAATAATTCTCTAATGATCCCATTGTAATTTAGAAGTACTCTGTGTCATGCTGGACCTAAATACTGCAGCAAGCCCTTGGATTCTGTAGCTGCCTGATGTAGCAGACTGGAAATCTCGGGGCCATGCCATTTAAATTAATAAGTAGAGGGGTTGTAATGCATTAAATGTTACAGTGAATCACACAGTCAGTTAAGTAGCCCCCTATGTTATGTACTTTGATGGCAAATGACATTTGTTTTACTCTTCCCCCAGGATTTTGTATTGACCACACAGAACTGCGTTGTAGACATTATTAAGGGGGAAGTTGGAGGTTTTAGCAGCTCAGCTTGGGGGGTCTGGTATGTAGGGAGTATGTCTACACTGCCTTTGGGAGTGAGCTTCCCAACCCAAGACCACAGCCCCATGCTAGCAGAGCTCATGCTAAACGCACTAAAACTAGCTGAGTAGGGGTTGCAGCTCAGCCTAGAGGTCACACCAGGCTTGAGCGCCTGAGCTATTTTGAGTGTGCTAGCACAAGTGTGCAGACCCAGGCTAGGGGGCTCGCTGTCAGATACAGTGTAGACATGCCAGGGGAGGCAGGTTGGGATTGCTTGTGAGATAACACATTGGTTGACTGATTCTGCTAAAATGATTAGCAGTGAAATAGTTAATGTCCACATTTAATCTGCCATCTTCAAGATTTCAGAGACACTGCCCCATTGAGACAAATGGGGCAATTCCTATCTCTCAGAGCTTTTGTTTCCAGTACTCTGCTGCCCCAGGAAGACATCAGGGCCTTGGTTTGTACTTGGTTCATAAGGGTTATACATGTATTTTGTTTAAAGGAAAGCTTAGATTCTGGAGTACGGTGCTCTAGCAAGGGGCTGATTCTGTGTCAGATTCCACTACTGCAGATTCACAGAACTCATGAAGTATTTCCTACCAGGAACAATGTCCTCTGAGTAGGGGGTCTTAATGTGGTCTTCAGGCAGCACGAGCTGCAAAAGCTGTCAGAAGCATATGCATGCATGTAAAGGGATCTATCCCCCCTCCTGGTGAGGAAAAAAAGGGGGAGCAGGTGGAGGGAGGCCTGATGCCAATTTTTTTTTTTACAATAGTTTATCCTCTATGCAAGTTTTAGCAGCCCCTGAAAGGAGCACAGAAAAATTCTTCAGCAGACTAATTATCTGGGAAGCTATTTTTCTTATTGCAGACAAATGTGCGCTGGTGGCGAAAAGAGTCTGATGAGACAGCAGAAATGTATGGCTCCTAATGAAGATGAAAGCCCCTCTTCCAGTTACCATGCCTGGAAAACATGTGAAGAGGGGAAGGGAGGGGAGAAAAAGACAAAGCTACAGCTGCTCAGAGATATTTTAGAGTCTCAACTGGATTTGCAAAAAAAATCTTTTGTTTCACTGGTCTGATTCTACAGGCCCATTCCTCATACCTGATGCTGCTGATTCTGCATGTAAAGGGTTTATTTTAATTAATGTATTGATTAAAAGGGTTTATTTTATTTTATTTTATTTTATTTTACATAGATAGACACATAGGTTCTCTGAGAGGAGACATGAAGGGCTGTTCAGCTTCTAAGATTGAAAATTTCCACTGATCCTAAAGACCTTGAACACTGCAAAGCTTTTACAGATTGTCAGTTCATCGCTGCAATCTCCACTCCACTTGTTATTTTATTTGTGGAGAACAAACAGTCTATCACCTGATAAGGTTTATGACTAATGCTGAGCAGCTACTCTTAGGAATTGTACAAGAGACTCTCTTGGAACTTGCACCAGGAAGCATCCTGGCTTTACTAAAAGAGATCTGTTACAGGATAGTAAGACATTAATATACTAGCCTTTTCCTCTGGAGACCTGACTTCAAGATTGGATTTCTTGTCACTAGTGAAATGAGTTTGTCAGTTTGTCTTCACTCAGTCCATCATAGTCTCTTGGGGATGTCACATGCATGTCAAGATTGAGGCTATTGGACAGTTTCATGGGGAGCCAAGACTGGAATTGCAGGAGCTGTTTCATATCAGGTGTGCGGTGCATTGATAGAGTTACATGGGAAATCTGGCAGTGTACTGTCTCTGGTGCTACAGATCAAGACAGACATTTATAAGAGCCCCAAATCTCCAGAAATGTATTTTATACACACACACACACACACACACACTGTACATCATGGGACTCAAAGGACCCAATAAATCAGTTGTTTAATGGACATGGTATTGTGCCTAATGATGGTGAAGGAAAATTATAACCAACGAGTGAAATTCTCCTGTCAGCTATAATGATGAAACTCATAGTTTCATAGATACTAAGGTCAGAAGGGACCATTATGATCATCTAATCCGACCTCCTGCACAACGCAGACCACAGAATCTCACCCACCCACTCCTGCGAAAAACCTCTCACCTATGTCTGAGCCATTGAAGTCCTCAAATCGTGGTTTAAAGACTTCAAGGAGCAGAGAATCCTCCAGTAAGTGACCCGTGCCCCATGCTACAGAGGAAGGCGTAAAACCTCCAGGGCCTCTTCCAATCTGCCCTGGAGGAAAATTCCTTCCCAACCCCAAATATGGTGATCAGCTAAACCCTGAGCATATGGGCAAGATTCACCAGCCAAATACTACAGAAAATTCTTTCCTGGGTAACTCAGATCCCACCCCATCTAACATCCCATCACAGGCCATTGGGCCTATTTACCATGAATATTTAAAGATCAATTAATTACCAAAATCATGTTATCCCATCATACCATCTCCTCCATAAACTTATCGAGTTTAATCTTAAAGCCAGATAGATCTTTTGCCCCCACTGCTTCCCTTGGAAGGCTATTCCAAAACTTCACTCCTCTGATGGTTAGAAGTCTAAACTTCACAATGACCAGTTTATATCCATTTGTTCTTGTGTCCACATTGGTACTGAGGTTAAATAATTCCTCTCCCTCACTCATATTTATCCCTCTCATATATTTATAGAGAGCTATCATATCTCCCCTCAATCTTCTTTTAGTTAGGCTAAACAAGCCAAGCTCCTTGAATGTCCTTCCATAAGACAAGTTTTCCATTCCTGAAATCATCCTAGTAGCCCTTCTCTGTACCTGTTCCAGTTTGAATTCATCCTTCTTAAACATGGGAGACCGGAACTGCACACAGTATTCCAGGTGAGGTCTCACCAGTGCCTTGTATAACGGTACTAAAACCTCCTTATCTCTACTGGAAATACCTCGCCTGATTTCCATGCTCAGTGTTTAGCGGTCCCACTTCTTCTTTCTTTGTCTTCTTATTATTTATATGGCTATAGAACCTTTTACTATTGGTTTTAATTCCCTTTGCAAGGTCCAACTCTACTTGACTTTTAGCCTGTCTCACTTTATCCCTACATGTTCTGACCTCAATAAGGTAGCTTTCCTTGCTGATCCTTCCCATCTTCCACTCCCTGTATGCTTTCTGCTTTTTCTTAATCACCTTTCTGAGATGCTTGCTCATCCAGCTTGGTCTACAACTCCTGCCTATGAATTTTTCCCCTTTCTTGGGATGCAGGCTTCCGATAGCTTCTGCAGCTTTGATTTAAAGTAATCCCAGGCCTCCTCTACCTTTAGATCCATAAGTTCTTCAGTCCAATCCACTTCCCTAACTAATTTCTGTGGAGTTATACTGGATTGAAACACTGCAATTGAGAGCACAATTTGACCCAATACGTTGGGGGATATTTGAGGGTGGAAAGAAATCCTCTAAAGGTCTAAGTTTTCTCAAAAGGATGATTGCTGGTACTGTCATGTATTATTTGCATTGTGGGATTGCCTAGGAGCACAAGTCATAGCCCACGTCCCCCATGTGCTAGGTGCTATACAAACACAAAACAAAAGGGAGGTTACTACTCTAAAGAACTTACAGTTGAAGTACCGGTCTCTGACAGGGCGCTATCTATAGCACCCTGGACACAGAGGTTGCTGCAGCACTAGGAAGATTGCAGCTTAATTGAAGTCAATTAACCAGTTTCCCTTGGGGATTACTGACACTTGGGTGACAGTTGCTGGGCTAATGAGGCAGTTGGCTCAGTAATTAGGAGGATAAATATTTGGGAGGAACAGGAACTACAGGGGAACTCAGAGAGTGAGCCTGGGAAAGGCGAGTGGGGAAGTCTCCTCTCGTTGTACGCCTGTGGTATGTTCTGTTATGCTTTGAAATGTGGTGAAAAAGAAACAGCCTGCGTGTGCTTGTGGCTAGGAGACCACAAGAACAGGCTAGGCAGCTTTACTCGCAGGGACATCTTGTGACAAGGTCATTCTGTCTATCAAACACTGAGCGCTCACTCAAGCACTGGTAACGTATAGGCCACATTCCTTTATTCTGAACAGGCAGGATACTTTCTGGCTAGGAACATTCACTTGCTAAGAAGAGTGTCCTGGAGAAGCCTGTTTAAAAAGCACAGCCTTCCAGTCACATCTCCTGCTCAAGTAGTTTACTGCCATTAAAGTAAGCAAAGAGCACTACACAGCAACCTCTTGCCCTCTTCCCTGGAAGCTGGCCTTTGAGCTGTGGAGCGTGGCTAGAAGAATCATTAGAGAGTGATAAATCAACCTGGAGCAGGGATAACAGAAGCCCTGAGCTGCACACAGCAGGGAAACAGGCTCAGAAAGAGGTCATGATGGAGAGGTGAGGGGGCAGGACAGCATCCCGCTAACATTTAAAAGGGAATTAGATTAAAAAAAAAGGGGGGGAGAGGAAAAAATGCTCGGAGATGTGGTGGGGGGCAGTGGAAAGCAAAGACTTTAATTTGAAATAGAAGCTATGATTTCCTTACGGCTTTATATGCCAGTGCTAATACACACAGTTCTGTCACTTCCAGGCACAGCCATCCCTGAGTGTGGAGGCAAGAAGCATGCTTCTTCCAAGCTACATGCCTTTGTTTCCCTCACCCCCTGAACCGTTGTTGGCACTAGGAGGCTACAGGGTTGAGTATCGGGTAAGTGCACAGATACACAGATGAACAGTATGTGCAAGGCTGTTGCATTGGGTGTGACTTTTTATGACTGTCCTCTATTGAGTTTATGGACTTACAGGATGTTAATGAAACATTTAAAAAAAAATCCTAGTTAAAATTTAGGGCTGCCAGTTAATCGCAATTAACTCATATGATTAACTCAAAAAAATAATTGTGATTAAAAAAATTAATGATGATTAATCGCAGTTTTAATCGCAAAGTTAAATAATAGAATACCAATTGAAATTTATTAAATATTTTGGATGTTTTTCTACATTTTCATATATATTGTATTGTGTGCTGTAATTGAAATCAAAGTGTATATTATTTTTATTACAAATATTTGCACTGTAAAAATAATAAACAAAAGAAATAGTATTTTTCAATTCACTTCATACAAGTACTGGAGTGCAATCTCTTTGTCGTGAAAGTGCAACTTACAAATGTAGAATTTTTTTGTTACATAACTGCACTCAAAACCAAAACAATGTAAAACTTCAGAGTCTACAAATCCACCCAGTCCTACTTCTTATTCAGCCAATCGCTAAGACAAACAAGTTTGTTTACATTTACAGGAGATAATGCTGCCTTGCTTCTTATTTACAATGTCACCAGAAAGTGAAAACAGACATGGCACTTTTGTAGCCAGCATTGTAAGGTATTTACATGCCACATATACTAAACATTCGAATGCCCCTTCATGCTTCAGCCACCATTCCAGAGGACATGCTTCCATGCTGATGACGCTTATTAAAAAAATAATACGTTAATTAAATTTGTGACTGAACTCCTTGGGAGAGAATTGTATGTCACCTGCTCTGTTTTACCTGTATTCTGTCATATATTTCATGTTATAGCAGTCTTCGATGATGACCCAGCACATGTTGTTCCTTATAAGAACACTTTCACTGCAGATTTCACAAAATGCATAGAAGGTACCAAAGTGAGTTTTCTGAAGATAGCTACAGCACTCGGCCCAAGGTTTAAGAATCTGAAGTGCCTTCCAAAATTTGAGAAAGACCAGGTGTGGAACATGCTTTCAGAAACCTTAAAAAAGCAATACTCTGATGCGGAAACTACAGAACCTGAACCACCAAAAAAGAAAATCAACCTTCTGCTGGTGACATTGGACTCAGATAATGAAAATGAACATGCATCGGTCTGCACTGCTTTGGATTGTTATCAAGCAGAACCCATCATCAGCATGGATTCATGTCCCCTGGAATGATGGTTGAAGCATGAATGGACTTCTGAATCTCTAGCGCATCTGGCATATAAATATCTTGTGATGCCGGCTACAACAGTGCCATGAGAGCACCTGTTCTCACTTTCAGGAAACATTGTAAAAAGAAGCGGGCAGCATTATCTCCTGCAAATGTAAACAAACTTCTTTCTCTGAGCAATTGGCTGAACAAGAAGTAGGACTGAGTGGACTTGCAGGCTCTAAAGTTTTACATTGTTTTATTTTTGAATGCAGTTGAGATTTTTACATAATTCTACATTTGTACGTTCAACTTTCATGATAAAAAGACTGCACTACACTACTTGTATGAGGTGAATTGAAAAATATTTTTTTTGTTTTTTCAGTGCAAATACTTGTAATCAAAAATAAATATAAAGTGAGCACGGTACCCTTTGTATTCTGTGTTGTAATTGAAATCAATATATTTGAACATGTAGAAAACATCCAAAAATATTCAAATAAATGGTAATCTATTATCGTTTAACAGTGCAATTGATCGCACTATTAATCGCAATTAATTTATTTAATCACTTGACAGCCCTATAAAATTAAAATACCCCTAGTTAAAGTAAAAAACAGGTTAGGTAAATTGCTTCCAATATCGGCTTAGAAGCCAGAGAAAATAATGCTGAAAGTAAGCTTACAATTACATTTATATATACATACATATTTTAAATATAGCCTGGAATATTGATTTCAAATATTGCAGATATTGAAAAACTTTTGAAATGATTTACATGAGTTCTGTTAAAAGCAAAAAACTGTTTCAATCCCATGCTTAGCCAGATGGGCTGACAACATATATTCAAAGGCCCTCTCTGAGAATTTGGCAGTAGGAATAGAAATCTAAGTAGACTAGGGCGTACAGCAAAGAGGAGGCTCCTACGGTCTAAGCCTTGCTGTGCCCATGAGTCACTGAATGTCCTCTCATGAGTCACTTGACCTCTTTTTGTGCCTCTGTCAAGATCTAGCTGGAGCGTGGTTAGATGCTGTTTGTGAATCACACTTTCCTAGGGGATGAAGAAATTACAAAAAGAACAAGACGACAGTGGTGACAAATAGAACAAATCCTGACATTTGCTTGAGAGCAGATGCCTTTTTTTCAGAGAGTTGCAAGGAAACCAAACACCAAAAGTGGAAGTCCCCAAAAGGGAAATATTTTCTGTTGCAAAATGTGGATGCACCTATTACTTGTGCAAAACAGGTATGTCCCCCTACATGCACCCTCTTGCACATGTAAATTGTGTTTTTCACACTCAGTGGGGCACATGCATTTTTGGCATAACTTAAGCTCCAGTGTGGGAGAGATTCTCATTGACTTCAATGGAGTCAGGATTTCACCCTTCAACTTTTTGCTCTTTCACCTTGGGCCTGAGGAATAAAATGAAGGCCTATTGTGTGGCTATTCAGAGGACACCAGGCTCCAAGGGCTCCCAACCCACATATACTGTTTCAAATGTTTTAAAACATATATTACATAAGATGTACATATCATTCCATATTTGTTTTCATTATCACTTTTTCATGTGGATTTATTGCTCCTGAAATAGACTGAATGAATATCCTTGGAGACTGAACTCCCCTTAATAATCCACAAAAGAGATACCGGCATGCAGTAGCAACGCAAACTTTTCCTACAGCTCTCCATAACAGAGCCTCCATTCTGATCTGGAAGCACAACTGACTCCAGGACATATTTAGTCTCTGGTCTGTCTCCTGAGAGGACTGACAAAGAGGCTAGTTACTGACACTTGCAGTGGTGAAGGTTTTCTGTGTGTGATGTAGGAATTGGATTGATATTTTACATAGGCATCAACTGATAATCCACTGAATGTTTATGACTACTAACCAGTATGGGGTGGCCAGCTGCTCCATATTACGTGGTAGGACAATATCAGCACTGAGGATATTTGTAGCCAAATCTACCATCTGCCTTCATCAGCATTGGTTCAGTTTTGGCAGCTTTCTTGACATGAACTTATTATTAAAACGGAAGACCAAGAATTATGAGGAGTGTTTACCAAAAAATGCCACTTCACAGCCATCCATCACCTGGGTGCCAAATGCTTCAGTAGTATGATAAGACCGCCAGGGATGGACATAGACTAAACATCCAGCCAGACTATCTGAAAGACCTAGCTAGAGATCGATCTGAGTGGTGCCTGATCTGTAAGGAGGCTACATCCCTTTAGGATTTGCCATTGTGATGATGAGTAAGGGGTGGACATGAACCAACCTAGAGATAAAACTGTCTGACCACACTTAGCGTCTGATGGATCTCTCAACAAAGGGTCTATATCCTATTACCAATACCTCCATGAAATCTACAGCTGGTAGAAAAATTTTGAAATTGGCAATTTCAACAGTATTGTCCATTGGAACAGTGAATGTCAATGAAAAAATGGGATGATGTTTTTCACAAACATCTTTACTAAAATTTCTTCTCATATTTTGATCAGCTGTCTTGAAATCCTGCCTTCCTTTTCACCTTATTGCTAGAAATTGCCAAGATACTTGACTACGAAAAGATGCTTATGGTATTCTTTTCTTTTCTTTTCTTTTCTTTAAATTGAATCCTTACAGAGATTTTAACAAAGAACATGGAACATAACACAGATTGTTTTCTTTCTTTCTTTTTTATCCTTACTAAAATACAGGAAAGAAAAAAAAGAAAAGGGAGAAGAAATGTTTCAGTCATTCTTATATCAGAATGGATGGGCCTGTGTGCACCTGCCTAAGCCATTTGGTGGTCTGAATATTTTCCCTGTGTATTTGCACATTTCTCATCACATAAATCAGAAATTCACGCTTGCATTTGACTGGATTCCTCTATTTCATTCTCTTCCCCACATATTGTTTTTCATAATATGTCATCCTCTAAATATCCGAGAGTCATTCCATCATTGCTGGCTCTGATATCTCCTTTTGCTGTCTCAGAATAATTTCTTATGCCACCACTAAATGAAATGTCCTTTTAAATCCACTGCCCCTTTGGTCTGACTCGCTCAGTGGTGTCACAGTGGATGTCTTTGTGATGTGCATTGGGGATGAATTGTGATGCCATAAACATTGGGATTCTGACAGCCAACCCCAGAACACCCCAGAATCTCTTACTTTCTCTCTCTATCTTTCTCATGCTCTTTCACCTAAGACAAAGGAACCAGGCCTTTGACTTTAGGGAGGGTGGGAGCCTGTCTTAAGATTTTGGTCAGCAATGTTGCTGGGGAGCAGGTGGTAAGGACTTTACCTTGATACTTGAAGTCCAGTTTGTTAAGTTTTAGCTACCAGAAATCATCTTATCTTTATTTCTCTTGTAACCATTTCTGACTTTCATGCCTTATACTTGTACTCACTTAAAACCTATCTCTTTGTAGTTAAATAAACTTGTTTTATTTTTTTAATCAAAACTAATCCAGGAAATGTAAAACAAATCTCCTTAAACCAAACTGCTTGATAACTCCAATTAAAGTAGCAAACTGTTGCATATTAACCCTTTACAGGGTCTATGGACCTCTAATATCTGAACTATCCAGGATAGGGCTGGACAGTGCAGAACACAGGTTCTGGGAGGAAATTCAGGACTGAGAGTGATCTGGGGTCACCCTGCAAGTAGTTACCAAAGCTGATGGAAGCCAGAGTGTTGCTGACAGGCTGGTGGGGTCAGGGTTGCTAGACGAGGACTGCGGTTATACACAGACATGGTTATGAGTGATTCCAGGTTGGGAGCTGCAAAAGTAAAGCATTGTGAGGCACCCAAGATTATGAGGCAGGTGGTGACACAACCTCTCACTAGTCTGGGCAGAAGGGGTTAAAAGGTGATAGCGCTGCTATGCGATACTTAAACTTCTGAAAGGTGTGTGACTTTGTTACCACACAACATTTTGATTCAAAAACTACAATAACATAAAATTAACATGTTATACATTAAATGGATTAAAAGCTGGCTAACTGATAAGGTCTCAAGATGTAATTGTAAGCAGGGAATCATCATTGAATGAGTGTGTTTCTAGTAGGGTCTGGGAGGAATCTGTTCTTGGTCCTGTGTTACATAATTTTTTTGTCAATGATGTGGAAGAAAACATAAAATCATCACTGATAAAATTTGCTGATAACACATAATTGGGGGGAGTGGTACATAGTGAAGAGGACAGGACGCTGATACAAAGCAATCTGGATTGCTTGGCAAGCTGGGTGCCAGCAAACAATATGCATTTTAATATGGCAAAATGGAAACATCTGATGTTCCACTGACATCAGAATAATCAGCATCATAATAGTAGGATGCACAGAGTACATGATGGTTTAAGGAGTCTATCATGGTGGCTTCTTGGCCAACTGGGATGGTTCTCACATTGGTTGTGAGAGCTCTCAGAGAGACATCATGAATCATGTGTACGTTTTCAGATATCACAGGGATGGGTGCAGTATAAATACAGAATAAAATAAAATAGAAGATCTTATAGGACCTGCCCCAAAGCCACCTGAAACCTATGGGAATCTTGCCATTGAAATCAATGGGCTTTGGATCAGACCCATAAAGAGATCTCAGTGAACTTGCTTTGCCTAATTTTGAAAGCTGGAGAGGCAAGGCCCTTCCATTTCTATACCCAATATGGACTCCACTTTAATTAGAAGAACATGTTGGATTTATTTTTTTCATGTATCACCCTGGAAAAAATATGGACAAAGAAAAGTTTTGCAAGCTCAAACCAGTTTACAAACTCAGAACAATGGTTCATGAATCTTGCAAACCTCCAAGTTTTCTGAAAGGAGGGCAGCTGGTCTTTGGTGCTGTCATATACCTAAAGAAAAGCCCAAAGCCATTATAAGTAAAACCACCT
The DNA here is from genome assembly GCF_009764565.3 of Dermochelys coriacea. Classification (NCBI taxonomy): domain Eukaryota; kingdom Metazoa; phylum Chordata; order Testudines; family Dermochelyidae; genus Dermochelys; species Dermochelys coriacea. The sequence goes on along the minus strand of NC_050074.1, from coordinate 21,951,194 downwards.
GCTAGTCAACAGGTGGTGATGAGAGAAAAGATGCATAAATAATCCAACAAATGGAATTCCCTGGTGGCATGCTCATGCTCCTCTGAAATCCACCACATGAGTTAAACCAGTATCTCCTTGTAGCATAGACTATGGGTGCCACCTCTTATTCTGACCCAGACATGACATCAGTCTTTATAGTTTCATAGCCATGGGCAAAATGCTTAAGAAAATCCACACTGGAGCTTTGTCAATGGAATGAAAGAAGCACTGCTTCTGTATGGCATTGTAGCTTGGTTTGTGGTTCCTGGATCCCTGTTCCTAGAGGTCATCATCTGCCCTAGATAAAATGTTATTAATAAAGACCTGCTGTAAATGTGATTTTCACCACTGACCTTAATTGCACAGGTCAGAAATGAAAGCAGTACACCATATGCCAGACATTAAGGTCTTGAGCAATTCCACTGCAAATGTTACACTCCCTGGATTGGATTGGATCCCAGCCAGATTGTGCTCACTGAAAATTATAAATTGCCTTTTTCTTGCTGGCAATGTGAAAAAAAAAAAGGTAAAAGGGACATTGCTTTGTTGATGAAGATGCACAAGGCAGAGTTCACGCCGATGCAGTGGATTTAGCACAGATTATGAGAAATATTTTAATAGGCTCCACAGCTTCTTTGAGCAGCCTTGAAGAAATCGCTGTTCCTGAAAGCTGAGGTGACATTAAAGGAAAGGGGTCTTTGCTCACTCACTCTGGACATCTGAATTGTGCAGCTCTTTCTAACATGCCCGTGAACGGTGAGGTGCAAAACAGGATCTATGGCAGTTTATAGAGGGTGGCACTGTGGTAAGCTATGATTGTCTTTTAGAGTCCTTTTCTTCTGAAGTATTTATGATCTCTACACGCCCCCTGGCTACAATCCCTGCCCAGGCTCTATTTCAATCCACTGTCCATCCAAGCCTCATTTGATCAGGTTTTCTCATCTCTAGCTATAATGACGATTGAGTGATGTTAATCTGAGAGCTGCAGGGAGTTGGCGGTTAGAGAGTTGAACTTCAATGAACATTAACCCTTGTGGGCTCTCTTAACATTTAGATCCAGACTTTGAAATGAAAACGAAAATCATTCTAGTGCTTTTGTCATCTGTGGGGAATTCAGTCATAGAAATTAAAGATGGAAAAGACCTTTTAGATCAGTGTGTCCCTCTGTCATTGTGTCAGTATCTACAAGGTTATACTATTTCTCTTGGAAAAATTAGGGAATTATTATACTCCAAGGTTGTTGTTTTTCTCTTAGACTATTGTGGGGGGTGCCAAAAGGTGCTAGATACTTTCCAAACACAGAGAGAGACAGATTCTCTGCCTGAAAGAGTGCATAGGGATAAAGAGAGACAAAGAACAGAGGAAAGAGGTGCAACATACAAACAAAGTGATCAGGATTCTGTGAACATGGCTTATTAGTAGATCTGGGTGAAAAATATACTTTATTTTCCACTACAAATTGTTTGTTTTTGGACGGGAGTGAGGAATTGTTGTTTGTTTTAGTTGAACATATAGGGCCAGATCTTCAGCTGGTGTAAATAAGCATAGAGCCATTGATTTCAATTACATCTTTGACTTCAATGGAGCTATGCTAATTTACACCAATTGTAAAGATACTTTCCCTGTCCTTCTTTCATCATTCATACCTCCTGTCTTCTCCTCACAGCAATTCCCAGCTTCATTTCCACTATCCTTAAACCCCCTTCCCTTTCAACATTTGACCCCTTCCCTTCACATAAATAAGCAGTTCACTTAGGCTATGAGATCAGTCCCTTCTCTGAGACAATCCACCAGTGCAAGATAAAGCATCCTGAAGGATGTTGTAATTTACACTGACGCCATCACCTCCAAGGTTGCAATATGGCAGCCTGTTATTTTCTGGGCATAGGGATGCCTCTGCACCAGTGGCAGGAGGTAGAAGGTATAGGAGCTGCTATGGTGGCTCTCTGCTATCCAAGGATCTTGTATAGGAGATCACACAGGGCTGGAGCTGGCTTTAGGGCAGCTTTATACCAGCAAAACACTGCTGCACTACCCAAGCAAACCACTCCAGCTCTGCCTAGCATTCCGTGGCTGCATCTGAAGAGTTGGCCCATTCCTTATTATCTGAACAACACCAACCACATTCTAGCATTTTCAGGCAGGTGCAAAGATAAGACTCCTGTTCCAAGGAGCTTACAATCTAAATACACAATATATATCAGGTTTAGGCCTGGGCGTGTGATATAAAGCATTGTGACTGAGCAGTAAAGACAGCATGGGGTCTAATTACAGTTTTACTCTGATTTTGCTGAGTGTAGAGTTTTGCTGAGTGTAGAGTTTTGTTGATCAGTCATCGGATTAGCTGCCACTTCTCTGGGACTAGAGATTATAGGGACGAGACTCATTGTAAGGAAGAATTTGGAAGGGGAGAGAATCAAGGTTTGGCTGTCTGGGTTAGGGAAGGGGTTCCAGGTGTCTGAAGCTGCATGGAATAAAGTCCTGAGGTGAGAGTGGGAGAAGGACACAGGGCCAGTTAATTGATTCTTGATTATTGGTCATTCTCAGCCCTCTGCAGGGCTTTTTTGCTGGTGCTCTTGTTCATCCATATCTGTATCAGCCATTCATAGCCCCGTTGAAGAAAGAAGGCTTCTTCATCACTGCTTCTGTCCATCCATTTAGATCAGTGGTTCTCAAATTTTTGTATTGGTGGCCCCTTTCACATAGCAAGCCTCTGAGTGCGACCCCGCCCTTTATAAATTAAAAACACTTTTTAATGTATTTAATGCTGGAGGCAAAGCGGGGTTTGGGGTGGAGGCTGACAGCTTGCAACCCCCCATGTAATAACCTCATGACCCCCTCAGGGGTCTCAACCCCCAGTTTGAGAACCCCTGATCTAGACCAACTGTTCTCCATCATGGCGATGGCTTTTGTTCAGAATCTCAAGGTCCTTGGAGCATGGAGAGGGATATGAAGATGCTGTCACACTAGACTTGCTCTCTCTCTCTCCAGTGATCTTAGGTTGAGTCTGCAAGGGATTGATGTTTGTGGTGGCCTCACTAAGGGGTATACAAGGTACTACATTGCAAAAGATCCTTTTCCCTTGTCATTTTAAAGGAAGTTTCAGCATTCAGAGATTGATGCCCGCCAGGCTACCATGACCAAAGTAGGACTCTGGGATCACTGCACACCTATACTAGCTCCCTTCATCACCCACGCTAGCCAACAGGTCTGGCTTTGGGAATTTGAGGCTTTTCTATATAGAGTGGCGTTGCAGGGCTTGCCCTTTAAGGGGAGTCAGATGCCCAGCTTGTGACAAGCTACTGAAGGGAATGAGCCAACCCAGGTCCACCTGGGCATAGCTAACTACCTCAGCAGCTGGAAAGCAGTTAAATAAGTAAGCAACACTTAGGCCTAATAAAAGGCTTAGGAGAGCTCAGTTGGGGAAGCACCTGAGGAGAAAGGGAGCTCTGGAGGAAGGGAAGTTTCCTAGGCATCTGAACTAGGCAGAAATGCTGCTCCTACAGCAGAAAGAAAAGCAATTACAGACCTCTCCTGACAGGAAGGCCTGGGAGAGACCGTGCCCAGAAAAGACCTGCAGATCTCTCCAGGCAGCAGGGTCATCTGAGGCCTTATAGCAGGAGGAAATGCTGCTACTGCTGGAGCCCAGGGACTTCTGGTTTAGGACTTTTATGTTTTATCTAAGGTAAGAGCCTTTAAACTGTCATACAAATGCTCCTTAGATACACTGCTATAGAATGTTTGGCTTCTCCTTGACTGGGCTGTTAAAGGGACCTCATTGTTACCTCAGAGAGGGGGAAACTGGGGCAGTATACAGCAGAACCGTACTCCACCACAAAAGCGTGCTCGGGGTGGAGTGGGGGTGATGCCCTTTTTGCAGGCAGGGTATCTTTTCAAACACACCTCTTCTTCGTCTTCTGTTCAATGAACTCTCACAGCGACAGGGTTTATAGTCCCACCGTAAATCTGCATCTCACCTAAAAACTGGGGCCCCTCTATGAATCAGACACAGTTTTGGGGGAGGATCCCAAGAATCATCCCTGCCAGCCATCCTACTCTAGACTGTGGAAGAATGGCACCTATCAGCCCTTCGATATTAGGGTGATGGATGCTTTAACAGTGCAATGGATGGATGAGAGGAATTCTTCCCCAGGCTGAAGGAATACAGCATCCGATTTTCTGAAAGGCTAGAGGCACGCTCATAGCATTGAAAAGAAGCCCTCCATGGACACACACTGACATAGTACCAGTGGACAATTAGCTAGCTTCAAAAGGGCTTCCTACACAAAGGAACTCAAACTTGCTCAAAAGGCTGAGATCTCTCTGGCTGTACTGGGTCCACTCACTTTGTCATGCTGTGTCTTTGCAACTTGCTTTATAGTTTCCCAGTCTCTCAGCCCCCTTTTCACTCACCTCACAATCTAAACCACAGCACCATTTTTCACAGCCAGCTCTCCTCCTTCTTCTCCCCACCCATGCTCACCGCACAAGTCTTGATGCGTTACCTATGAAAGGAACCTCCTCCCCAAATTTCTTTTATGTTCCTGAAGCATCTGAGAAGAGCGAGAGAGAGTGAGCAACATCCAGGTTGTACATGGATCATCTTTTGAAAGTAAAAATAATTTAAAAAAAGATTTCATTTGAACATAACCGTTAACTGGCTTCTTCACCTAATTAGATGTGGAAAAGTTGCCAGATGGACACAGATTTTAATGATGGCTTCATTCAAAGTCTTAGAGGATGGGCTGGATGTAAGAGATAATTACCTTGACTTTTAGATGGAAAAGGCTTCTATTTTATTCTGCTTCTCTTCCCCTTCTCCCCCCAACCCCACTTCCTCAGTTCATTTTTAATGAAAGAGAGGAACAGTGAAATTCAAAACATCAAATAAGAAAGGAAGGTTCATTTAATCTCTGCTCAGCGCCAGCCCAGAGTGACACTTCTGAGAATTAATTTGATGGGGAACTTGTTTGTTCATAAATTGTCAAAAAATGGCATTCAGAATGTAACTGGCCCCTTATCCCCGCACTGTACAGTGGGGAGAAACTTCAGGAATCAGATTAAATGCTACAGGGGCAAAAAAATGAATTTCCTGACAGAATTAGAAATAAGGAGTGGAAATGCCTCTCACATAGACTGAGTCTCTCTCTCTTTCTCTCCTGTTCTCTCACATATAATTATAACATGGTGTATCCAGAAGGGGCACAGATGCATGTGCACAAAAGCATGCTTACCTGCATGCCTATACTATACAGGGTGAAGTAGAGGAGGGAGCTACACAACAGCCCACTAGCGGGTGTAATGTCAGACAAAGTTGAATGTGATCATGTCTCCCTCTAGAGGTTAGATGCCCACATGGGATATAGGCTTCAGCACCACTAGAGCCAATGGGGTTCTCCTTTAGCTCAAGCAAGTGAGCCTGTGTTTTCAGGGCAGGAGGGTCTATGCTCTGTCCTCACAAGTGGTATGAGTGAGTGAGCACTGCCTGATCCAGCCTGTCACCCCCTGCCTACTGTAGTGATAATACTTTGGCATTTATAGAATTCCTTCCATGTGGGAAGGTATTTTCACCTTCTTGTCAGGTAGAGCTCTATTCATATGCCATTCTGCAGGAAGAAGAACATAAGCTACTGAACAGTTTTGGGACTTACCCAGAGTCACAGGGTGAGTCAAGAACAAAGCTACGAATTGAACCAAGGCACTCCCCGTCCTATCTGCATTAGCCACAAAACCATCTTCCCTAGTTTTACCATCAGTGTTTTCTCTCCTACGTTTCCCTCTGCCCAACATCTCCTTGGTTCTCCACCATTGTCTCCTTCTTTGCACACCGCCTCCATTTCCCCAGTTCTTCTACCTGTAATGGTCCAGTCTCCTCCCCATAACTCTGCCTCTCACTCCTTTCACTCCCTTGCATTTCATCATTACCTGTTCATCAGCTCCTGGCTCCTCCCCATGTCCTGTCCTCTTCCCCTGCCCTGTGCTAGGAATGCAATGTGTGGCTGTTGCTGAGGGACAGGTGGCAAGTGAGTGTGAGGCAAGCCACGCTAGCCCCTGCCTCCTTCCTCAGATTGTCTGCACTAAGAAATATAGTTGATGGGTGGGGGAGGGGGACCAGCATTGGGAGTGATCAGAAAGGGGGGATGAAGCTGTGGCTGCTTGCACAGCAGCCCACAGAGAAGTTCTTGTTAGATGGAGGAGAAAACCTTGCTTCCTTCCTTGCAGCTTGTTTTCTGAGGGACTCTCCAGTAGAGCTGAATGAATGCGCTGACGGCCGGAGCAAAGCTCTGACTGTCACCCCCCCTTTGGTGACACTGGGCACGGATGTGCACAGCAGAAAAGCTTGCAAAAAAAAGGCTTAAATAGTGTGAGGACAGAAAATAGTTCTAATGAATCAAGATTGTATGGTTTAAACTGAATGTTGTGTACAGCTCTATTGCATATTCGAACACACACTTTAAGTCATATTTCCTTCAATTCAATTGGACCCTTGTGACTGACACTTAAAAACACATTTCAATTAAAGCCTGTTAGCAGCATGCACACTTAGGCCTTTAACAGGTCAAACGCCTATAAATATATCAAGCAAAGCAATTTCTGTCTTCTAATCTCATTTTCTTGAAAGAAGCCTGACTCTTTGCCAACAAACGCCACCCCGTCTCCTCCTGTGAAATCTGAGCATCCAATGGAAAAGCAAGAGCATGCACGAGAAGTATAGCTTAGCAGAGCTGCTCTGTACAGACTTATTTCATAACCTTTGTGGTGATTCAACAGATTTGTGATCAAGGGGGTAAGGGGTATTCAGATACTGCTGGTGATAGGCAAACTATATACACTCCAAAGATTCTGTATGGGAAAGGACCCAAAATTTTACTATTAGACATCATAGTATATCATGGTAATGGGCATTTTAGTAACACATCGGATAGATGAGATGTATGGAAAAATTAAAGGGTGAATAGGTTCAGCATAAGAACTCACCATGTGGTATCTGAGTGACTATACTAGGAGACAGATGTTACAATGCCATTATCTAAATAATTGAGACCTACTGTGTCTGCTAAAGGAAACTGGCAACAACTTCAGAACAATCTTTCTAAAGATTTCAGCACCTATTTCAGCTAGAAATCCCATGAAACTAGGTTTCAGAGTGGTAGCCGTGTTAGTCTGTATCGGCAAAAACAATGAGGAGTCCTTGTGGCACCTTAGAGACTAACACATTTATTTGGGCATAAGTTTTCATGGGCTATAACCCACTTCATCAGATGAAACTAGGCTTTCTCATGAAGTTTCAGTAATTCTAGTGCTAGTTCCAAGTAGAACTACAGAAGAAGGTTTACCTAAATGAATGCTAATGGGGGTAATGTAAGGAAACATCTCTGAACTTTCACAGTTGTACCCCTTCAGGTCATTTCTAGAAACAGAGGAAAGAATTCAAAAAGGGGGATTGTTGTTTTTCCCCTTGTTCACCTATTTTGTTTTGGAATGAAGTCCTGAGATATTCAGGGCCCAATCCTTGTGGCTGTAACCCAATATAGCTCTGATTTCAGTGGAACAACACCAATTAAACCAGCTGAGCCTTTGACCCTTTGTCTTGAGAAGAAATGGTTACGACTTGGTAGATCCAGGTTCAATCCCTAGCTCTGCCGCAGACTGCCAATGTGACCTTGGACAAGTCACTTAGTCTGCCTGTGTCTCAGTTCTCCAAACTGGACTGTGGTTTTACAAATAGGATAATAGCCCTGACCTACCTCACAAGGGTGTTGTGAGGGAAAATACCTTAAAGACTGCCAGGCGCTCAGATTCTATGATAATGGGGGGCCATATAAGTACCTCAGACAAAAAGCATCTTGACTTTGTCTTTTTCTGTACTCACTAGAGACATGGGCCCATACCACAATGTTCAGAGACACATCACTGTCCAAAGTTTATCTAGGTTTGTTCTTTTCATTATACTGGGAGGGGCCAGTCACAACATCCTGATCCATATAAAGTCTGAGGGGTTTTGGCACAACCTCTAAAACTGAAGTGAGAAGGGCTGAGGTCCTAGCTCATTCGCTGTTGAGTAATGATCAGGCATTCCCTGCTCACCATGTCTGAAACATTGCTAGCAGGTTTGATATATCTTTCCCTGTAGAGTGAATCTGTGCTTTTGTACAGAGGGCCCACAATTGGATCGTCTTTGCAAAGCAGCATGGTTATTATTAGTCACTGCCAGAGCCTACCTGTTCCCAGTTGCCTTGAGAGTGTTCAGCATTTCGTATGAGCCATGTGGCCAGGGGCAGAGTGCCAGAATTGTTGACAGAGCCTTTCATTGTGTAAAAGGGACCTGTAATGAAACTGAGCCGCTCTGTCACTGCAGAGATCCAACCCACCACTGAATGTCTGCTTGACAAAAACCTCAGCACGGTCAAAGGGTAGCCAGGGCAGTCAGTTATTAGAGAGACTAGTGAGTTGTGCCCACAGGAGAGACTGGCACATAAGTACTCAACTCAGCCAGCTGCCTGGGAATGGCAACTGAGTTTCCCTCTTCCTCCTGGGAAGTCTGAAGCTGAGGTTGAAATAGGAAGAGTTAAGTCAGAACCATCTGCCCAGGCTCCTGCGTAACGATAATGACTAAGATTTGTAAAAGTTCTTTCAAATGTTACAAAGGGTATATGTAGGACTTGCTGTGAGTGCTAGTGAAAAGCAGCAACCTCTGGTGTGGTACACCAGAACTGTTTAAAAGCGCCCAGGAAAACTGCACAACAGTTTGGGACTGGATCAAATTGAAATTTCAGGAGGGATTTAGGAAGGCAGAATGTAGTCTGGAGGTTGGGCAGATGTGACAGGGCTGCAAAACACTATCTGTAGCACCTGGGCACTGAGGTTACTACAGCACTGGGAAGATTGCAGGCTTAATTGAAGTCAATTAACCAGTTTCTGCTGGGGATTACTGACAGTTGGGTGACAATTGCAGTGCTAATGAGGCAATTGGCTCAGGATTGGGGAGCATATGTTTGGGAGGAAGTGGGAAGCAAAGAAAGGGGCTCAAAATGAGCTAGGAAGAGGAGAGAAAGCTGTGTGAAAGTCTCCTCCTGCTCAATACCTGTCATTCCTTCTGTTGTGCTTTGCCCACGTGGTGAAAGGGAAACAGCCTGCATGTGTTTGTGGCTAGGCAATCACAAGAACAGGCTAGGCAGCAGTACTCACAGTGTAGGTGAAGGGCCACATTGTGACAACTGGGCACTGTGGTTAACACCCCTACTCCTGTGAAAAGTGCTATGTGAATGTTAACAATCGTGAGTGGAGAAAACCTCTGTCAGCACACTACTCCCCAGTGCCCTGCTGGGGATTGACTAGGCACTGGTTCAAAACCACTCCAGGCATCATGCTGGGGCACTGACTCAACATTGACTTAGAGCACTCCCCCTTGAGTGATCAGCATCACTTCTATAGGGACTTTACTAAAGTATCCAGATCCATTCTCGGGCTCAGAGAAAACAGGGTAGTTATTTCGTGGAATCATAGAACTAGAAGGGACCTCGAGAGGTTATCTAGTCCAGTCCCCTGCACTCATGGCAGGACTAATTATCTAGACCATCCCTGACAGGTGTTTGTCTAACCTGCTCTTAAAAATCTCCACTGATGGAGATTCCACAACCTCCCTAGGCAATTTATTCCAGTGTTTAGCCACCCTGACAGGAAGTTTTTCCTAATGTCCAACCTAAACCGCCCTTTCTTCAATTTAAGCCCATTACTTCTTGACTTATCCTCAGAGGTTAAGAAAAATAATTTTTCTTCCTCCTCCTTGTAACAACCTTTTACATACTTGAAAACTGTTATCATGTCCCCTCTCAGTCTTCTCTTTTCCTGACTAAGCAAACCCAATTTTTTCACTCTTCCCTCAGGTCATGTTTTGTAGACCTTTAATCATATTTGTTGCTCTTCTCTGGACTCTCTCCAATTTGTCCACATCCTTCCTGAAATGTGGCGCCCAGAACTGGACACAACTCCAGTGGAGGCGTAATCAGCACTGAGTAGAGTGGAAAAATTACTTCTCGTGTCTTGCTTACAACACTCCTGCTAATACATCCCAGAATGATGTTCGCTTTTTTTTGCAACAGTATTACACTGTTGACTCGTATTTAGCTTGTGGTCCACTATGACCCCCAGATGCCTTTCCGCAGTACTCTTTCCTAGGCAGTCACTTCCCATTTTGTATGTGTGCAGCTGATCATTCCGTCCTAAATGGAGTACTTTGCATTTGTCATAATTGAATTTCATCCTATTTACTTCAGACCACTTCTCCAGTTTGTCCAGATCATTTTGAATTTTAATCCTATCCTCCAAAGCACTTGCAACCCCTCCCAGCTTGGTATCGCAAATTTTATAAGTGTACTCTGTATGCCATTATCTAAATCATTGATGAAGATATTGAACAGAACCAGACCCAGAACTGATCCCTGTGGGACCCCACTCATTATGCCCTTCCAGCATGACTGTGAACCATTGATAATTACTCTCTGGGAACTGTTTTCAACCAGTTTGGCACCCACCTTATAGTAGCTCCATCTAGGTTGCATTTCCCTAGTTTATTTATGAGAAGGTCATGGGAGACCATATCCAAAGCTTTACTAAATCAAGATATACCACGTCTATTGCTTCCCCCCCATCCACAAGGCTTGTTACCCTGTCAACAAAAGCTATCAGGTTGGTTTGACAGTTTGTTTTTGACAAATCCATGATGACTGTTACTTATCACTTTATTATCTTCTAGATGTTCGCAAATTGATGCTTAATTATTTGCTCCATTATCTTTCGGGTACAGAAATTAATCTGACTGGTCTGTAATTCCTCGGGTTGTCCTTATTTCCCTTTTTATAGATGGGCACTATATTTTCCCTTTTCCAGTCTTCTGGAATCTCTCCCGCCTTCCATAACTTTTCAAAGAAAATCGCTAATGGCTCAGATATCTCCTCAGTCAGCTCCTTGAGTATTCTAGGTTGCATTTCATCAGGCCCCAGAGATTTGAAGACCTCTAATTTGTCCAAGTAATTTTTAACTTGTTCTTTTCCTATTTATCCTGCTGGACTGCAGTTCCTGAAACCCAGCCATTGCATGCCATGTCCTTCCAAAATCTACACCCCAACTACACTGCATGCCACAAAAATCCCTCTCTCAAAATCTTTAGCTGGCAGAGATGTGTTTTATGTATTTCACTTCCTTAATAAAAGGAGGTGGGTGGAGAAGTCCCAAGGATGTTAAGTTTCACTTTATTTGTTTAAGTGACTCTTAGATGTACAACTTAACACTTGTGGACTCTAAATGTGCTTGAAAAGGGAAAAAAACACTCAGGGTATGTCTTCACTAGCCTCTGGATCAGCAGGCAACAATCAATTTATCACGTCTAGTCTAGACGCGATAAATCAACCCCCCCCCAAGCGCTTTCCTGTCAACTCCTGTACTCCAGCACCGCGAGAGGCACAGGCAGAGCCGATGGGGGAGCAGCAGCAGTCGACTCACCGCGGTGAAAACACCACGGTGAGTAGATCTAAGTATGTCGACTTCAGCTATGTTCTTCACATAGCTGAAGTTGTGTAATTTAGATGGATCCCATCCCCCTAGTGTAGACCAGGGTGATTCTCTGGGCCCTTTTCTCCTAAGAACTGAGCCTCTCCTGAGTGAGTTCCCTGAGCTCACATTAAAGCCAAGGGAACCAAGAGTACTCAGCACCTTGTATGATCTAACCAGGAATCAGAACTGCAATGGTCAGACAAAGACTGGCATGGTTGCATGAGGTGACAGCTATGTTATTAGTGATGTTGCTCAGAGAGGGTGATTCCTTGTGTGCTGTGGCTTCTGTCCTCGGCATAATGACCATATTTCTGCTCTCTAATTATTTATTTATTTATTTACTTATTTGCTTTGAGCTAGGCCATCAGAGTGACAAGCCGAGTCAACGAGATGGTTCATCATCTTCCTATCTCTGCAATTTTAATTCAGCAGATTGCTGCCTTGCATGTGCGTGTGTGTCAGCACCTCTTGCGCTTCTCTGACACATCACCTTTCAGGGAGCTATCATTTTTCATCTGAGATTATGGACAGGCATTTGGGAGAGTGGCCTCGACCAGTGAGGCAAGGAGAAGTCTGATCATTTTTATGAACTGAGGGGTAGAGTGAGCCATAAAATATGTCAAATTACAGCCAATACTTCCCTGTAAGAAATACACCTGTAAGAAATTAATGGGTTTGGATTTAATAGAGCGGAAGATTTACCAGCCTTTAAAAGCTTAATACCAGCAGCGGGTGTTGGGTGAAATCATCTGTCAGTGGCTAAGAGGTATGAGCTTTCTTATTCTCCTCATCCTCATGCAAATGGCAACAATCACAGATTTAGAGATCCACTGATGTTTGCTGCAGCTTGTTAAGATAGTCATAGCCGGGATGGGGGGAGGGATGCCTTCTGTGTTGGGATCTGTAAAGATAAAACCAGCCCATGAAAAGAGCATCTCTCTGCAGCATTGACTTGCTCTCACTGACAGTGGAAATATTAGATTGGAAGGGGGAGTTCCAGTGATCATCTCTGTTAATTACCAGGTCACTTGTTTGGATTTGCTGCCTGCTTCTTCCTCTTCCCATTCTTCTGAAGTAAATATTGCTTTTGAAAGCTTTTCCTTTCTGTTTCTGTCCCCACGGTCAGCCATCATGGCTCAGGTGGACTAGAAATGCACCTTTTAATTCTTTAAGCAGAACTACTCTGGCTCCAAAATGTTGTGTAAACACAGCAGAGGTCATCATGCAGGTTTAGAAATATTGGGGGAACACCCACCTCCTGGGAATACCCACCTCCGCTCTGATAGAATGCATGTTAGACACCACCAATTTGCTGTCAGTGCATTTGATCCTGCAAGGTGTTGAATTGCTTTCACCTCCCAATGTCTTCAGAACTTCACAGCAGGGAGCTGGACAGTGTATTTACTATCCTGGGCCTGTCAGGGTTTATTTTAATAACTCCCTTTTGTGCAGTAAAGCCCTCAATACATTTTAAGCCTTTTTTTTTTTCTTTTTTTTTTTTTGTTCATCTGTGAGTCAAGCATCTTCTCCCTTCACATTCCCTCTGGAAACCTCACCCAAGAAAACTGGCTTCAGGACTTGATCTCTACCATTTACAAACAAATTGGGCTATCCTCAAAGATTATTTCAGGAGAATTTTAAAGGTTATGTGGAGGGAAGCATGCATGTGATTTATCTGCTGATATACTTTCAGCAACAGATTGTAGGGAGCTAAAAAAAAAAACCCCACCCAAACAAACAAGCAGAATGTAAATAGGATAAAATAAACTCCTGGAACCTTGGGATTCCCCCTGTCTTGCAGAAAGGGATTGCCTGTTTTAAAAGGAGTTGGTGTTCTTCAGTGGAATTCACCCTGCAGAGCAAGATAGAATCGTAAGGCTCCAAGACTGTTGGAGCTGTCCATAAATTACATAATACATTTTTTGGTGATTTTTCAAGACCTACCTATCCCCTTGTAATACTTTGTAACACTGAAATAAACATGTAGAACTAAGGCTCCACCCACTCCATAACACTTTTTGTAATTTTTGGACAGTTCTGTATAGAAGTTAAAGAAAATAAAATCAAGCTCATAAAGAGACATGTGGTGTTATTTTAACGACACAGAGCTTGAGGAGGCCCTATCTTGGGGCTCTCCTATCAGGTAAAAGGTGGTCTTTACCATAAAGAGTTCACAAAGAACTCAATCAAAGAAAAGGCCAGAGGTGAATTCAGGCACCTGCAAAAACATCTGTTCAGGTAAATCTCTACCCAATATCAATCAAAGTCCAGATCTACAACACCACTGTACAGAAGAGAATGCAGGATATTAAGAGTCAATAATGATAGTTTATGGCTGTAGTCAATAGAGATATCTCAAGAGACTTACTGAGGTCTCATTGGAGAGTGAAGATACATTAGACATCATCTTCCCAGCTCACTGATCAAAAAGGGATCTCTTCTGGGAAAGTCCTACAGATTTTCATGGAGATAGGGACAATAGAATTCTATTTAATTCCCAGTGAATTAAATGAAGTATGGTAATCTTTCTGTAGATTTTTTTTGAGCCATAATTTAGTACTCTATATTAGGGATATAACTTTTAAGATTGCATTCCTCAAAAAAACTTCAGAAAATTTTATAATTTTCTAATGAATTTTATAGGACTTTTCTATAAGGGATAATTTACAAAAAGAGTGTACTTTTTATTATGAAGTTGTAATTTTATTTTATTGCTATTTTAATGATGTAGTGAGCTCTGGCTTGGGAAACACTCAGAAAAATAATTATGGTTATTTATTATTATTATTATTGTTTTAATATTTATTATTAACATAGGAGTGCTTTCACTGAGTGATTCCTTGTTCTTGTATTATGGGACAGGATAAATAGGAGTCAAATTAGTCTTCTTTACATCATTTTATTTATTTCTTATAAGTATCCCTACTACATTTCTTCTTGGTCTTTCGAAATGAACCTTAATACAGATGATTGGTTCATCTATTTTGTACGCAGAGAAGCGCAATTCTGCCAGAACTGACTGGTGCCTGGTAAAAAGAGACAAATGTTACAGAGGACAGAGACTTTAATGAACTCTCAGCAGCATTCTCAAGACCAGAATTGAACCATACAAAGCATGAACCGAAATGAGATGTGTATCTAATGACAGGCAAATATTCACTGGACTAACAGAATGGTCTGATGTGAAATGATGAGAATGTAACAGAGCTGGCTGAGGACACTGCTGATATTATTGGATGGCACCAATTGTACCATATGGTCCTTCTATCCCATTCTCTTCCACCGCTGAGTGAACTGCTATAAGAGACCCTCATCTTTCAAGTACTGTGCCACATTCCTTGTTGAGGATGTTGCCCTTGAATACAGCCAGTTTAGGAGTAAAGCTGCCCCAACCACTTTTTACGTTGTTAAACAAAATTGTGCTTGGATGGAAATCTCATCCCCCAGGCTTATTCACTGGAACAAAACAAGACAGCCACAACTCGAGGCAGAATTTAATTCTGTGATAACAAAGCTGGAAAGTGCTTGACCATCTTGTCTAGGCTTTGACATACCAATGTAAACTTTCTCCACCTTCAGTGCCACTCCAGTAACTGTGACATGCTCGCAGGTCTGCTATAACAGCTCTTCTCCAAAAGTTCCAGTGTCAATCAGGTCTCTCATCAGTACTTTCCATCTGCCTGTCCCTCTAGGGCAGCAGTTGGCAGGATTGTGGTATGGACAGAATTGCTGAACTAAGTGGATAGTCTGCTTGAAGGAAAGGAACACTGAGTGGATTGATGCCAGTTCATGCCCCTACTGAAAGAGTGATAGTAGGATTACAGTACAGTAAAGCTAATGAAATCCAAAGGCTGTGCCCACAGAGAAGAAGCTGAATGAAGGGAATGGTGCTGATCTACTGGGTGGAGGTGTGAGGCTGGAGTGAAGGATAGTTAGCAAATATCATGAATAACAATGGCCAAATGTTTTGTTAGCCACAATTTCAACTGAAAAGGCTATGGTATGCAAATCACCATGCAAATCAGGCTGGCAAAGGCCAAACAAGCACCAGGAGTTGCCAAAGGGCTTGACAACAGCTGAGGCAACATGTTTCGCCATGCCAAACAGTGCCAGAAAAGGGGCAGACAAATGGTCCTGGAGGCGACTTCACCCTCCGTGAAGTGAAACATGGAACTGGTCATTTGGCAGCACTTTGGTCTGGGCTCCACGTGGGTAGCTGGACTTGATTTGCAGGGCTCATCTGCATTAGGTGCACCCACAATGTGCGTTTTCCCTAATAGACCAGAACCTAAAAACGTGTCAGCATGAAGCACAGATAAAAATGTGTCCTAGTCCTAACTTACTGGAAGACAGTAATAGGTATAGATGTGACATGTAAGTTGGATGAAAATTGCATTCCATAGCTTTTTGATACAATTTATTTATACTTAAAAAAGGGAGACTTCATAAACACAGGGTGAAAGGTTACTTTTTAATTTATGCTTGAATAGCCATCACTTCCTCTCGTCTGGAGCAGTGAGTGTACTTCAAAAGGTTCAAACCTTTGTGCGAGGCGCACTGGGTCTAAAACCGGGGTTTGCAGGTTCCCGGGGTGGAACCCACCTCCATGCTGTCATCTAACAGCTTTGGTAAGAGAAACACTCAGCACGTTATGAGTCCTCGGGGTTCACCCAGACCCCACAGGATATGCCACCCCTGGAAGTCCTGATTGACAGGCCATTCCCAATTCCTTATTGGGCCATACATCCTATTTAAACCTGGGGAGGATACAGGAAGTTTGTCTGTTCAGCTAAGCAGAACCTGAGCTAGCTGCTGCTACAAACCTTCTTTCTTGTACTGCTCCTGGTTCCTGAGCTTCACTTCGCCTCATGGCTCTGATACCCAGTTACCGATTCGGCCTGGTCCTCTGTTTCTGACTCCTGGTTCCTGACTCTGGCACTCATCTCCTGGCTCCAAGACCTGGTTTCTGACTTGGCCTTGTTTCCACCTCTGAGTTCTGAGTCCTGACCCCCAGATTGAGAAACAACTCGGATTCCTGACATCTGGCCTTAGTTTTAGTCAGTAGGCTGGCCACCCTTGGCTTGGCTCAGATGTGTAAACTGCAATGGCCTAGAAATTGCGTTGAAGTAGAAGTTGGACTTGCTGAATTTCACATGCCCCTGGAGCTCAGCTCTGAGTGATGGTGAACCAAGCACTGAGGGAATTTAGGATGAGATTTGACTGAGCCTGGGCCAAGCTTTGAGCACTTCTGAGACTTGAGGAAGGATTGTCTTCTGGAACTAAAACATCTGTGTTCTGTTTCCAGCTGTGCCTCAGGCTCCTTGTGTCTGTGGACAAGTCATTTAATCACAAAAGAAATGGGATACTTACTGCCCCCTACCTTTCAGAGGAGTTGGAAAGTTGTGAGAATAAACTACATAATGTGTCTGAGGTGCTCAGGTACTACTGTGATGGGGACTATATAAGTACCTAGATTACAGAGGGTGGAAAAATTGGAATTTCCATCCTGTAGGAAATTCTGATATTTCAACATTTTGTTATCCCAAATGAGGACAAAAAAAATCTATCTTTTTTGATAGAATGGAAAGTTCAAAAACATTCAATTAGGACAGTGGCTCCCAAACTTGTTCCACTGCTTGTGCAGGGAAAGCCCCTGGCAGGCTGGGCCAGGCCAGTTTGTTTACCTGCCATGTCCACAGGTTTGGCTGATCGCAGCTCCCAGTAGCCGTGGTTCGCTGCTCCAGGCCAATGGGGGCTGCTGGAAGCAGCAGCCAGTACGTCCCTCATCCCATGCCACTTCCAGCAGCTCCCATCAGCCTGGAGCAGTGAACTGCTGCCACTGGAAGGACGCAGCAGGTAAACAAACCGACCCAGCCCACCAGGGGCTTTCCCCGCACAAGCGGCAGAACAAGTTTGGGAACCACTGAATTAGGAAATGTCAATGTTTCATTTTGTTTTGGTTTGATGATGAACAGCATCTACCTGAGCTACTACAATGACTCACGGGAGCAGTAGTTCATGTACCTCATCCCCCATTACCTTTTATGAGCTGGCCTCTCCTGTCGGACTACCTCTCCCATGATGCACCATAGTCATGGGATTCTCATGATACATTGTGGTGGTTCAGCCACAGGTAAGAACATGGTGCATCCAGGAAGTTGTATTTCAGCTACAGAGCCTGGACTATGCAGTATGAGGCACCTGAACTTCAACTCCCATGAGACACTGCAGCACTTCAGCCACAATTCTTTGTTGAGCTTCTTGATTTTGTTCCACAAAACAAAATGATTTGGTTTGGGTCGACCTGACCCACAGCAAAATAATCCATTTCAATTTTCCCAACGAAATATTGAAGCATTCAGCAATATCAAAATTTTCCCATTTCTATTTTGCAGATGCCACATTTTCCGTTGTAAAAACATGTTGATGTAAAATTCCCAGCCAATACTACCAGATAGGGCCTAATTCCCATTTAGGCTAATGCCCCTTAAGTGTGTGTAGATTAAAGTACTAACCGCTAGACTTTGGCATGAACCTAAGATGGTTTACAATTTCATATAAAACATGAAATGTGGGACTTTTCCTGATTGTGACTCTAAAGCAGGCAAAATTTGCTAATTCAGATGAGCGTCCCTTTGACTCGGTAGATTAGTCCGAATTCCAAAAATTGAAGCAAAACACACAGCATATAAACCCACAGGAATTAAAATTCAAAAGTTTTGATCAAAATTCCAGCAAACCAAAATTGCCCAGACATTGTGGTGAGGCCCAGGCAAAACTGGAGCATAATGATAATTGCATTTTCTTTTGAACCTTCAAAGAAGGCTGAAGTTTGACAAATGTGGTGGGTTCATATTATTGGAACTATTTCTCTCTTCCATGGGGAAAAAAGAGTTGGGGTTGCTATATTATATTTCAGATGAGAGTGGAACCAATCCTCCCTCTCCAGAATGCACTTGGCCAACTGTGGTGCAGCACAGGGGAAGGCAAGGAATTGCTTCCTCTTCTTTGGAGCACATTTCCAGAGCACGCTGCTCTTAAGACATTAGTCTCATCTGCAGGCTCACCCCAATAAGGGATGTAGACACTAGGCTTTGTGGTTCACAGCTGGGGTTTTATTTTCCTTGCTCACAGTTCAGAATCTCCAGCAAATGCCTGAATAAGGGATAATAATTCATCCCATCTTCAAGAGCACTAATTTATATAGCTGGCAGTTCTGCTTTGGAACTCGAGGCTTTCACCACCCTACCAACCTGAAAAAGAGACCCCCGTCTAATCCCTTCTCACTCCAGTGGCTGTGCCAAGAGCAACATCAGCATCTCTGATTATCATCACATCTGTATCTTCCACAGCTGACACACTGACTTTTCCTCCCTCCACAAAGTAGCCAAGTGAGGGGAGGGGCAGCGCTTCAAAATTCCCTTTGAAATCTTGCCTTTGAGGCATGGATTTATCAAAGCAATGAAACATGCTGTTTGTGTGTGTGTATGCATCATCCTTCCACTAGATCAAAGAGGTGAACAAGAGGGAGTTCCAAAGGGGCGACTTTGCTACACATACACACTTATTCACGTTTCCTCCTCTCAGAAACTAATGTAGTTCTGCCATGGCTGCTTCATATCTTGTTAAACTCTCTGCTGCTGTGAGGGAGTGCACAATCCTTCATTCCAGCTGCACAGTCTGTCTCGTCTAGTCAAGGGATTGAACAAGTAAAGCATGGTACTGATTTCTTTCTATCCACCAAATGCTAACAAGACTATCGTAACCTATGGCAGCAGTTGGCTTGTAAATACACCAGTAAAGTGCCAGGTGCTCCTACAATATGATGATTGCTCCTTGGCCAAAAGGAAAAAAGATGCATATATTCTGAATGAGTGACAACTGATCAAACAGGCTTTCTCCTGCTTTGCACTTACTTAGCACCTTTAATCTTGCTGCCAAAGCCCGATACACATATTCAGTTACTAAGCCCGCACAATACCCCTGTGACATATTTCAGGATGATTATCCCCATTTTACAGATGTGGGAACTGAGTCACTCAGAGTAGCTCAATATCAGGGTGACAAAATGAAATAGTGGCAGAGCTGGGGGTAGAAAATTCCTTCCCGACCCCAATATGGCGATCGGCTAAATCCTGAGCATGTGGGCAAAACTCACCAGCCAGACACCCCAGAAAGAATTATCTGTAGTAACTCAAATCCCACCCCATCTAACATCCCATTATAGGCCATTGGGCATATCTACCATGAGTAGTCGAAGATCAATTAATTCCAAAATTAGGCTATCCCATCAGATCATCTCCTCCATAAATTTATCAAGTATTGTCTTGAAGCCAGATATGTCTCTTGCCCCCACTGCTTCCCTTGGAAGGCTGTTCCAGAAGTTTAATTGCTTCTATCCTGGGCGAAGGGGGGCCATGATGCCCACCAGCTTCCACCAGATTTCACTCAACTCCCAGCATAACATTCTTCTAAATTATTTAATGACATTTTTCACCAAGCTCACTCATCCAATGGATTTGCTTAGTTGCGATTAGTCATCAGTCAGGTGGTTTTATTTCTTTTCCTGGAACAAGTGAGTGTAACTCTAAGAACGTTTCTGGTGCAAATACCCATGGAAGGGGAATATAAAACTCTGCTCCTGCAAGTATTCAAACCCATGAGCTTCACATTTGCTTTCCACAAGCATTCGTGCTAGTGAAACTTGGCTCTGAATGCTCACTGAAAGAGACTACAAAAGGGGCAGGAGTGAACACGGCCAATGCAAGTGATTGACTGTTTTCAATAGATAGTCTGAGAATGTTTTTGCAGCATTACTCCAATTCTAGCTTTCAGTCTTTGGATGAAACCTTGTGAAGTGTCCAGAAAAAGATCTATGCACCACTTAAGTCCTCAAATCAGGACTTGCATAGGGTGTGTAGTACTGTAGTGCCAGTTTGCACTAGGGTGACCAGACGTCCCGATTTTATAGGGACAGTCCTGATTTTTGGGGTCTTTTTTTTTTTTTTTTTTTATATATATATATATAGGCTCCTGTTACCCCCTCGCCCTGCCCCCGTCCTGATTTTTCACATTTGCTGTCTGGTCACCCTACCTTTTGCACAGAGGTGAGTTCCACCTTTATTGAATTAATGTCTGCAAAGAGCTGTGAGAACCTTGGGTGAACCTTAACTTCTACCAAGTATCAGTTAGTAATATATGGGCACTCAGCCTGGGTGTGTGACCCCCAGAGTGTCACCAACAGGTGTGAGAGGGTCATGACAACCCTCCACTTCTCCTATTACTAAATGGGAGCAAGTTCTGGCTAATGGGAGGAGGCCCCTGTGCATGCCTCAGTGTGATAGAAATGGGAGTCCTGGTAGGGGAAAGATTGAGAACCACTGCATTTATTATATAATAATGTACCGATGTATTTGTTTCCTTTTAGGACCCAATGTTTTAAATCTCCCTAGTGTTCTTTTACTTAGCTTCTTTTGAGTCTATTATCCTCCGAAAAACACACCTATCTGAAAATGCTCTTTTTCTTTTCACTCTCATTTTTCTTCCAGATCATGGACATCTTTCGTTAAACTTACAGCACCTCTCCTCAGACCTAGGTTTCCTAACTAAGATTATTTATTGATGATCTTTTTTTTTTTCCCCCTCCATGACCCATCAATTAACTGGAGAGTGTATTGATCAGCAATTGTGTCAGGTTCCCAAAAGCTTTCTGGGAAATGTTACTGCTGCTTCGAGTGATTGTATACACTCTCCTTATTCACAGAGCAGAGCTAGGGAGCAGTTTTGCTCAAATGAGGCTTAAATGAGCTGTGCACTCACCATTTACCCTTAGGAGGGTATTATTTGCAGTGCCTGCTAGCTATGTATTTGACATTAAAAAAGAAAACCCAGAACCCTAACAATTAATTCCCACTAAGCCAAAAGAAATGTTAAATTAGGGTCTGTGGCAAATGCTTCCCTATAGCATTAGACTATCTGGGGGTATATTTGTTTCTGGCAAATCAAGATTACAGTCAGGAAAGTGATTTGTATTATGGCTTCATTTTGGTCATCCTCCATGAAAGGCTCCCTAAATTAAACTTGCGATCTCGGCATTCTGTGTGGTACAACTGCTAGCGTAATCCCAACTGGGTCTCCCAAGTGCTTGCACAGCTCTTTAGGACCTAAATATGGGATTTATTTGCTTAAAGGAATCAGCTATTGATTAATAAGGCCTTTTTTCCCCTTTCCCTTCACCTAGATGATGGATAATTTTGTGATATCCAGCCACGAAATTCCAATGCTGCAAGGTGTTCATGTAGGGCTGTTAAAGCTCTGTATGTGTGCGCACTCACCTCCTTTCCCATGCTGAATAGCTGTTGATTTTAGGTAAGGAGTAAATGTCATTTCCATGGCCTTTAGGATGATTTACATTGCCTTACAACTGACAAGACATCTCCAGCTCAAGAACTACAGTATCCGTTTAATTGACAAACTCCAGCACGTATGTTAAAAAGCAGCTAAAGTGAGTGGGAGTGGAGACAGCTGCATTAACCTATCAGCAAGCAGTGGGCACTATATGTTATACTGGGTAAGAGAGTCACTTTACTTATTTGAATATGGTAAATATTTTACAAGTACATTGCTCCTGGTATGAAGTTAAAATCTCCCCTGTTTATATCTTCTGACAAATTCACATCAGGCAGATGGTTGCCAGCTGTGATCTCCTCACATCTTAGACTCTGTGCAGGGTTGGGTGCGGTGAATAGTTGAATGGAAGATCCCCAAGGGAAGTAAGATGCTGTAGGGAATCGTGTTAGCTATAAGTGTCACTCTTCTTACTGAGTGAATAATGAGGCAATGCTCCAGCCTGACGTTGGGAGGTGCTGCCTTTTGGATGTGAAGCAAAAGGCGTGACCACTTGTAGTTATTAATGATCCCCTTTCAATGGGACTGTTAATAGTGTAAGGTACCATTCAATGTAAATGTGCAGAACAGGGCCCTTAGCAACTTTTGTAAAAAAAAAAAAAAAAAAAAAAAAAGCTGAGTGTCATTTGCATGAAACATGCTATCGATGATGTAAATCATTTTCGTTAAGGCGTAGATTGTGGCTTAGACTACATGGCAGTGCAAGGATGTGAGAGGAATAAGATGTCCTCTAAGTGCATTACACAGAAGATGGGACAGGGTGTGTAGGCTACATTTTTCCTATGTGATGCTTGTTTGTGTTATATAGATATGCATCAAAATGTAAGTTGGCCCAAAAATGTATTGCCTAAAAATAGGCTTGACAATAGTCAAGCAAGGCCTGATAAAACTATGAGACAAGTGAAGAGAGACAGCTCAGAGGCAAGTTAGAGCTACGTTAGCGCATACGTAACTTATGTTGTAAACATGTTCAGTTCTCACTGGTTTTAACAAGAGTTTTAGATGAAATATGAATGTTTTAGAGGAATGCGATCTCTAGTGATAGTTATTGGAATGGCATTTACACAGGTGCTAATTAAAGATGTTTAATATTAAATAGCCAATGTTTTTAATTATGGTAGATATGGTAAGAGGCGGGCTTAATGCTAATTAATTGTAGGGGGTTATTGTGAATAAGTATAAAAAGGTCAGTATGCTGATTTTAGAGAGGTGTGCCCATCCACCATCAGGGTACCATTAGAAATAGGATTATATACCCATCATTCTCAAGCAGGGACTGATCACCCCTGAATACATCATTCCATCTTAGAATGTGAGTATCAATGCAGTGTATGGTTCTATAGGAATGCCTGTTTGCTTAACTAGCTATTTGATTTTAAATAAAACTTTAATTCTATCACTCATTGCATCATTCAGTCCTCCACTGAATTAAATTATGTGTAACTTCCCTGGATGTAAAGAGCCTTAAAGAATCCATTTTGTTTTTTATTCCTTATCTTAAAATTACTAATTGGGAACACATCAGTCAAAGATTCCAGGAAGCAGGTGCTCCATACCTGCTCATTCCCCTCCCAGAGCAGATGGGCAAGGAGTGAGTGGGGAGAGAAAGAGAATGGATATCGCTTTGGCTCTCCCCTCCCTGCTCCAAGACAATGACTGGCACTGCTGAACTGGCAAAGATGGTGGCATAATTTTCTGTTGCTTTAGGCCAGTAGGACAGGACTGTACTCCAGAGCAAGGAGGGAAGGGAGCAGTGGAGAATTTTGACACAGAGATGTGTCTCTAAGGCACACTGCCTGCCCGGGCTGCTCATGGGGTGGTGCAGTTTATGCATTACCCCTTGCTCAGAAATAGCCCTGGTTTTGTAAACTATCATAATAATAAAAAGCTTGGTGATGAGATTTGTTTTTATAATGCCCTCCCACGTGGATGCCCATGTTTCTTACTGCTCACAGTTGTTATACCCTGTAGATCTTTACTCGGTAGATTTTTTTTCTTAATATTTGTACATTTACCTACTCTAGTTGCAGCATCAGTTTGAAGCCATGCGTGTTGAGTCTCTTACAGAGCTGTTGTACGCATGTACCCATACGGATTATACAGGCACCAGATCTTTTTCACAATTCCCTTGCTGTGACTGGCACTAGTTCAGGTGAGTTGAACTGGAAAGCAATGGCTTTCTCCCATCACATCACTACATGAAAATCTTCATCGGGTTGGTGGTGTTCCAGCATATCATACTAGTGTTGGGTTTTTTCCTAATCTGTTAGCTCAGGGGTTCTCAAACTGGGGGTTGGGATCCCTCAGGGGGTTGTGAGGTTATTACATGGGGGGGTCGCAAGCTGTCAGCCTCCACCCCAAACCCTGCTTGCCTCAAGCATTTATAATGGTGTTAAATATATTTAAAAGTGTGTTTTAATGTATTAGGGGGATCGCACTCAGAGGCTTGCTGTGTGAAAGGGGTTGCCAATAAAAAAGTGAGACCCACTGGCTCAACAGATTATTAGTCAGTTAATGCCTCCATGTATCACAGAGGATCTTTTTATTAGGGTTATTCTTACAGGGTGGCTGGCCCTTTAAAGGGAGATGGATCTCACCTGACTTGTGACACAGCCAACTCTCCTCCCCAGGTGGGGATAATGTGACTGAGTCATATGACTCAATCAGGGCTCCAGAATAGACAAGGGAGACACCTGGGTAATGAGATATTGGGATTGGGACTTCAGAAGAGATCCAAAAGGCTCCTGCAGGAGATCCTGAGATATGAGAGAGCAACATCTGAAGAGAAGTCCCAAGCTAGGTAGGCCTGGGACTGGCCTGCCAAGGTAGGAAAGACTCCAGCAAGGAAGGCCTGGGTGTGGATTGATGAATATATAAACTTTAAAATGTATGATGTTTTGATTTGAACTTGGAGGACCTTATTTTGGAACTAGATAGTTTGTGATTAGATACCAGCCTGAGTCTGGGTGTTGTTGGCTCTGAGAGAACCTTTGTGAAATTATTGAGAAGCCATGAAGAGAGGAAAACAGAGGCAGGGATACTCTAGGGTCACCCTGTGCCATAAAGGGGTGCTCCAGAAGTGGTGGCTCTGTTACATAAATCTGTTACATAAATTCCTTTGCATGAGAGGAGTCAGTGTGTGAATTCTCTAGCCTCTTACATGGATGGCACCTTCTGTAACTACACTTCTTGTTCTGCCAATTCCCTTGAATCCTGACCTGCAGCGCCCCTTTCTGCTCCAGCCCTGGTGACCTTCATGCTGATTTAGAAAAGCACCTGACTTCAGAGCTCAAGACATCCTCCTGTTCCAGACCTGAATCTATTTTAGCAGATACTGCCAGGAGAGCAGCAATTTTGTAATGTGAGCAAACATGCACTCTGGACTATGTGAAGATGCCAAACTAATGTGGGATTTTCTGATCTGAGGTTTTTGTTTGGGCTGGCCTAGATACAGGAATCAACCACAAATCTTGGACTGGGAACTAGGTTCAGATTGAATTTCCCAAACTACAGTTTTCTTCAGATAACACAAGGTCCATACCATGGTTTTGTAAGTCACAACAGATGAGTTAGAGTATGCTCATAATGAGCCCATTTAAAATTTCAGACTCAAGAACAAATGTGTATCCACATTAAAGAATTAATGTGAAGAAACGATTTTATTTCCTCTTAGCATCCCCACATGTGTGGTGAAAAACATTTCCTCCCCGTCACTCATCCTAAGGAGCATATTTGCCTAAAGCAGTTGTGAATGAGTGATGTAATGAAATCACCCTCAATAGCCAGGCTGGGGATTCATCAAAAGATCCAAAGATCATCTTAAAAACGTATCATTGCCTGTTGAGTTGTGGAGCCTAATGGAAGTAAAATTGGTCGACAAAGTCAGTTTTATTTTCCCAGAGTTATGGATTTCAGTGTATTTCCAATACCCTGGTAAACGAAGCTCTGAACCTGTCTCTTGTTCAATTCAAAGCATTTAATAACTGCATAAAAAAAAAAAACAGGCTGTTGAAATTTATATCCATAAGTTGTCATGTCTGCCTTATTTTCAGTTTTCCTGTGAAGTTATTAAAACATTATGTGATTGTACTATATTTACAGAACAGTGGGAAATGAGGTGTGAATCTGACTGAAAGCACAATGAGTCTGATAAGATCTAGATCGCAAATACCACTAACATCTAAAGGGGAACACACACACACACACACACATTCCATACTGGTGTCAGAGTAGCAGCCGTGTTAGTCTGTATTCGCAAAAAGAAAAGGAGTACTGGTGGCACCTTAGAGACTAACAAATTTATTAGAGCATAAGCTTTCGTGAGCTACAGCTCACTTGTGGCTCTTCTCCTCCCAGCTGCCATAAATATTAATGGGAACTGCAGGCATCAAAATCTGCTCAACAAGTTGAACTTAAAACCTCTAATGTTTTTGAATTGCTGCCTGTTCTCTTTCTGCATTTGGCATTATGAAAGATTGAAATATTGGCGTGAACTTGATGGTGATGTTATTCAGCTCACAAGTATTAAGTCCATTAGCATTTTCCCAAGCTTATCTTAAGTCAGAAAAAAAAGACAATTACCTGGTGCAAGTGCCTGTATAGAATTCTCTTTTCTTCCAATATAGCATCCATAACTGTGGTAAGTGGACTTCTGGCCTGATCCCCAGTTGGCAGTACAGTACAGAAGAGCAAACTATACATTTTTTTAAGAAGGACATTAAGGCCTGGATCCACAAAGGTGTTGCAATGCTCAGCATAGCATAAAAGTTAGGTGTCTAGAAAATTACAGGGACATCACTGTCATCCTGAAAGCCTGGGTTAGGCACCAGGGCTCCCTACACAATGAATGTGGAGAGAGAGGCACCTAAGAATGTGATCCACAAAAGCCAGCATGCTCAATGAGGAACCATCTAAGCTAGCCAATGGGAGATGCCAAGGACAGGGGTGTGTACTAAGCCCCGCCCTCCCTCAGAGATAGGTGCATCCCTGCAGCCCAGAATGCACTTATCTTTTTTTTTTTTTTGCAATCCACAAATGGGAACCTGTCTCCTGGAGTCAGGCAGCTCAAAATCCTGTTCAAGTCATTTTCCCCTCTGCTCTGGCAGAGAGGGGAATCGAATCCAGGTCTCCCACATCCCAGGCTAGTGATCTAATTGATAGGCTAAAAGCTATAAACACCTATCTTCCTCTGGTTTATGAAACATTCTGGGGTTTAGGCAGGAGATAGGCATCCAGACTCCTAGAGGGAAGCAGAAGTGTGCATGCTCAGAGGTGGAAACAGGTACCTAGGGAACTTTTATCTCAGAAACTTAGGTGCCAAGTAAGATAGGTGCCTACAGGGTCCCACAGGAGTTTTGTGTATCACACTGGAGCTGAAACTGGGACATAGGTGCCTAAGGCTGTGGTTTAGGTACCTAAATGGCTATGTGGATCTGGGCCTAAGTGCTTAGTCTGTAAATTCTTTGGGGGGAAGGGACCATCTTTTTGTTCTGTGTTTGTGTGACACTGACAGACCCTGTTCGTCGGTGGGCGGGATCAAACCTGGGACCTCTGGAGCTAAACGCATGAGCCTCTACTGCATGAGCTAAAAGCCAAATAGCCCTTAATGGAGGCACATTGGAAAGTTGGCACCCATAGCTCCAGCCTCGGACTCGGTGCCTATACAAGGAGCCGCATATTAACTTCTGAAGAGCCGCATGTGGCCCTGGAGCCACAGGTTGGCCACCCCTGCACTAATCTCTAAGTGATTTCACTGCCACTCGAGGGGACAGAGCACCACACTGAGGAGTTGTGTGGGTTACATTTGCACAGCACCTAGCATCCTGGGGTCCTGCTCCTTGACTTGGGGTCCTAGGCAATACTGCAACAGAAGTAATAAATAATCATAAAGGTACCCAGTGCTGATACCACACACTCTTCTGTGTCCTCTGCCTGTGTGACTGGACTTCTAGTGCAGCCATCACCCTGATAGGTAGGGTCCATATGGTGCCTATGCATGGTAAAATGTCTGTGACTGACAAAAATACTGGCTCACACCTGCTGAGGAACTGGCCCATCAAATTTATGTCACACCAATGTGTCTTATATGAAACATATGTTTAAAATATATTTCTGAGACATTAGGTACTAAAAGTAATACAAAGCCTTGCAAGAAATTTGCAAATGAAGCATTTCTGACACTGTCACATATGTTTTTCATGCACTTGTGCAATCTAGTGGGAGTCATAGGTCACAAATATTGAATGAGCTTTTCAGACATGCTCAGCGCTGGCCTAACTCTGCTGCCACTGAAGTCAATGGTCCTATAGACTTTAATGGGAGCAAGACCAGGTCAAGGCCAAGCACTTGTGAAATTCCTACCCGTTGGCGGCTTTGGAACTGTCATGTTTGTTTGTGTCCTTCATCTCGGGCAGCCTAGTTTCACATGGTAGTTTCAGTGACAAATGAAAACAAGTTGACTGATTTCAGCCTAATTCCTGTCCCTGTGCCTAGCATACCATACCCTCTGCTCAACGCAGCATGACTGGTAGTTTCTGCTCAGGACAGGCCACAGGCCTGGAATAGCAGGAGTGCAGGATGGCCTGTGGGCTCAAGGCTGGAATAACAGGGGTTGTTGAAAGGCAGGACTGAGGAATGCTTGCAGAGCTGTGTCCCAGTGCCAGGGCTGAAAGAAGAGGAGTGTTACAGATCGGGAATGAAGTGCCTTGGCAGATCTCTGTGGGGAATCCTGTAAAACATCTGCCTGAGTGGTTCCTGGCTGAAATCAATGCTATTAATCTCCTCTCTCTTATGAGCACTAAATACACTCCTAAAACATTTTTAATTAAAAAGAGGTATGGGAAAATATATGGGGATATTTTCCCCCTGTAGGTGCACCCCACCACCATGAACTCCAGGTGTTTATATCTAAAAAGCTTTTCAAAGGCAGAGGCTGAGTGCCCAGGCACAAAGCGGTGAACACGTTCCAGTTGCTGCAGTCAGTGCATTTCCTGTGTTTTGAGGGATCTTTTTCCATTGCTAATTTTTCTTTGACAAGAAGCAGGGGGCCCAGTATGTAGCTCTCTGCATGGACTGTATTGAATGGGCAGGACAGATATGCAGTCCCATTTGCTGGCACTTGAAAGAAACTCCAAGGTTTAGTTACATTAGGAGTATTTAAGATGCCTCTGAGAGTCCCTCTTATATTCAGCTTTATTCCTGCTGATTCTGACTGTATAATGCTAGAGCAGAACCCAGGCCCAGCATGGTGGTAGGAGCGGGGTTTCATTATTTTCATTCTTAATTTTCATTTCAGCCTGGTTGGTGATGTGTATTGCTGTTGCTAGTAGGAAGGGGAGGGGATGAGGAGGAAAGATGTTGCTTAGTAGATTTAACTGTGTTTATTTGCATTCTTTAGAAGGGAATTTTGTGCTAGTAAAGGATGTCAGATTGACAATCCACCAAGATGAAGCCCCTTTATGAATCTACATAGCAGGATGAGTGTGCAGAAATTTGAGTTGTTTGGACACTGGCCCTAAGGAGCCTCAGTCTTAATTACAGGGATAAGAGGGGGGCTCAGTCTTCATGGCCTATTCAGTTCTTAGCCTGTCTGCTGAGAATTCCAAGAAGGGGCCCAACAAATGCCTGATGAAGGTTCCTGTCTTATGGGAAATTCTCCATTCGGAACTGGGCTGAGACCACCCGCCCATTCCACACAGGTCACCAAAGAGTCTTCAAGGTGGCAGTGGTCACTTGTGGTCATTACCCTGCTGGCTGAGTTCAAACCTGTGATCCAGTGGTGAAAGGGCTTGGTCATTGTGATGGGGTGTCCCAGGCATTTGCAGCTCTCTACCAGAGGCCCCACTGCCTTTTGGAAGAGAAGAATAGTGAGTATGGACCCCAAGGGATTGCCTAGAGAGGCCTTCCAGGATCCAGGGGCTAGAAGGTCCGGGAGCAGGCAGAGGCCAATCGGGACCCAGCAGGTCAGATCAAAAGGACTGTCTGCTTCACTCAAGGAGCCCCTTCTGGACAAGGCTCCATCAGGGAAAGGCATCTCTGTCTTAACCCGAGAAACTGGGCCTGCTCAGGGGCTTAACTCGGGCAGTATTTTAGTTAGATCAGCAAAAGACTATTGTTTTATGTTGGGATTTTAAATTCCCCAGTGACCATTTTGAGTTAATTATTAATTTATTTTTTGTTAAATTAAGGAGAGCCAGATCTGTGGGATGCCCTGGTTCAGGTAAGCCCTGATCGTATTACCAACCCTGCTGCCATTGGTAACATCATGTTTGCTGCTCTGAGCGGATAGCAGGAAATAAAAGCATTGACATTAAGGTGTGGGTGAATTGTTTCAAGAAAATTCCAAATTTGCCCATCTGGGAGCCATTTAAATATTCCCCACAGAGTTAACTTGTGGGACACAGCTCCAGATATACAAACCAGAAGGAAAGGAATACTTGTGGCACCTTAGAGACTAACAAATTTATTTGAGCATAAGCTTTCGTGAGCTACAGCTCACTTCATTGGATGCATTTTGAAATGAGCTGTAGCTCACAAAAGCTTATGCTCAAATAAATTTGTGAGTCTCTAAGGTGTAACAAATTTAGGTTTGTTTTTCATTTCCAGAGCAGAGTACCTATTTTCTTATTGGGTTGGATTATCCTTGAAGAGTTTGTTGAACCATTCTCAGTGATTTGGTTATCACAAAATAATAACTTAAGTACATAGCATGCCTTTCACTCCAAAGCACTTTGCAGACTGTATACTTACTGCAGCAATCACTTCACCCACTCCAGCAGCTCCAATAGTGCTGAGACAGGAGAGTGGCAGCTGGCATACTGCCTGGCTTTGGGCAGGGGAGAGTAATTTTGGCCAAGAACACCAGTAAAACCCTTTTTAGATACAGGCTTCTTAGTCTGTGCAGAGCAGAAAGGGCTTTAGTTCTGAAGTGCTCAATAAGAGCCCATACACATATAACTAAGTTTACCAGCCCAGAAGAATGAGGAGCTGTCTCAGATCTGTCTGGAGATGAGCTTATGCTGTTACAGAATCTCTGTGTTTAAAATGTGGGGGTCACAGCACTAGCTCATCCCCTCTGGGGATAGCTGGAGACATAATCTATTTGTACATTTTCAGTTTAATACAGCATGTTACTGCATATATAATGTGTTGAACTGATATAGTAACAATCCATTCATTATTCTGGAAATATTAGGCAGATTTAGTGCTTTGTTGCAATTTGCTGATCCTCAACTTTTCAATCCATTTGAACCTGTTTCCCTTCAAGTTAAATATCTTTTGAGCAATGTTGGCTCTGGAGGTTTTGATGACCTAAGCAAAGTTTGGAGGTCATTTAAACAGCATAAGTGGTGAAGACTGAGCAAAGTTCCAGTAGCTATTGAACTGAGTCCATAAGCTGCTCATAGTTGTGTCTCCTGGACATCTGGTTTGCTTCCTTAATTGGAAGTGCTAGCCTGACTTTTCAGGATTTTAGCAAAATATGCTACTCAACAGCATCAGTTATATCAGATTTAAAGCATGGATAATGTAACAATAAAAGATACTATAACTGTTAATATTTTAACTTTACAGCTCAGAATGGTATATGGCACTTATGCTTGCTGGGAAGAAATTCTAAAGGCTATTAATCTTCATGCTTCAGGGCATAAAACTGATCATGGGCTGGGCGACAGGAAAAAAGTTCTCTTCTTCCCTCTAAAAAGTTTGAGGTACACCGAATCTAATGCTGGCATTAGGTGCACTGGGAGATATGGACAGAATCATATTCTTGATGATGCTTTCCAGGACTTTCCATAAGCACTGACAAGCAAGTTGATCTTGCAAGGAAATGTTCTGAAGGGGAAACTTTGGGATTCTTTGCTTTAATGGAGTGCAGGTTATTGCATGTTATGCGGTCATACTTGGCAGAGAGGTAGAGGCTAGGGAAGTGTTAAGTTATAGTGTAAATTGAGTTTATTGCTGTCTGGCAGAATATTTTGGCAGCCTTTTGTGATGAGCCTCTGCCACAAACACTTTTTGCATTTGGAACTAGGTCAAACCGTTAATCTGTATGTCTGTCTGCAGGGAAACGCACTGTACTGTAGCAGCTCCTACTATCGGAGGGTAAACATGCCTCCATATTCACACTAAATGCCACTTTCTGGTTGTCTGTAAAATATTGAGCCTGATTCAGCTTTCACTTTCTCTGTGACACTATAGGCAATGGATTTACGCCAGTGTAAAATGGTTGTAAAAATGGGAGAAGAATGACTGACTCAAAAGGTCCTATGTCAAAAGAAAGTTTTATCAAGTTATTTTCTTTGTGTAGTGAAGCACATGGGTTTAAACATCTATTTAAAGCATCTTGGTAGCTAAGCACTTGAGCCAGATTCCAACACCCTCACCTGAGTTAAGCATGGGGTGAAAGTAAGGGGGTATGGGCTGGTACTGTGTACCGGTAAAAGGTAATCCCTGTGTAAGATTTCTAGCTTTGCAGTGATATGGGCAGAATCCACTCTTGTGATTCAAGAAAAAACATTATTCAATCCTATATTACTGGGTACAAACATGCTTCTTTCTGACATGCACAAAGTACCACTGTCCACTAGATCTGGGGCCACGAAAAAAATCATCCCACATGGGACCTTCCTTTCTGGGTTGTTAGATAATTCTTGCTCATTCTACAGAAAAAAAGCAATTAGGGTAGAACAAGTATATCTGACATGATCCCTTCTCTGTAATGTCAGTAGTGGAAGGGAGGGAAAATAGGGAATTAGCGAACTTTCAGCCCTTTCCATTTTCTTTTTTTATGTTCCAATAGCAGTCCCCGTTGAAATGAATGGGATTGGTGTTTGTGTGTGGTGAGGAGTGGAGTTATTTGTCTAAGCTACAGACTGACGGGTTAATTATATGCCTGAATCAGCCTTGGTATTCAAATACTTTCCTAGATAGCTTTGGAATGCTAAGCCTTTGTAGTTTTTTGCGTTTTTTTTAATTAACATTGATCATTGGCTGTACCAATTAATGCAATTACTTGGTGCAAAATAAGGCATCCTATCAGATCTGTATCATACTCTAGCCCTCTCAGAAAAACTGTTTTGGCAGAACAGCCTGGAAAAGGGGATTAGCCAAAGAAAACATTTCTGTTAAAATAAATTACTACTTTTTCTGAAGAAATTGTACATGGCCTGCATGCAGAGTCCTAACCCATGTACTTTTCAATAGGAACTAAATCGTATTAATAACCAGGCTGTCATATTAACTATCTTTGGGTTTTTTATCTTTGGGTTATTTTAAAAATACAAGGGAAATAAATGTTAAAATCTAAGAAATTGGCTCAATATTGGATCTTCCTCTTGGAATACCACTAATATTGTAAGTTACATTGGCAATGATGGGAGGGGGATGCTGTATGTATAGGTCTGGTTTTTTTCCCCCAATTAATTTCAATGACCAGTGAAATTTACAGGCATTAAGTCAGTTTCACAGCTAGTGGACATAAGGATAATCAGAGATGTGCACTGAGCACAGCCTCTAATCTGTACTACAACACCAAGCACTAAAGGGCAGAAAGTGGACTTGAACCTCCAGATCTGAATGTGGCCCTATCATTTTGGTTCTTAAATTGGAACCAAAATAGGAAGGCGCCCTATTTTCCAGATCCACTTTGGGTATGAAAGTTGGTGGAAACATCAACAGACCAGCTGGTGAGAGTTGGCTGTCGAATTTGAACCAGAACCTTTGTTCTGGATCAGCCTGGAACTCAATCCTAGTTCTGATTCTGATCTAGATCCAAGTATCACTTCCCTGACCTGTCTTGTGTTTTATGGTTAGAGGGCTCCAGTGAGATTTGCTGTCGATCTTATGCTGTGCGTCCTCTTTGTACCCACAGACATTAAATCTGAATAAGCAGCAAAAGATGCCATCTCACTGGACCTTAGTGGGGCAGATCTTTATCCCCTGCTCTATACTCTTACAGAGTCTCCGCTGTGACCATATGAGGAAGATAATCCATCTTGGTAATGAAAAACAGACTTCCTCTGAGAGTGCTCAGAAAATGCAGTGGAACAAAAGCTGGAAGAAAGGACTTCTTAGAGCAGATTTACAGCAGTGCCCGGTTAGGGAGAAGGAACTACCCAAACTCACCTCCGGTGTTTTACGGGCTCTGGATCTGTGAGTTATAGCAGGCAGGGATATGACAATGATAGATCAGGCCGGATTGTGCCAAGTGCACAGATAAATTATTTCCCTGGCATGCCTCTGCCGCTATACCACACACAAATAGAAGTGCTCCTCTGGCACAATAAACAGGTGCAAAACTCTTCTTTTTCTGTGCCCCACAGGAAAGAACATAATAGTCTCACTTCTGCTGTTACTTGGCTATTACTGGTAAGGACCTGGCATCTTTACTTGACTTTGCCAGTGACAATGCACTTTGCTGCAATTTTTCCCTTGGGTGGTATGGCTGTATGACATGCTTATCCCTGTATACAGAATGCATGAGAGAGAGATGCATTGAGCTTGAAAGGGGTAGTTGCCAAAAGTGGAGCTAACGTCGTTACATGGAGTCCGCAGTTGTAGGTCATATTGTCCAGGGAAATGTCACACAATTTACCTCCAAGAAAGAAATCTGATTCTTAAGAGGGAAGGGAAGGATTTGGGGGTGTGTATAGGGGGTGTAGCGGGCTGAGCACCCACTCCAGCCTTGAAGAGGTTGGAAAAGCCCTACAGAGGGCTGGGGCTGGGAAAAGGGAGCAAAACCCTGGCTGATTGGGGGAAGTGGCAGCAACTGGAGGCCATGTCAGTCAGGGCCTAGCTGGCTCTATAAAGGCTTTAAGCCAGAAGTTCCAGTAGAGACTCTCTAGCTTGGAGAGAAAGGGACCTGGCTGCAAGGACTGAGAAAGTTCCTAGATTGGGAGCAGGGCTGGGGAAGGCCAAGGGAGCCAGGGAGCTTGGGCCTAGGAAAGCCCCAGGCTGCAGGCCTAGGAAGGTATTAGGTATGGAGGTTGCAGGGTCAGCCACTGGTAAGCAGAGGCAGCAGGTCCAAACCCTCTTGCCTGTGATGAGTGGCTTATACTGCAGTCTTCCCCAGGGAGAGGGGGCTAGTTGGTGACTGGCAGTAGCCTAAGACTGAGGTGAGGTGGGGATAGTGGGTGGGGGTTCCCCTGGGAGGGGGAGACCCAGAACTGTGGGGGTACTGCCAGGAGGCAGCACCCAAGGCAAGGGCACCGGGGTCTAGGAGGGACACGGGGGCCAGGGAGGTGAGACACCATCCTGAAGGAAGCACTCCAGAGGCTGGATGCTAATTCCCTGAGATGACCAGCAGAAGGTGCTGCTGGGTGAGTCTGCGCCCCGTGACGTGGGGGTACAGAGAGCAATTCAACTCCTGTCCGTGTGGTGATCATAAGTGGCACAGATGGTCATGGTCCTAGAGGAGAGAGAATGGAAACCACCATTGATGCACCTGGGAGCATTAATGCCAAACAGAAAGGGAGTGGGATTGATTCAGCTGAGCTAGAAATCTTTTGAATTGTCTGACAGGAGTTGCAACACCTTGTACTGATCCATACACTGATCATTTCTCACCCCAAGAAGAAAAGGAGTACTTGTGGCACCTTAGAGACTAACAAATTTATTAGAGCATGTTAGTCTCTAAGGTGCCACAAGTACTCCTTTTCTTTTTGCAAATACAGACTAACACGGCTGCTACTCTGAAACCACCCCAAGAACTGTAAGCTGGGACTTTCAAAAGCACCAGCTTCCCAAAGCCCATGGAAATTCAGTGGGACGTGAGTGTTTAATTCCTCTGAAAGCTCCAGGCATACAGCGTTAGAACCTGCAAGGCTGGAACTTGGGATCATGGGGATTCAGGCCTACTGACATCAACTCATTGCCAAAGGAGGCTTAGGAAGGGCTCCAACAGGAGGATCCTGTAAGGCTGGGCTTGGCAGGAATACCCAGCAGAACCTGATTGGTGGTCCCTCACAGCCCCCTGATGACCGATACCAGTACTTAAACCAGGAAACCATGAAAGGGAGCTGTCTGAGCAACAATATAGACAGTCTGACTGTCTCTGCTCCAGACACTGCTTGTGATGGACCCTGCACTCTGGCTTCTGATCCTGGTTTGTCCTCAACTTTGCTATTTGATTGCCATCTGTAACCTGGTGCACAGCCCTGATCGCTTGGTAACCTGACCCTGTCTTTTATTTTATTTAAGGTGAGTTTTGTAATGTTGTAGTACGCCACTGTCGGTTCGGCTTTGGTGGCTACATTTTCAAGCTCAACAGAGTGAAAGTCACCTCTGTTATTTGCTTCGGATTTAGGCCATGTCTACACTTACAAACTTAGAGCATCTCCCGCCGACATAGCGCTTTGCACACGAGCGCTTATGCCACAAAATTTATGTTGCTCAGGGAGGTGTTTATTCACCCCCCCCTGAATGACAGAAGTTTTGCCGACAAGTGCTAGTATAGACATGGCCTTACAGCATCTAGGAACACAAAAAGACCAAGAATAGGGACTACACATACATTTTCAAGTACAAGGTCTAGTCTGTTTTATTAACTATTAAAGTTACAATTAATGTTATGATTACCCATGCATAAAGAAATCCTATAAAGACCTATGCACAAGTTACAAATATAGATATACTCACATCCTTAACAATATTCTTAAGGTTTGATGGATATCTTGCCAATTGATCATCAGTAGATTACTGCTCGAGTTTTCTCATAGGGACCTCATTTTACCCAGTCTGGGAGCCCTCTTTTATCTTCTGATTCTGATTACTCCTAACACTCTGTGTTTTTCCTTATTAGTATTGGGGTACCCTGTTTTTCATAGGTTAGTTATAGTTCCTTTCATTCTCATTAGTATTTAGACACAACGTATAACCTGGGGTTAGGGCATGTGTTAGAACAATGTGACTACGGGGTATCACACCACAGAGACGCTAACCCAGGAACCAATCCCTGTAACAAACCCCGTTGCCTTCTCTGTCCCCATATCTGCTCTAGCAACATCATCATAGGACCCAACCACACCAGCCTTACCATCAGGGGCTCATTCACCTGCACATCTAATAATGTGATATATGCCATCATGTGCCAGCAATGCCCCTCTGCCATGTACATTGGCCAAACCGGACAGTCTCTACATAAAAGGATAAATGGACACAAATCAGACATCAGGAATGGTAACATACAAAAACCAGTAGGAAAACACCTTAATCTCCCTGGACATTCAATTACAGATTTAAAAGTAGCCATTCTTCAACCAAAAAACCTACAAAAACTGACTTCAAAGAGAAACTGCAGAGCCACAATTCATTTGATAACTTAACACCATCTATTTGGGCTTGAATAGGGACTGGGAGTGGCTGGCTCACTACAAAAGCAGTTTTTCCTCTTTTGGTATTGACACCTCTTCATCAATTATTGGGAGTGGACCACATCCACCGTGCCTGAATTGGGCTTCAACATTGGTTCTCTCTTCATGTGCCAATATATATTTATGCCTGTATCTGTAATTTTCACTCCATGCATCTGAAGAGGTGGGTTTTTTACCCATGAAAGCTTATGCCCAAATAAATCTGTCTAGTCTTTAAGGTGCCACCAGACTCTTTGTTGTTTTTGTAGATACAGCCTAACACGACTACCCGTCTGATACTTGTAGTTAAAATTACTCTTAGGGTTAATTTTTTGCAATGCCACCCATTAGCAAATCTTTTTTTGTAAATTTGTGGCATTGGGACATTCTTTGGTCACTAACTTATGTCAAGCATTTCTTAAGCCTATGGCCTAGTATGTCTAAGCTGATATTTTACAGACCTCAGCCTGAAGGCTATGCATTTCAGCGCTACTTACTTAAGGTATACTTATCCTTTCTGACTACTGATCAATCAGATACTTCTATAATCCTACAATTTAACTTTATTCCACATACAGTGATTATATATGACATGACATATTAGTTAATCATAATATCACACAACAAATAAATGACAAAATGAACTAATTGTCTGCACTCCTGATGCCTGATTCTTGATTTGCCTTTCAGCCTGTCTTGGACTCTAATCTACCAGTAACCTGACCCTGCCTGACTCATGCTCTGACTACTAGGTATGACCACCCTTGTCCCAGTTGTGACATATGGTCTCCGAAAGCAGAGATCTAGATTTAATGGCTAGGAACTCTCCATCCTCTTGACCAGGTTTTACTACCCCCATTTGGGAGTCAGTTGCTGAAGTGCATGTCACCATTGGGCTAGGGTTGCCAATCTCCATACCTGTATTACAAAATAAAAGAGAGTTAAAAGTAGGTCACATATCCCAGTAGTGCAAACTCTTCCTTCTGAGGTGCATCAAGGCATTATTTCATGTGTTCCTAAGCCAAGGGCCAACGATCCCAGCACATGCTGAGCACCAGTGGCCAATCTTCCGTTTTATCTCTTTGTGTGAATTTTGAGAACCAGGAGTACAATGTATTCAGAACACAGCAGTGGCAACAGGCAGAAGAGTCTAAGCAGAGATATTAGTGACCCTGACCTAATGTGGTGGTCACTTTCAGTAGCAAATTTCATTTGTCACTAATACAAGTATATGTGTAAAGCAAAAGAATGTTGTCTTTGCTTATAGCACTGAGAGCAGCGGCACTATGGCGAGGATATGCAAGTATTAGGACAGGGGTTCTCAGACTTTTGTACTGGTGACCCCTTTCACACTGCAAGCCTCTGAGTGCAACCTCACCCTTGTATATTAAAAACACTTTTTTATATATTTAACACCATTATAAATGCTGGAGGCAAAGCAGGGTTTCGGGTGGAGGCTGACAGCTTAGTGACCCTCCATGTAATAATGTTGCGACCCTCTGAGGGGTCCCGACCCTCAGTTTGAGAACCCCTGTATTAGGAGCTCAGGAAATATAATATTGGGATTTGTTTTCACTATTTTAAAAATTGTTTTTACATCTAGGTAACTATACCCCACCTAAGGCTTAACTAGGCTATTTTACCTTATGGTAAAACAAAAGTGCTTGTCTTCACTTGGGTTTTTAACTCAGTGTAGCTCATGTCCCTTAGTTACCTTGGAGTAAATATGCATCTTTCATTAAGAGTGAAGACAAGGCCAAAAATGGATTTACTTTGTATAGTGAGATTAACCAGAAACTTTACAGACAATAGATGGGCAGTGATCTTTGTATGTCAGAAGATACAAGAAAATCACAAGGCTCACTTGATTGTTTTTTGAGACCGAAGGCAAGGACACCAGAGAAATTACTTGTGTCCTTTCCTTGAAGAAATGAGTTCCTCATCTCATATACTTACACACACACACACAAAGAGGGTAGATGAGTGCTACAAGCTAGGACTTATCCTTGTCCTCAATCTTGACATCCCAGCCAATTGCTTTGAAAGTTACTAGGGCCGCAGGATGTCCCTTGCCTGAGGCATGGAAATCTGATCACTATCTATGTTGATTTGCTGTGCATTTACAGTGCAGTACTGAAACTGGCAGCATTACTACATCATTTAATGACAGTGCTGGTTTAGAGAATTTAATCAAAAGAGAAGGCACGTTTTGTTTACTGCTTCAAACAGTAGCTAATGCATAGCTCTGGCTGGTAGAAAATTTTCCATCAAAACTCTTTTTAAACTGAAAATTGGGCTATTGACTAAACAAAACTTCCATAGACATTGTCTGATTTTTTATTATTTTTTTTTTTGCAAACCACTTCAATTTTTCAAATCCAAAACCTGAGAGTCAAAAATATTTCTTCAAAATTGCCCAGTTTTGGAGTTTAAGATTTTTGACTGAAAGTCAGAATTTTCTGACCATCTCTACTAATGATACTTCGCTCTCTTCAAATATTTTCTATCCACAGATCCCAAGGTGCGTTAAGTGTTATCATCTCCTTTTTACAGATGGGGAAACTGAGGCACAGAGACCAAAGCTCTCACAGCAGGTCAGTGGCAGAGATGGGAATAGAATCTAGGTCTCTGGATCCCCAGTCAAGGATGCTGTCCACTAGACTATGCTACCAGGCAAAAACCTTCAGCCAACCTATGCTGTATCATTCCTCCCATTCACAAATACAGTAGATACTGCAGCGGTGATTGTTAGCACACTGGCATGTAATGTTTGTGCTATACATAGGGAATTATACCCAGAGCTCACATTAACGCTTGCAAGAGCTATGTTCTTATTTCCCCAGATACAGTATCACATTGATCATTTACCACTTGTGTGTGTCTTTGTGTCAGCCTAGGTGGCAGACGGATAACCCTAAATGAGAGTTTCTTTACTGATCTACTGGTACAGCACGGGCACTGAAAGCACTAGCTTTCATTCACCACCCTATTTAAGTGCCTTAATCCAGACAGAGTGGATAGTTCTCTTTCCAGGTCCATTCATTCTTAGCCTCTCTCTGAGACTGACAATGAGCATGCTAATTAGTGATAATTGTGATGATGCTTTTGAGTCAGAGGTGAAACCTCCCTGCCTGCTATGTACTGGGCAGAGATCATGAACTCATTTCATAGGGGCTCCTTGAGCTGGGCAATCATGCACACAAAAGTTCTGAGTGGGCAGGCGTTTTGCATTGTGATAAAACATGCTCCTGAACAGTCTGTTCTGCCGCAGTGCTCCCATGCTGTGGGAAGGATGGGACTGCAATTTCTAGGAATATTTCCAGGAAACTTCGAGTTTTTTTTGAAAATACATCATAAAGTTTAGGGCCTGTTTATTTTTTTAATTAGGTGCCCTACTTTGTGCCCTAATTTTCACTTGCAATTGCCGATCGCATGTACAACAGGTAGCATGTGCAAATGAATCCAATTAATCATGCAAAATAAGTAACCCAATTTGCATATTCAACTGCGTGCAGTAATTAGGCATACCTCTTTCATTAATGAGGGGTGAATTCCTGACTCCTATTGAAATCAGTGGCAAAACTCCCATTGACTTCAACAAAGCCTTCATTTCACCCAAAGTCTTTAATTTTTTTTGCATGCTCTGCTATTATTTTGTAGATTTTTTCTGACCATGTAGAAATGTTCTCCAAATAAGATAAATGAACACAATGCCCATCCCATAACTCAAAGGTAAATATTCACTGACATCCAAGCAGTTTGAGTGGGATTCTCCTGTTACTTCTCTGATAGGCCAGTTCTACTGCAGGTGTAGAACACCTGGCAGGATTCTCCTAGTGACTGCACACTGAAGGAAGGAGGGAGGCGTATGCTTATAGCTACCTGCCTCTTTATATTATAGAAAGCATTGAGAATGGAATGTAGCCCATAAGATTATAGCAATAGCATTCCTGGCTAATTGAATTTCTCCATTATAGGCAATAAATGTTGGATTATTTATTTTACATTATAACTGCCTTTCCCACAACCCCCCACATACCTCTCTCTATCTCTCTCTGTGGTAGGGAAAGGAGCATATGATAAGCGTGATATAGTACAGTTGAATATTAATCTCTTCTGTTCAGTCAGTACATGCATTTAGTTATATGGATGATTTGCTAGTTTTGTTTGAATACACATACATATTTAAACAGCAAGGTTTATTAATCAAAAAGTCATCAAATTAAGTCTTTTAAAAGATTCCAATACTATTGGCAAGAAATGCATTTTGTTTCTTTGTAAATGCGCTGCTTGCTCAGACATTCATTTCTTAGGAAATCCAGTACTTTTCCAAATGCAGAGATACTGGTGATGAGCAACTGTCATTCCCGCATTAACAAGCAAAACCCAAGCTTGATCTTCCTATGGCAGATTAGGAAAAGAGAAAAAAATGAGACGAAAACCTCAAATGTCTGTTCCACTAGGTTCAAGGCATTCTTTCAGTTTTAGTTCCGCACTCTGCCTCTTTAATTCCCGCTGGCTCAAATGCCAATTTTCTGCTATGCTGGCATGACTGCCGAAGAATTGCTTCTGTTAATAAACTGCACAAAATAGCTGAGCAATTAGGCAATTAAACTGTTTTAAATTTAATTTAAAACCCTGGCATTTTGCTAGGAGCTTTTGGGGGTTTTTTTTTCCGCCTTCTCCTTTCCTTTTTATTGTTGCTAGGTGGAAGGCAAGTCAAAACAGTAGAAATGCAGTGGGGCTAGGGAAAGGACTCTTCTGTGATCAGAATTCACCTTCACTTTCATTCCAGACCTGCACAGAGATTGATTGTTAGGGGGAGCACATTTTGTTGCTTGCAGCATATTGGAACAAGTCATTTTTTCCCAAACATTTAACACACAAACAAGCTTAATCTGATTTCTGTCCTGATCCCATATGGGAATCAGGGCATGTAAGCATATGATTGCAGAAGCAGCCTACCTGATCTCCGCTGCTAAAGCCAATTAAAGTGGGAAGGAAAGCACAGGTAGTATGACATATGGGCTTGAGCCACCTGCCATGCTCATCCTCATGAGTTCCCATTATCTTAAAGGGGTTTCCCCGGATCTATGAGATATATGCGAGTTTATCTACTCAGTACTGAAATAGTTTCCTTTTTGACTGTATAGGATACCTCTCCTGTTACCTTTTATACACGTTTTCTTTTGTTTTTGATCATTGACATGAGAGATGGAAAGGCTTCCTTCACCGTGCTCCTTCCAGTACAGCTCTGTCCTGACCTGCCATGTTTCCGCCACTTCTTTCCAACCCTAGGCCCTTATTCAGCTCTGCCAGTGCAGCTCGTTTGGGACCCAGAGTACACACTGCTATTCCAATCTTGGGCTGCCTTATGGTTCTGCCACGGTGAAAGCACACCTGCTATTTCTGTGCTGACCTCCATACAGCTCTGCCATTGTACCTCAATCCAGAGGCACAGTCCTATCCATGACTAGTGCAGCCCTGGTGCTGTTTATTCACCTCAGTTTTGATCCACACAGAGGTGATGCGTGAGTGGGATGCAGGGTCACATGCCTCCCTCCCCTCCCCTTATTTCAGCCAGGGTTTATATGCGCTGCCCTGAATTGTACTACATACTACCAGAACCTTTAAATTGTGCTCCCCATTATCAACAATTATGCGTCATCTCTGCAGCCACACCTCCTTCTATTCTTGTCTGGACTCAAATCAAGTTGCACCGCTGCACTTCAATCCTGGACTGCAACTCCCAGCACAATTACTTTCCAATGCTCCAAAAATGCTCTTCCAAGATGCCTCAGTCCTGGTCTACTGCATATTTTGTTATTTCGACCCGTGGTCTACCCATCCACCACTCTGCCAATGTACCTCATCTGACCCTTAGGACCATCTGCTGTTCCGTTCATAGGTCACTGCAGAGCAAACAGTTATCTATATAATTTTCACAGGCTTTTAATCTCATTTCTTACCACAGTTACTGGGAAGAATGTAACTTTCTCCCTAGTGCCCTTCCAAACTTCCCACAGTGAAGACTAGTTAATCAAGCTAGCTACACTCAGCTGAATGATGCCATAGCAAAGCAAAATATAGCACATCCTGCAGTGTTGATGTGTCTGGCTGCCTCTTCTGAGACAAAACAGAGAAGTTCATATTTCCATGGCCACAAAATGGCTATATTTATTGAAACAGTCATTTTAGCTATTTTCCCCAGTCTTTAAAAAAAAATCATTCAAAAATGTTGCAAGTCACGTATTTGTTGCAAAATTCTAAATGAAACTTCTTCCTGCTGTGTTAACTTGAGAATATCAACATTTATAATATTCATGTCATCATTACAATCAGAGACACATTATCATTGCAACTTAATACACCATAGGGAACAATCCTATGCTGGTTGAGGAATATATACGATGATCTAATCAGTTTTCCATATGATGGTATGATTAATCTAGATTTCCTGTTCCACACAATGAACTCATCTGTTACCTTCAGAATAGTCTTGGTGTAAACTAATCCCAGGAAAGTTGCATGCTTCATATCTGGCTACTTCCTAATAAAGAACTATGAATAAAATATGCTCCTGTGATGATAATTAGAGCTGGTCAGAAATTTTCTGATGGAATGTTCTTCAGTGGGAATATGCCTATCTGTCAAAAGCTAAATGTTTTGCAGAAACAAGTCAATTTCAACAAACTTCAAAATTTCTGGTTTTCTTCTGATTTGGAATGAAACAAATTTCTAAATCTCAGAATTTCCTGTGATATGAAAATCTGGTTCCTGCCCAGCTCTAATTAGCAGTCACCAAAGGAGTAATATAATGCTTTGCATGTGTATATCACATGTCCTCTGAGATACTCAAAGAGGCTAGTGATACAACTGACTGCTTAGATCGGGGTAGTCCGTAGGAGAACCACAGGCCAAACCCAGACCGCCAGATGCTTTAGAACAGACCCCGAAATCTTTTTATTTACTTATTATCATTGTTGTTATTTTCTCTGGAGTCTGGACCTTGACTATACCTTGACCAAGAACTTTGGACCTTGACAAAAAAATAATTGAGTTCCATTGGCATAGATCTTCTAGTCCATGTCCCCGGCAGTGCAGAGTTATTCCAGTAGACATCAAATTACATGTAGTTAGCATTTCAGGGCCTGATTTTCAAAATGTATATGCAGTTGCTCCCCTAATTCAGCCTACGGTTACTCCAGTAGTGTCTGCATATTGGGTATGGGAGGGGTTTGCCCTTTAGCATTTGCAGTTTACCTGGGTGGCCTTTCATGTGTGCATTGTGCCTTTTCCCCCTCTACCCTTTGTCTGTCTTGTCCATTTAGATGGCAAGCTCTTCAGAGCAGAGGCTGTGACTATGCATTGGTACAGTGCCTAAAACAATGGGGCACTGATTTCAGGTTAGGCCTCCAGCTGCTATGATAATAGTAATAACAATATTACATCTTTAAGTCATCTGTCTTTTTAACATGTAACATCCTTCCTAGTAAGA
Source organism: Dermochelys coriacea (assembly GCF_009764565.3). NCBI lineage: Eukaryota > Metazoa > Chordata > Testudines > Dermochelyidae > Dermochelys > Dermochelys coriacea. The sequence continues at coordinate 21,906,368 of NC_050074.1, read as the reverse complement.
AAGAGATATTAAGCACATGCCCTAATATCAAGTAGATGACATGTAATTCCAGATCATCCTTTGAGTGCCATATATATCCTATCTGACACAATCCTGCCATAGAGAGGCATAATTATTATAATGAGCTAGCTAGTGGGTTTGTGCATCACTGCGCAACTGTGATGGACTTAAAACTACTCAGCTGTGTATCATAGTCCTTATATTACAGACAGCTACTGCGGATTCTTCATTAGCTCATATGGTAGGGACTTCTGCTTTCAGAACAAGAGGATCCAGATTTTATCTTTGTTACTGTTATGAAGTTCTCAATAACTGTGATGTACAGCACAGCAACAGCCATGAAGTCCCAGGAAGTCATGCATTTATTATAGTACTTATAAACTCCAAAAGAGCTCACTTTGAAATGTGAAATAAACATGCAGATAAAAAATAGTCACAGTGGCACTGATTGTCAAAATGACTTCACCAATAAATATACAATCACTTTATAATACATTAAATTTGTATATTTTAAACCCTCTAATTGATAAAGGCATGAAAGCATTAAATTAGCTCATAGCGAGACCACTATAGCAAGCTACACGTCTATTAACATACATGTCAATCAGTATTTTACCAATTAATGGCTATCTAATTATCTTGCTATAACAAGCTTGTTAAATGCCAATTAAGCTGCAAGATGTTTGAATGCATTAATAAGAATGTAATTACACAGTTATTGGTGACATAATTTTCACTTCATTAACTGGCAACTTATATACTTATTAAACTCAATAAGGCCTCTTTTTTTAACATTCCATTGATCACGAATCAGGATACAATAGCTGGCTTGTTACTTCCAAATGAGATGGCTTTAATTATTGAGAATATTTGTTTGAAAAGCTTCAGGTCTCAAATGTTATGAATAAACAATAACTAAAAAAGGAAGACTGAAGGTGTAACATGCACAATGCCATAGGCGCCAACTTCTCCTGGTGTCGGTGGGTGCTCCACCACCTCCACCCCTGCCCCGCCCCCATTCCAACCCCTTCCCCAAAGTCTCCGTCCTGGCCCTGCCTCTTCCCCACCTCCTCCCTGAGCGTACTGTGTTCCTGCTCCTCCCCTCTCCCTCCCACAGCTTGTTATGCCATGAAACAGCTGTTTCGCTGCGGCAAGCACTGGGAGGAGAAGCAGAGATGCAGCGCACTCAGGGGAGGAGGCGGAGGTGAGCTGGGGTGGGGTGAGGAGCTTGGCTGCCAGTGGGTGCAGAACATCCACCAATTTTTCCCCATGGTGCTCCAGCTCCAGTGCACCCACAGAGTCGGTGCTGTGCACAATGCACAATAATATGTTTGATTAGAGATGCCTGGTCATCTTTGAAATGATTGTACAGCTGGCGAGCGGTGCCGGGCTTGTTACCCAGGTGGACCACAGTCTTTATTCACAGAACAGCATAGATGGCGGCCCGTCAAGTTTCCCACACCAGGCATTGTCCCCTGCCTGTGTGCCTCACCTTTTCTGCAAATGGACACCAGGGCTAAGAAGAGAGTCCAGTCTGTACAGCCCATTCACTTCTTGGCCTCTCTGCTCAGGCTGCTAATAAGGGGAAGGAAGGATGGTCTAGTGCAGAGGCTTTCAACTTGAGGGTCACAACACACCAGGGAGTTATGAACAGGGGTCATGCCTCCCTGCCCTTCCTATATTGCTAAATGGGAGAGGGATCCCAGCTATATAGCAGGGGGACTGAGGAGTGGGTCCTGAATGAACAAATGGGTTGCAGCTTAGAAACAGCTGAGAACCTTGGGTTTAATGAATAGGTTGCTGACCTGGGACTCAGGAGACCTTGGATTCATTCCCACCTCCGCCTACTGTGAGACCTTGGACAAGTCAGCTCATCTCCCCTGTGCCTCAGTTCTCCATCTGTAACATGGGGATAATGTTCCCTACCTCACAGGGATGTTGTGAAGATAAAACCCATTGTTGATGGTGACGTGTTCAGACACTATGCCAGTGAGGGCTGTATGAATTCACAGGTAGGGGCTCATTGTAGAGCTGATATTAGAGCTATCCAAAGCTGGCCTTGAGGAATGGGATTGAGATCTCCATTTCACATCACAGCCACCAGAGGTAATGACATGCTTAATAAAAACTGGCCTTTTTTGTACCCTGAATCCTCTATTTATGAATAGCCCAAAAAGCACCAGAGATATTTCTAACACCAGAGGAAGCTATTTAATGAAATTAGTGTACATGAGCCATTGCAAGTATGTAAATAGTTCAATGTAAATCTTTTTCCTCCTCCTCCTCAAGTTTTTGTAAATTACTTGGTTCATACTGTATCTACTCTATTTAAACTGAAGAAAGCGAGTGATTATTAGGTACTGAATTCGGCACTGTATTGAGTTATGTATTCAACTGACTCAGCCTTCCTACTCAATGACTTAACGAGCATTTGGTGGCTTCAACACCTATTCATTATCCTTGATAAATGCCTCTCTGATCCTAACACAGTACAGTATGTCCCAATAAAAAGTCCCCTAAGTTATATGCTTGGGACTGTATCTATGGCTATTATATGTACACCTGGAAACTCCTGTGCCACACAGTCTTTAATGGAATCTTGCAGAGAATATAGCATAGACTCCAGGAGACAACAATGTACAAAGCCTCTCAGCAAAAAGGTACCAACTCAGCAGAGCACATGCTTAAGTGCCACTGGCTTTAATGGTTAAAGTTAAGCATGTGCTTAAATGCTTTGCTGAATTTGGGTCAAAGGCACTTCCTCATCTTTTCCCAGGATCTAATATCCCCCTAAAGAACCCTCTTCTAAAGTTTTTCTTTCTTGATCTCATCAGATACCAGCAAGGTTTGCAGAGCTTCTTTGCTGCATGCTCCATCTCCATCCATATGCAGAGGGAAGCATATTGTTCCTATATTTGACAAGCCAGATGGGCAAGCACATATGTGTATCTCAGACTAACATCACCTTCTATTGATTTTCACTGATCTAATCACATTGGAATGTAATTTGTTGGTTTAAAGAACTGTTTTCAGTGGATATTTGTCAGGTTCTTCCTCTCCCCCATTTTCATCTCCTTGGGAGAGACAAGGTTTTGTATGAAAACACTAAGCAGCTTTACTTTTCCTCTATTAAAAAAAAAAACTCCTCACCCACGTATGGCTTTTGTTTTTCTCCTAGAAAACTATATGAAATTTCACTGCGGAGGTGCATTAATAAATAGCAGTGACTACTGTAATGATGTGTCTGTCGTACTGAAATTCCTGGCAGCAAAATCATGACCTGCTCCCCACACGTATCAAAGTCACTAATTACCCGTCGTGCACACAAGATCGGCTGATAGTGTGTTGTTCAGTCATGGAGAGTCTTTTTCAAGTTCCTGCACTATTTTCTTTGTTAGAACAAAGAATGCATCACTACCATCAATGTATTTCCTTTCAGTCATCAGGCTTTGCACCATGCTGGCAGGCAATGCTTCAGACCCCATCAAAGTTGAGGAACCTGCACACTCAGCAGCAGCAGCAGACCCCAATGACTTTTGGAAATTATTTGGTACTAGAGCATGGATGAACCACTAGATGTCCACATTCTGCTGCTGTCCACCATGTTCAGTGAAGCTAAAGAGCCTGGACCTGGACTTGGCCACTTCCTCCCAGTCACACTGTAGGGATGGAGCCCAAAGCCAGGCTCTTCCTGACCTTCTGCTTCCCCAAGTGAGTAGAGGTTCCAAACAAAAGCTTTGTTACCTGCTACTTTCCTCATGGCTAGTCTAGACTGAGTTGGATTTGTAGGGTTCAGTTCAGGTGGGCTAGAGGTAGAGATGAGGCCTAGCTGCTAAACTCAGATCCCGCTCTGGATCCAAAGGTCACTAGCTGACCAGATCTGAGGTTCTGATTTGGGTCCATCGCTATCTGAGATTTACAGCTGACTCATTCTGTAAGCCCTTTTGATTCCAGGGTGGTATTTGGCCAGGGGTGTGTGTGTGTGTGGTGCTCCTGGTTCTGACAGGAGCTGTGCAGGAGGTCAGACTAGATGATCAGAATGGTCCCTTCTGACCTTAGTATCTATGAATCTATGACCGTAGAATTCCAACGCTGCTTGGAATCTCTCCCTCCACCCTCACACAAAGCCCAGACAATGCTGAATTTCCAGAGAGAATATGGAATTCCCAAGCAGGCTCAAACTCCCTTTAGACCTTGTGCATCCTCAGCAGGTGATACAGGGAGCTCAAAAGGAGGAGCTTCCTCATTTCATAAAAATCAATCTTGAAAATCTCTTCCTCTTCCTTCTCTCTACTCTGTATCTACTGTCAAGAATTCTGGAGAACAACCCCCCACCCCCATATGGTTTGGAAACCTAGAGATTAGATGCTTTGGACCTGAGACGCTCTATCTGAAGCCACACTACATTTTGGGAGTGTTCAGACCTGGACCTGAACTTAGTGACTTGGGCCCATCTCTAAGCAGCTCACTTTGCAATAGGAAGGAAAATATCAGTGCAATGGCTCAGGGACTATACCACTGGATCCATTCTTCTCCTGCTGCTCAATCTTAGCCCTCCCAAGAAAGCTGGGTAGAGTTGAGTCATGTATCATTTAACAGTTTCCTTGTTTCCAATCCAGTTTGACACTGTAGATTCTCTGCATACATTTGCTGTGAGTGCAGAAAGTGAAGGTCAAGAAAGATAGGTACATTTTTGATTATAAATTAACTGAATGATTTATCTGTGTACACATTTATGAATATACGATACCATATATGTGACCAGCATCTACCTGGCCCTATTTCCCATACTTTGTATGCCCCACCTATAGGATGTGCAGCTAAGTAAATATTATGATTTCATTGCCTGCTGTCTGCAGAAGACAGCTGCCATTTGTAAGTTAGAAGGGATGCAGCATGTCACCAGGGAGATGTACACACTGTGCTCTCTCACAGCCACTTTACTTTAGTTCTTTCTTGTTTTGATGTTTTCCCTTCATTAAAAATAAAAGCTGTTCAGGGCAAAGGTACATAGTTTCACTCTGTATGTGGGGGGAAAAAATAACATTGCCTCTGCATTTAAATCAGTGTGGAATAAAAGGCTTGGCCCTGGCCAGGTGCAGCTACAGCATATAAGGGGGAATAGTTATTGAAATATTGGGAAGCAGTGTTGTTTGTAGGTCTGTGACAAAAGGAGATTATATATATATTAATTATAATTTAAAAACTTCCTAACTGTCAGGAAGTTAAGCTCTGGAATAAATTGCATAGGGAGGTTGTGAAATCTCCATCATTGGAGATTTTTAAGAGCAGGTTAGACAAACACCTGTCAGGGATGGTCTAGATAATACTTAGTCCTGCCATGAGTGCACAGCACTTGAGGTCTCATCCAGTCCTACGATTAATTTGCTAACCTAGGACAGGTGTAATCAAGCATCTCATTCCGCACCCCCAAGTTCATCCAGCTTCTCCCAGGTCCATACTGACCAGAGCCAGCTCCCTTGTCACACCTCAAGTCATAACTACTTTCCTGCTTCCATTTCCATTCAGACCAGAAGCCAGTTTCCTCTCTAACACATTTAACAGTGGTTGCCACAACTTAAAAACCACCATATCCATTTTTGCTTCTCAAAATAAAAGCAATGTACATTGGTCATGGGATGAGAAAACTGCAAACAAAAATAAATGTTACAAAGACCATAAGCACAGCTAAATTAATCACTATGAAAAGCCTGGCTAGTTAGGCTCAGAAATCAGATACATAGGGGACTAGCCATCTTAACAATCTGAATACCAAAATCTCTTCCTTAGAAAATTTCACAAAGACACTGAAGTTACTGGTATGTCTTCCTCTAACCTGAAGCATCTAGCTTTGACTACTGTTTGAAATAGAATACCCAACTAGATGAACATTAGTCTGCTCAGAGTGGCAATTTCCATGTTGCATATAGAAGATATTTATAGATCCACAAATGCATGGTGCTCTGGGGCTGTGAAGGAACTTAGATACTATGATATTGAGCACCATACAAGAGCTAGACAGACAGAAAAAAGAAATGAGGGAAACGACATCTTCTCTTTTTGAGACCATTGTCTGTTTTCAGTCCTTTTCTGTCAGGGGCGACCTGGCACTGTGATTATTATCTGCGTGTATGTAAAACATTTTTGAAAAGCCAAGAGAATTCCATTATGTCTAAGCTGCTTAAAACTGTGGATCATTTAAGGTTATTACATTGCTGCTTTGGGTTATTTTTGTTTAATTCAAACTCTGCAGTGGCTGAGAGCCAATTTCTCTTTAAACAATCACTTCAGTGCCTTATTGCCATAGTAATCTTATGTATCTACAAAATATGCAGCGTGTGAGAGTAATATAGGCCTCCACACAAATAAATAAATAAATACACACACACACACACACACACACACACACACACACACACACACACACACACACACCCCTCTCAACGTCTTTCCGGGGGCAGTTTGTTTTCTATTAATTAAGGAAATGTCTTTTCTTCTGCGTAAGGTGAATGATATTGACAGGTGTTGTCGAGCACCAACAAATTAACTCTTTCTGTATTCTTGGACTTAAACCAAGGAATACATTTGCAGTGGCACAGCCCCCCATTTTGGGGGCATGGTTTGAACCCACAAAAAATTCACCTGACAAAGTAGGGCTCAGGTAAAACCTTATCCCTATACAAGATCCCCTTTGATGTGCTCCACCTAAGGACAGGAAGTAACATACTTACCCCTAGTCCTTGTAAACTGTTCCACATGGATAGCACCATCGATTAAATTACCCACCAGAGCAAGGTGAGCTGGATTTGGCCTGTAATTTTGCCCCAGCCCATAGGAGAATACAGATTGGTAAATACTGGACTAGTTGTGCTAAAGCCTGAATTCCTGTCGGGAAGGGTATGTGAGGATACCAGTCTGATAGAATCCAGTCTGACCAGCTGTAGGAAACACTGCAAAATCTTCCTCTTCATAAAGGCTAGTCCGCCATTAGAATGACAGTCACAACATTGCCATCCCCTTCCACCTAAAAACCCAAACCACTAAACCAAACTAATAATAATCATCCTAATTAATAATACAAAGTTAAAATGAATTAACCTTAGAAATAAATTAATATTTTTTAAAACTGCATCTCTACCCCACATAGAGTTTTTACTTTAAAAAAGGGAGGAGTGCCAGAAATTCCATGGATATTTCATTGACACTATTGTTTTAAGTGGAAAGTGCTCAGATCCTTCAGGGATGGGCAGCAGACTAGAACCCTAAGATAGATCAGTCTTTTTGCCCAACAGAGCCAGCTAAATATACTATATTGCACTATTATGGCACTATATACAAATGTCATCCAATAACAAGGTTGCCATTTGAGATCTGCCCCAGGACTGAGAAAGATGGACCAGAGGGCGCCAACTAGTTGTCAAATGGTAACAGTCTTCTATTGCTGCTTATCTATGCAACCTAGCAAGGAGTCTTATCATTACTTTGAATGGAGTTTGGTGCCTATCCTGCTTAGGCACTTTTGTAAATTCTAATAGGCATCTATTTACATCTGGGTGCCTCTATGCCTTTGTAAATCTGGACCAAGATGACTAGCACATCTCCCAAGAGAAAAGATAACCACACACATATCACCACCTACACATAAGCACACTCTCAAAAATGAAAGCAAAGTACCATTTATCTTAGAAGGAATGGCTCATATTCTCATTCTTGTGCAATCCTTACTCAGGCAAAACCTTACTGTTGTCTGTGACAGTTTTGCCTAAGGACTGAGTAAAAATTGAGTGTGGACTTCAAAATTTGGCCCAGTGATATTGATGATCTTGCAATTATGTAGCTCCCTTCATCCCAATGGGTCCCAAAACTTATGTTAGGTAGGGGAGCCAGAATTTACTGGGGGTTTATCTGTAAAGCTTATTTGAAGTGAGCTCAGATTTAACCTGTGCATCCAAGAGTCTCCTCCCTAATTGAGACATATTTTATTTAGAAATTTGCATTTCTCTAGGTTTGATTTCGCATGTGTGCATGGGCGTGTGTTTCTTGTTTCTCCATCGTTATAATGAGGGACAAGGGAGCCATGAAAAAAGGATTTGGGGTTCAGTAGACGTGTGTGTCTGTATGTGTGGTTATTTAGAATTTAATCCAAAGCCCACTGAAGTCATTTGAAAGACTCCCATTAACTTCAAGCTGTGAGTCCCTGGGGAAGGTGTGCTCATCATCTTGCTGAGTTTGGATAACTTCCTGGATCGGTGAGACTCCTAAATAATCCTGTGCAAAAACACAGCAGTTTGGGTTCATGATGGAGTTTGCAGCAAAGTCATAAAACTGTCTTTCTTCTAATACAATTCCTTGGTCAGTAGTAGAAGACAGTGACTCTTTCTGTGGTGACAGGTTTCAGAGTAGCAGCCGTGTTAGTCTGTATTCGCAAAAAGAAAAGGAGTACTTGTGGCACCTTAGAGACTAACAAATTTATTAGAGCATAAGCTTTCGTGAGCTACAGCTCACTTCATCGGATGCATTTGGTGGGGAAAAAAAATCTTTTTTTTTTTCCACCAAATGCATCTGATGAAATGAGCTGTAGCTCACGAAAGCTTATGCTCTATAGCTCACGAAAGCTTATGCTCTAATAAATTTGTTAGTCTCTAAGGTGCCACAAGTACTCCTTTTCTTTCTTGGTGGTTTTCCATCATCACATGACAGTTTTGGGGTTTGTTCCCATGAATTCATAGTGGCTGAATTCCACTTTGAACTTAAGGTAAATCATCAAACCTCCAGGAAAAACTATACCCAAATTATCATCAGTTCTGCTGCTTTTAGATTTCGTTACACAAGGTTTGTACAGCTCTGTCAGGATCATGATAATTCAGCTTCTCGTTACCAGAGCATGTCTTTATTCCTGTAATTCTACAACTGTTTCTTCTGGCCTCTCTTCTATCTGAGGAAGGTAAATGACTGCTGGCTGTGAAACCATATAAATACCTCTCTCTCTGTGTGTGTGCATATCTTCAAATTAAAGAGGAAGTGAGAAAGTTTAATTGTGCCCCCCATTCTGTGCTCCTCCTCACAGATTGGTGAAACTGTGTTAGGAGTAAATTGCAAGTACATTTTAATTCTGCCTCATATAAGCTTATCACAAGCTTGGTAGCTCATTACGCCCTCTGCTTTTTCTCCAGAGATGCTATAGAAATACAACAGTGTAACTAACACTTTTCCTCATTTAGAACCACAGGTGGTGGGAGTATGTGTGAGCTGATTGTCTTTACTAGGTAATTATAGGTTTGTGCCTATTCCCATTGTCTCTGCAGGGTACTTGTACAGTACATGTGGTTGAGTCTTTTCAGGGCGGTTATAAAGTGGATTAACATGGAATATTGTCTTGCTAGAAAATGGTACACATTGATATATCTATGATCTCGTTGTGTCGATGGGATGGTTGAAGCTGGGGCATGGTTAGCCTCATCTATAGAATGGTTGCTGTACTTCTGCGATCTGAAATAGAATGACTGTAGGTATAGCCTAGAGGTAGACGGAGTGTAGGTGGATCTCATATATCTATAGGGTGGGTGTAGACACATCAGTGACCCCTTTTTTCTGTGTGGAATAGGTATGTGGGTTTTATCATATATCTAAAGTGTAGTTGTAGATACATATAAGTTCATGAGTGTATGGGGAATGGTTTATCTATATATCAGTGTACTCCTGGCATTTTCCATCTAATTTAATTAACTTTCTTGTGTACTGAATTTGTTTTTCCAATATAAAAATGTCTGAGGATGCTGTATGGTGATGATTTATCGGTGTGAAGGTGACTGGATTGACATTTCCTCTGGTTTAATGCACATTCCAAGTCCATTTAAAGATGTAAATATTATTATCCTTTGATTTCAACTTCTGATTCTTCCAGACGTTTGTGGCTGATAAGCCAGTCTCCCTTCAGGTTCTACCTACGTTCATCAGTGTGTATTATGTTTATCAGACAGAAATCAATGTACAGCAGGAAAGGATCATACATAGAACATCCAGCAGAAGCGTCAGTATGTTAACTTTATGTTAATACAGCACATTAATGTTAACCTTTGAAAAGCACACTAGCTGAAGTTGACTCTGCTGCTGACAGAGCAGATCTTTTCTGAATTTCTCTTCCCCTTTTCTAAGTAGGTCAGGATAATTGCATGAAGACCTAGGATCCTATCTTTCTACCATTAAAGTCAATGACATATCTCACATTGACTTCAGCAGGAGCAGGGACGAAAGCCCCAATTCAGCACCTAAGTATATGGCTAAAGTTAAGCATGTGCTTAAGTCCCATTGAAGCCAATGAAACTTAACCACACTTGAAGTTACTCTTAAGTTTAGCTGCTTTGCTGAACAGGGATGGGATTACATTTGAAGTGACCCAAATTCCGGCTTCCTAAGAGTCCTATTTACCTGCTGCCTGTTTGCTACCTGAAGTCATAATTTTCCCCATGTGACATCACAATCATTTCCATGGCAACCAGACATGATGATGTTGCTGAAGATAACAGCTTCATGCGAGGAATGGAGAAGCCACAGGACTAGATGGGATCATGAGAAATAAGAGCAGTGCTTAATTTGTGCCAGGGATTGCCAGGCTGAGCCCTGGCACCTCTAGGTTTAGGCAGTTCATAGCCCCGGCACTGCTGGACTTGCCGCGTCAGATATGAAAGTGAAACAATTGCTTGAGCCCCAGCACCTCTTTTGTTACAAATGAAACACTGAATAAGAGTCCTGTTATCATTTCTCCAGTTGTTCCTGCTTATTCAAAATGGCCAAATGCCATGGAGAGCAGAGCTATCAGTGTAGACACCTGAGCTGTAGTTTTGCAATTTTTTGGGCCCTGAGCAATAAAGCTACCATTGGGGCTTCCAAAATCACAGGTCCTTCCCCCATTGGAGCTGCTGCTGGAGGCAAGAAATGAACATATATGATGGATGCTACTTTGGGGCCCTCAGAATAGTGAGGACTCTGACTCCAGTCCTTCTCAAGCTATGAGCTGCTGAGGCTCAATGAGATCCGCAAAAGCATGGGTTTCAACGTATGCATTTGTGCTTAAGCTTGGCCCTGGGATTACTGACAAGGCCTGGGTGTTGTTGCTGATCTTGGCTATGTTATACTGGTATGTTAAATGGCAGAGATGGTCAAAAGTTAAAGTTGGGGGTCTGAAAACACCTGTACTATGGGGGTATTGGAAATCTGAATCTGGATCCACATTTTGTCAACAGCTTTTATCTGTGTACTGGGATGGCCCACAAACACAGATCCAGACACCCCAAAGTGTCCAGAATCCAGGTGCATATCCAAATATTGCTACTTAGGCCCCTCTATTAAATATGGAAACCTGATCAGTGGCTAATAGACTGAGTTAGTCAGTAGGGAAGAAACAGCTGTACTAAATGTTGCCCACACAGATTACTAGGACTGTCAAATGATTAAAAAAAAAATTGCAATTAATCGCACTGTTAAACAATAATAGAATACCATTTGTTTAAATATTTTTGGATGTTTTCTACATTTTCAAATACCGGAATATTGATTTCAATTACAGCACAGAATACGAAGGGTACAGTGCTCACTTTATTTTTGATTACAAGTATTTGCACTGTAAAAAAACAAAAGAATAGTATTTTTCAATTCACCTAATACAAGTACTGTAGTGCAATCTCTTTATCATGAAAGTTGAACTTACAAATGTAGAATTATGTAAACAAAAAAAAACAAAAAAAAAACCTGCATTCAAAAATAAAACAATGTAAAGTTTTAGAGCCTGCAAGTCCACTCAGTCTTACTTCTTGTTCAGCCAATCACTCAGACAAAGAAGTTTGTTTACATTTACAGGAGATAATGCTGCCCGCTTCTTGTTTACAATGTCACCTGAAAGTGAGAACAGACGTTCTCATGAGTCTGTTGTAGCTACTATCGCAAGATATTTATGTGCCAGGTGTGCTAAAGATTCATATGTCCCTTCATGCTTCAGCCACCATTCCAGAGGACATGCGTCCATGCTGATGACTGGTTCTGCTCGATAACAATCCAAAGCAGTGCGGACCAATGCATGTTCATTTTCATTATCTGAGTCAGATGCCACCAGCAGAAGGTTGATTTTCTTTTTTTGGTGATTCGGGTTCTGTAGTTTCCGCATCAGTATTGCTCTTTTAAGACTTCTGAAAGCATGCTCCACACTTTGTCCCTCTCAGATTTTGGAAGGCACTTCAGATTCTAAACTATCTTTAGTTTAGATCTATCTATCTAGATAGTTTAGAACTATCTAAGCTATCTTTAGAAATCTCACATTGATACCTTCTTTGCATTTTTTGTCAAATCTGCTGTGAAAATGTTCTTAAAATGAACATGTGCTGGGTCATCATCTGAGATTGCTATAACATGAAATATACGGCAGAATGCAGGTGAAACAGAGCAGGGGACATACAATTCTCGCCAAGGAGTTCAGTCACAAATTTAATTAATGTATTATTTTTTTTAATGAGCGTCATCAGCATGGAAGCATGTCCTCTGGAATGGTGGCTGAAGCATGAAGGGGCATACGAATGCTTAGCATATCTGTCATGCAAATACCTTGCAATGCGGACATAAAAGTGCCATGCAAATGCCTGTTCTCACTTTCTGGTGACATTGTAAATAAAAAGTTGGCAGCATTATCTCCTGTAAATGTAAACAAACTTGTTTGTCTTAGCGATTGGCTGAACAAGAAGTAGAACTGAGTGGAGTTGGAGGCTCTGAAGTTTTACATTGTTTTGTTTTTGAGTGCAGTTATGTAACAGAAAAAAAATCTACATTTGTAAATTGCACTTTCACAACAAAGAGATTGCACTACAGTACTGGTATGAGGGGAATTGAAAAACACTTTTCTTTTATCATTTTTACAGTGCAAATATTTGTAATAAAAATATGCACTTTGACTTCAATTACAGCACAGAATACAATATATATGAAAATGTAGAAAAACATCCAAAATATTTAATAAATTTCAATTGGTATTTTGTTGTTTAACAGTGTGATTAATCACGATTAATATTTTTAATCATGATTCGTTTTTTTTAGTTAATCGTGTGAGAAATTACCACTTTGGGTTATTTGTAATTTTTAATCTTGCTCTCTCTCCATCTCCCCTTATACCCAGCTCCCTCAGGAATGGTTTCTGGGCTGATCTTCAGGCTGTCTTGGGGCCAGCATTGACTAACATGAGGCTCTGGTTTGGGCAAAATCTTACTTTGCTCTCAGCTAACTGCCTAAAATTCAGTCATAATTGTCAGCTCAGCTTTGTCTTTCCCACCTGAAGAAACCTTGGTAGAAAGAATACCTGAGACTCAAAAGCTTTTGTATGACTAAGACCTGTTCCTAAGAGGCTCTGAGCAGCCCCAACTCCTGTTCAAGTCAAAGGGACTCGCAGGAGACTCCCAGACTAATGACGGGCTCATGAACAATATTTAGATGCAAAGGACATTTAGCATCTCTACAGCACATGGAATAACATGAAAATGCATTTAACTATTCAGAATATGTATAAGAAAGAAATGTTTACCTCTTACCTTTGCAAAGCAGTCCCTGGGAGCTTATCTGCAGGAGACCCATAAAACATAATGAACATCAAACAATGAAAATCCAGGCGAGGTTTTGACAAGGTAGGCGATGTGCCTGCAAAGGAACAATTAGAGGCAGGAGTTGGACTCTTCATAGAGATGGTTAAAAAGGTCTGAGAGGCTGCCTGGCTCAGGGGGACTGGCACTGACCTAAGGCCATTCATCTCCACATCACCAGACCAAAAGGGTCCTAGACTGAGAGTGACTGAAAATCACCACCTTCTGACAGCTGTTAATGGGCTAGGCGAAATGAGTAGGGGATCTCAGTTCAGTCCCTCCAAATAATTTGCATCCTTGTCTATACTGGTTAATTAGCATCCTTATTAACAGTATAATCAAGAGAACCCAAGGGATGAATGGGACATGGGGACAGAACTCCTCCTTTCATTGCTAGATATCATCACAGCAGGACAGTGTAGTGGGCAAAATTTGGCCATATTCTGCCATTTGCATTTGTATTTGCATGATAAATCATGCAAAAAAGACACAAAGAACCACTATCTTCTTTCTTTTCTTCATAGTAATGTAGGAATTGCCATACCTAATCAAACAGATGGTCTATCTAGTCCTCTGTCCTATCTCCAACAGTGGCTAGTATGTGATAGACTGGTCTTATAACTATTTTCTTCTCTTCTGTATGGGCTTATGTGCCTTTTTTCCCCTATACATATACTCCTTTTTAAATATAACCATAAAAAAAACACACACACACATGGGAAGGTGCCCTTGAGAAATATTAAAGGTCTGCAATATAATTAGTTTGAATATGGAACTTTATGTACCTTTGGAAAGAGTTCACAAGATGTAAGCAAAATGTTGTAATGTTAAAGTATTACTGGCCTACTTTTTTTTTTTTTTTAAGAAAAATGCAACTTCATTTGTAAGTGCAAAAATGCACATATTTTTGTGTGAATAACTTGCACATGCAATTACAAAAAACATGCATGCAAATTAGACCTGAAAATAATAACTTCTGTATAAGAGAGAGGTATTTTCATCTACAGATCGCAAATGCACTGTTCAAGATAGCATATACTTAACTTTAAGCATATCCTTAAATCCATTTGAACCATGTGCTTAAGTGCTTTCTTGAATGAGGGCCTAAAAAGAAAACATGGCAACATTTTTATTGGTCTTAAATTTTGTTTAAAAAAATATTTTCTCAAAATCTAAATATGGGTCCAAATTTGAGCTGACAGTACTCCTCTAATGTCAGTAAGAGTTTTGCATGAAAATGGGATGCAGAATTGGACTCTGTGTGTGTCTGTCTGTGTGTTGTTCCTCATTAGTTCTTGGAACTATATCTGGATGCATAGGGATAATCTTAGCACAAATCTTTAGCTTGCTTTTGTGCATTTGACAATTAAATGGCATATGAATATGCTTTCCAAAGACATATGTGTTTTTGTGTCCATGCATGCATTATTATATTTAAAATATCTGGGAGAAAAATGGAGGGGTTTTCCACAAATATTTTCAATTGAAAAAACAATTTGGGGTTTTTTTGATTTTCCAACAAAAAGTCCATTTTTTTCGTGGTAAGCAGACATTTTCTATGAAAATGTTCATTTAGTTGAAATCCCAATTTTTCATTGAAAACCCCTGTCTTTGGAGGAGCGGCCATGCCAAATTTGAGTGAGTGGCATTGTGGCTTGGAGCATAGGGTAGCAATGCAGAGGAGCATTTAGGTGGAACAGGAGGAGAGGTCAGTTGTCCCACCCCCGCTGTGCTTCATCCTAGCTCAAGCCAGGCTAACCTATCTTCTGCCATAATATACATGTCCCTACTTCCAACTCCCAAGCCATGTGTAAACTGGGCTCACCTCCAAGAGTTACAACTTTAAGAAGTAGAAGTAATCACACCATTACCCTTTTTAGTGTTTTTTTTTCTTCAGCCTTCTCTGTTCGTTTATCGTACATGTGGTCTAATTAAAGCTTCCTGCAGGACATTTCATCCAGAATAAATAATCACATTGCTTAGAAGGGCTCTAGATTACTTTTTCTTCTCTTCCAGCAGTGCTGAAAGGGAGGTTGCTGTTTAAAAACTGCCTGGCAGAAGAGACAGTTTTTTAATTGCATTTGCAGCCTTCTTTGTATCCTTTTGTATTATCTGCATGTACAGGGATAAACTGGACAGGCCTGTTCGAAAGCAGCCAGGTGGAATTGTCAGAGAGGGAGAGAGGAGATTGAAAGTGAAATAGAAAAAGGAAATTAAAAAAATATGAAGAGGTAGCTCTCAGAATAACAGCCCTAGGAAGTAGAGTTAACCGCAGGATAACAATTCTGTTTCAAAGCAACTGGCCTGGGATGTAGGAGACCCAGATTCAAGTCCTTGCTCAGTCTGACTCAGAGCAGAGGTTTTCATCCCAGATCATTCTGAGGGCATGTCTACATTGCAATTAAAAACCTGCCGCTGCTCTCTACCTGCTGACTTGGGCTCCGGAGCTGTTTAATTGCAGTGTAGATGTTCGGACCGGAGTCTGTGATCTAGGACCCTGCAATGTGGGAGAGTCCCAGAGTTCAAACCAGAAAGTCTACACTACAATTAAACAGCCCTGCAAGCCTGAGTCAGCTGGCCCGGGCCAGTTGCAGGTGTATAATTGCAGTAGCTGGGACTTGACCTTGGGTCATAGCTGGGACTTGAGCTTGGGTCTTCCAGAGGCCCGTGCCCTAACCACCAGGCTATCAAGTGTGTGAGTCTCTGTCTCTCTTCCCAGCCCCCTTTCTCAGCATAACAGCCTATGTCATCAAAATGTCATTTTCTGGCCAACTCTACTAGGGAGCTGACCGTTAGATAGTCCAAGTCGGACAAACTTCCTTTGCACTCCTTCTTCAGAAACACCTACAAACTCACGGTCAGTCAGCCTTTATGACCAGAATAAAAAAAGAACCCCCAAAGCTCTGGCATAGGTCTATGTCTGAGCCTGTTGTTTGTGTTGAGGGAGTGTGAGAACTGGAATGAGAGGAGAAAAATAAATGGGATTCATGAAGAAACTTCAGGGAGAAACCTGTCTCCTTTGCCTGTAGTAGGTTACACATCTTATGGTAGTTTATTAAGGAGAAGGCAATTTCTGTTGTTAACGCATGTCTCAGTGTTCCCCTAATTTACAGGGTGAGCCATTCACCCTCTATTTACTGGACTTTAGCTCTTGCCTTCAGGCAGGTACCACAGGAGAAATTTCACACTGAACTCAGTCACAAGGTCCCTGCTTGGGCAAAATTTCTACTGGGTCGGATCTTGAAGTCTTTGTGTTTAAGGCTGTGAGACCATTTGTATTTTTTTGGTTCAAAAGTGGTAGCCACAGTTTGTCAAAGTTGTGGTTTTGGTGCGGGGCAACTGTGCCCCACGTCCCATCCTGCTCCCCCTTCCTCCCAGGGCCCTCAATAGGGGGTGCCATCGCAGCCTGGAGCAGGCAGGAGCATTCAGGCTGCGCCTCCCTACCCCAGCAGTGGCACGGGCTCCCCTTTTCAAGTCCCTCCCTGCACACTGCAGCTCCCTACTGGGCTGGGTTGTCAGGGGCTCATTTCAGCACTGCCAGCCCTTGGATGCTGGTGCAAGGAGCAGCCTCTCTGCAACTGGCTTCATGTGCTTCTGTTCCCTGCCTTCCCCCCAGAACCAGGAACAGTCTTTCCTCAACAAGGAGAACAGCCTAGCTTGAGTCGATGTGAAGCATGGGGGTGGAGGGGCAACTGCTGTTCCCCCCCACACACATGCACACAAATGATTCCCCAGCTTTGCTACCCCATGCTCCAAGTCACACCACTACTCACTCAAATTTTGCCTGTTATGACCGGGGGTGACGGGGCCAAATTTGAGTGGCATTGCAATCCTGTGCACTAGGTACGGTGCACTTGCTCAAAATTGGCCCCTCCCCCTCCTGACCCCCCTGTCCCACGGCAGAGGGGCAGCTGGCCCAAATGTGAGTGAATGGAATTGTGACCTGGGGCACGGGATCGCAATTCCACAACTATAAAAAATGTTGCTGTTTCCACAACAAAGTCATGGTCCAGGCTTTTCTTACTGCCTTGTTTGCACTTACCTAAGCATTGTATATAGTTGTCACCATCATACTCCCTCACAAGCACAGGGGCGTTGATCTCTGCCCACTCCTGTGAGATAGGGAGGTCCAGTATTATCATTTTACAGGCAGGCAACTGAGGCACAGAGAGACTAAAAGAGCCTGATTCAAAGTTCACCGAAGCCAATCAAAGGGCTGCCATTGATTTCAATGGGCTTCTGTGCATAGCCTAAGTGACTTGCTCAAGGTCACACAGGAAATCTCTAGTACAGCTGGGATTTAAAGCCTGGTCTCTTGAGTCCTAGGTCAGTCCCTTAATCAAAAGATCATCCTAGCTCCACAAGTCTTTGCTTAGTTCTTACTCAGGCAAATGCGAGGGATGGGCACTGGAGGCTGAGTGCTCAGCACCCTCAGCTCACAGGAGGTGCTCAGCACCTTGTTGGATTAGACCAAAGGAGAACATCATGTTGTGTTCATCTGAGCCCCTTCTCCTCTCAATGACCTGGACACCAGAGTGAGATCTTTCTTAGACCAAAGGACTTCTCATGGACTTCTCCATGTGGGAAGTGAAAGGGGGAAGAAATAGGATGATTCTAGAAAAGCCTCCCCATGCACTCTATAGGTTTTACAGTGGCTGACAGGGTTTTAGCTATGTGATTCACATCACTACTGAGGAGAGATGCATGGCTAGCACCCTGCACAGCTCCTGGAAAATATACCCTTCCCAGGGAGGTCAATAGCTTTGTCAAAATTATATTTTTACAGAGTGGAGCAGCCCCTCTGTGTTCACTGGAGGAATGGACTAAATGGCCTAGTCAGGCTTTTCCATCTCAAATTGCTGCGATATGATGGTATTACGAGGCAACTCTGCCCCACTTCCCATCCTGCTCCCCCTCCCTCCCATGGCCCTCAATAGGTGATGGAGGGATAGCTCAGTGGTTTGAGCATTGGCCTGCTAAACCCAGGGTTGTGAGCTCAATCATTGAGGGGGCCATTTAGGGATCTGGGGCAAAAATTGGGGATTGGTCCTGCTTTGAGCAGGGGGTTGGACTAGATGACCTCCAAGGTCCTTTCCAACCCTGATATTCTATGATTCAATGTAAACATGCTCCAGGAAGATGGCTGGCCTTGCCAGCAGTCAGGGAGAGCAGACAACAGATGAATCAGGGAGCTCTTTTGATACGTTGTGTCAGGTTTGTTAAAATGCTTTCTACAGGATTCTCTCCTATTGCTCACAAGTGCCTCTTCCATGCAAAGGTAGCCGGAGAAATTGTTCCTTTAAGCACCCAGATATTTACTTAAGAATTAAATAAACTTTCCAGCTCTCGGTCTCTCTCTCTCTTTAAACCATCTAGTGCATGGAGAAAGTGCATGGCAAGGTCTTGGCCAAACAGTTTGAACTGCAATCATCTTGGGATCGCCTGGGAAACTAATTACCAGCTTTGTTTCTCTCTCCCCCACACCCTTCTTCTCTCTGTGCAGATACTCTAATGACAAGAGTACGAAGTAGATACTCAGCCTGCCTTCACCTAGACAGGAAGTCCTACGTGTTCCTTTCTTTTCCCATTAAGGAGTCCCTGGTGAAATACTCTGTGCGCTCTAATGACAGCACTGACATCTCTCCTCTTAACTAGGCTGGTCCCTCTTGGAACTGA
Organism: Dermochelys coriacea; assembly: GCF_009764565.3. Taxonomy (NCBI): domain Eukaryota; kingdom Metazoa; phylum Chordata; order Testudines; family Dermochelyidae; genus Dermochelys; species Dermochelys coriacea. Next base: position 21,887,076 of record NC_050074.1, on the reverse strand, counting down.
TTGAGGACTAATCAAGCTGCTACAGCCTTTGAAGTTTGAGCTCTTCAAAATGGCTCTGCAAATATACAGATGGAATGTTGTGCAGTGGTCAGACTAGCTCAGGACTGGGAGTGCAGGCTCCTGGGTTCTACTCCCAGCTTTGTAAGTGAAACTGACTTACAATGTGGCTCTGGGCAAGTCACGGACATTGCCACTCTGTGCATCAGTTTCCCCATCTGTAGAATGAGGTTGCGAAGCTTATTATTGTTTGAAGTTGTTCGTAGTAGGTCCAAGGAGAGGTATAAATGATCATACAGAGCATGAACCCAAACCTGGAGTCTAAGGGCCTAATCCAATACCTACTGAAGTCAGATCATGGCCCTAATGCATGCACAATTCCTATAGATTTCAATGGAGTTAGGCATGTAGCAGGCCCTAGAATACTGTAGTCAGCCTCCTTTATGTTTCCTTACTTCTCTTGTGTAAGGCACAGGCACTGCTGTTTATTACTCTGTTTTATCATCTAACCCGACTTATTCTCCTGAATTAAGGAGGAGTTCCTAATTTTCTTAGTAGGTAAAGGATAATTAATACAGAACGCACTGGTCATTAGCTGCAGTAACAATTGGTAGCCAAGGGATTCCTGGCCTGTTAAGCTGTAATCATTTCTGGTTTAATAGCTGCTGAAGCACGTAGGAGAAGTCTAACACAGGGTCAATAAGGTACAGTGCTGAGTAAGGGATGGAGGAGTAATGTACATCCCCAGGGGAGAAGAGAAGGCACAATCTATCCTAGGTTCTCAATCAATGAACCACCCCTTCAGAAGGTACACACTGGGTATACACCTACTTGCCTCTGTAGCCAGCTGGGCCTAGACCTGGGTATTGGGGTATGTATTGATCCTCTTACACCCATTCTAATATGGGCCTAATACATCCTGTCGTATGTAGCCAGCATGGTCTCTTGATTATTCCCAGGTTGACAGCAAGCCTAGAGTGTAAGTTGAAGAGTGCAGATCTTCAGGGAGGCTTTTTGTTATCAACAGACCCCTCTCCAAAGGCTTGGCAGAGACATGGGTGATGCATTGTCCAGTGTTGCAGCCCCGGGTACTGCCAAGCCTTTGGAGAGGGGTCTGCTGATAACAAAAAGCCTCCCTGAAGATCTGCACTCTTCAACTTAAACCCCTTGTTTAAAGTGCAGCGCTTTGCGGTGCATTGAAAGCCCCAATAACACTGAGCACTTGACACATTTTCAGCTCTGTACAGACATTACCTAATCAAGCCTCGAAATTCCACATTGAGGGGAGTGAGTAAATATTCCTGGGCCCAGTTCACTCTCATTGTACAAGCCAGGCTACAGGCCCACAGTGGCATTATGTCACATACATTAAGTCACAATATCACAAGCTTCCCACCACCCCTGCTCCACTGGGGAGGGGGCCTTGCAGTGCATCTGAAGTGCATTTCCCAGGGGGATCCTCACGTATAAATAAAGCTGGCCTCTCCCAACAAAACCTCCAGGTACAACCACTATCTGCCTCCCGCTGGAGATGACTGGGGCAGCTCCCCTGTGGATGCAAGGGACATATATTCCACATCCCTATCTATGCCCCTGGTGATGAATCTTGTCCATCCTCTATATTTGCCAGAGAGGGAGATTGACCTAGAGAGGTTCAGTGACTTCTCCAGTGTCACAGAGTGAGTCAGTAGCAGAACTGGGAACAGACCCCAGCAGCTCCTGTATGTATTTCAATCCAGTGTTCCACTCATTAGACCATGCTTAATATTGCTTATCTCAACTCATAACATATAATTCCTTGGCATGCCACATGCCCAAGCCACACCTTTCCAGATTCCCATTTAGTCGCCCCTTTATTTTTCATTCTCCGCTTGTATATTGGGACACTACGTATGGCACCATCCAAAGGGGCTTTATTGGGAAATAAGCACTGTTGGGTAGGGTGACCAGACAGCAAGTGTGAAAAATTGGGACAGGGGGGTGGAAGGTAATAGAAGCCCATATAAAAAAAGCCCCAAATATCATGACTGTCCCTATAAAATCGGTACATCTGGTCACCCTACTGCTGGGCCACACCTGACTCCCTGCATGGAGTATGGCTTTAAATGCTGCAGAGTGCTGCTTCTTAGATCAACTTCTCTCTCTCTCCCTCCCTCCTTAGCTAAGTGATCCGGCTCCTGTGCGCTAATGAGCAAGGTGCACGAAAGAGGGTGATTTTGCAATCGCTTCAGAGCTAGTAGCCTGCACAGTACCACAAAGGAGGTTAAGTGAGGATTCACCACCAAGCTTATATAAACCACATTGCCCTTGAAGTGCGTCATTTCCCCACTGTGCTGAGCTTTGTAAAGATCTCTTTCTGACTCTATATTACAAACGTTCTATTGATGGCAGCCATATTAACAGTCATGCTTGTAGCGTGGAATGGCTTTGTGTAGCCTAAAGTCATTAGGTTTGCCTTCATGGATCAAGGATCATTAGCAATGAGAAACATTTAAATGATTGCTTGGTTAATTTCTCTCTAAACAGGGTCTGCCACCTTCTAGCATGACAGGGAGGATGTTTGTGGAGCTAAAGTGTACATGTTTCGTGTTACGTAAGGGGGTGGCACATGAGTGCCAGTGGGTTCTGGACGGGGTGATTCTTGCTCCTCAGATCAGAAAAGGGTGGGAGGGTCACAGAGTTATCACTCAGCCTCAGACGCAGTGAGAAGAGGATAGGGTGGCTTCTGAGGAATCACTTGCTCCTCCACTGGCTGTTCATGCGAATATTGAGATATACTGGGCCCACTGGTGGTAGCTGTGAGGATGCATCTCTAAAGAAAATGGATCCATTAAGCCATATAATCAAATAATGATAAAGGCCTATTCAGTCATCTAGTCCATCCCGTGGTGGCCAGCGCAGGACTGTTCCTACAGTGTTGCCCAGTCTAGTTTTAAATGAGTCAGATCATGGGGCTCCTGTTTCTGCATTTTCTTTGATATTTTCCTAAACAGATTTTTACTGATTTTTTCTTTTGTGTGTGTATATGTGCATTGATTACCCAAATAGATAAGTGCATGAAATGCAAAAAAGAAATCAAGGAAGCTCCCCCTCCACCTACAGAGTCTGCATAAAAGCCTCATAGGGAGAATAATGAAATAAGCCAGGATAGCAAAGAGGGGAACAATCAGGAATCGAGCAAAATGGAAAGGAAAAACAACAATAAAAACAAGAATGAAAATGGTATTTCAGCCACGGTGCTACTGAGCAGATCACAGGCTCAAAGCCAAATGTGTGGTTTGCAGATGGGAGAAAAGATCATTAAAGATCATACACACACACACAATCTAAGTAGTCCTGTTCCAGGTCCTTTGAAACAAAAGCAAACATAATCTGGTTGACCTCATTCTCTGCAGTTTAATACAGAACTTTTAAGAGTCATGGTGTCCACTAATGTTGGTTTGCTTGGCTGCAAGCTCCGGCAATCTTCAGTTCTCTGCAGGAGTTCTACTTCCCAGCAGTTATCTCAGCAAAGGCTGGTTTGAAACATTCATTTCAAAATACAGCCCTGCAGCAGTCTGCTCAAACAGTCTGCTCAAATACATACCAAGATCGTGGCCAGATCTATGCATTATGTTCACTGGGGCGGTGCTAAAGGGTGCTGTCCCTGATTGTCCCAGTCCAGTTATTTCTTGGAAATACAATTAATTTCAAACGTGTCCCTTTTTTTCTCTATGTGAACCAGCCCCTTTTGCCAAGAATGTTTGCTAGTCGTAAAGGGCTCAATCATGGTTTTGCCATAAACCCTGTGTAAGGAGCAGCACATAGCTGTGCTACCCCAGGCACAGATCAGGAATCAGATTTTGGTTAAGAGTCATAATCAGCTTCCCTGTATGCTGCTGCTATGGGCGAGGAAGTACTATGCATCAGCCCCTCTATCTGGTGTAGTGTATGTCCCGCAGTGTGCTGGCACAGCTGTGTTGGCTGGTTCATTGTGATGCAGAGCCAAGGCCGCACCCATTCTTCACTCCTTCCTGCTTGTTCCCCACCCATGTGTGCAGGAGGGGAAGAAGCATCTCCACAGAGTCTGCTGTCCACCTCTGAGTTGCTACCCACAGTATCATAGACACCAACTCCATGGGTTCTCTGGGGCTCAAGCACCCAGGGGGAAAAAACAGGGATTGCTCAGCACCCACCAGTCACAGCTGTTCTGCGGGGCCCCAAGGTTTTGGGTCCCATGGTTTGGGGTTTTGAGTACAGAGACCTCAGCCTGTTCAGTTCCATGGCGAACACACCAGAAAACTCGTGCCAAAATTTGGAAATGTATTGATTGGGATACACAGCAGAACAACTCAGCTCGGGGTAGACCTGTTAGATCCCAATTATTGCAATAGCTCCATTGGCCTGGACTGATTGCTTGTTGAAAATATAAGCTCCACTGCCTGCTCTTCCAGGGCCAACAGCAGTTTTGGTGCTGTTGTGTTGCCCAATCTGAGGTTTCCCTGGCATGACCCACAAATGCGTTTACATGCAATTCTGCGTTTAAAATAAGAAAAAAAGGGCAAGTTTTCCTCAGGTACCGTCAGATGCTAATAAAATCTTTAATTAATTCAGATTCTGATGAGCTCACATTTCTCTCCCTCGCTCACAACTTCAATCAGATTTTTGTGGCTCCGCTTTCATGCCACTTCACGCTGCAGTTCTGATTTATCTAGAACTGTGCTACATGGGCATATTGGCAGGAAAGACTCAGATAAAAGAAGAAATCATGAGGGAAATCATTAATGCAGAATGTATTTTTTTAAAAAAAAACAAACCTAAACCAAAAGGTCCCATGCTAATATGAATCCCCCAGGAATGCCTTAAATTACAGACAATTTGCTTGATTGGACTGCACGGGTCCTAAGTATCAGAAAGAGACAAATTGCTCTTAACAAATGTTAAATCAAATAAGATAGACAAGAAATCTTGATAATGTGAAATGAATTTTGTAAAATTAAGACATCTGCAGAATGTTCCATCTATAATAAAGCAATAATCTCCCTGAAATGGGGCCTGTCTCATTATCCAGTTTGATGACTGGTTTGAGTGATCTTATCTAATAAACGAGTTAACTCTAAAGCAGTAAATGGTATTTTTCTTTCCAGACACCAATGGGTGGTAGGAAATACATCTATCTATATTTGTCCATCTCTCTAGTGGCCAATCTCCCATTCATTCTCTGTCACCTGCATCCAAGTTGATCCCACTGGATACAGGGAAGAACCTTGCTGCTCTGTGATCACCAGGTAGAGATTACATTTTTGGGATTACATTTGATAGGAAGAGGCTCAAGGCAGTTTCCCTCTCAGCTCCAGAGCTGCCAAGCTTCAGGCAGGGGCTGGATGAGATTTTCTCTGTGCTGGGGAGAGACTGCACAAGGATGAAGGGAAATTTTTCTTTTGTCTCCTCCTTAGCTCTCACTCCTCCTCTCCTGCCCTTTCTCCCATCCTTGCACTGCTAGTGCCAGAGGAGAGCACCAAACCTCCCTGCCCTTGTGCTGTTTTCACCCCTAACCCATCAACACCCTTTGCTCTGCCAAATTCACTTGTCAAGTCAAGAGCCAAGCAGAGAATGAACGAATTGAGGCAAAGGTCTTTTCTCATAGATTCATAGATACTAAGGTCAGAAGGGACCATTCTGATCATCTAGTCTGACCTCCTGCACAGCGCAGGCCACAGAATCTCACCCACCCACTCCTATGAAAAACCTCACCCATGTCTGAGCTATTGAAGTCCTTAAATCATGGTTCAAATACTTCAAGGAGCAGAGAAGCCTCCCTCAAGTCAACCATGCCCCATACTACAGAGGAAGGCGAAAAACCTCCAGGCCTCTCCAATCTGCCCTTCTCACCACACTGGCCAGGTGTTTTGGCACCATGTAGAGGGTTGGTGAGATGAGTAGACTGCACTCCTACCGCGTAAGCAGGAACAGGGAGGGGCAAATGAAAAGGGCAGAGTTTAGTTCCCCTCCCATACTGCTCCCCACTGGAGTTCTACCCGAGATTAATTTGTCCTGGAATCTTGTCTCCAGCCCTGTTCCTTTACATCCCTGATCAATCCACTTTTGCTAAACTAGGAGGGAAACATCCATCTATTTAAATTTTCTTTAAAAAAGAGAAGAGTGAGTGGATTCAGTGCTTATGAGAGCGAGGGTCTCCTAGCACTGCTTCCCCCACGTGGTTCTTGCCTGTGCACCTCAGTCCTGACCTGCCCATTAAAGCGACATCTATAAAGCCACCAGTTCTGAGGGGATTATTTTTATAATAAGCTCTTGTCAGTAGTTCCTTGTGGCAAAGAGGATGTAATTGAAAGAAAGAAACCATTCACAGTGCAGGCTATTCAAACACACCAAGGATCATGTATCATAATGCACCTTAAACTGATTTGCTGTGAGTTACTGCGAGGTAATATACCCCGTGTCAGGTACTGCAGTATAGCTGCAGGTCACAGAGCATTGCCTAGTGCACAAACAAGGCTGGATGGCTTGGAGCAATGTTATAATTGAACATATATTGTGGATTATTACTCTGTGTGATATGCAGTGTGGAGCTAGGACTGTCTCTAGATCATACTGCATCAAAACTAAGTTGGAAACTGTTTTTAAGCCAGGTTTCAGAGTAGCAGCCGTGTTAGTCTGTATTTGCAAAAAGAAAAGAAGTACTTGTGGCACCTTAGAGACTAACAAATTTATTTGAGCATAAGCTTTCGTGAGCTATAGGTCACATGAAGTGAGCTGTAGCTCACAAAAGCTTATGCTCAAATAAATTTGTTACTCTCTAAGGTGCCACAAGTACTCCTTTTCTTTTTGCTTTTAAGCCACCATTCAAATGCAAATCAGAAGTAAAAGGCTCTAATAATGATAATAAAGCAACACATATCCAGGGCGAACAAGTGTGTTGGGCACTGCAATTCTGTCTGTAATCTCTCATAAAGTTAGACAGTTCCATCAATGGGGGAAGTAAACACCCTAGATAATTAAAGGTGAGTTCTATACAGCAACCCTTCAATTCCCCCTAGGCTTTGTTAATATAATTGATTTTGGAATATTGATAAGTGTATAATAAGTCCAGCCTTAAGGAACTGGAAACTGAAGGTGAGTGAGAAGGCTGGGGGAAAAGCTAGTAGCTAGCTCTCAGCCCCAAATTCATGGCCGGGGGGGGTGGGGGGGGAGAAGTGTCTGCTACAAAGAATTGATTAGTTGTGTCAAGAGATTAACTTTGGTCTTACACAGGAATTAAAAATATGTTTTTTGAAAAAGAGCAAAAACATGATGGGTGCTGGAGAAGTTACAGAGCAAGGAGCTCCAAATGCCACATGGCTCTTCTTATAATTTTTGCATAAATAGTTTCCCCTGTGCTTCCATTTCATGATTTAGCATTCCTGAACCAAGATCAAGGGCAAGACCTTGGCAGGTCTCAGTGGAAGAAAGTTACCCTGAAGGTCTCTGCCAAGGTGGCATAGAACTGATAGACTAGGCTTATAGTCAACTCTCTGAATGTAGAGGAAAATTTTACTGATCCATGAATTTCAGGGCTGAAAGAAGGAGCTCATCAATATGGAAGGTTTTCTTTCTTTCAGATTAAGAGGCTCACACTGTTCTTTGGAAAATTTAAAATGCTGAAATCCTGATTTAGCCTTGGAGAGCACAGTTGTTTACAAACTATCAAGAGAACAAAAATTATATGCATCTTCCTAAAAAAATATTGTGTCTGGATAATGCCATGTTATCTGGCAAAAGTACAAGTATGAAATTACATTTCAGATACAAGTTAGGCCTTATAGTGATGCTTGATGACTTCCAAAGGACCTGTCTTGAACTACAGTGAGTAAATATGTGTCTGCACCTTCGCTCAAAATTAAAATGAGTAGGATTTCTACATTAGGCCCCAATCTTGTAAAGAGCTACATAAATAACTTTATGCAGAAGTCTCATTCCATTGACCCCAATAAGACTACTCGTGAGAATAAAGTTTTCCTTACCCAGGAAATAATTTTCTGTAGTATCTGGCTGGTGAATCTTGCCCATATGCTCAGGGTTTAGCTGATCGCCATATTTGGGGTCGGGAAGGAATTTTCCTCCAGGGCAGATTGGAAGAGGCCCTGGAGGTTTTTCGCCTCCCTCTGTAGCATGGGGAACGGGTCACTTGAGGGAGGATTCTCTGCTCCTTGAAGTCTTTAAACCACGATTTGAGGAATTCAATAGCTCAGACATGGGTGAAGTTTTTCGTAGGAGTGGGTGAGATTCTGTGGCCTGCATTGTGCAGGAGGTTGGACTAGATGATCAGAATGGTCCCTTCTGACCTTAGTATCTATGAATCTATATACACAAGATTTGCAGTACAAGGGCCTTAAAGATCATCATACTGTTTTTCAGAGAACTGACATCCCCATTCTATATCCCTTTTCATACGAAGGGCCAGATTCTGTTGACTGCTGTAGCTTAACTTTTCAGAGTATGAGGCTTCAGGTCTTTGTTTTTAAACTATTGGATGTTTGGGGGAATGAGTAATTATTTGGGAGTGGGACATGCATGTATGTGTAGCGATACTGGGGCATCTGACAGCCCCCTGGCAGACAGTACTAGTACTGTACTTAAAGAGATCACCTATTCAACTTGGAAGCACCTTAGCCAGTAAACATACTACTGAAATATTTCATAGGCCATGAATGTGAGCTTAGTAAAATGCTACACTCAGAGTTGCTGTCTTCTGGATTAGGATATCAAATTTCTGTACTCCGCACACTGCCTAAATCTAGCTGGGCATCGGAGGTCCTGCTGGGTAGATCCATGAAAGATGAATGTAAAATGGCAAAAGAGCTGAGGTGAATGATAGTGGTTCAATCCCTTGTTTAAGAGAGAGACCACTCCTGTACAGTGATGCTTTTTCCAGAGTTAATGCAAGTAAATGGACCAAGGAAAGTCATAATGGGAATGATGCTCCACTGGGGCACTGCTCCTGGACCTCTGCCATTTTACTCTTTGTGCGCCCCAATGCCACCATCTTCAAACATCCTACATCAGCACAACCAGCCCTCTGAACCTATGTAGAACTTTCTGAGCACTGGCCAAAAGCAGTTCCTCTGTGGCCATATGAGTGTCTTCCACTCTCACATGGGCTGTGTGTTCTCCTGACCCACAGTTCCTTCTGTGCTGCCAAAACACTAACAAATCCATGGCTGTGAAGAAATGTCACGTTTGTCACTATGCTGCTTGACTATTGGGAACTTCACTGCAATGGAAGGGACAGAACCTCAGGCTTCCAGCTGCAAAAGCACGAGCCCTTGTTGCTGTAGAGAAAGAACAACCTTAGGTAGATGTTAGCAATGTAGGACTTCAGAGGTGACAGACCATTCAAGAGTTCTTCTTCAGCTTCGTAGAGGACAATGGTGTGCAGAGACACACTCACAAACCAGTTTGTGTCAATACTATGTTCACATACAGATCATCAAATGTGTAGTTTGTAAGAAAGAAAGAACACAACCATGAAGGGATGAATGGATAGACAGATGGATGGACAATGATTATAATGCATAGGTAGTTATAATAAAGAGAGAATGATTGAGAGAAAGAGAATGAGGTATTTCTCTCTCTCGCTCTTCTCAAAAGGGAAATTCTTACACATACATAAATCATCTAGCTCCAGGATGGGAGCAAAGACAAGTTTCCATAGCAACAAGATCTATGCTGTAAAGCGGAGCTACCCTTTGTTATGTATCTCTGTGATATTTCTCTCAGACATGTCATTGGCAATTACCCACAGAAGCAGAGCTCAAATTGTACCATAGCCCAGCGGATCCACCTTACATTATTTTCTGTAATTAATGAGATTATTGAATTTCCATGCTAATAAAGCGTGGCAAGGAGTCTGAAAACAACTTCTCTTTGAACCCATTTGGAACAACTCCTTTGTGTTATGTCACCTTCACCTTTGAATAGACCCTTTAAAAAATTATTTAAAAATAACAAAGCTTTGTGCAAAGCTCTCCTGCGCTGTTATGAGTCAGCGCGGTATAACAACTTTGATGTCTCTGTGTTGCCAGGAGGTGAAGACCTGTGTAAATGTTCGTGAAAGCAGTTTCCAAGCTATTCATCTTTGATAACATTGTTTCTTGATGAATGCTAGAGCTTCACTTAGCTGCCTGTGTATCATTTTTTGACAGGTCTCCATCTATTCTTGTGCTGCCTGCCTGTGGAAAGTGCTCTTTATATACAGAAGAGTCACTCGTTTAAATCGTTCCCTTCTGAAGCTTTTTTTCAATGACGTTTCTGTTTAATATGGGCTCCATCCTCCCCTGGACAAGAGCATATTACAGCCTCTTGTGGAAGGTGGGGGGATTTAGTAGTGCCTAAGGGTAATGTTGCATTGGGAAATCCAGCTAAGGTACTTCACAAATCAGGATACCACTTGTGCACTGAACTGCAATGATTGTGCACACGTCGTAAGGCTGTTGAGGGATATATGGGTGATGTGTTCACAAAAGAGCTTTTTTTTTGTTCCAGAAGAGGTAAATCTTCAGGGGATATGGGATGATCTTGTAGTTAAACACACAGTACTAGAAGCCAAGAGACCACTTGGGTTCTGATTGTGGTTCTACTTCAGACTTTATGCTTGAGCTTGGGCAAGTCATTTCACTTCTGTCTTAATTCTGCCATCTGTAAAATAAGCTTAGGAACACAAGAGCCTTGTGAAGCTAAATCTGTGTTGGTCTGTAAACTATTTGTGATCTGCCAGTGGAAGGTGCTATATAAATACAAAAATCTTATGCCTGCATATTGGAGAGCATTTGGAGAATCATTACATCATCTTGCAGTTGATTTTTTCCTACACTAATGCTGTCTCTGGTCTTTTATAGACTCTTCCTGCTACTCATCCCCTCTTAAGGTTTCTAACTTGCATCTATTTCCTTGGCTTATGGAAGCATTTTTAGAGCCTCAGATGACAGGCACTTTATAAATGGAGAGTATTGCTGTGAATTTTGGAACGTCCTTGTTTTGATTTCTATCTTTCCATTTTATTATAAAAATCATCATTATTTATTAGTAAGCTGCTGACAATGTGCTTGACACCATACAACACATTCAGGTCCCTGTCTCTCAAGAACCTGACTTTCTGAATAGTCAACAACAGTTCAAACCCAAAGTGCAATGGGTGGGTGGGGAGTTTCTATCTCAGAGCACACTAAGTTGGGTTCTTACTGATCAGCGTGATGGCCTTTTTTTCTTAGTTGTTTGCAGTCTTCTTGTAGCTCTGTTGGTCCCAGGATATTAGAGAGACAAGGTGGGTGAGATGAATCTTTTATTAGATCAACTTCTGTTGGTGGAAGGTACAAGCTTTCAAACTACACAGAGCTCTTCTGTTTGGGGAAAGAAATCAGACTGCCTGAGGGCATGTATGCACTGCAGTGCAACCCTGTACTTGAGCCTGGGTTCAAGCTAACTCCCATTCACGTCTTCACTGCAATTGTGCTAACCCAGACCTTGGACCCAGGGTCCCAGGACCCTGCAGGGCTGGAAGGTCCGAGCTCAAATCAAACTGGGACCCAGAGTCTGAGCCCTATTGCTTTACAATGTAGCCATGGCTCCGCTTGACTTGGGTCCTTGGAGTCATCTGGAAGCATCCCACAGATCCATGGGACAACCACCTTAGTCCTCTCTATCCCAACGATCTGCAATCCCACTCCATTTTAAACAGAAGCCCCCCACTTTGGCAAACAGCAGCTGCTCAGGTCAGCGTTAACTCACTCTGTTCTGATCACTTATCTGCAAGCCCAATGTCAGAAATTCTCCTGGGCTTGCAATGGGGAGTGAACGGATCAAGCCTTTTGAAAAGCAAGCTCCTTCCTGGTACCAAGCAGGGTGGGCAGTAAAGTTTTCCCACATTGCACCACAATAGCACATTTTGGGGTGGGGAGTGCTAGAGATCTAGGACATGGTTACAGTGGCTCAGGTCTGCACACTGGCGTGTGGAGTCAGAGCCCCAGATTCAAGCACAGGTTAGAAAAGTTTAAAAAGAGGGTTTAAATAGTGTAGATGCTCAAGCCCAGGGTTCCCTAGCACTGGTCAGTTGACTCGAGTCCCACTAACCCTGGACTTACATTGCCTTGTAGAGATACCCTGAGCTTAATACAAGATGGGACAGATAGTTAAGCTTAAGGCCTGGTCTATACTACACAGTTAGGTCAACACAAGGCAGCTTATGTCGACTTAGCTGTGGAAGTGTCTTTGCTTAAATTTAGCTCCTGCTGACATAAATGCCTCTTTGTGCTGATTTAGGCCCCGTCTACACTGGCAAGTTTGTGTGCAGTAAAGCAGCTTTATGCGCTGTAACTCCCGAGGTGTACACACTGCCAAGCCACTTACTGCGCAGACACTGCGCAGATGCAGTGCTCTAAAAAAACCACCCCAACGAGAGGCGTAGAGCTTTCTGTGCCAGGGCTACAGTGCTGTGGTGCCAGTGTAGACACTGTGGTGATTACAGTGCTACGACTGGCCTCTGGGAGGTGTCCCACAATGCCTGTTCTCACTTCTCTGGCCATCAGTTTGAACTCTACTGCCCTACCCTCAGGTGACCAATCGTCAGCCCCACCCCATACATTCCCTTGCAAATTTGAAAGCCCCCTTCCTGTTTGCTCAGTGATGCATGCAGTGGTCTCAGCCCATCTTTCCAGGTGGCCATCCCGGCTCCATGCACCAGGTGATCCCCCACTTAGAGCAATGCTGAGCTGCTGGACCTCATTGGCATTTGGGGAGAGGAGGCTGTCACAGCTGTGCTCCAGCCATCGGAATTATGATACCTACGGACAGATTTCTAGATGCATGATAGAAAGGGGCCATGACCAGGATACACTGCAGGGTCAAAGTGAAGGAGCTGCACCCACGAGCTGCTGGTTCTACGAAGAGCTGGACGCGATACTTGATGGCGACCCCACCTCTACTGCAAAGGACACTGTGGATACTTTGTTGGCTTGCGTGACAGTCAAGAGTGGACTGAGCCAGGAGGAGGCAATCTTGGATGAAGAGGGGAGGGGGACCCAGAGGAAAAGGATGACTCAGAGGCCAGAGATGCATGCAGTCAGGAGCTTGGCGAAGTGCAAACAGGAGAGGAGGCCCCTGGTAAGTGGAACTGATTTTAGGAATTGCTGAAGCAAGTTGTTGGAGGCAGGAGGGTTGCAGAAAGCAGGCTTGTCTCCCATCTCATGCCCAGTCTGAGCAGCAAAAGAGGCTGTTGATTGACTCCCTCACTTCACGGGAATCTCCCACAAAGATCTCCAGGAAACTTTTGTGGAGATACTGGGCAACCCGCTCCCGCAGATTCCTCAGCAGAGTTGCTTTGTTTCTTGCCCCATTAATGATAACTTTCCTGAGCCATCATGGGGGAGGGATGACCATTGCTGCACACAGGCTAGCCACATAAGTGCCATGGCGGAAGCCTCAGGCTTGGAGAAAAACCTCCCTTGATTCCCTGCTCACCCTCAGGAGCGAGATATCTTCCATAATGATCATCTCCTGTGGAAAGTGGAGGGACAGGAATGATTATCAGGCTCACCCTACAGCGCTGGCTCTCCCCAACTGCCCAAGAGCCACGTGCCCAGTGTACAGCAGGGTCCTGAAACAGTGATTCACCCTGCCCCTGAGGCTACTCACCATTGTGGGGGTCTTGTGGCTCATGTGTGCTTGCCTGGGGTCAGCCAGTTAGTGACAGCTATGAGAGTACTGGCTGTGTTTTAAAGCACTAAAACAGTGTTGTCTGTGTGCAAACAATACTGCTTCTGTAAAATATTGCATTTAAGCTTCACAGAGATGACCTTGGGAGCAGAGCCTCCCTCTTTGTTATCGGCAAAGAACGGTTGTGCAGAATTAGAAAGTGTCCAAGAAGAATTAAGGAGGACTTTATGTGTGAGGTTACGCTGCACTCCGCCGCCGAGAAAAAAGAATTGAAGGAGTGGTGGGACAGTAAGAAGAAGGACCAAAAGCAGAACATGGCACACCAGAAAGAAGCCATGAAGCGGCTCTTAACAGTTATGGAGCGCCAAGTGGACACGCTCCAGGCGATACTGGCTCTTCAAACTCAGCAGTTCTGCGCCCACCCTCCCCTGCAGCCACTGTCGCAAAACTCTTTCCCATGCACCCCCACACACTCCCACCACCACCACACTGTTATCAACCTCCTGGCTCCACTCTCTGCCCACAGCATTCCACTCCTCCCTCCTCACAGTCCAGCAGTGTGGACTCCCACGACCCACTGCACTCAACACCCATCCCTCTGCAATTTGGCCCTGCTGCAGTCCATCACCTGCTGCATTGTACTCCAAAGGAGAAGGTTGGGTATGATCCCTGGACATATACAAATCTATAGCAGTCCCGGGACCCCTCCTCTTCTTGAGACCTTCCCTTCCCACATCACCCTCCCTGCTGATGATTTTTTTGTTTGACTCTCTCCTCTGGTTGTTGTCTTCCAATAAAAGAATTGTGTTTGTTTGAAAGAAATCTTTATTCTATTAAGTGAAAGCAAAAAAAGCACTACAAAGCAACATACAATTATGTTAAGGGCCCTTCTTGCATCATGGGCACCAATCACCTCCTAGCATTACAAGCACTGCAATCCTGAGCATAGCAACAAATATTAGTGGCTTTCAGCTTCAAATTGCTGCCTCAAAGCATTCTTGATCCTTACGGCCCCACGCTGTGTCCCTCTAATAGCCCTGGTCTCTGGCTGTTCAAACTCAGCCTCCAGGTCCTGAGCCTCTGTGGTCCAGCCCTGAGTGAAGCTTTTGCCCTTCCCTTCACAAATACTATGGAGTGTACAGCACACAGCTATAAGCGTAGGAATATTGTCATCGACCATGTCCAGCTTCCCATACAGGCATCGCCAGCGGACTTTTAAATGGCCAAATGCACACTCCACAGTCATTTTGCACTTGCTCAGCCTGTTGTTGAGCTGCTTCTTACTGGTGTCAAGTTGCCCCACGTATGGCTTCATGAGCCAAGGCATTAAGGGGTAGGCAGGGTCTCCCAGGATCACAATGAGCATTTCAACTTCCCCTACAGTGATCTTCTGGTCAGGGAAGAAAGTGCCTGCTTGCAGCTTTTTGAGCAGGCCAGTGTTCCGAAACATGCATGCGTCATGCACCTGTCCGGACCAGCCTGCATTAATGTCTGTGAAATGCCCACAGTGATCCACAAGCACCTGGAGAACCATTAAGAAATACCCCTTGTGATTTATGTACTTGGTGGCTAGGTGGTCTGGTGACAGAATTGGAATGTGCATGCCATCAATCGCCCCGCCGCAGTTAGGGAAGCCCATTTGTGCAAAGCCATCCACAATGTCATGCACGTCTCCCAGAGTCACAGTCTTTTGGAGCAAGATGCGATTAATGGCCCTGCATACTTCCATCAACATGACTCCAACAATCAACTTTCCCACTCTGAACTGGTTAGCGACTGATCAGTAGCAGTCTGGAGTAGCCAACTTCCACAGTGCAATCGCCACACACTTCTCCAACGACAGGGCAGTTCTCATTCTCGTATCTTTGCACCGCAGGGCTGGAGCATGCTCATCACACAGTCCCATGAATGTGGCTTTCCTCATGCAAAAGTTCTGCAGCCACTGCTCATCATCCCAGACATGCATCACAATGTGATCCCACCACTCAGTGCTTGTTTCCCTGAACCCAAAAGCAGCATTCTACTGTGGTCAGCACTTCCGTGAATGCCACAAGCAATCTTGTGTCATAGCTACTATGCATGGCGAGATCAACGTCGCACTCCTCTTGACTTTGTAGTTTAAGGAATAACTCCACGGCCACTTGTGCCGTGTTTGTCAGTGCGAGCAGCATACTGGTCAACAGTTCGGGATCCATTCCAACAGCCCAAAAGAGACAGAGCAGGACGCACAGTACACAAACCATTGAAAGATGGCCAAATGCGGACGGAAGCACAGGGATTGCTGGGATGCGAAGCAATGCCTCATGACAGGAGCCAGGATGTCCCGTGACCTCTTCCACCTTCCTACAAGTCTTAGTGACAAAAGAGAAGGAGGTGCTCTGTGGGAGAGCTGCCCCGCAAGTGTGAACACGCTATTGCGCAGGCAGCTGTCAGTGTGAACACACAACAGTGGTTTTCCTTCGGCGCTCTCTGAGCAGCACTGTAACTGCCGGCGCTGTAACTTTGCAAGTGTAGATGTGCGCTTTCCCTGAGCGGCATAGAGTCATGGTTGATGTAATTAGGTCAATGCAGTGTCAGTGTAGACACTGCATTGCTTTTATCAACTGTTACTGGCCTCCAGGAGCCATCCATAATGCCCCACACTGACAATACAATTGGTACACGTCCACCAACACAAGGAGCCAGGTGTGCACACACACAAAAATGTGATTTAATAACTGTGTAGACATGGCCTAAGGGATAACAAACATTATAGAAGGTCACTTGTGAGGAAGTGGTCCATAAGAGTTAGATTGTTATGCAAAACCGATTGAAGTGAACCATTAAGGGTTAGCAGGCAGGTGTATATTACGGATTGTTGTAATGAAACATGAAACCAGAGTTGTCTATGGTTTTTAGTGTCTAGCTATGAATTTAAGTTCCCAGGCTCGCCTTTTGAAGGTGTTGTGTAGTTTTCCTTTGAGGATGAGTATTGAAAGATCAGATATGGAATTATCCTTTTGTGAAAAGTGTTTACACATGAGTGATATGGTGTTCTTGTCTTTTATCATTTTTCTGTGTGAGTTAATTAGAGAATATGGTGATTGTCTGGTTTTACCCACACAGTTCTTATTGAGGCAGTTAATGCACTGAATGAGGTACACCACATGTTGTAATAGGCAAGTGTAGGACCCATGAATCTTGAAAGTGAATTGTGGGGGATATTTATCATCCAATAAAAGATATTACCTTACATACCTTGTCTTTTTTCTCAGGTGAGTTATCATTAGTACGCTTCCCATGAGTACTTTCTTACCACATTTTTGGCAAAATTTCAAATGTTCTGAAATTTTCTAACCAGCTCTACAAGTAACTTTGCAGGATTGGGCAGTGTGGCCTAATATATATACTACCAGTCTGGGACACAGGAGATATGGGTACTATTCCCAACTCAGCCACTGGACTGCTGGATGATCTTGGGCAAGTCATGGCCTCGCCCCGTGCCTCAGTTTCCCATCTGAAAATGGGAATAATGATACTTGTCTCCTCTGTGAAGCACTTTGAAATTTATTGATGAAAATATCTGTAAGAACTAGATATATTATTTACTTGTGCTTTTTATTTTAGCATCTACTCTCATTCTTCTCTTCCTTCTTAATTCCCCTCATTTGCTTGCTTGCTTTCTTTTTTCTTTCTTGTTTAAGATCTACTCCTTCTGATGTAGTAATGGTTAGGGTTAGGGTTAGTACTTCTTCTAATGTAGTACTAGTTACACTCCTATCTCCAGATTTGTTTTTCTGTCGTTAAAATTTCAGAATGTTATGCCGTACAGTCAAACCAAATTGCATAGCTGTCTTTTCTTCTCTCAGTTTTCTCAGCTACCTCACTTCCTCACAGTGATCAGATATTTTTGCACTGCACTTTGTGATTTCTCTTTCTGCAGTTGCTCATTATAGTTCCATCTAATTATGTATTGAACTGCTTAAGTGATAATCTGGCCATCAACAAACTGCTGTTTTTATCCTTCAACTAGGTATGCCTTGTTGGAATTACTGGCAAATATCCAGATCAGGGGCACCAAAGCCCTTTTCTTTAAAGTTGAGCTGAAATGTTGAGTTCTGCTGCTTGAGAGTTGTATAGTTAGATTTCAGCTGATATGACACAACTTGCTGGGAAATTGCATCTTCTAGCATACACGATCTCAGAAATGTAACATATTGCTTCCAAAATAAGTGCCCATTCTTATGAAATGTCATTTTTAATACTCCTAAAGAATTGGCAAAATTCATCCTTGTTGAAACTCTATTAGGGAGGGATTTGATATCAAATATTTTGGGAGTTGTTTCTAATTAATGTACTTGAGATTAATAAAAGTAATGGTTATCAATTTAGCAACCATAGTTGGAGATGCAAGCGTCAAACATGGAAATTGAGCAAAGCCCTACCACATATCATGTCACCTGAGTCAATGCTGCCCTGAGGCTGGGAAAATCCCCATTATGCAGTACCTAAAGCCCAAATGTTGTGGGGAAAAAGTTCTTCACAATGAGGCAGAATTCTGAGCTAAGGAGACTGACTTTAGTTA
The DNA here is from genome assembly GCF_009764565.3 of Dermochelys coriacea. Classification (NCBI taxonomy): domain Eukaryota; kingdom Metazoa; phylum Chordata; order Testudines; family Dermochelyidae; genus Dermochelys; species Dermochelys coriacea. The sequence goes on along the minus strand of NC_050074.1, from coordinate 21,868,829 downwards.
GAGATTTGTTAGGTGAAGACTGATTTTTACTTGTGATAAAAGTCTGTGGTACCCAATAGCTACTTTATAAAAACCCTGAATTGTATGGATAGATGGATAACATCTAACACTAAGGAACTCTGAAGGAAAAGATCAGCCAGTAACAAGGCTTCTGCCTTTATTAGCATAAAGCTAGAGCCAGGGAACTGTGTAGCCTGAAGAACATAAAGGGACAATCTGGATACCTGCTGACATCCAGGCTTGTGAAAGGGATCATTTTTTCCAGTTAAATAGTGGGAGGAAAGTGTGATCCATAGAGTGTCAGGTAACAGGGAATGAAAAAAGTCTGGAAGCAGTCTGATGGGTCTCTTTTCAGCTCTGTGACTTATCCTTTCCTGCTGTCCACTACCCACCCTTAAACATGAGATCATAACGTGTGTCTACTCTGGCGATGGGAAAAAACACTGATTAAATATTGTCCTTGTGAGTTTATCAAGGAGCCATGTATGTGTAAATTGATTTAATGGTTGTAACTATTAATACTGTGGATAAGTAGAATTTGCAAGTGCATGAGAACTTTTTCCAGGTATGAATATGTAAAATACTGTAGCAAATCTGTGGCAGCAGGTCTGTAACGGTGCGGGACTCACCCCTGTGGCACCTCCTGCTAGTCTCTCTGGGAATTAGCTCTTCCAGCCTCCGGAGCGCCCTCTGCAGGCCGGTGTCTCGCTGCTGCTGGCCCCCGTGTCCCTCCCAGACCCCAGTTCCTCTTTCCCTGGTGTCTCGCTGCTGCTGCCCCCGGCAGTGCCCCACAGTCTCTGGGTCTCCCCCTCCCAGGGGAACCCCCAACTCCCTATCCCCACCTCGCCTCAGTATATGGCTACTGCCCAGTCACCATCTAGCTCCCGTTCACTAGGGCAGACTGCAGTATATAAGCCACTCATCACAGGCAAGGGGGGTTTGGACCTGCTGCCTCTGTCTACCCCTGGGCTGCCCCCTGCAACCTCAGTACTCTTTTTGGCCTTACACTAGGCCTGCAGCCTGCGGGGGGTTCCAGGCCAGAGCTCCCCAGTTCCTCTGGCCTTCCCCCTGCCCTGCTCCACCTTAGGTACCCAGGTACACTCCCCAGCAGCCAGGCCCTTCTCCCTCTAAAGGCAGAGAGAGAGTGTCTGCTCCTGGCCCACTGCCCTAACCTAATAGCTAGGATTCTCTTTATGTCATGCCTAACGTTCTCTGAACCCTTTCATCACTCCTCTCCTCTTATTAGAGCTGGGCAGAAAATTGTGATGAAAATTAGGGGGATTCCAGACATTTTTGTGGTTTTTTTTCTTTCAATTGTCGAACCCCTCTTAGAATTCCAGCCCAGGAGAATGAAGTAAAGCTGTGTTGAAAGAAAGAGAGCAAGTGAGAAAGAATTTGACTGGGACAATAAGATAACAGAGCTCCCACTCATGGTGTTTTTATAGACACAGCAAGTTAAGGGATGTTCATCTCGTGCATGATTCTTCCTGCTTGTGACTAATACCGTTAGTTCCACACTGGTTCTCAATGAATATTTCTTACATTGCTGCGTCTACTTAAGAAAGTTAAAGGTACGATGCTGATGGGTAATCAGAAAACCTTTCCCAGCCAGGTTCTCTTAGGCAGAAGCGGCTCTGTCCTGCTCCCTGCCTGGCTGCTAGGGAGAGCAGCTGAACATGCAGGGGAAGGCAGAGGGAGAGGACAGAGCCAGGTAATGTGGGGCGGGGAGAATGCGACAGCCCTGATCTGGGCAGAGCAGCGGGGGGAGGGGGGGTGTCACTGGGCAGAGGAGACAGGAGGCATAGTCACATGTCCTCCCCTTTAGATTGTTCCCCTTTCGTATGGGGAGGCACCAGTTGTCTATGATTATAGTTTGCAGTTGATTTACCACCTCTGTGTATTTCAGGAAAAAATCTTCTTGGCAATGACATCTATGCACTCCTGTAACATTGTATAAATAATACAAATCATTAAAAATATGGTAGGCTGTTCAGTAGGTTGAAGTGGTGGAAGCGCTATTGCTTGGGACATGTAAAACTTAACTGGACAAAACACTAAATGATCTTCTATAAGGAACAATCTTGTATTGATAAGGGAGGCAGACTGAATAGTCTAATGAGTCTTTTTCATCTCTGATTTCTATAATTATACTGTACAACCTGGGTGCAGCTGTAAAATATTGCCACTATGTATTGCCGTGACAACTTGTGCCATTTTAATTGGACTAATAAAGAATGTCAAATTCTGCCATCAGAGGTAATAATGATGAAGATGATGAGGATGCTACAAAGCTCTTGTATAGCACTTGTCATCTGTAGATCTCAAAGCACTTTACAAAGGAGGTCAGTGTCATTAAACCCATTTTACAGATCGGGAAACTGAGGCACTGGGCAGGGACATGACCTGCTCAAGATCACACAGCAGTGTTCACACTCAGCTCCCATTGAAGGTAAAGGGGGCTTCATGGACATATCTGGGGGCCCTTCCTGTCCTAGGAATAGCTATTCTACTTATCTGTTGTATAATGTACCCACATGACAATTAGCTTTTTCTTATAAATATGTCAAGGAAATGTTAACCTAAGCGGATGTGGAGGATCAAGATGAGGATAACTGAATGGTTTTGGGTTGTTGTTTTCTTTTAATATAGGTGCAGATAAGAATATTACTTGGTATTGAGTAATCTCCTTTTACTGGATTTCTTTTACAGTAATTTCACCAGCATGTAGTTTCTTTATCAAAATATTGAAATTTGGGTCCACTCTGCAAATACAGGAGGTAAGCAACACCACCAGCAGCAGAGCTCTGCAAAAGATGCCACAACTTTCAGGCAGCCGACTACCCCACATCGCACTGACTGATTCCATATTGCATGGGGCTAAGATACAGTGTGAAGATTTCTTTTTGAGTTGAATTCCCCTTTTGGTTAGTAAATAATGTGTGAACCAATCCTGATTATCTTCAGATGCATGGGTTCTTACCCCTATCAGAATCACGAACAGGCATAGGGGGTTCACTCCACCCACCTCCCTATTCTTTTTGGCTAGATAGGAGGGGCGGAGGCTCTAAAACTATTTTATTTTGCAACATGGGATCATGGTATGGAAATGGTTGAGAGCCAAACCAGAATGATATAGAAATGGTTCTCATGTGTCTGTTATCTGAAAACACTTGCCAGATAGCATGAATGTACAATTGTCTGACTAAGCATTGTTCACAAATGGTTTACCTCTTTTGTTTCCATTCATTATTTGTGTTATGTGGTTGGTCACCTGAATCACATAGTATTGCTTCTTCTCTCTGATTGGATGATGGAAGTGCTTAAAAGGAGACTAGCTAACCATGAATACTCCAGCACACATACACCCAGTGTAGATTGTTAGGTGAATAATAATTCCTGCTAAAATATGTGACATTTTTGGCATTCATTATTATTATCATGCAATTGCTGAATACTCATGAATAAAAAATAACATGACCCAGAAAATTACAACCAAACAAACTGAGCCCTTTTATTTGTAAAACACAATCATGAATCAGGGCGTGGTTTTGGTTGGTTGGTTTGCTTGGGTTTTTTTGGAAATCAATCTGCTCTAATAATATATCCCACAGAAATCTTTTCTCCTTCCCCTCTCCTCCCCCCCACCCCGGCCTTTCTTCTCCAGTGTGGGTCACTGCAGCTTTCTAGAATTTGATGTGTGCTTTAGCTGTAATTCTTTCCTTACAATTTTATATTCTGGAGATTAGGGCAGCATGTCCAATATGATTTAGGTCACAAGTCTGATTGCCACATTTCTATTCCCAGTGAATTGAGAGACAGGCCTCCTGGAAACTGACATTTTCATTGCATGCACCTAGCCCTTGATGCTGCGCAGCACAAGTGCGGAGAGCTGTTCAGATAAGTGCATGGGAAAAGTGTCAAGCAGGACAAGGAGTGCAAGGGAACTTGATCCTGCAATACTGAGAGCCCTGCTGGGCAGCCAGCTACCAAACCACTCCTGCCTACTAGCCAGCGTGAGGCTTAAGAGCAGAGAATGTTGCTAAACTTCTAATTAGCTCAACAGGATGGTATTTAAGACCATGTCCCCAAAACTCACCCTTTCTTCACCCACGCCCTTCCTCTCTTTACTTGAGACTCCACAGACTAAGAGAGGCATGGTCAGTGTGCTTGAAGCTAACTACCACTCATATCAGAAGATTACCCTGAACACTTAACCTTGTTTGCACCCATGCAAAGCCTCTGCTCACAACCCTGCCCTCCCTCCGTCCCAATGCCAGGACTTGCAGGATCAAAGCCTTTAATAAATAGGAAGAATGGTGGATAGGGCTCAGTAGGGTACTGGGATTCAAGAGACTTAGATTTGATTCCTGAGTCAGCTGCAGACTGCCTGTCTAACCTTGGGGAAGTTGCTTGATCTGCCCTGTGCTTCAGGTCCCATTCATAAAATGGGCGTAATAATAGCTCTCTTCCTGACAGGGGTGTAGTGGGGATTCAATCCCCTAATGATTGTGAGGTACTCAGATTCTATGCCAGGGATGGCCAGCCTGTGGCTCTGGAGCCAGGTGCTGCTCTTCAGAAGTTAATATGTGAGCTGTAGCTCACGAAAGCTTATGCTCTAATAAATTTGTTAGTCTCTAAGGTGCCACAAGTACTCCTTTTCTTTTTGCGAATACAGACTAACACGGCTGCTACTCTGAAACATGTGGCTCCTTGTATAGGCACCGACTCTGGGGTTTGAGCTATAGGCGCCAACTTTCCAGTGTGCCGGGGGATGCTCACTGCTCAACCCCTGGCTCTGCCACAGGCCCTGCCCCAACTCCACCCCTTTCTGCCCCCTCCCCTGAGCCAGTACTGCCTTCACTCCTCCACTCCCACCCACCAAGCTTCCTGCACCCCACAAAACAGCTGATTGGGAGGTGTGGGAAGGGAGGGAGGGAGGGAGAGGTGCTGATCTGCAGGGCTGCCGGTGGATGAGAGATGCTGGGAGCAGGGTGGGGGAGCTGATGGGGGCGACGTGTTACTGTGGCTCTTTGGCAATGTACATTGGTAAATTCTGGCTCCTTCTCAGGCTCAGGTTGGCCACCCCTGTTCTATGGTGATAAGAGCCATACCAGTATTTAGGTGGGTATAGTGGATATAAGTATGTAGTTTTATGTAGTCCTGGCCACCAACCCATCCAGGCCTTTGTTAGATTCTAGGCAGTGCAGATTTACTACAGCAGCTGTATGAGCAAAGCAAGAACAAGAGCGAACTTGTAGTCTGCTTGTAGGGGAAAGAGGAGACATCTGACAAAAATTTCACTGCAGCTGTAGTCCTTTCATAGTGTTAATGCACAGACAAAGGATGCACAAGCCTCTGAGCTATTCAGCTCTCTGGGGCAGGGACCATCTTTTCATTATATCTGGGAGCAATGCATAGCACAAGGTGACTGACATCCTCTAGTGCACTGCCTTAAAAATAATTTATGCCATCCCAGTGGCTCCTTCAATGCTCCAACCCTGCACTGAACTCCTAAGCTGCGACTCTCCTGTCTTTAACTTCTTCAAGGGATGAGCCTGAACCTTTACAGAAGGCACTTGTGCTGCTTTAGCTATTGGAATAAAGATCCCTTGAATGTGTGTAAAGCTTGAATAGAGGGCTGGGTGTGCTAAAGCATTTCAGACCTTCACTCAGCCTCTCCCCATGCTTAATTCTCTTCAAACTGACATTGCAGATCTAGTACTGATATTGTTGCGTGTATTTGGCATTGTCAGAGTCTCTCTCTCTGTGCTCCTATTTGATCATTTCTGCATCATCTTTGCAACTTCCTAGTGAAAGAACCCGACAGCACAAGAGTCCACATCCAACTGTTAACATACTTATTATGCACTTTCTACTTATTGAATCCCCCAGCTCCTTCATGTTTATGTCCCCATATGGTGCTTTCACTGTGAAGCCACCTGTGTTTTGTTTGCAGTTCCTGTGACCTGGCAATAAAGTTGTTGGGGTTTTTAGAACATAATCTCAATCAAAGAACAAGAGGTAGATTCGGTGCCACTTGGCTCTGGTTCGGCTCTAGCAAAAGCTGCATGTGAATGTAGGCTGCACAGACTGATTTGATCTCCCCTGCACTGTTTCCCACCATTACTTGGAATGGAACCCTCCTGAAGTGTGCACAATGATCAACACAGATTCATTGATCATCACTGGTACAACTGGTAGCTGCTTTTTGTTGAACAGTAAACAACATATTTAGTGGATCTGCAGAGGGGAGGCTGGGTGAATAATGGATCAGTCACTAGTATTTCTCTCTGGGGGCACAGGTGCAAATTAAACTTCCTCTGGTTAGCAGGGGCCCAATTCCCCAAACTACCACACACAGCTGAAAAGAAGGCACAGTTTTATAAGCATGAGGATAGTTAACCATGTGAAAAGGGCTATGGTGGAGTCAGTATCACTTGAAATCTTTAAATCAAAATTGGATGGCTTTAACAGATATCCTCTAGTTCATTCAGACATTATGGGCTAGCTACAGGAATTATTGGGTAAAATTCTATGGCCTGTGTTATGCAGGAAGTCAGACTAAATGATCATAATGGTACCTTCAGGCCTTAAAGTCTATGAATCTATGAAAAATGTCTATCTCATAGTTTACTTGATATAGAGACTGAGCTATTGCTTATTAGAGCTGTTTGGAAAATGAGGTTTTTTTCATGGGAAATTTAGACTTCATTGAAAACTGAAAATCTGTTTAACTTAGCAAAAAGAAGATTGAGAAGTGACTTATACTTACTTACAGCGTATAAGTACCTTTATGGGGAGAAAATAGTAGGTACTAAAGCTACCAGAGAAAGGCAAAACAAGGACCAGTGGTTGGAAGCTGAAGCCAGACAACTTGAAATTAGCAACAAGGCACAAATTTTTAAGAGTGATGGTGATTAACGATTGAAACAAACTACTAAGGGAAAGTGGATGGATTCTCTTTCTCTTGAGGTCTTCAAATAAAGACAGGGCGCGTTTCTGGAAGATGCACTTTAATCAAGTTTTAAGACAAGTTACTGGTCTGTGGCCACTGGCAAAGCAACAGAGGGAGAGACTGACACTCCTTCTGCGAAACTCTATACAAGGGAAACTGAGTAAAATGTAATGTGATATATAGGAGGTCAGACTAGAAGATTTGATAGTCCCTTCAAACTCTTGAAAGTACACCTCACCTCTCAATAGAAAACAAGGAGGTTTCAGGTCAAGATTTTCAAAAAGGGATATGATTTTAAGTACCTCCATTTTTAGATGTCCAGCTTAAGACACCATCAAGGGACCTGATTTTTAGAAAGGGCTGAGACACCCATCTCTGAAAATGAGACTCTCTTAAGGTATCTGTGGTTGCACTCCACCTCCGCCTTAACTAATCACTGTTGCAAATCTTGACAATAGTTTCCCTAAGTGCCAGTGCCTCAGTGTGCACAAACGTAGAGATTCAAACACACCTGGTATACACAACATGGTGCTATCAGCAAGGAGTACGCCCTCCTCTGAAGCATCAGGAAATGATCCCTACCGGATGCTGCATACTGGACTTCCTAGAGCAGTGGTCCAATCCGCTACGGCAAATGTTATGTTCTACGTACTATTCCCCCAAACACTCACACAAGCACTTCCTTAGACAAGGTTTCCATGGAAATGACAAAGTTAGTGAAAAATACCTCTGTTCATTTTGCTTAAAAGTAGGTCAGTCTACAGGACAAAAAGACAGAGCACTGTTAAAAAGAGCTGATATGTGCTGTTTCAGCCTGTGTCAAGTGTTTCACTTCTACGTACATAACCAACTTTCTTCCTGAAGGTTAGGCTACAGGAACATGCCATTCCAAGAGGCATCTGCTTCAGGGTCATCCAGTACAGGAGCACCAGTCCAGATCCCTCTGATCCCACTGAGGGTTACCAAAAGAAACTACAGCATTTGCTCAAGAAACTCCCTGAAAAAGCACAAGAACAAATCCGCACAGACACACCCCTGTAACCCCGACCTGGGGTATTCTATCTGCTATCCAAGATCCATAAACCTGGAAATCCTGGACACCCCATCATCTCAGGCATTGGCACCCTGACAGCAGGATTGTCTGGCTATGTAGACTCCTTCCTCAGGCCCTACATTACCAGCACTCCCAGCTATCTTCGAGACACCACTGACTTCCTGAGGAAACTACAATCCATTGGCGATCTTCCTAAAAATACCATCCTAGCCACTATGGATGTAGAAGTCTCTACACCAACATTCCACACAAAGATGGACTACAAGCCGTCAGGTCCCCGATAATGTCACGGCTAACCTGGTGGCTGAACTTTGTGACTTTGTCTTCACCCATAACTATTTCACATTTGGGGACAATGTATACCTTCAGATCAGCGGCACTGCGATGGGTACCCGCATGGCCCCACAGTAAGCCAACATTTTTATGGCTGACTTAGAACAACGCTTCCTCAACTCTCGTCCCCTAATGCCCCTACTCTACTTGCACTACATTGATGACATCATCATCTGGACCCATGGAAAAGAAGCCCTTGAGGAATTCCACCAGGATTTCAACAATTTCCATCCCACCATCAACCTCAGCCTGGACCAGTCCACACAAGAGATCCACTTCCTGGACACTACAGTGCTAATAAGCGATGGTCACATAAACACCACCCTATATCGGAAACCTACTGACCACTATTCCTACCTACATGCCTCTAGCTTTCATCCAGATCACACTATAGGATCCATTGTCTACAGCCAAGCTCTACGATATACCCTCATTTGCTCCAACCCCTCAGACAGAGACAAACACCTACAAGATCTCTATCATGCATTCTTACAACTACAATACCCACCTGCTGAAGTGAAGAAACAGATTGACAGAGCCAGAAGTCACCTACTACAGGACAGGCCCAACAAAGAAAATAACAGAACGCCACTAGCCATCAACTTCAGCCCCCAACTAAAACCTCTCCAACGCATCATCAAGGATCTACAACCTATCCTGAAGGACGACCCATCACTCTCACAGATCTTGGGAGACAGGCCAGTCCTTGCTTACAGACAGCCCCCCCAACCTGAAGCAAATACTCACCAGCAACCACACACCACACAACAGAACCACTAACCCAGGAACCTATCCTTGCAACAAAGCCCGTTGCCAACTGTGTCCACATATCTATTCAGGGGACACCACCATAGGGCCTAATCACATCAGCCACACTATCAGAGGCTCGTTCACCTGCGCATCTCCAATGTGATATATGCCATCATCTGCCAGCAATGCCCCTCTGCCATGTACATTGGTCAAACTGGACAGTCTCCACGTAAAAGAATAAATGGACACATATCAGACGTCAAGAATTATAACATTCAAAAACCAGTTGAAGAACACTTCAATCTCTCCGGTCACTCGATTACAGACCTGAGAGTGGCTATCCTTCAACAAAAAAACTTCAAAAACAGATTCCAACGAGAGACTGCTGAATTGGAATTAATTTGCAAACTGGATACAATTAACTTAGTTTTACTTTGTGTAATGACTCATCCACTCCCAGTCTCTATTCAAGACTATTTCCCCATGTTATTTCTCCCCCCCACCCCATCCCTCACTGTTCCTCAGATGTTCTTGTTAACTGCTCGAAATAGCCTACCTTGCTTGTCACCATGAAAGGTTTTCCTCCTTTCCTCCCCCTGCTGCTGGTGATGGCTCATCTTAAGTGATCACTCTCCTTACAGTGTGTATGATAAAACCCATTGTTTCATGTTCTCTGTGTGTGTATATAAATCTCCCCACTGTATTTTCCACCGAATGCATCCAATGAAGTGAGCTGTAGCTCACGAAAGCTTATGCTCAAATAAATTTGTTAGTCTCTAAGGTGCCAAAAGTCCTCCTTTTATTTTTGCGAATACAGACTAACACGGCTGCTACTCTGAAACATGCCCAGAAATGTTTATCCTACTGGGGATACTTCTTATCGATCTACATATCTATGGTTTTTATCTATGCCTATAGCAGGGATATCTAATCATTTGTGCCACATATTCACAGACATTCCTCATGCCACAAGAGACCACATTTCTCTTAACAATTGGAATAACACTGGGGATTTATTTGGCCTAAGGAGATTTGCTCTAGTAAGATTAAGGTGTGTAGCATCTTTCCGCATTTTACAGAGCAGGACCCACCAGACACTTAAAGGGATAGTACCCTGGCCCCAAGGGATTATCAGCTATGATCCCATTAGAAATTGCATTGTGAGTTCAGACTATGAGTCTTATTCAAGTCCAGTGTAAATTGGTACATCTTCATTGGTGTTACATCACTCAATCCAGGTGTGGATTTGGTCCTGTATATCTAATCACTTTGGGCCAGATTTATCCATGCTGCTAATCCAGGGCTTTCACTGAAATTATGCCTGCAATTTCTTTAGCCCATCTTGTCTTAAATACTCCTACTAAATCAATTAGTGGGAGTTACAGACAATAGACTCATGAGTCCTAGACCTCTAGACACACAAGGCTAGCTTTTGAAAGTGATTTAGGCATTGCTTGGTTGAGTGGAGCAGTGCCTAATCCCGACACAACCTGCTGCTTGGTGGAATTTTTAGCCCTGAGTTAGGCAGCTCCATGCTACTGAGGCTCCCCATGGAGTGCATGGGATAGTTAAGTGCCTAAGAAAGGGATTTGCAGAAGCCAGACAGCTGAACTGGGAGCCACCTGAGCTAGCCAGACATGAAGTGCTGAGGAAAGGGGTGGGGAGAGGAAAGGGGCTTTAGGCACCTAAGAGAGTGACTTGGTGCACCACACTGATGGGCCAGAAAGAGGCTTTTCCTTCTGCTCGGGATCCTCAGCCATGAATCCTCTCCTGGAGTTAAGCACCTAAACCAGGTCAGCTGTTTAGGTAGCCCATGCCCTAGCTCAGTGGTTCTCAACCAGGGATATACCATTCGTGTACTGCTGGGGGTACGCATTTGTCTTCCAGGGGGTACCCAAACTCACCTAGATCAAAAAAGAAAAGGAGTATTTGTGGCACCTTAGAGACTAACAAATTTATTTGAGCATAAGCTTTCGTGAGCTACAGCTCACTTCAAGGAATGCATTCCGACGAAAGTTTATGCTCAAATAAATTTGTTTGTCTCTAAGGTGCCACAAGTACTCCTTTTCTTTTTTGCGAATACAGACTAACATGGCTGCTACTCTGTCACCTAGATCAGTGTTTCTCAACCTGGAGACAGGTTTGAAGGGGTTCGCAAGTGCAGGGCTGGCATCAGGGGGCGGCAAGTAGGGCAACTGCCCAGGGCCCCATGCTACAGGGGGTCCTGTGAAGCTAAGTTACATGCTTCAGCCCTGGGTGGCAGGGTTCAAGCTTCAGACAAGGCTCACAAGTGACAAACAGGCTCAAGTATCACCCTGAAATGCAAGTACAATATTTATATTCCAATTGATTTAGTTTATAGTTTTATGGTAAAAATGAGAAAGTCAGCACTTTGTCAGTAACAGTGCGCTGTGACATTTTTGTATTTTATGTCTGATTTTGTAAGCAAGTAGTTTTTAGGTGAGGCAAAACTTGGGGTACACAAGACAAATCAGACTCCTGAAAGGGGTACAGTAGTCTGGAAAAGTTGAGAACCCCTGTCCTAGCTAACGTGCGCTCTCTCTCTCTCTCTCTCTCTGTTTCTCTCCTGCTCATGTTTGAGTTCTCTTTCATACTCATTCTTCATTTCCCTGCGCCCTCAGCAGCCCCCACCCCCATGCACACCCACCAGTCAGTATCTAGCTCTCTTGCTGCAGAGGGTCTGCCAGGTATCAAATCTTAGGCATGTTCAGATCTCACCTACAGGATTGGACCCTGCCTAGCGTGAGACTCCTGCTTTGGGGCCTCCGGGGCTTTGGCTTGAGCTAGGGCTCTGAGCAGCTCATCATCTGTGCAGAAGCAGCAGCGCTTAGGCTGTTTTGAAAATGCTGACTGGGGAAAATTAGACATTTAGGAAACTTTTAAAGGGACTTAGGCACCTGAGGGGGTTGGGTTGTGCCTAAACTGCAGCTTTGAAAATGTCAGCAAGGCCTATATGGTGGATTTAGCCACCTATCTGCCTGTTTAGGTGCCTAAATCCCTTTAAAAATTTGTTCCACAAACACCACAGGCCATTTAACTACCGGTCTGCCCCCAAGATGCCTAGGTACCAGAATATGGTTCACTGCAATTTTTCAGACTTCAGGCGATCACCCAGGGCAAGTGACACTGCCTATTAACAGCACATCTACCACACTCAGGAACTATTATAGTAGCTTTTTCTGTTTCTTAGCAACAAGGCCAGCAGGAAGCCCTAAACATTGTTCTCAACAAGCTCTGCTTGTCCAGATTATGCACTCCTCTCATGTATTGCAAACAGTGAATGATCCCCCAGCTGATTATTCATGGGGGGAAATCGAATGGTCCCCAAGTTTCATTAGGGACTTTAATAGCATATTTGTTAGGCAATCAAATATTTGCAGGTGTGGGGAGACATGGATTAGCGATGGCTCTAAATGCTCCTCCTTGTCTGTCTATATTCCACAAGGCTCTCTGATGGGTTTTTATTGATCAGTGTATGGTTACCATGCACCCAAGGAGAATCCCCATTTTCACAGCTCTGTCCACCAGGCCCCGCTTGCAGGAATGTAAATTCCCAATTAATTCCTGGCATTTCAGTGCCGTTACATATTATTAGACTGAGTAGCGGTGATATTACACTAGCACATAAAGGCCCTGATCAAGATCGAGGCCCCACTGTGCTAGGCATTGTCCATATATGTAATGAGAGACAGTCCAGGCCCTGAAACACTAACAATGTAAAAGTCAAAACAGATAAGGGTGGGGGGAAGCACGTAGTGGGGAAATGACCCACACAGCAGATCAGTGTGAACCCAGCTCCCCTAGCTCCCAGTCCAGTACTAAAGGCAACATGGTGTGATGCTGCTCCACCATGCTCGATCTTTATGCCTGATGCAATGTCAGCACGGGATGATGTTGTGACAACAACGTTAGCCCAGAGGACAAATTCTGAAAAAAAGGTAATACTTTTCCTTGGTGAATCAAAGAACTTTTTCTAAGTCCCAGCCCTGAGAGCTGCTAAGCATCTGCAACTCCCATTGATGAGGCTGTTTTTGATCTTCCCTACGGTGGTGTAAATCAGGAGCAACACCACTCTGGGCAATGGACTTATACCAGTATAAAACATGTGCATGTAAAATCAGAATGATGACCTTAGGATTTAAAGGGCACGTTATCTTGAATTCTTTGAGGGCTTCCAATTTTGAATTAATTTTTTTAAGAGCAAGCCTGCATAGATAATTAGTGATTTTTTCCCCCCACAAGTCCAATTGCTGCATTTATTTTCTTGGCAAGAGGAAGTGTTGAAAGACTGTCCTCCTCCAAACTGAGAGATTTTCATTCCATCCACTCAATGGTGATATGTTCTTTAAAGGGTTATGGGTAGCCCTGGCTGCTAACCAATCATTTCCTTTTATGGCTTTGAAGGAAACAAAGCCATGTGACAAATGGGAAAGTTGAACACTGAAAGTTTCCAAGACACATTGAGTAAGAAGTGCCAATAATCAGAAATGTACGAAGCTACAAATCTGAGGGGTGGGCAGTGGAATGTGACCATCTGCCAATGTTGGAAAAGAATAAATACCAAAGAGAGATAACAGGAACTGTTTAGGATGATCTAAGGGGGCAACGAGCAGCAGTGTAATGACATAAGCAAATGAACATGTAGGCTGAATATTTGGAAGCATTTCCTAAAAGTAGGACTTTATAGCCCTTACCTGTTACTTGGTCCTTATTCAGGCAAGCTCCAACTGAGTTTGCTGTTTGCCTAAGTTAGAACAAAGTAAAGACATTGTTTTACCCATGTGAGATTGGATAGTGCCCAGACACCACAGAGACAGGTATATTACATATAGGGGGCTTGATTCTGATCTGATGCTGGTTAACACTGGTGTAATTCCATTGACTTCAGTGGAGTTACTCCGGTTTGGTTTACACAGGTATGGATGAGAGGAGAAGGCCTGTGATGTTTAAATATCTCTATTGCATCAATGTCTCCCAAGAAAAAGGTGGCATCTCCCTCACTTTTGTTTATTTAATTTATTTATAAATTACTGGACCTCTAAGAACACATACAATCATAGAACCATCCACAGCATAACAAAACAACGAGTATCAATTATAAACTTTCCCCCTCAGAACATCACCCAGCCACTCCAGCCCAAGTACAAAGACAAACCTTACACCAGGCCCTGTACTCAACAGAGTTGTTGGGCTCTGTTGGATCAACAGGAGAAAGTGAGTTCCAGAGCTGAAGACTCTCAGGTGACTCTAGTCCCTTCACCTTCAGATCTAGTGACGGTCAGCAGAAAAGCCTAGTTGACCTCCACCTTTGGGGTGGTCCAGAAGGACAAAGAGCATTTCTAGCAGCCAAGTTCTAAACCACGCAGAGCTGCATAAAGCAAAGTCAACACCTTGAATCACATGTGAGAGCAGATTGGAAGCTGGTGCAATCTACAAAGAACAAGTGGGTATATGTTCCATTTGCCTCAGATCACTAAGGGCCTTACTCCCATTGAGTTGTCCTTATTTACAGGAGTAGTCCCATTGACTTGAGTGGGCTATTTTCATAAGCACTACGCAACGGAGTAAGATTTGCAGAACTGGCCCTACTCAAGCAACCACCTTCTAGTTTTAAATGATTTAAATGTGTGAGTCATTTAAAACTAACCTAGATAGAGCACTAGAAAATATACCATAGGGACAGGCAGAGAAGAGAAGGGGCTTTTCCACCTCTAAGCTGTTTATTCATTAAATGAGAAGCTAGGAAGTTCTGATGAAGTTTACATCCTGAGGCTGAACTCTGGACAGTCCCTGAACAGTAAGTGACAGTGAAGTTAGAATCAGGCAACAACTGTATTTTGAGCTTGTCTCAATACTTTGGAAATGTCTGCATTCTTTATCAACATCAATAACCAGTGAAGGCAAGATACAATTTTGCTGCAGCTGCCATAGATTGATGTACCTCATGTATTTAATTTTATTTTACATTTTGGCTGCTTCACATACAGTGTAATGGTGGGTGTCACAGATGGTTAATATTCAGTGGATAGCTTCAAAGCTATTGGAACCCAATGTTCTCCATGTCACACAATTTCAGAGACAATCAATAAATAGACAGCAAAAAACCAAAACTCACAGGTCTGTATCTGTAATGAGAATCTGGCCCCAGTGTTCACTAGCAAAGTCTTCAGGCCTATGGCTGTTGTTTGGGTGTGGGATAGGAAGTCGTGAAAATCCAGTTCAGACTAAAATAAGAACCAGCCTAAACATTACCCATAAACTTGAACCTGAATTATGAACAATTACTGTGGGCAGAAAACAGATAGTTAAGCTCTAGATTCCGTTTTGTTCATTTTCACACATCTGGGTTGTGGCTGGAAATACTGAAAAGAGTGTCTGATCCCAGGAGATGTCTTGCCTCTGTCAATGTCTGGAAGCCATCCAAATGGCATGCTCAGCCCTCCTGAGCCCTGAACCTTTTGAAATTTACCTGTGCTGATTTATTTCTCAGCTCCCAACAGGCAAATAACATGTCCCAACATCTTCCCACTCCAGTGATCCCTTCATTGAATTTAACCCCCATATATTGTATTTTATGTATTTATTTTGATTTATACAAATGCTAAGACTGGGCACCTATCCTTATGTTAAGGAGTACTTGTGGCACCTTAGACACTAACAAATTTATTTGAGCATAAGCTTTCGTGAGCTACAGCTCACTTCATCTGATGCATTTGGTGGAAAATACAGTGGGGAGATTTATATACACACACAGAGAAAATGAAACAATGGGTTTTATCATACACACTGTAAGGAGAGTGATCACTTAAGATGAGCTATCACCAGCAGCAGGGGGGCAAAGGAGGAAAACCTTTCATGGTGACAAGCAAGATGGGCTATTTCCAGCAGTTAACAAGAACATCTGAGGAACAGTGGGGGGTGGGGTGGGGGGAGAAATAACATGGGGAAATAGTTTTACTTTGTGTAATGACTCATCCATTCCCAGTCTCTATTCAAGCCTAAGTTAATTGTATCCAGTTTGCAAATTAAGTGGTTCCCGTAACCCACCCAGCAATATTGTTAATCTATCCAACTATACTCTTAACCCAGCAGAAGAATCTGTCCTATCTTGGGGCCTCTCCTTTTGCCCTTCCACCCCCACGAACATGATACAGTTCTGTGGTTACCTAGAATCCTATTTTCGACGTCTCTGACTCAAGGAATATTTCCAACACACCTCTGACCAACATATTAACCCACAGAGACCTTCCTACCAACACTACAAAAAGAAGGATTCTGGGTGGACTCCTCCTGAAGGTCGAAACAGCAGACTGGACTTCTACATAGAGTGCTTCCGTCGAGGTGCACGGGCTGAAATTGTGGAAAAGCAGCATCACTTGCCCCATAACCTCAGCCGTGCAGAACACAATGCCATCCACAAATTCCGAAACAACTCTGACATCATAATCAAAAAGACTGACAAAGGAGGTGCTGTTTTCATCATGAATAGGTCGGAATATGAATAAGAGGCTACTAGGCAGCTCTCCAACACCACTTTCTGCAAGCCATTACCCTCTGATCCCACTGAGAGTTACCAAAAGAAACTACAGCATTTGCTCAAGAAACTCCCTGAAAAAGCACAAGAACAAATCCACAAAGACACACCCCTAGATCCCCGACCTGGGGTATTCTATCTGCTACCCAAGATCCATAAACCTGGAAATCCTGGACACCCCATCATCTCAGGCATTGGCATCCTGACAGCAGGATTGTCTGGCTATGTAGACTCCCTCCTCCAGCCCTACGTTACCAGCACTCCCAGCTATCTTCGAGACACCACTGACTTCCTGAGGAAACTACAATCCATCAGTGATCTTCCTAAAAACACCATCCTAGCCACTATGGATGTAGAAGCCCTCTACACCAACATTCCACACAAAGATGGACTACAAGCCGTCAGGAACAGTATCCCCGATAATGTCACGGCTAACCGGTGGCTGAACTTTGTGACTTTGTCCTCACCCATAACTATTTCACATTTGGGGACAATGTATACCTTCAGATCAGCGGCACTGCGATGGGTACCCGCATGGCTCCACAGTTTGCCAACATTTTTATGGCTGACTTAGAACAACGCTTCCTCAACTCTCGTCCCCTAATGCCCCTACTCTACTTGCGCTACATTGATGACATCTTCATCATCTGGACCCATGGAAAAGAAGCCCTTGAGGAATTCCACCAGGATTTCAACAATTTCCATCCCACCATCAACCTCAGCCTGGACCAGTCCACACAAGAGATCCACTTCCTGGACAGTACGGTACTAATAAGCGATGGTCACATAAACACCACCCTATATCAGAAACCTACTGACTGCTATTCCTACCTTCATGCCTCTAGCTTTCATCCAGATGATACCACATGATCCATTGTTTACAGCCAAGCTCTACGATATAACCGCATTTGCTCCAACCCCTCAGACAGAGACAAACACCTACAAGATCTCTATCATGCATTCTTACAACTACAATACCCACCTGCTGAAGTGAAGAAACAGATTGACAGAGCCAGAAGAGTACCCAGAAGTCACCTACTACAGGACAGGCCCAACAAAGAAAATAACAGAACACCACTAGCCATCAACTTCAGCCCCCAACTAAAACCTCTCCAACGCATCATCAAGGATCTATAATCTATCCTGAAGGACGACCCATCACTCTCACAGATCTTGGGAGACAGGCCAGTCCTTGCTTACAGACAGCCCCCCAACCTGAAGCAAATACTCACCAGCAACCACACACCACACAACAGAACCACTAACCCAGGAATCTATCCTTGCAACAAAGCCCGTTGCCAACTGTGTCCACATATCTATTCAGGGGACACCATCATAGGGCCTAATCACATCAGCCACACTATCAGAGGCTCGTTCACCTGCGCATCTCCAATGTGATATATGCCATCATGTGCCAGCAATGCCCCTCTGCCATGTACATTGGTCAAACTGGACAGTCTCTACATAAAAGAATAAATGGACACAAATCAGACGTCAAGAATTATAATATTCAAAAACCAGTTGGAGAACACTTCAATCTCTCTGGTCACTCGATTACAGACCTGAGGGTGGCTATTCTTCAACAAAAACTTCAAAACCAGAATCCAACGAGAGACTGCTGAATTGGAATTAATTTGCAAACTGGATACAATTAACTTAGTCTTGAATAGAGACTGGGAATGGATGAGTCATTACACAAAGTAAAACTATTTCCCCATGTTATTTCTCCCCCCACACCCCACCCCTCACTGTTCCTCAGATGTTCTTGTTAACTGCTGGAAATAGCCTATCTTGCTTGTCACCATGAAAGGTTTTCCTCCTTCCCCCCCCTGCTGCTGGTGATGGCTCATCTTAAGTGATCACTCTCCTTACAGTGTGTATGATAAAACCCATTGTTTCATGTTCACTGTGTGTGTATATAAATCTCCCCACTGTATTTTCCACCAAATGCATCCGATGAAGTGAGCTGTAGCTCACGAAAGCTTATGCTCAAATAAATTTGTTAGTGTCTAAGGTGCCACAAGTACTCCTTTTCTTTTTGCAAATACAGACTAACACGGCTGCTACTCTGAAAGCTATCCTTATGTTCTAGGTGTCCTTGGCATGACTTAAAAATACATCACAAATAATAGCACAAAAGAATGTAGCCAGTATAATTCAATATAAACCTTCTCCAGCAAGCCTGATGAACAAGCAATGTATAGTTTCACAGACAGAAGGAAGTTACTTTATTAGCAATTACTTGGCAATTTAAAAAAAAAAAATTCAGGACCGAGAAGCTTATTCCTTTTGGGCCACATTTTCAAAAAGACAGAAGCCTAGAGTAGGTCAAAATGTGTGACTGGATACCATAGTTGGGTGTGAAAATCTGGTAAATGCATCTGGAAATTGTTAATTAGGCACCTCATTAGCGGTTTACATGCACACTGACCCCTGTGCATGAGCAACCGTGGTAACTGCATACACAATCACCATAGCAGTTTGGCACACTCTGACCTCTAACCTTTGTAAATTTGACTCTCAGTGTTTTGCAACAGAAAAGCTTCAAAAGCAGACTCAGAGGAGAAACTGCTGAGCTTGAATTAATATGCAAACTAGATACCATTAACTTGGGTTTGAACAGAGACTGGGAGTGGCTGGGTCATTACACATATTGAATCTATTTCCCCATGTTAAGTATCCTCACACCTTCTTGTCAACTGTCTAAATGGGCCATCTTGATTATCACTACAAAAGTTTTTTTCTCCTGCTGATAATAGCTCATCTTAATTAGCCTCTTACAGTTTGTATGGCAACTTCTACCTTCTCTGTCTGTATATATATAAAAAGAAAAGGAGTACTTGTGGTATGCTCAAATAAATGTTAGTCTCTAAGGTGCCACAAGTACTCCTTTTCTTTTTGCGAATACAGACTAACACGGCTGCTACTCTGAAACCAGTCATCCCATAGTTCATCAACAAGCAGCTTGTCTGAGCGCTTCACTACTAAGTACTAAGTGTGCTTCTTGTCCTTCTTCCAAAGACCTTTTGAGACCACATGGCATTCTGGGACCATGGGTCCTTCTATTTATGCAGTGCACACACAACTCCCCTCCAATGGATACACTGAGTAGTCCAGTCTCCCTCTGATACTAATAGAAGTGAGGTGTGTTTATTGTCAGAACACCACCACCCTGAAAGCTGAATCAGGTCTAATGTACAGCATGATGCACTAACTTGGGAGATATGAACTTCTAACATGGCTCAGCAAGTAATACAAATAGGTCCATGACCCAAAATTAGGATCTGGATCTACATCCCAAACACTGCAAAGCATGCAGTTGTTCACAGCCAAGGATTCTGTTCAAGCCAATCTCTATTCAATAGCTTCCTCCTCCTCTGATACTGCTGCTGCAGTTTCTATGTCAGCAGTGAGTGTTTATTACCTTTTGCTCTGTAGGGCTGTTTTTAGTTTTCTTACATTTCCAATTATACCTCACAGTTGTCATTGATCTGTTTTTGTTAGCTTGAAAATCAGAGCTGTGAGCTGTATAATTTAAGATTCTGCATTCTCTAATCCTCTTTTTTGGTTTTAAGATAGACTATTTAAGTTGACCTTTATTAAATAATATTATAAGAGCTATCAATCCTCATGCTTCATGGTGTAAATTGATCAGTTGCTGGGTCAGGAAGTAATTGCCTTGGGACTCCCTTGCTAAGGTTCTGCACAATTAGGTATGTTATAGGAATTTAACTCCTCCCTCTCTGCATAAGGCATTGGCCATTGTCAGAGGCAGAATATCGGACTTAATGGATCATGTTCATCCTGATACAGCAGGATACTGGACTAGATGGATCATTAGTCTGTTTTGCTATGGCAATGCCTATCTTCTTATCAACTGCAATTTTTTAGTCTGTACTCTTAGTTGTATTTATAGGCCAGCTCCTCAGCTGGTGTAAATCAGCAGAGCTGCAGTGACTTCAACAGATGTACTTTGATTTATATAGGGACAGATCATCAGATGATATAAATCAGCATAGCTCCATTGACTTGCATGGAGCTGTGCTGATATACATCAGCCGAAGATCTGGCCCTGTGTCATGTTGCCCCTTTCTAAGTAGAGGGAGCCAGAACTGGTACATAATGTGTAGGTGCAGGAGGGAATAGTCTCATCCCATTTGTGTAATTGTAGAACATCTCTGTTGACTTTCTGTGGAGTTACTACAGCTTTACACCAGATCAGAATCTGGCCCAAGGCTCTAAAGAAGCTCTCACTCCAGGATTATCTGCTTTCCCTAGACTTCTCTTCTCTTGCTGCTGCATGTATCCTAGCTTCTTAAATTGACTTTTCACATTGTCTAAACATATTTAGACAAAAGACTTCACTAGTGCTCGAAAGTTGCTTTCAACATCCTCCTACTCTCGTTCAGATCTATTCTCTTCTGCTCTCATGTTCTTATCATATTTAAGAATTCTGCGTAAATGAGCATTAGTGAACCAATTTTAAATTATTTTTCTATGAGCAATTTCAGCTGTGAGTTGCTTGCTTATGTGAATCTAAATGACATGGGTGGGGAAGGGATAAATTGTGCCTTTGCTGTGATCATTTTAAGTGCTGGAGCCAGGTACTGAGGAAGGGTTGAGTTATCCTCCTGTCACTGCACAGAGAAGAGATTGTACAGTGCTGCGAAATTCACGGAAAGTCACATGATCAGGTAGCATCTGAGAGGAACAGTACTTCTCTCTCTCTCTCTCTCTCTGCTGCCTTGGCATGCTTACCTCCCAGTTCAGTCACTGCAGAATATGGCAACTGTGCAAACTCAACCCCCTAATTTGGACATGGAAAGGGGCCAGCAACACTAACAGCTGCCAGAGGGCAAACGCCAGTGGAAGGCACTAGCTGATTGAAGTGAAGCTATGTGTGTGTGTTGTGGGAGGAGGGTTAGTGATGACTACATGAGGTGGGTAAGCCTGTGTAGGAAGGGTAATGGTAGTCTTCAAGATGCAGTAACAACTAGGGTGTGACTGGCAAAAGCCTAACAATTCTGTACTCATCACCTGCACTGACAAATTTATCCTTTTGCTATGCAAGGTTTATTTTAAACTCCAGTTTAATCAAGAAACAGTTATTCAGCGTTGCAAAAAGTGACTTTCCGTAGAGAGCTTTGTTCTTTTCCTTTCCCTGAGTGGTGATCTGGAAAGAGGAACTCTGCCATGGAAGATGATAATCACTAATTAAAACACAAGAGTACCAAAGGCCTGCTCCATCTCCCATCAGAGTCAATAGGAGCCTTTCCATTGCCCTAAAAGGGAGCTGGAGCTCACCTGAAGTGGCTGGATTGCTAGCAGTACGGTGTATTGAAAACTGTTAAAATTGTGATCTATCACTTTAATTTTTAAGGGTTTACTTGGTCCTGTTGTAGGCAGGGGGCTCTGTAGGGAAGCCAGACCTGGACCTGGCATCAGTCAGTTTGCACACAGCCCAGGGTAAGGTGAGTTGAGTTGTGCGACTCAGGTAGCAGCCATTTTTGTCTCTCTCTGTTTTAGGATCTTGTGTGTTATCCTTCTGAATTCTATGAAATAAAGTAGTATTACACTGAAATGTCCCAGAAAGAGTATTTTATATTGTTTTTCTAATTTCTCTGTTTATATGCTGCGAAACATAATAAGTAGGGATAAGGGAGCCTGAAGCAGCCTTAATCATGGCTCTGAAAATCTTCAGGAAGGAGGATGTGAGTGCCTTTGCAAGCTTTGTGTCTGTTTTCATTTTTGTCTTCTGGTTAGAGCACGTGACTCAGAGTCAGGACCCTTGAATTCCATTGTAAACTCTGGAAAGGAGTGAAGTCTAGTGGTTACAGCAGGGGACTGGGTGTCAGTACTACTTTTTGAGTTCTATCCCTGAGTCTCCCATTGATTTCCAGTGATGTTAGGCCACTCTCTTGGGACCCATTACTCCTCCCCCTGAGAGCAATCAGAACTGTGGCATTGAATTCAGTGGGACCAGGATTAGGTCATATTTTTTCACAAGTTATTTTTCCCTTCTGCAAAATGAGGATCATAATGCTTAACTACCTCTCAAGAGCCTTGTAAAATCTAATCAATTAGTTAATGTCTGAGATCCTTGATGGAAATGCAGACATGTGAAATGTCAGTAAATACCTGCCTTATTGGCAGTATAATGTTAAGGTGACAAACTTAAAAATATTTAGGAAATGCAAAAGTTACTGTTCTCACATTGCACATACCACCGACACTCCGATTCTGTTTGTCACCATTTGTCCTCAATTAGTTATGATTATGAATAATAATATTGTATTGATTACTTATGTAGTTGCACACGGCACGTTACTGAACGCATAAGGGCAGACTGCATGTCAGGAAGAGCTTACAATGTAAGGGCCATGGTATGCCATTGATTTTTTTTAGGCAGAACCCCTCATTGATTTCATTGGGAACTATGCGTGTTGGTGTCTTTACGACTTACAGTCTACTCTGTCTTGAAGACTCATTTTTGGCAGCAGAAGCAATGGCATGCAGAATAGAGACTCAAAGTCAGAAGTCTTAGGTCCCATCCTCTCAAGGACTCCTATCTCCAGCTGTCTCAGTGACTCCTGAGCTACTCCCCTTTTGGTGACGCACAGAGTGGCTGCAGCAATAGTAATGTTGGTAAGCAGATTCAGTTGCTGAGAACTGTGGTATTGCAGGCTGCCTCTTCAAGATTCCCAGCACAACAAGGCACCCATAGGTATCCTTACTAAGTATAACCTCCAGCCTGCAAGTCCACCAGAGAGTAGTCACAGAAGTGATGATGGGTTTCGAACTTACTAGAACACTCCCGGAAATAGCACCGCCCTCTTCCATGAGACCTTATACTGGGAGGGAAAAAATATCATATGCTCAGGGTACAAGGTGTTGGGCAGAGGGTAAAAAGAGTAAGCTAAGGAATCCTCAATAGATGTAGCTGTGTGTGCTGAGGGCAGGTTTGTCTTTGCTTGGGCAATGTGATACTGGTGTCAGGGGAGTTCCCAGGAAGTCATGGGGAGACCAGCTGTGAAGTTAACAGGTTATCTCAAGTGCTTATATACAAATGCACAAAGCCTTGGAAACAAGCAGGGAGAACTGGAGGTCCTGGTGATGTCAAGGAATTATGACGTGATTGGAATAACAGAGACTTGGTGGGATAACTCACATGACTGGAGTACAGTCATGGATGGTTATAAACTGTTCAGGAAGGACAGGCAGGGCAGAAAAGGTGGGGGAGTAGCACTGTATGTAAGGGAGCAGTATGACTGCTCAGAGCTCCGGTACGAAACTGTGGAAAAACCTGAGTGTCTCTGGATTAAGTTTAGAAGTGTGTGCAACAAGAGTGATGTCATGGTGGGAGTCTGCTATAGACCACCGGACCAGGGGGATGAGGTGGATGAGGCTTTCTTCCGGCAACTCACGGAAGCTACTAGATCGCATGCCCTGATTCTCATGGGTGACTTTAATTTTCCTGATATCTGCTGGGAGAGCAATACAGCGGTGCATAGACAATCCAGGAAGTTTTTGGAAAGCGTAGGGGACAATTTCCTGGTGCAAGTGCTAGGGGAGCCAACTAGGGGGAGCGCTTTTCTTGACCTGCTGCTCACAAACCGGGTAGAATTAGTGGGGGAAGCAAAAGTGGATGGGAATCTGGGAGGCAGTGACCATGAGTTGGTTGAGTTCAGGATCCTGACGCAGGGAAGAAAGGTAAGCAGCAGGATACGGACCCTGGACTTCAGGAAAGCAGACTTTGACTCCCTCAGGGAACAGATGGCCAGGATCCCCTGGGGGACTAACATGAAAGGGAAGGGAGTCCAGGAGAGCTGGCTGTATTTCAAGGAATCCCTGTTGAGGTTACAGGGACAAACCATCCCGATGAGTCGAAAGAATAGTAAATATGGCAGGCGACCAGCTTGGCTTAATGGTGAAATCCTAGCGGATCTTAAACATAAAAAAGAAGCTTACAAGAAGTGGAAGGTTGGACATATGACCAGGGAAGAGTATAAAAATATTGCTCGGGCATGTAGGAAAGATATCAGGAGGGCCAAATCGCACCTGGAGCTGCAGCTAGCAGGAGATGTCAAGAGTAACAAGAAGGGTTTCTTCAGGTATGTTGGCAACAAGAAGAAAGCCAAGGAAAGTGTGGGCCCCTTACTGAATGAGGGAGGCAAGCTAGTGACAGAGGATGTGGAAAAAGCTAATGTACTCAATGCTTTTTTTGCCTCTGTTTTCACTAACAAGGTCAGCTCCCAGACTGCTGTGCTGGGCATCACAAAATGGGGAAGAGATGGCCAGCCCTCTGTAGAGATAGAGGTGGTTAGGGACTATTTAGAAAAGCTGGACGTGCACAAGTCCATGGGGCCGGACGAATTGCATCCGAGAGTGCTGAAGGAATTGGCGGCTGTGATTGCAGAGCCCTTGGCCATTATCTTTGAAAACTCGTGGCGAACGGGGGAAGTCCCGGATGACTGGAAAAAGGCTAATGTAGTGCCCATCTTTAAAAAAGGGAAGAAGGAGGATCCTGGGAACTACAGGCCGGTCAGCCTCACCTCAGTCCCTGGAAAAATCATGGAGCAGGTCCTCAAAGAATCAATCCTGAAGCACTTAGAGGAGAGGAAAGTGATCAGGAACAGTCAGCATGGATTCACCAAGGGAAGGTCATGCCTGACTAATCTAATCGCCTTTTATGATGAGATTACTGGTTCTGTGGATGAAGGGAAAGCAGTGGATGTATTGTTTCTTGACTTTAGCAAAGCTTTTGACACGGTCTCCCACAGCATTCTTGTCAGCAAGTTAAGGAAGTATGGGCCGGATGAATGCACTATAAGGTGGGTAGAAAGCTGGCTAGATTGTCGGGCTCAACGGGTAGTGATCAATGGCTCCATGTCTAGTTGGCAGCCGGTGTCAAGTGGAGTGCCCCAGGGGTCGGTCCTGGGGCCCGTTTTGTTCAATATCTTCATAAATGATCTGGAGGATGGTGTGGATTGCACTCTCAGCAAATTTGCGGATGATACTAAACTGGGAGGAGTGGTAGATACACTGGAGGGGAGGGATAGGATACAGAAGGACCTAGACAAATTGGAGGATTGGGCCAAAAGAAATCTAATGAGGTTCAATAAGGATAAGTGCAGGGTCCTGCACTTAGGATGGAAGAATCCAATGCACCGCTACAGACTAGGGACCGAATGGCTCGGCAGCAGTTCTGCGGAAAAGGACCTAGGGGTGACAGTGGACGAGAAGCTGGATATGAGTCAGCAGTGTGCCCTTGTTGCCAAGAAGGCCAATGGCATTTTGGGATGTATAAGTAGGGGCATAGCGAGCAGATCGAGGGACGTGATCGTTCCCCTCTATTCGACACTGGTGAGGCCTCATCTGGAGTACTGTGTCCAGTTTTGGGCCCCACACTACAAGAAGGATGTGGATAAATTGGAAAGAGTACAGCGAAGGGCAACAAAAATGATTAGAGGTCTAGAGCACATGACTTATGAGGAGAGGCTGAGGGAGCTGGGATTGTTTAGTCTGCAGAAGAGAAGAATGAGGGGGGATTTGATAGCTGCTTTCAACTACCTGAAAGGGGGTTTCAAAAAGGATGGCTCTAGACTGTTCTCAATGGTAGCAGATGACAGAACGAGGAGTAATGGTCTCAAGTTGCAATGGGGGAGGTTTAGATTGGATATTAGGAAAAACTTTTTCACTAAGAGGGTGGTGAAACACTGGAATGCGTTACCTAGGGAGGTGGTAGAATCTCCTTCCTTAGAGGTTTTTAAGGTCAGGCTTGACAAAGCCCTGGCTAGGATGATTTAACTGGGACTTGGTCCTGCTTTGAGCAGGGGGTTGGACTAGATGACCTTCTGGGGTCCCTTCCAACCCTGATATTCTATGATTCTATGATTCTATGAAGTAACAAGAACTGAAGGGAAAAATCAAAATCAAGGAAGCAAATCACACAAGAGAAAGCACAGGCCACAGTCACAAGGCATATAGGCCAAAGGAGGAGGAGCAGATATCTCCAGTGTAGCCCTATAACAAGGTGGCTTGCCCATGGGCTAGAGAGCCTGGGGCTAAGCCAACCCTGATTACAGGATGATCCCCACCTGTGAACAATCAGGTGATTCCTGAATAACAGGAGCCAGGTTTAAGGGCTGACAGGATGCAGCTAGTGACAGAGCTGGAGGGAAGAGATTGCAGGAAGCAAGAAATCTCCTGCATGACCCTGAGACAGAACTCAGAAGGAGAGTCAGAATGGAAAAGGAAGCTCAGACAGGGAGGCTTGAGAGAGACCATGATCAAACAGGGAAGAGACTGAGCGACTAAAAGGGGAGGTAGGAAGGAAGTGATCCAGGGAAAACTGCCCTGTGGGGAAAGGAGCTGACCGAGCTGTGCAGTACAGGGCCCTGGGCAGAACCCAGGGTAGAGGGTAGGACTGGATCCCACTATCAGCCCAAGCAGGGGGCTGTAGCCTGAACCTGGAAGACAGGCTGAGGAACAGCCCCAGAAAGGAGAGAAGGATTTATTTTATTTTATTTTTGCATTAAGACATTTTGGGGACTCTAGTTTGGACAATTGTGACCCAAAAGGGGTGGGTTGGAGATGGTGACCTGACCAGATGGCTGAGTTACTGGAAGAGAAACCGCCAGTGTGACTGGTGGCAAGGAGTTCTAGCCCTGTGAGAGCTGCAATGCCACACCTGTCCAGAAGGGGGTGCCTAGGGGTGAGTGGACTCTGTTATGAGCCCAGACAGAAAGAATCCCATAAAGCAAAGCCAAGCTAAGCACACTTGCCCACAATGATCCCTAAGTATCAGATGAATAATAATAAAAAATCCTGCAATTTGCTTCAGATCGTTCAAGTTTCTTTTCATGCCCTTTGCTTTTCTCCCCAGCTACCATGTTTCCCTCATTTCATTTCCTTATTTCAGGATTTGGATCCTTTGTTTTGCAGCATGTCTGCTCCAAATAGTCACAAATCAGGATCAAACCGAGCCTGCTAAGAGTTGCCTGTGTGAGAGGGCCCCTGGAAGGAATGCTGGGGTATTCTTCATACTAAAGGCCTTGCCCAGGAGAGTTATGGGGAGTTGGATTAAAAACCAAACTGTGAATTATGCCTCATCTTCTGTGATACCAACCATAAAACATCCCTAATTATAGTCAGCCCATTTTATCCACTATTGCAGGGCATGCGGTGGAGGGTGTGAGATATGCCAAGAGCGAATGCCAGCTCACACAAGCTTAGCAAAGCTCCTACCAGCTCAACCAAGGGAAGGTTCTTTTTGTCTGACCTGGCAAAGCCACTTTCAATGGACCATGCAGATCCTGGTTTGAATCTCAGCTGAGATAATGGGCCAGTTTCATCACTGGTACCTACTTTGGGAGAGTTGCACCAGCGTATGTAGGCAGCAAATTTGGCCCAATTTGTGTAGGGCACACATACAAATGTATGTCCATCAGATGTAGCAGGGCTAATACTTGGGTAAGTGCACCCCACAGATGTATCACTTTCCTGTCCATTCCAGGGGTGTGGGTATGTCTGTGTGTGTGCTTGCCCTTGATGGCTCCACTGCTCTCTCCTGCTAGCTTCCTATCCTGGGGTCCCTCTGCCCAGGCACTCTAATGATCTCACAGCAAGCAGTGCACACAAATGCTATAGCAGTGCAGGAGTGACAATGCCTGGAGACTATGGCATCCCTGAGAGCCCACCATCTGCTTTTAACTAACTGAACTATATAACACAGTTGTACAATGGCAAACAACACTGCAGTCCACTGGCTAGTGTGCTTACAATGCCACTGCCTTCTACTGGAGAGAATCAGAAATCCTCAATTGTGTGTCATAGGCCCTACACCCTTACTAATAAAGATTCTCCCTCTTGAGGAAGTGGGTTTACTACAGCGACAAAGGGGTTTACACTATGGTGCTATGGCAGCTCAGCTGCAGTGCCCCAGCTATACTGCTGTAGTGAAGACAATCTTAGTCTTTGGTTCTCACACAATGACCAAAAGTAACTTCCATGTGATATCTGTCCAGTTGAGGGAGGAGAGAGAAAGGGGATCCCTAATGATGACATCACCAAAGTGGCCATCAGAACTGGCACTAATTGTCCATCACAGCAGAGCAGCCAAGCACTGAATAGGCCATAGAACAGGAACTGCTGATCCCCCATACAGGGGGATCCTTCCCCAGGGGCAGAGCAGTGTAGAAGGTTGCATTGCTGCCCTTTGTGCAGAACCTGTTTATCAAATGTTGCAAATAGAGGATTCTGCAGTTACTGCAAAGAGGCAATTTCAGCCTCCAGAACTGTCCATCTAGCACTAAGCTGACATGAAAAGAAAGAGGGGAAAAAGAAAAAAAATAAAGAATCTTCAGATTGTTAAAAAAAGGAGTCCACTGAAAAGACTATCAAGGATTTGGTTTAAACACACTGAAGTCTGGAAATTCACAGCTAAGCTCCAGGCATCCAATAATCAGACACAGTTGGATAGCGTGAAGGGTGATGGCCAGCTGTGAGCAGATCCTGGGTGCCTGTTATTTTGCTGTGAATTTCCATCCTTTTTGGAGAGTTTAAATCAGAACTTTAATGGCTTTTTGGTGTTGTTCTAGTTTGGTGAATAGTTTCCCGTTGTATCTGCTTATTCGGTGAAATAGCAAAGAAGCGCTGTCACAGTTGAAGATGACAGGAGGCTACAGAAGGCTATCTCAGCTGCATTTGCACAGCAGAAGCCTTTAAAAATCATTGTGCTATGAAGGAGCTATTTCCATATTTCACGGCTATTTTTGCCTGGTGCCTAAAGTTGATGATACAGAAAAAAAAAAAAAAAGATCTGAATGAAAAATAAATAAATAAAAGCTGTTTTGCTTTTCCTTCTTCCTAACAGTTTACATCCCAACCATGTCGCTCAGCAAACCCGACAAAGCAAAGTGGGTTATGCCTGTAAAATGAGAGGGATTAGGGCTGTGCTAAGGATATCTCTCCTTAGTATTTGAGTAAGGGAAATAGAAATCTGTTCTCAGCTGGAGTTTAAACCCCCTCTTCTCTTTTGCTACCCTGCTGCACCCTAACCAGGTCTCATAAGCCAGCTAGAATCAATAGGGAAAAGGAGGTCAGAGGGATTGTGAGCCATTGATTATCAGTGTGTGCTTCCATGCAGAACTCCTACTGACCTCATGTGAGAAGATCAGCTTTAGAGCAATTAACCCTTTCCCTGGCTGCAATTCTGCACCTGTTCTACTCCTCTTACCATTAGTGTCCGTCCTAATATCTGCTGCATTCAGCTGGGTTACATGATTAATGGCAGTAAGACAGCACGCACAAAAATGTCAGTAATGTGTATGCGACGGCTGTTAAGCATTGTGTAGAGTGGTCCAAAGGAGAGTATAACTAGGAGTAACAAAGGGAGATTGAGCAAAGGAAACTATGAGCTGAATATCAGGAAAAGTTTCCCTAGGGTAAGATTGATTAGGATGTGGAACAGCCTCCCAAGAGAAGCTGAGAGAGCCTCATTTGTCTACTCAATTAAATGAAGACTGGACAAAGCACAGTAAAAATCATGGGAGTGAGCAATGGACAAAAGCCTGGGTTTTCCGAGGGTGGATACTAAGAACTTCCAAAAATCAGGCTCCGTAAGGCGTCTCAACCGGGGCACCCAAAATCATTAGTCACTTTCAAAAATCTTGGCCTGTACTTTTCCATCCCTAACATCTATGTGTCTGTGAGGGCCCAAAAAGCCTGATATTTACTTTCATGTCATTTATATTATTATTGCTAACTGCTATTTGTTAAGCACCAACAACATATTCGGATCTGCTCAAGACACACCAAAGAGAGGCAGTTCGTGTCCGAGGGAAACCGAGACACCAAGAAGGCAGGATATGCTGAGAGACTGAGAAAAAGGAGCATATTTATTTTTAACAACTCACTTCTGGGCACCACAGAAGAGAAATTTTTAGGGGGGATTTGAATGAGACCAGGGTGGTGGCTTGGTGGGCTGGGATTGGAAGGTCATTTCATGGGTAAGAAACAATGTGAGAAAACATATGGAGATGTGAGTGGGAGAAGGACACCATTGATTAATGAGAACAGTGGCTGGCCCTGCCACAAAAAAAACATGATTATCAAAAAGGAGGCGGGTGGTGGTGGTTGGGGACTCTCTCCTCAGGGGGACTGAGTCATCTATCTGCCGCCCCAACCGGGAAAACCGAGAAGTCTGCTGCTTGCCAGGAGCTAGGATTCATGATGTGACGGAGAGACTGTCGAGACTCATCAAGCCCTCGGATCGCTACCCCTTCCTGCTTCTCCACGTGGGCACCAATGATACTGCCAAGAATGACCTTGAGCAGATCACTGCAGACTACATGGCTCTGGGAAGAAGGATAAAGGAGTTTGAGGTGCAAGTGGTGTTCTCGTCCATCCTCCCCATGGAAGGAAAAGGCCTGGGTAGAGACCGTTGAATGGCTACACAGGTGGTGTTGGAGAGAAGGCTTTGGATTCTTTGACCATGGGATGGTGTTCCAAGAAGGAGGAGTGCTAGGCAGAGAGGGGCTCCACCTAACGAAGAGAGGGAAGAGCATCTTCGCAAGCAGGCTGGCTAACCTAGTGAGGAGGGCTTTAAACTAGGTTCACCGGGGAAGGAGACCAAAGCCCTGAGGTAAGTGGGGAAGTGGGATACAGGGAGGAAGCACGAGCAGCAGCGCGTGAGAAGGGAGGAACGATCTGCAAGTTATCTCAAGTGCCTATACACAAATGCAAGAAGCCTGGGAAACAAGTAGGGAGAACTGGAAGTCATGGCACAGTCATGCTGGCTGTATTTTAAAGAATCCTTATTGAGGTTACTGGGACAAACCATCCCGATGTGTAGAAAGAATAGTAAATATGGCAGGCGACCAGCTTGGCTTAACAGTGAAATCCTTGCTGATCTTAAACACAAAAAAGAAGCTTACAAGAAGTGGAAGATTGGACAAATGACCAGGGAAGAGTATAAAAATATTGCTTGGGCATGCATTAGTGAAATCAGGAAGGCCAAATCACACCTGGAGTTGCAGCTAGCAAGAGATGTTAAGAGTAACAAGAAGGGTTTCTTCAGGTATGTTAGCAACAAGAAGAAAGTCAAGGAAAGTGTGGGCCCCTTACTGAATGACAGAGGATGTGGAAAAAGCTAATGTATTCAGTGCTTTTTTTGCCTCTGTCTTCACGAACAAGGTCAGCTCCCCGACGACTGCACTGGTCAGCACAGCATGGGGAGGAGGTGACCAGCCCTCTGTGGAGAAAGAATTGGTTCGGGACTATTTAGAAAAGCTGGACGAGAACAAGTCCATTGGGCCGGATGCCCTGCATCCGAGAGTGCTAAAGAAGTTGGAGGATGTGATTGCAGAGTCATTGGCCATTATCTTTGAAAACTCATGGCGATTGGGGGAACTCCTGGATGACTGGAAAAAGGCTAATGTAGTGCCCATCTTTAAAAAAGGGAAGAAGGAGGATCCTGGGAACTACAGGCCAGTCAGCCTCACCTTAGTCCCTGGAAAAATCATGGAGCAGGTCCTCAAGGAATCAATTCTGAAGCACTTAGAGGAGAGGAAAGTGATCAGGAACAGTCAGCATGGATTCACCAAGGGCAAGTCATGCCTGACTAATCTAATTGCCTTCTATGATGAGATAACTGGCTCTGTGGATGAGGGGAAAGCAGTGGACGTGTTGTTCCTTGACCTTAACAAAGCTTTAGACACGGTCTCCCACAGTATTCTTGGCAGCAAGTTAAAGTATGGGCTGGATGAATGGACTATAAGGTGGATAGAAAGTTGGCTAGATTGTCGGGCTCAACGAGTAGTGATCAATGGCTCCATGTCTATTTGGCAGCCGGTATCAAGTGGAGTGCCCCAAGAGTCAGTCCTCGGGTCGGTTTTGTTCAATATCTTCATAAATGATCTGGAGGATGGTGTGAATTGCACCCTCAGCAAGGTTGCAGATGACACTAAACTGGGAGGAGAGGCAGATAAGTTGGAGGGTAGGGATAGGATACAGAGGGACCTAGACAAATTAGAGGAAGAAATCTGATGAGGTTCAACAAGGACAAGTGCTGAGTTCTGCACTTAGGACGGAAGAATCCCATGCACCACCACAGACTAGGGATCGAATGGCTAGGCAGAAGTTCTGCAGAAGAGGACCTAGGGGTTACAGTGGACGACAATGTGCTGTTGTTGCCAAGAAGGCCAATGGCATTTTGGGATGTATAAGTAGGGGCATTGCTAGCAGATTGAGGGACGTGATCGTTCCCCCTCTATTCGACATTGGTGAGGCCCCATCTGGAGTACTGTGTCCAGTTTTGGGCCCCACACTACAAGAAGGATGTGGAAAATTGGAAAACGTCCAGTGGAGGGCAACAAAAATGATTAGGGGACTGGAACACATGACTTATGAGGAAAGGCTGAGGGAACTGGGATTATTTAGTCTGCGGAAGAGAAGAATGAGGGGAGGATTTAATAGCTACTTTCAACTACCTGAAAGGGGGTTCCAAAGAGGATGGATCTTGACTGTTCTCAGTGGTAGCAGATGACAGAACAAAGAGTAATGGTCTCAAGTTGCAGTGGGGGAGGTTTAGGTTGGATATTAGGAAAAACTTTTTCCCTAGAAACACTGGAATGCGTTACCTAGTTAGGTGGTGGAATCTCCTTCCTTAGAAGTTTTTAAGGTCAGGCTTGACAAAGCCCTGGCTGGGATGATTTAGTTGGAGATTGGTCCTGCTTTGAGCAGGGGTTTGGACTAGATGACCTCCTGAGGTCCCTTCCAACCCTGATATTCTATGATTCTAAAGTACTGCTGTAGCACTGGGTGTTCGGATACCCATTAGATCAGTGCCCCGTGTTTTCTACTGGGTGAGACTTCTGAGGGCAACCTCGCTGATGTCACTTCATCAAGTGAAGCGAAACTGAAACAGCTTAATGGGACTAAATCAGGGGGCCCAGATAATCTTCATCCAAGAATATTAAAGGAATTGGCACCTGAAATTGCAAGCCCATTAGCAAGAATTTTTAATGTATCTGTAAACTCAGGAATAGTACCGAATGATTGGAGAATTGCTAATATAGTTCCTATTTTTAAGAAAGGAAAAAAAAGTGATCCGGGTAACTACAGGCCAGTTAGTTTGACATCTGTAGTATGCAAGGTCCTGGAAAAAATTTTGAAGGAGAAATTAGTTAAGGACATTGAAGTCAATGGTAAATGGGACAAAATACAACATGGTTTTACAAAAGGTAGATCGTGCCAAACCAACCTAATCTCCTTTTTTGAAAAAGTAACAGATTTTTTAGATAAAGGAAATGCAGTGGATCTAATTTACCTAGATTTCAGTAAGGCATTTGATACCGTGCCACATGGGGAATTATTAGTTAAATTGGAGAAGATGGGGATCAATATGAACATCAAAAGGTGGATAAGGAATTGGTTAAAGGGGAGACTGCAACGGGTCCTACTGAAAGGCGAACTGTCAGGTTGGAGGGAGGTTACCAGTGGAGTTCCTCAGGGATCGGTTTTGGGACCAATCTTATTTAATCTTTTTATTACTGATCTTGGCACAAAAAGTGGGAGTGTGCTAATAAAGTTTGCAGATGATACAAAGCTGGGAGGTATTGCCAATTCGGAGAAGGATCGGGATATTATACAGGAGGATCTGGATTACCTTGTAAACTGGAGTAATAGTAATAGGATGAAATTTAATAGTGAGAAGTGTAAGGTTATGCATTTAGGGATTAATAACAAGAATTTTAGCTATAAGTTGGGGACGCATCAATTAGAAGTAACGGAAGAGGAGAAGGACCTTGGAGTATTGGTTGATCATAGGATGACTATGAGCTGCCAATGTGATATGGCTGTGAAAAAAGCTAATGCGGTTTTGGATGCATCAGGAGAGGCATTTCCAGTAGGGATAAGGAGGTTTTAGTACCGTTATACAAGGCACTGGTGAGACCTCACCTAGAATACTGTGTGCAGTTCTGGTCTCCCATGTTTAAAAAGGATGAATTCAAACTGGAGCAGGTACAGAGAAGGGCTACTAGGATGATCCGAGGAATGGAAAACTTGTCTTATGAAAGGAGACTTAAAGAGCTTGGCTTGTTTAGCCTAACTAAAAGAAGGTTGAGGGGAGATATGATTGCTCTCTATAAATATATCAGAGGGATAAATACAGGAGAGGGAGAGGAATTATTTAACCTCAGCACCAATGTGGACACAAGAACAAATGGGTATAAACTGGCCACCAGGAAGTTTAGACTTGAAATCAGACGAAGGTTTTTAACCATCAGAGGAGTGAAGTTTTGGAATAG
Organism: Dermochelys coriacea; assembly: GCF_009764565.3. Lineage (NCBI taxonomy): Eukaryota > Metazoa > Chordata > Testudines > Dermochelyidae > Dermochelys > Dermochelys coriacea. The sequence continues at coordinate 21,833,871 of NC_050074.1, read as the reverse complement.
CCTTCCAAGGGAAGCAGTGGGGGCAAAAGATCTATCTGGCTTTAAGATTCTACTCGATAAGTTTATGTAGGAGATGGTATGATGGGATAATGGGATTTTGGTAAGTAATTGATCTTTAAATATTCAGGGTAAATAGGCCAAATCCCCTGAGATGGGATATTAGATGGATGGGATCTGAGTTACTATAGAAAATTCTTTCCTGGGTATCTGGCTGGTGAATCTTGCCCATATGCTCAGGGTTTAGCTGATCGCCATATTTGGGGTCGGGAAGGAATTTTCCTCCAGGGCAGATTGGAGAGGCCCTGGCGGTTTTTCGCCTTCCTCTGTAGCATGGGGCATGGTTGACTTGAGGGAGGCTTCTCTGCTCCTTGAAGTCTTTGAACCATGATTTAAGGACTTCAATAGCTCAGAGATGGGTGAGGTTTTTCATAGGAGTGGGTGGGTGAGATTCTGTGGCCTGCGCTGTGCAGGAGGTCGGACTAGATGATCAGAATGGTCCCTTCTGACCTTAGTATCTATGAATCTATGAATCAAGGGCATGGCTTTTGTGACATGATATTTTAGAGCCTCTCTAAATGCTCTCTCTAGCAAAGGCCTAATGAGGCCCCTGAAATGTGGTATTTCATGTCCTTGACCTGCCTTTAACAGCGGTTAATTGGGTTTGCTTTTTACTGGATCAGCAGACTTGATCACAGCAAAGAGACCGGCAGTACACTAAGGCACCATTACCCATTACTAAAGGATTAAAGTGTAACTGGGCTGCTGTTGTTATGGTGACCATAGGGAGTCCCAAAGTGGTTAAGGGACTTCCAGTGGAGACCCAGGATTTCAGAGGAAGCTCAGGTATCACATTAAAGACATGTTGGATACGGAGAACTCAGACATGTCTAGGCTGCAACATGGAGGAAGGAAAGCCTCGAGGCTAAAGCACAGAGCAGGTGTCCGGAAATCTGCATTCTATCCCTGGCTCAGCCTTTGACTCGGGGCAGGTCACTGAATCTCTCTCTTTCTTACTTTTCCTATCTGTAAATAGGACAATACCACATGTCTGACAGGGATATTGTGAGGGTTAATGTTTGTAATGAGTTTTGCAGTCATTGGCTGTGATATGCCATGGAAGCGCTCTGCATCATTATTATGGAATCATTCTTTGCATATGACCAACAAACTGTAATGAGCATTTCGCTTTGGCATTTAGAGGAAGGTAGCTCCAGGCAAAGTACATTAAGTGGAAATTTCAGGATGAGCCAAATGGTTCCAGTAAAACACCACCTGAGCCAAGCTGAATTCTGAACCCCAGAATTAGAGATTGGTCACAAACCCAATCTGCTGAAACATTGGCAAAAGTTAACGACCCTCTCCAGGACTGGGATTGAGTTTTGAGGGAATATAAAGCTGGGTTTTGATCTGGGATGGAAACCATATAAAATGTTTTGGCACCATTTGGGTTAGAATTTGGGGGGGGGTCCCAAACTCGAAGCAAAACTCAGGTAGCAAGAATCCACATAAATCAAAACTGCACAGATCCATACAGAGTCCTTAGATCCAAAATCAGAATGATATGGATATTTTTAACCCAGATATATGTTGTCAATGTGAGATAAGACTCCAAATTTTTGGCTGTTTATCTTAATTAAACTGAGTCACCAAATCTTTCTCTTCCCTTCAAGGCCCATAGTAGTTTGGAGCTTTCACCCTGCTACAAGAGGAAAACTTTAAAATTAGGTCGTAGCTCTGAACTCCTAGTAGAGACATTCAGGTCATTGCTATTGTTACCAGAAAAAAATCTGAAACCATAATCAGGACACAGTGAACACTTCAGAGGAGATGTTTCCCCACCACTTCTCTGGCCCTAGTTGTGGTATAAAGTTTAATCAGGTTAGCCAGGTTTTCTCTCCTGATTTCACAGCCTCCATTCAGCACACCAGATTATAAACTTTCAACATGTAATTGAACCTGACTCAAGAAGCCAATTGTATTACAGTGAGCTTTAAAAGGGGAATGGTAAGGGCTAAAGTTTTCATTCAACGAATGCAATTTCTACGCGCAGAAATCAATTCAATTGACATCAGTTGAGCTTTAATGCTGAATTAAAGAGCTGCCAGGTTTCCCCATGGGGCTTTTACAGTCCGGGTTTTATGAATTCATTAAAATGCACACACAAACTTTTAGGTAAATAGCATTACGCTGTAATAAGGCTACAGATCGACACTATTCCTCTGAGAGAAGATCTAATTTGAGTTGCCTAGTTGGCAAAATTGTTTTCCATTGCTCTGCATCTATTAGCAGAGGGTGTCATATTTTCCCTTGTTCCTGTTCTGCTTTCTCTCTGTTGGCTCAGCAGGGAGAGTTTTGTAGTGTTTTGAGAGTTCGTAGTGTTTACTAACACTAGAGGAGGGCACAGTACTTTAGAAAGCAGGCAGCAAACTGAGGAGCCATTGGGCTTAGGGCATGTAAGGTACACAGTGCAGCTCATCTCTGATCCACCCAACAGATTTGGATTGGAGGTTCAAAATGTTCAGTGGACATGGGAACATGATGGTCATTTGCACAGCTACAAGATTTATAACCCCAACGAACTGCAGTTAGGATTCACTCAATCCCAGATTGAAAGAGTTATGGGGCAATACACTTGGCGCCGATGAAGGCATCTATGTTTAGAAAAAAGAAAAGGAGTACTTGTGGCACCTTAGAGACTCGAATAAATTTGTTAGTCTCTAAGGTGCCACAAGTACTCCTTTTCCTTTTGCGAATACAGACTAACACGGCTGCTACTCTGAAACCTATGTTAAGAAAGCAAAGATGCCACAGCTTTTGGAGAGGCCAGGGGGAGTAGAGAGGGTGGGTTCTCTTTGGATGTTAGAGTTTGCTGAATTCAAGCCTCCCAGCAAAACCTTAGGCCATCCCTTTCCAAACAGAATAGCAGGGACTGGGAGGACCTGAGCTGAGACCAGTTCAAAGGTGAGTTAATGGAATGTGCTAGACTAATACTTTGCACTTTAGCAGCTCCTCCTATCAGTTTATCTCAAAACAATTGCCAGACCTTAGAGAGGTGAAGTTACAACACAGTGACTCAGGAGAAGAGCAGATAATGAGCCCTGGAAGACCCGAATGCCATTCTCGGGGTCTAACCAGTAGAGGACACTGCATTGATCCCCATTTTTGAAAGTGTCCCCCTGGCTGCATTCGCTACTGACAGCGGGCACAGTTAGACGACTATCAGTCTGCACCTGCAGGCCAGGTAACTAGACAGCCAGAGTGTTTAGAGACTATGATGGGTGCAAAGTTGCAGGAACAAAATTGGAAGCCAGGTTTAGTACCTTTGAAAAATGTGACCTTATTGTCCCCAAAGCTGTAGAGAGGGTATTTGAATGGGTCAGCATCATCTCAGCTTGGATGTCTCTGTGCTACTGTGTCCCATCCATTCACATGCAGCATGGAGGCCCGGGAGACAAAATCCTCTGTCCACAGAAAGAAAAGGAGTACTTGTGGCACCTTAGAGACTAACAAATTTATTAGAGCATAAGCTTTCGTGAGCTACAGCTCACTTCATCGGATGCATCCGATGAAGTGAGCTGTAGCTCACGAAAGCTTATGCTCTAATAAATTTGTTAGTCTCTAAGGTGCCACAAGTACTCCTTTTCTTTTTGCGAATACAGACTAACACGGCTGCTACTCTGAAATCTGTCCACAGAACAAGTGAAGCACAGGCAATGGGAGTGCAAGTTTCCTGCATGAAGCTGCCTTGCTGACATGCGTTGGCACATGGAGGGATTCCCTTTTGGGATGAGACATGCTCAGTCCTTGGCATCTCTCCAGAGACCAAGGAAAAAAGATGAAAGATTCAGTGAGTGTCAATTGCAATAGTGAGCTTCTGTGATGTGGACACTCATCCAGTAAGGGCTGGACTGAGAAATCCCATGTCACATGTCACACAGTTCACTAAACAGTTGGCAGATGGTAACAATTTTCAGTCACTATCAACCTATCTCAGACTAGAATCAGTGACCTAAAGATGAATGATTCCATATGCAATTGCCAGCCCTGGTCTCTCATCCATGGGGTTGTAGGACCTGGGGAACAGTGGAAGCAGCACAACTTATCCTTGAAAGACCAGGCACAGTGGGAATGCCTAGAACTACTCAAGAGTGATCTCTCTGGCTTATTAAGGAACACTATTAATGGGCTCTGAAGAGACTCCAGTTCAATCCTTCTCTTTGCTGGATGTGGGGGCCTTGGGCACAGGACTCTGAAGTGCAGAATTTCCTCCAGGGCAAAGAAAAACAGACAACGTGGCTGCCTTCAATGACTGCTTGGTAATGACACAGAACAGTTTAAAGATACCTGTTAAGATCTACATCTTGTTGTGCAAAAAGCTTATGCATCTCCTGGGCTTCCTTCACCTGACCCGCTGTGTATTAAAATAGCCAACAGATCATAATGCAATAGAAGCAAGGTAGGCACAGTGTGGCCATATTTTTGCTCCCTTCTGAGTGTGTTGCATTGACAAAGCTGCTGGTAACTATTCATATGGGGCTACCTGGAAAGCACCTTGAAACAGAACAGTATCATTACTGTCAAGGATGTTATCAATGCCTTTTGCTGGAAAATTATTACTATTAAATAAACAGCATTTTCCATTTTTTTTTTGAAAAAGCATATTTTTTCCACTAGGGTTTACATGCCATCAGGAAAAAATGCAGTACAAATTCCTGATGAGTCAGCCTACATATTAGAAGCTTTTCTTCCTTTTTTTTTTTCTTCTAGTGGATCATGCTGAGCCTTCCTAGATGAAAAGACAAGCTATCATCTCTTTACACATAGAGAACTCCCAGGAGCAAATGAGGAGGAAGATAATTAGACCAAATGTTGATACAATAAACCCCAATGGAATGCAAACCAGGAAGAAAGTGTTGCATTTGCCCAAATCCCAAAATGTTGATAGCATCCTGGTGGGAAATGCCATCAGAGCAATTTGACCATCCCCCTCCCCCAATCATTGCTGGGACCCCTTTTTGTCCTATAAATTAACCCAAGTGAGCAGACTTTGGATCCTAGTTGGTGGGATTGTGTCTCATGCAGCTGGGATCTGTCTCCTGAATGAATAACAGCTTGAGAAAAGGTTCAGCTTCCCCAGCCCCTCCTTCTAAGGTCAAGAAGCAAAACTCATTTGAAATACCAATTGTTGCAGCAGGATACAAATCCTTCCTTGGACCAAGTGCACTGGCTGTGGATTGAAGGAACTGACAAAAGACAGGTGCTGAATCAACGTTACTGGGCCCACATGGTTAGCATGCCAGGAGATGTCAATTTCAACTGTAAAGTTTTCCTAAGAGAAAACATTAGGCATTTGACAGTGCACATATAACATGTAAAATAGATAGAACATAGCACCCTATTAAGAAGAAGATCTGGTACAAAAATTCATCTGGACCAAAACCAGTACATAAGAACAGCTATGCTGGGCCTGACAAAAGGTCCATCTAGCCCAGTGTCCTGTCTTCTGACAGTGGCCAATGCCAGGTGCCCCAGAGGGAATGAACAGACCAGGTAATCATCATGTGACCATTCCCTGTTGCTCATTCCCAGTTTCTGGCAAACAGAGGTTAGGGACACCATCCCTGCCCAATCCTGTCCTAATCCCATTCCAACAGTGGGCCATCAGAAATTGAACCCAGTAGGTGCACAAAAAGCTGAGTAAATATTCATGCTGTGGGTTGATACAAACCTCCATTCATTTTTCTTAACTACCCCAGAACTTCTTGTGTCTGCAATGAACTATGGTAGTCAATCCACTGTGGGTTTTTCCAAAAGGTCTGACTGTAGCGGACAGGTGGAAGTGCTGTCTGAAAAATCTAGGACAGTCCTGAATAACGATGCAACCAGTGGCCCAAAGGTTTAATTTTCCTTTTCCGGGGTGTAAATATTACAGCTGTTTCCATTCCCCCTGGCATAGGGTATTTTTAGAAGTGCCATACCAGTGCTGTTCAGTTGTTTTCTTGTGGAACACTAGCGACACCCAGTGGCCAAGTCTTTTTGTCACTCAGGGTGAGCACTGAAGGATCAGGGAAGAACAAGAGCCTGTGGGAAAAAAACTTCCCAGCCTAATCTAGTTCTATAGCAGGTCTTGCGAAAACAGTGGTTGATTTGAAGGACTGGGAAGATGATTCAGATCAAATGACAACTCACCCTGAACCTTCACCCAGAACTCAAACCAAACCCAAACTTTTTTAAGATTCAATGCAGTTTACCTATCTTCCCCTCAACACACTACCTTTACTTTTCACTGCACAGCTCATCACTAACTGGATCTGGCCAAAATGCCATGAGAGGAGCTGTTCTTTCAACACTGCTGGCCTGACCAAAAGCAGGAAATACAGGATATCTCCTCAAGAAAATCTGTGTATGTGATATTTCCAGTTATATTTTGCAGACCCAGGATGGGGATAGTTCGAATGAGGGTTACAGAAGCATCTTCAACTTGTGGAAGTCAATCCAAACTACAAAGAGGACAAAGTCACATTTGGATCCAGTTCCAGATCCCAATTTCAAACACTCCAGAACTCAGATCCAGGGGCTTTCTTTGGCCCATTATAAACACTGAGAACAGCTAGATATGGGATCCAGGTTAGGATTCCAAACCACTCCCACCCAAAGTTCAGGACGGTTTGGATGCAAGATTTTGGTTTGGGTCCATTTCTAATCTGACCCAAACCTAGCCTCCAAGCCTTTTCGCAGTCTCTCATCGTTGGTTATTGTGACTTTGGTTTTTAATGTTCTCAGTGATTGGGGGTTAAAATTGTACTTACTGTGAAGCTCTTTAGCCTCCTGAGAACTTTCTTCCCCTTACAAACTCACATTTCTTAGGCAGGACAAGCTTGGGGTCTGAACTCCTTGACTGAGAGCCATTTAGTATAATGATTTCATATCCCTTGTACATTAACATTTAAAGTTATTAAATGAACTCAGTGTTCTGCATGTTCATCCAATCCGATACTGCTTAATTGTGAGGATGCAATATGTTAAACATTTTGAACGCCTATCACAGGTGGTAGGGAAGAATACCTTGGTTAAAAAAAAATTTACAAAAAAGATGGCGAATCCTACTCTGCAATCATATAATAGCTATATTGTTTGTCTGGATCAAGTATTGCTTTGTGCAAAATGTCAATGCCTGGGTGCTTGTATCTGAGCAATCCAGAGAGGAATTAGCTAGAAAATCATCCTTCTGTCACTGAATTTCCAAATGACAGAAAAAGCTAGTGCAATGAGCTCCACTGTAGACTTGCCAATTCCGTCAATTTCAGCAGCAGGCCACCAGTTTTCACATTCAGTCAGTGCCCACAGCCCAGTTAGATGTCTGGGATTTTAGCTTTTCCTCCTGTAGGAGGGAAAGCGACTCATTTCTGGATGGGAGATCAGGGTGGGGTGGGGAGAGAGAAGACCTCACAAAAGCACAGCTGCATTTAAATAAATATCCAAACTAAACGTTTCTAAACGTTCTGACATTCTCCTATTGCTCCTCTTGATTGGATAATTTTAGATCTTTTCATACCTGCCAACATCCTCAAGGGAAAAAAAGATTTCAAATTTGCATACATTTGCACATATTTGCATACATTCAAGCATATACCCTCAGCAGCATGTGCCTTCCCATTAAAAAGTTATTCTGCACTAAACCCTAATGTCAAACCACTGCTAACTCCCATACTAAGCACTGAGCCCAGCATTGGAAAGAAACAGTAGACTGCTCAAGCTGACTTGTACCTGCCAAAAATCTATAGTCAGCAGGGAAAACCAGTAGACCCAGCAGGTCTTATTTTTAGGCGTGTGCTAGTGGCAGCTCAAAATAGAGCCTAGGATCCACACACAGCCCCACACACACATACAGAACTGGTTTACTGGTTACATGTCCAAAGTTGCAGGCATTCTTCAGACCTTCTAAAATGGGTACTAACCCTATATCCATTGGATTGCCGTCTCCCCAGATTTGTCTGAATTGCTCCTGATGTTCACCATGCCACCAGGACTTCACTCACCATTGTACAAATTACTTGTGGGGAAATGTGAATGTCTGAAATGTCAAGTCCTTAACCTCCTCCCACAACCAAATTTAAGCAGGCAGCACCTAAACAACCATGGAATCCCAAAGGATTTGGGTCTGCCAGGAATTTTCCAAGCCAACGCCCTAAGCAGAACTCAAGTCATCCAGCCCCCAAGGTGGGTGATGATTTTACAGCCTGATCCAAAGCCAGTTGATGTCAATGTTTTTCCTTCCAAAGGGCTTTGGGTCAGGCCCTTATTTTCTGAGGAGTCTTTGTTTAAAAACAAAATAAAAACACTGTTTCTAGCCTTTCTTGTTGTAAACATAGCCTTCCAAAGGAAATAGCTGCAGTAATTAGGTTTATTGAATATATAGTGCTGGGGAATGTGCAATTCATGACATTTTCAATGAGAATGTATTAACTTACACTTTTGATATCCCTTGTTAAAATGTGAAATTAGCTAATTTGTAGGCACTAGATGCACATGCTAACTTTGTCTGCACATAGCAAATGAACTTAAAATAACACTTTCTCATTGAATTTTGAGTGGTTTTTGCTAAAAATGGGGGGGTGGCATAAAGAAAGCAGATGGTTTGGGTGTATTTTGGTAAGGAAAATCTGAGAGCCCCTATCACTGTCGCTTTGAAATTGTCCAGAAAGTGATTTTCCCATTCATCATTTTGTGTCCATATGTGTGGTACCCAGCTCCTTGTGGACTTGTAATTAATTGAACTAGGTACTTTGGGCCAGATCCTCAGCTGCCTTGAAGTCAATAAAACTATGCTGATTTACACCAGCTGAGGTTATGGCTCCGAGACACAGTATTGTGTAAAGAATGGCTTTATTGTACATGGTGGTCTGCTTGGAATGGTGACTTCCCCAAGTGCTTTGTCCCAGCATGCACTCATTCTCATGCAGATAGTAGGGTAGTTTTTCAAGGACTGGCGAGGAATGGAAATGGAACATCCTTTCAGGACATTACCCTTTAGGAAAGTCCATTTTCTTTTAACATGGTCAGTATCATTACTGCACCTTTCCTCACAATCATTGTCATGTGCTTCCCCTTGGCTTTGCAAATATTTTTAGGAAGGGCTAAATCTAAGATGCCATCTTTCAAAAAATGGGGTCTTCCTATGGTTCTGCTTGCAGGCTAGGGGGTTCTGAGGGAAGCCATGTGACCTGGGTCATCTGAATCAGTCGGCAGACAGACAGTCTGAAAAGAGCCAGCTTCAAGCAAGGTGGGATGAGTTGCATCTCACTGCCTTAGGGAGCAGCCTGTTTTCTTTCTCTCTGTTTTGGAGTTCTTGTGGTGTTTTGAATTCTAAGAAATAAAGTAGTATTACGTTGCAACCTTCCAGCAAGGGTATTTTATGTTTTTATCTAATTTCTCTGCTTGTTTTCTGGGAAACATAGTATTCCCCTTTAATGTTCCATTTGATTTCTAAGTGGATGCCTCCTGTGGTGCCCCTACTTGCATTCCAAAAGGTCTCTCTCACTCTAATATCCAGCTTCATCTTCCTAAGCACCCCACCCTAGTCCTCTTCTGCTTATAACCAGCAAAGGAGAGGCAGTTGCACTGCAGTTCAGCCTCAGGATAGGCAGGATTGGTAAAAGCTACCCTTAATGTGAATCAAACACAGTCTGATCTTTTCCTGTGACTATAAATAGTCTCCTAGATTATTTGTGTGTCCGCTTCCTACCCACCTTCATATGATACGAGCCTTCAGCAGCCCTCAGCACACTTCCACCATAATATATACACACACATCTTTCCAGAGAGCAAGCATTTCCTCCACAGAGAGCTACCAGGTTGTGGGTACATCTGTCATCTTGCTTCTACTCTAATGTCATACAAAGAATAAGAGCATCAGGAAAAAGAAAATAGAAACCTTTTCTAGTGAGGCCAGACTTGCCGGTCATGCCTATGGTAACTAGTGCAAGCATTAAGATGAAGAACTTCAAGCATGTTTTGTTTTGTTTTTTAAAACCATTCTGGAAGACAGATTAAAGCACCACACCACTTTGTAATAGTATTTGTAGTGCAGATAAAGTGTTTGTACTTTAATTTCTAGCACCAACAACAAAATAAGGAAGTGGGCTGGGATTGTATTTTTTTTTCCTTTTAAAAACGGCTACAAAAATTGTTTGTACTGAAGGAAAACAACTCAAAGTGGCGTTAGAAAAACAACTTAAGTGGGAAAGTTATCAGCTTCACAAATGTAATCTGTTTGTTTGATACCTGATGCTTGAAGAAGATACAAAGCCAATCTGCTAAAGATCACTGTGTTTTAAGTTTAATTAAGTAATGAATCAATGTTTGCAAAATGCTTTGAGATTCTCGGGCGATGGGTGTTAATAGACATGCCAAATATTGTTAGTATGAAAAAATCTTGAATTTACTAACCCCTTCATGTCTTTCTGAAAGCATGAGTTGTTTTTTGGGCCAGATCCACAGCCCATTGAAAGCAATTAAAAGACAACTTCAACAGGTTTTAGATCAGGGCTTTGGACATGATTCAGCAAGGGACTTACATGCATGCTTGCCTTCAAGTATGTAAGTTGTCCCATTGAAGTCAATGGGAATATTCTGAGGCTTGAAGTTAGGCACATGCTTAAGTACCTTGCTGAATAGGGGCTTTAGAGAATAGATTATGATATTTATATTATTCACAGATTCATAGAGTTTAAAGCCAGGAGGGACCATTAGATCATCCAGTTCAGTGATTTTCAATCTTTTTTCATTTGCAGAACCCTAAAAAATTCTGAAGGAGGTATAGACCCCTTTGGAAATCTTAGACACACTCTGCAGACCCCCGGCAGTCTGCAGACCACAGGTTGAAAACCACTGATCTCTACATAAGAGGCCATTAAATTTCACTGTTATCCTTTTATTGAGACCTGTAGTTTATGTCTGGCTATCTTCCAGAAAGGCAATCAGTCGTGATCTAAAAACATTAAGAGATGGGCACCCCACAATGGTCTCAATGTTTAATCACCTTCATCGTTAAAAATTTGGGCCTTATTTCTGATCTGAATGTCAGGCTTCAGCTTCCAGTCATTGGCCTTTGTTATGACTTTTTTTCCCTTCTGAGGCAGTTATCAGCTGCAGTATCACTGGCGAAGGTAACATCACAAAAGTTATTTTCAAGCTTCCTTTGAGAAATTGATCACCAGCTGGAATCAGAAATTTTTTTTTATTATTATTATTAAATCCAGGTGCAGTACAAACCTATCCAGAGACATGCTCTGTGCCCAAAAGATCTAGCAGCGTAGAAAGACAAAAGCAGTCATGTGAAGGAACAGGAGAGATTAAAGATTACAATGCCCTCATGAAGTCCCAAAACACAAAACACAAGACAACTGGCACACATCTCCTTTGCTCTGTTTTATTGCTCTTTGAATTGAGGAGGCTGGAGATACTCAGCACCTTGCAGGATCTGGGCCTTTGTGCCTAAGCAAGATTTGCCCTGGCTGGCACTGCTGTGTAATGGAAAAGTCTTTCCAGCTACATTTGATGCTTAGGATTTGGCCTTCAATGACTGGGTTAGATACGTAGTTTATAGATGGAAAGACCTCTGCAAGATGAATCTGGTTAAATGTTAAGGAGATGCACAGTAACATGCTTCCATACTAGGGCGGGGTCCAATTGGTTCAGATAAATGGACAATCCTCCTGAGGCTTCACACAGGTTTGGCAGCAAGCTTGATCCAAACCTTTGTGCAAGGTTCTGAACTGTTCAAAACCTGTTTTTCAGGAGTTTGGAGTGGACTGAGAGGGAGCTGCAGGGGCTCAGAGATTTTTATTTGCTAAAAGCCCAGTTCCGCTCCTCTTGGGGCAAGAGAGATTCCCACTGATTTCAGTAGCAGTTGGATCGTGCCCTCCCAGTGCTGTCTTTTTCGCACAACCTGTTAGCTTCACTTTGCAGCTCACTCAGCCAGGAGTCTGAACGGAGGGCTCTCCGAGAAGACTGAGGACCCCCACCTCCAGATAAATGTACAGTACATAAGAAGCCAGCAACACAAGCCACTCCATGATTTCCCTGCCAATGCTTTCCCTCAAAAGCCTCCTAGAGCTAGTGCCTATCCTTAGCAGAATCTCATAGCTTCAATGCTGGTGCTTCATTTGTTTTACTGTTGGCTTGGTAACAGCTGCTGTTAGCGTTAGAGGTGGCATAAGGGCAAAAGCAGTGCTTATCACTTTAGAGCTCTTCACGAAAGCCTTGCCATGTCTTTGGCAGTCTGGCAGAGTTTAATAACAGCAAGGCTCTCCCCAGAGCAATGTCCCAGCGCTTCTCCAGGGTTGTGCTCTTGTATGTTACAGTGCAGGCCTTCTATATTATTAGCATAACAAAAGCCTGTGAGGCAGAGCCTGGGACTATTCTGTATTATTGCAATGGCCAAAGGATCTGCAGGGAATAGGCTCTGGAAACAATCAAATTTTGGCATAATAAATAATGATGATAATCATTTTTGCAGCAACTTTTCTCTCTGGCTGTCAAACCCAAATATTGTGACAAAGCTTAAACCCCTGTCCCCCACCCCTGTGAGAGAAGCAGTAGAAATGGGCCCAAACCAACCCCCCACTGCTTAACACACTCTCTGTCTTGCATGGGAGAGGGATTTGGAAGATAAGCCTGAATCTATATCCAAATTTTACAGCTGTCTCCTAGTTGTGTAATGGAACAAACCAACCTCCCTGAATAGTCTTGATTTTGGAGGGTGCAAGAAATCCAGATGGAGACCCCAGCTTTACAGCTCAGGCTAATCTCTAGTCAGCAACTATCCCATTTTACAGAGAGGAAAACTGAGGCATGGAAAGGGATTAAGGATGAACAGATTCCAGTTTATTCTACCATAGTTGTACACAGTCTGCTAAGTTTGGTTTCATCAGTAGAGTGAGCAGTGATAACTCTCAGCCATGCAGGGAGTAGATTGGTTGACTAAATAAGGCCATTTCTCCATAGTCAGTTTTAACTTCACTTTCAAGACAGTTTCCAGCCCTTGAGCCATGTATGAAACTCCCAGTCTCGTTGTAAGGAAATGGTTAGTGTGTTGTGCACCACTGCCCCCTGCTGAAGTCAAATCAGAACTGCTTACATGTGCCCTATACTGCAAGCAGCTAATAAAGATTATCCTGAAGCCGATGTGGAAGGAGCCTGTGCTTCTGGAGTGAGAGTAGCTGGATTCTATCCTATTTGCCCTCATGAAGTCCCAAGTGGCCAAGATATGCAGTATAGCGATAACCATGAAATCCTTGGTGGGCACAAATTTGTTATAGCATTGATGGCAGGTGCATGGAACGATCCACGACAGCTTAAGACCTGTTAAGTTTCACCATAAAAACATGATTGCAAAACAACAGCATGAAAACCAAATTACTTCACTGGGCCTGACATCAATGGGAGTGGGGATTTCACTCCCACAGGCCCCTTTGAAAACTTCAGCCTCAATCTTGGGGTGCTGAGACAAACTGCACAGAGCAGCCTTCAGCACAAAATGCCCACGAGGGTGAAAGAGGTGATCCCATTACTGACTACAAGTGTGAAGCCATAGAGGAGATGCCTCAAAGAGTTGCCCCTCCTGATAGTGCTTTTTGGAGAAAGGCAAAGCGGGGCCCTGGGGCTTACAGGCCTAAACCATATGATTCCATGTTGATTTCAGCTGATAGGAACACTTTGTTAGAGGGATGGGGAGTGGTTCCGTTCTTTTTGTTTCTTTCTCATGATAATTAAGGTTGTTGATTAAGTGCAGTTAATTCACACGATTAACTCAAAAAATTAATCACGATTAATTGCACTTTTAATCGCACTGTTAAACAATAGAGTACCAATTGACATTTATTAAATATTTTGTACGTTTTTCTACATTTTCAAATATATTCATTTCATTTACAACATAGAATACAAAGTGTACAGTGCTCACTTTATATTATTTTTATTACAAATATTTTCACTGTAAAAATGATAAACAAAAGAAATAGTATTTTTCAATTCACCTCATATGAGTACCACAGTGCAATCTCTTTATCATGAAAGCGCAACTTTTGTTACATAACTGCACTCAAAAATAAAACAATGTAAAACTTTACAGTCTACAAGTCCACCCAGTCCTACATTTTGTTCAGCCAATTGCCGAGAGAAACAAGTTTGTTTATATTTACGGGAGATAATGCTTCCTGCTTCTTATTTACAATGTCACCTGAAAGTGAACAGCATGGCACTGTTGTAGCTGGCGTTGCAAGATATTTATGAGCCAGATGTAGTAAAGATTCATATGTCCCTTCATTCTTCATCCACCATTCCAGAGGACATGCGTCCATGCTGATGATGGGTTCTGCTCGATAATGATCCAAAGCAGTGCAGACCGACACATGTTCATTTTCATCAGGAAAAAAGAAAAGGAGTACTTGTGACTCCTTTTCTTTTTGCGGATATAGACTAACACGGCTGCTACTCTGAAACCTAAAATTTTCATCAATGCGATTAATCACAATTAATTGCTATTAATTTTTTTAATCACTTGACAGCCCTAATTATAATCATAACTAAGCACAGTTTTTCAGATTTTTCTTTTAAATTCTCCCTCCCAGCCCTCTGCTTCATGAATCCCTCAAACTGCCGCCTTAATATGCTCGTAAGGAAAAGTAATTGTGGGAACTCTTGGCCTTTCTTCCCCATCCCGCGTTCTGAAGGATGGGACTATCTGCACGCTGCCATTCATCCCATCAGCCGCTGCTCTGGGTAAGCACAATTTGCTGCATGCTGATAGCTACACGTTGACACTTAACGGGACAGCTACGTGCTCCAGTCTGACAAGGAGCAATCATGCTTGCATTAAAAGAAGAAGGGGATAGGGAGGGGAGTGGAAAGGAGGTAGAGGAGAGGGAAAAGGGAGTGGTTAGGTATTCAGAATTTGCCCCGTAATTTGAGTGTCAGGACTAAAATGTTAGGTCAGTTGTTTTGATTGAATGTCAGAAGAAACTATGCCAGGGACTCACGCCTTGTACTTTACTGACAAAGAGAACTAATGGGAAAATACTCCAAAGTGACAGATTTTGGTGCCAAGTTTCTTTTACTGCTGCATCAAACAAGCACAGGAAATGTCACTGCATTTTATATATATATGTATATATATAAAGCATTTAAATCAATACAAATTCCAAAGTACATTCAAACCCAACTGAAAGGAAAGCAGTCCCTGCAGTCAAATTGCAGAAGCTGACAAGTCCATAAAAAAAAATGAGATTTATTCTCCTGGCAAGATCACTTCATGATCTTTTCTCTGCGGTCTGCATTTCTAGCAGAAGAACAGCATTGTTAATTTGCTCAATCACATGACTGGATGTAATACACTTCTTTAACCTTCTAACATTTTGCTGTTCATGTGGAGTACCCGTGTCTTACTTATTGCTTATCAAATTATGCAGGGGACTCAAAGCCCTGATAAGATGTTTTAAATACGTATGCATCAAAAATACATCTCTGTAATCCATGTAGCAGAAAATCATTATCACAGCCTCATATGCATATTTGAATTTGTTCTCTCAGCCTTGGAAGGCAGCACTGAAAGATCCAAGCATAGATGAGCTAGAGAATTTTCCTCAGGTGGCATCACATAAATCATCAGTTTCTGATTTACGAATTATATTTTTCCTTCCAGATCTTCATCTGTTTTATCTTATTTTCCAAAATACAGAATAATTATATTAACTCCTCCATGGCCAAGATCTGATCTGAGTCATTCAGTCATTGTTTCTCAGCTTGTGAGGAAAGGGAGGGTTCTGGTGGGGCAGATGGTTCTGTGCTTATAAACTGGATGAGGACACAGGGAACTTGAGTGCTGTTCCTGATTCTGCTTGAAACATCCTGCATGACCTTGGGCAGGTCACTTACACTAAAACTTTCAGAAGTGCCTAAAGGCCATTGAGACTCTCACTTTTGAAAATGGGACTAAGATTTCTAAATCACATGGGCCTTTTTGAAAATTTTACCCTAAATCATTCTCTGCCTCAGATCCCCACCTGTCACACTGGGATAATAATACTTCCTTTGTCTATCTTGTTCATTTGAAGTGTAAGCTCTCAGGGCAGGGACTGTCTTTTACTGTGTGCTTGGACAACAGCTAGCACAAAGGGGCCTCAATCTCCTCTATGCACTAAAGCGGTGGACATGGAAGACTCAGGGTTTGGAACCTGGAGACAAAGGACTAATTTTCAAAAACTAGTGATTTTGAGAGCCTCTATTTTTGGGTGCCCAACTTGACACAACTTAAAGAGGTCTGATTTTGAGAGGGCAGCTCCTCAGCACTTTCTGAGAAGCAGACCCCATCTAGGTGTCTCAAACTGGGCACCAAGAATCACTAGTTAAATTTGAAAATTAAGGCCAAAGCTCTATACTTCTAGGTCCCCTGTTCAAATCTGGGTTGGGCTGCTCATGACTTGAACATTCCAATCTGATGGTTGTTCGGTGCAGTGGTTTTCAACCAGGGGTCCGGGGCACCCTGCTGGGCCACGAGCTGGTTTCAGGGAGTTTGCCAATCAGGGCTAGCATTAGGCTCACTGGGGCCCAGGACAGAAAGCCCGGGGCCCTGAGTCACACCATTCGGGCTGAAGCTGAAGCCTGAGCAATGTAGCTTTGCAGGGCCCCTGTGGCATGGGACCCCGGGCAACTGCCCTGCTTGCTACCCCCTAACACTGTCTGAGGTTTTTGTATGCAGAAAACAAGTTGTTGTGACACAGATGGGCTGTGAAGTTTGTATAGCCTTTTGGGGGGACTTCAGAAAGAAAAAGGTTGAAAGCCCTTGGTTTAGTGGCTTCTACGAAATGAGCTGATGACTCTTGGTCCAGTTGCTAGTGGACACATCACAAAAACTCCACACAAGAAACACATACCAGTGCATGCCACGTGCAATTGGCTATGAAACCTCTATGATACTGTTGAACGAATGATGTTACATGAAAATAAATTGTGTTCTATTGTGCTCAGAGCGGGAACCAGAAACAAACTCACGCAAAGGATTCTATTTCCCAGGCTGGTGGAGGCTGAGAGCACAGAGGGAAATGAAACAGGCACAGGTTTGAGAGGATAAAGCTAGGTAGGGCTGTTCATGAGACTCCTAAAACACCCCTGCTTGGTGGTTTGTAGATTGACATAGACAATGGCCTCCAGGGAAGGAGAGGAGGGGAAATTAATTACATTGCCAAAGTCAAACCAGAGCAAAAGTGAGGAGGACAGTGTATGCAAAGCCAAATGAACCTATTTCAAGCTGGAATTTTACAGCAATTAATAGCACCATGCCCTGATAAAGGTTACCTTGTCATAGCTAACAGTATGTGATGCCCCCCCCCGCCCCCATTACCTATAGCTATATTGTTTGTCAGGAATGAACTTTAATAAGCTGATGCTGTCAGAACTCATCACCACAGTGGCTATGTGCATGGTACAGTGGGTACATTGGAAAGATGTGCTTTGATTTTCCTATGCAATGCTCAGGACTTTTCTCTTTTCCAATTTGGATCATGCCTGCCAGCCGCACGACAAAGCTCAAAGCAGGGCAAGACTCCTGCTCCAACACAGCAGCTGTGAGCATCTTTAGAAACATGGCACTTTTCTGGGAGTCTTCTTGTCTTCTTATAGCAATGGTTCAGGCAAGGGAAGGTGTGACATGGTTTGGTTTTGTTCAGGGCGGGGGGTGAGAGCATAGGCACAGGTTCTATTCCTAGCTCAGCTGATGACTTGCTATGAAACCTTAAGTGAGCCTATTAGGGCCTAATTTTTCATAACTGCAGACGTGCAACTAGATGGACAAAAAAATGTTCATACAATTGTGTAAATAGTTTGCACAGTTACTGTGCTTGAGTGCACCAATAGACGTGTGTGCATCAGTTGGGTATGTGTGCAAACTTGCCTCACTGTGCACCTAGATATGTGTTCATAATTGTGCATGCAAATTAATCAAAATTAGGCCCTCAATCATAGATTCATAGATTCATAGACCCCTATCTATGTAAATTTCCCCATCTCTAAAACAGATACATTCTTACCCACCTTGCAGGATTAGTTTGAGAATAATTCCATGCTTGTAAAGAGTTCTGAGAACTTTGGCTGGAAGGTACCATAGGCACAAATATTATCATTAAACTAATCAACTATGCTGAAAGATTTACTCAACACTCTCTGGCTGGGACTGTGTGCCGTGCCTCCAAGAAGTGCAGCTCACACTGGCCCAGCTCAGGGGATGGCTTTAAGCCATCTATGCACCCTCCAGATTCTGGATCAGTCGGGGTTCACAATGGCAGCCAGCATAATTCGGGCAGTTGGTCTAAACTACAGCAGCTCTGTAGCCCACAGCCAACCAGATTGGCCACAGCAGCATGCACAGCAGTCCTGACCCAAGGCTGTCCGCTCTAAGCCTCCTTCACAGATCCTATGCCAGGACTTGTGAGGTAGCCCACGCCAGCACAGGCAGTTTGTGTTTGAGACAGAACCCTACAGTGGCCCTATAGATGGCGAGAATCCCTCCCTCTCTCTTTCTTCTCCTGGCATCACGATGCCTTTGAGTAGCACTGAACATATCCTGTTTGCAAGAAAGAGTGAAAAATAGCATCTTAAAGAGAAAACATGCTAAGCATGGATTTTTAGAGCAATTGGCAATAACTATGTGTTTATTTCCATAGGCAAAGCCATCATCTGACATGACTGATAAATTCCAGGGCAACTAACTAATTCCAGAATAACTAAACTTACTAAGTTATTCACATGGGGAAAACAATGCAGATTCAATAGCTTCCCTTGTGTGGAAAAAGGCCACACGTCTGAGCCAGAATACAAAAGTGCAGTGACAGAGTACATGCTTCCTCAAATGTGCCTCCTTATAAGATTCTATCACACCCTCTAGCAATGATCTTTAATGATGTCCATCCTGAATTTCCCCTTCCAACTACATCTGGCTGAACAATGGATTTTCCAGTTCTGGTCAAACTGACACCCCCCACCCCACCCCAGATTTTACACAAATCTAAAAATTGAAAACGTTTCAAGCTGGGTTGAAACCAAATGTCTCATTTTGGCACTGCTGAAACGTTTTGATTATTTTATTTTATTTTATTTTTGTCTTGGTCGACACTATTTGGTGAACTCAGCATGAAGTCACAAATAGTTTTGGGTGGATCGTTGCTGCATTTTCTCAACAAATAACCTACTTGCCAAAAAAAAAAATTGCCCAGCTCTACTTCTACTTAATAGGGCATAGGGGAAGAACCATTCACAGTAATCTTCAGACAGACCCAAGTTCGCAAGTGC
This sequence comes from Dermochelys coriacea, assembly GCF_009764565.3. Lineage (NCBI taxonomy): Eukaryota > Metazoa > Chordata > Testudines > Dermochelyidae > Dermochelys > Dermochelys coriacea. Next base: position 21,814,527 of record NC_050074.1, on the reverse strand, counting down.
TAATTCTCCCAGATAAGCTTCTGGGCTCAGAAAGTCTGAATACAAATGTTTGCAGTACTGGTTCAGCCCTTTTCCACAACCCCCCAATATTAGGACCATATTCTCTATGAGTTCAGGTTGCCACCAAGAGGCTCAGCAAACTGTTGGATCAGCCCTAAAAATATCCCCTTTCTACTGCCTTCTGCCTACTCCAGATATTTATAGATGGCTGATCCTGCAACGAGCTGAGTGCCCTCAACTGCCATTCATTTCCCTCTGGGTTAAGGGTGCTCAGCACTTTCTAAGTTTGGAGGCCACTCAGAGACAAAGCTTTATATTAACTGGCTAAGTTACAGCAATAGGAAATGACAAGCAAGGGATGCAGGAAGGACTTTCACATTGCCACAAAAGCACAGGTGATAGCAGAAACATCTGGAGGGGGTTATTTATTGTCTCCAACTTTGCAATCACAGTACATACAATTACTGTTTGACAAGGACTGGTCACATGATCAACATCTGGAAATGTACTTGGGTCTTCAAATGAGTACAGCTTCACTGCCATTATTATCGGCTTCTGCTGAGAGCAGCAGTAAACTGTAGTTAATAAAGGAAAGCCAGCTTTTATGGGCTAGAAAGACAGTAAATAAATGCAAAATGGTTTGTTGAATCTAGCAGTGGGGTGCCATAAGAGGCTTCATAAACCAGAGTTAGAGTTTCACATCATTCTTCTAGTCTTGGGCATGGTACAGAATAACTCTCCAGGCACTTCTTGCTGGTACAGTTTGGCCATATACACAATCACAACATCTGTCTGCATTTAGTTCACCATTGCTACTAACCCTAGAGCTGGACCAATGGTGTGCTTCAGATAGTTGAGTGATGGGCTCAGAATAAGATTTTGACAAATACTCATTTAAATTTTTATGCCCCTTTTGCATTTACTTTCTACATGCATCTGAGTTCTGAGCAAGATTTTGTTGGTAAATATATACAGAGAGTGGATGAGTATGAGATTGGCAGAGATCAAATTGAAATTTGCATGCCCAAGTATTCACATCAGAAGTACATTTACTTGTCCAACCAGATAACAGAAACAATACCATGTTATTTACCCAACCAATGACAGCTAAACAACTGATATTGAATTTCAAATATTCACAATTAGTCCCTGGAGTAAAAAAATTAGAAAAGAGCTTCATTGAACAAACTCAAACAACAAATGAACTGGAAGAATGTGTAATATCTTCTGCCAGCTAAGCCACCATCAGAAAAAAGAGGCTAAATTCATCACATAAATGATTGTATGTGCTCAGCTCCGACCAGATCTTTTCAAACATACTGTTTAGGGTACCAGTGTGGGAACCTTATATAAACTACTGTGACACCCTTAGTGCATGTCAGCTAATATAACAACCTATGGTAAAATGAGGGTTACCCAATGGGAATGCAGTAAATCTGAAGCAAACTTTCTGCAGTGGAAATAGATGGCATTGAATATTAATGTGCCTAACCTCTGGTGTCCAGAAACAGCAATGCCATTCTTGCGGTTAGGCTCATCCAGGACTGCAGTCTCAGAACATGGAGCCACTGCATGACCACTGCAGTCCCATCCTGCTTCTGACAGTAAAAGATGCTTAATGATGGAACATCTGGCACTGCATAAGTGTCACTCTATTAAAGCAGCCATACCCCACATAGTTAGCAAAAGGAGCACTGTGAAAGCTTTGAACATAATAGACATCAATATCATGTAAGAGGAGAAAATAGAACTCATCATTTAGTTCCACCATGAGGAAGGACAGTCCAGTGGCTAGGGCACTAGCCTGAGAGACTGGGGTTCAATTCCCTACTCTGCCTCAGACCTTAGGCAAGTCACTTAACCTCTCTTTGTCTCAGTTCCCCATCCATACAATGGGGATAATAGAATTTCCCTAACTCCTATGGCTGTTGTCAGGATAAACATATTAGAGATCATGAGGCACTTGGTAAGTACAGTCATGGGGGGCTTGTATACCTTAGATAGACCTTAGATAGGGACTCACAGTGTACTAATTTCAATTGGTTGCTTCTTGTTAATGCTGGGAATCCATTGTTTTCTAGTAGTTTGAACAACAGGTTGTAAGACAGGATTTGTCCATAGACATACATTGAATCACTAGTAGAGCCCTGATGAGAAGCTGGGATTTCCTGACATCTAACTCCCAATTTGTTCTTCTAGAGCACTCAGACTCTTATTGTTAACTATATAGACCTCTCGGACTTGGGGGAGTCATTTAAAATAACCCAGCTCATTCTATGTTTTCAATTGATTCGTTGGGGGCAGGAATGTAACAGGCATGTGTGTTTCATAAGCTGTGAAATATTTTAAAGACAACCACATGTTTTTGCTCAGAGCAAGGTATAGGGAAAGAGGCTGTGCTAAAATGATGCGAAGTTTCACTGTAAATCAGATCCAGAAATCCATGCAAATCATCCTCTTCTCAGCTATGGTCAGTGTGGGGGTGAAATACACAAACCCTGGGACATGTTACTTCATATGTCTGAGTGTGCTTTACATGGATGCCTGTAATGTGGCTTTGATGTTTAGTTTGCAGGCACTACTGCATGTCAGTCCTGCTTTATCTGATAGTGGTGTTCAGATTCTAAAATGCCATGGCTGAGAGAACGCTCTTCATAAGACCTTTTTACTGTACAGTAACTGCCGTCCTGGATATCATCACTGAACACAGACACAGACTCTGGCGCAGATAAAAGTATAAATTCAGCACCTGGTAACTCTGGTATTTTGGGCTTTGGGGATCTGATAAGCAACATAAATGTGATTCACTTAAGCTCTTGCAATGTAGCAATTGGGAAATTCCCAGGTTCCAAATTGGGGAGTTGAATGTGCATGCAAAGGGATGGATTAAGGGATTGATCCTGCATGGAGCTGAGTACTCTCAATGCAGCAGACTTCAGGGGGAGTTAGGCACTGAGCACCTACTGTGAGAGCTCAGCTGTTGGATGATTGAACCCTATGAGAGACTACAGATCAGCCAAAGGGCAAGGCAAATGACATTAAAGCAGCCAGAACAATGGTGGGTAACCTACAGACTTGACCCTGTGCCAGCACAGTGGTTTCTTTAGCTGAACAATCACCTGAAGACCTGAGATTTAATCCCACCTTATATTACTATTAATTCAGTTAAATTGTAATAGGCAGGAATGCCTGTGTATTTAATGAGGTTCATGGTACCCATCACTGCTATATATCACCATAGAAAAACACCACACTAAGAGCTGGGCTCTCTGTCCAGAAGTTTGGAGACGAGGGCTAAAGTTAGGTCAAGCATATTGAGAGCAGTGTGCAAGTAACTGAGCAAAATATACATATTTTTCTGATGCCTTGCAAGAGTAGAACTTTTTAGTCCCAAATTGGCTGTGCAGGCTTGGCATTCCAGGGACTGTAATATTCAGCAGAGAAGTAATGCAGAAGTCCTATCAGAAGCGTAGCAGTGACAAACAACCAGAAAGCCACATCCCACTGGAAAGGAAATCCACATTGCCTCTAACACCCACAGTCCGAGCATATTCCACTTTGTGGTATTGGAGTACATTTGTTAACTATACACACGATAGCGAGGCCGTCAGAGAAAGCCAGCATCCATATGGCATGTGTGGCAAATTGCCGGCACTACTATGATGGGTCTCATGCTTTCTCTTCTGTGGGGGAGGGCAGGGTTCAGGGCACCATTTCTTGCCCCTGAACTGAGGTATTAACTGTCCCACTAGTGTCCTAGAGGAGGGGAGTGGAGAGGGAGGGACCCGGGCCCACCCTCTACTCCAAGTCCCAGCCCAGGGGCCCTAGAGATAGCGGTAAACAACTAGAACTAGCGGTTCCTTCCCCTGGGCTACTTCCCTCTCCTGCCCTTCAGCTTGTGGGGCTTCCGGCCCTCCCTCTGCACAAACCAGGTGTCCCTTTACCTAGGGTCTTGGTCTTCTTAGCCCACCACACCACTTCTCCAAACTCTCCTCTACTTCCCTCCAAACTGCTCTCTGCTCTAACACCAATCCACTCTGCTTCAACTCCTCCAAACTGCTCTCTGCTCCAACACCAATCCACTCTGCTTCAACTCCTCTTCTTGTCTGATTGAAGCAGGGGGTTTTTATCATGTGACTGGCTTCAGGTGCTTTAGTTAATTTGTAGCAAACTTTCTTCCCTCTACAGGGAATAAAGCTCCCTTCTAACACTCTCCTGCTGCCCTCTGGCCATATCACACATGTCACATCTAAAGAGACCTCCCTGGAATAGCCATGGGATCACCATGGGCATTCCACAACAGGCCAGTCTTCAATTGCTCTTTTCTGGGTAGAGACTTTAGAGGTGGGGGCAGAGTTTAAGAATCCAAAGGCAGATCCAGATTTGAACTTTGCAGCTGATCCCTATAATGAGCTAACACGCTCTGAACACCCACCTACACCTCACACAATGAACTTCAGAGGGTTAGAAAACAGTTCTAGATCCAAGGCAACTTCAAAACAGTCTATGGGTATCTGGACAAGGGGAAGCTATCTGAGATCAAAGGTCCCTTTAATCTAGTAGACAAAGGCATAACAAGACATAATAGCTGGAAGCTAAATTTAAAAACATTCAAATGGGAATAAAGGTGCAAATTCTTAACAGTGAGGGTAATTGTCCACTGTCCTAGTTTTTACTGGCTTCCTTGGCTCCTCTTTGAGACACTGCTCCAGCTGATGGAAAAGATCTGGAAGCACATGTGGGGAACAAAGGAATGTGGGTGTCCATTCCTGAGTAGAAACAAGGAGCTCCCTTTTGAAGGAGTATACAGACAAAGAACCAAGAATGTTGTTGGGGTAAGTGGGGAGCACATGGTGGGGAGCCATGATTGCTAAATTCCTCCTTGCTCAGAGCACAAATACACATAGGGCCAGTCCCAGCCCTGCCAGGGAAACAAAATAATCCCATGAGATCTGAAAGTAAGCAAGACCAATTAATGCACAAAATGACTCTGGCTAGCAGAATTCCTCAGCAGTACTTGGAAACCATTCAGAACTGTCTGACTTCCACAGTACTGTGTGGTTTGCCAAAATACCAAAACCAATGGCCCAGCTCCCTGGCCAAAGAACAACCAAGTTGTTTATGCCTCACCAGCAGAGGGCACACGGAGTAGGAAGCAGCTATGAGATCTGTAACATTGGAAAGGGGCTGCACTGTGTTAGTAATGAAAGATGAGGCTGGGCCATCAACACCCATACAGTGGAAGACTCAGATCTGTTTTCAAGGCCAAATTTCATGACAGCACAATTTCTTTCAAGACCCATTAGGCAGGAGGAGTCTCTGTTGTTATTCCAAGGATCTCTTTGGGCTGCTCCTGTGAAAGCTTCATTGGCTTGGCAATGACTCACTAAATTATTTAATCTTTCTTACTCACTTCATAAAGTAAGGAATGAGGCAGCCAACTTATTTTTTCTCTTTTAATTTGGTGGGTGTCATTCCCTTTCTCTCCTCCCTGCCCCCATCCCCGACAGTCACAATAGCGTTGGACTTGAGCACATCAGTTTCTGCTTGATCAAGTGCAACCAGGTGCTGTATCACCATTCAGTGTGTGAAATCAATGGGGAAATGCAACCAGGAGTGTGAAATCCTTTACTCAGTAGATGAGTCATTTGCTGTTATTTTGGATAGGATCAAAATGTGAGCTGATGAGATATTGCGATAACTTTATAAGCTGCAATTTTTTTTCCTTTAGAAGATTTTCAAAGTATTTGCGGGAAGCGACAGAGGGGTGCTTATGTCAGAGACTATAGCACCCTTGCATGTTTCATTTTATGACATCCCAAGAATTGATATCCGTCTCTTGGCTCCAGGCCTATTGCACTGCACTCATGTCTGTGCTTACCCCTCCAGAAGTGTTGATTTGTGATAAACTGAGAGAAGTTGTTATCTACTGTAATAGCATTCACAAGTGTTTACTGTGAACAAAGTGTTATTGGCCCAAAATTTTATGTTATGGCTTGTAATGTGTGGCTGGTACGTTTGCAGTTTTCTTCATGCAATCACTTGCGTGTGCAAATAATAGAATTTACATATGCCAAAAATTTTCAAAAGCAGGAGCCTGACATCAGTCTCCTAAGTAGAGCTGGGTGATATTTTTTGTCCAAAATGTTTTTTGGGGGAAAAAATGCAGATTCAGCACCACCAAAACACAGTGCCAATTCATGTCAGTTGTGCCAAATTGTTTATGTTTAATTTTGTTTTTACTTCTCAAATCACCAAAATTTAAAAAAAAAAAATTTCAGTTTGACCCAACTCAATTTTTTTCAGCATTGCCAGTGAACAAAATACTCCATTCTTCACACAGCTCTACTCCGAAGTCCTTTTTAGGCATTTAAATAAGTGGCCTGATTTTCAAAAGTGCTGAGCCCTCAGCATTTCCAATGCAAAACGAAGAACTGGATTTCACATCTGCCTGCAAAAGTATGAAGGTGATCAGACCTGGGAGCTTTGTTCAGCTTAGCACAGAAATAGGGGCAGCTGTGAGATTTGAATCCAGATCCAGGTTAAGATTCCAAACTCCCACCCACCAAAGTTTAGGGGTGTTTCTTCCAGAGTTTTGGTTTAGCCTTTCTCTAATATACAGATGCACAAACATAGCATAGGTACCTTCACTAGAAAACTAGATCAACTCCCCAATGTCACTAAGGCATGTGAAAAATCCATACCTCTGAGCAATGTAGATTAGCCAACCTAAGTCCCTGTGTAGACAGTGCTAAGTCAACAGAAGAATTCTTCCGTCGACCTAGCTACTGCCTCTCAGGGAGGTAGATTACCTGTGCCAGTGGGAGAACCCCTCCTCATCTAAAACTTTAGACAATTGGCTAAGTGAAACTAGTAGGTGGCCTATTCTCCTTTCCCAGGATCATCAGGCATATTGTAAGTTACTACCAGACAAGATGGACCGGTGATACGATCTGGTGTGGTCAGAGGCAGGGTATTGTACACTGGTATGTTCCCATATGGCAGCTCCTATGGTTAAGGCTACATTTTAGTCATGGGTATTTTTAGTAAAAGTCATGGACAGGTCACGGGCAGTAAACAAAAATTAACAGCCCATGACCTGTGCATGATTTGTACTATATACCCCTGATTAAAACCTGTGGGGGTGACCCAGAGGTGCTGCGAGTGCTGGGGAGGCAGCGGGTGGTCAGGATGGCCCAAGGGTGCCACGGGTGCTTGTGGGGGGAGCAGCCTGGGACCCCCACTGGTGCCTGGGTGGGCAAGCGGTGGCGCGTGGCCCAGGACCCCGCTGGTGCTGGGGGAAAGGTTGCCGGGGCTGGCAGGCTCCCTTATCTGGCTCCACGCGCTGCCTCCATCCTGAGCACCAGCTCCGCACTCCCACTGGCCAGGAACCGCAGCCAATGGGAGTTGCGGGGGCAGTGCCTGCAGGCAGAGGCAGCGCACGGAGCCGTCTGCTAGGAGCTGATAGAGGAGGATGTCACTGCTTCTGGGGAGCCCCCCAAGGTAAGCACCACCCAGAGCCTTCACCCCTCCCACACCCCACCCCCTGCCCTGAGCCCCCTCCCATACCCAAATTCCTGCTGTTCCTGGGGCATGGGGGGTGCAGTGGCCCAAGTCTGCCCCAGCCGCTACCGGTGCAGCTGGCCCAGGGACTGCCTGTGCTGCTCAGGTGGCCCCTGGGCCAGCCGCACTGGCCACTGCAGAAGTACCGGAGGTCCCGGAAAGTCCCGGAATCCGTGACCTCCATGAGAAACTCGCAGCCTTGCCTATGATCCATCCTATTCAGAGGTGAACTCCTTGCTGTGCATATTCCTCACTGGTTTCCTCCTTTCTCTTCTCTCAAGTACATTACAACCTCATAGAATGGGGTGCCTGTCCTAACATCCTTTTGCTTAAGAGCTATATTAGGTAATATAAGCTATATAAAAACTAGGTATTATTAATTATTATTATAATTCAGTTTGTCTTATCTTGCTTGCAGTAACTATGGCCCTTTAATAATGTATCTTGTTCACCACTGGCAGTGACGCCATGCATTTCTCTGTTACAGATGTTGTGGGATATTTATTATGAATGAGCTTCCAAGAGCTCAGATATTTAATTTGTAACTACCGTGGTTATTGATGATTAAAATCCTCTTGTCTTTGCAGTGTTACTTGTTCAGATATTAAGAGAAAATGCTTCCCATCCGATTATGTTAAGCTATGATACACAATGCGATTCCAGGGAAACTGCTGAGAAAGAATTTGAACGTGGCCATATATAGATATAGAGAGACACACACAGAGAAGACGGAGAGAGAGAGAGAGAGAGAGAGAAATATATATATACACACACACATACAGCTACAAGAACTATAACTAAAATTTAAATAACTAAAATTTACAAACAAACAAACAAACAAACCTGTTATATACTACAACTGCTTCATTAATTTATAACATATGGCAGCAAAACACTATAAAAACTGTAAACTATAAAGAGGGTTACACAGTTCTGTTCATTTATCAGTTACAATGAGTAATTTGTGCACCAGGCAGGAAAAAGAAAACCCACACAGTTGGAGAGTGCATATGTATTTCTGAGGTTCACAGTAGAGAGCCTTTTATAAAGCATACACATGATTTGAATTCCAAATTGAAAGCACTGAGCGGCAATATGCAGGGTAGTATTATTATAATGGTGCATCCAGAAAGCAGTGATTGGAGCCTAGGTCAGTTCAGGATGGGAGGACTTCAGAAGGGTCATAGGTTCAGTTCAGTGATGCATAAGTTTGGAAGCTGATGTGAACTAGCTTGAACATTGAGTCTGCAAATAAAAAATCTCTCTCAACAGACTCTTCAGTACTGTGAGACACTGTGAAAGAAGGGGGTGGGGGGCCTTGTGGTTAAGACACAGCCCTGAGAGAGAGCAGACCTGGAATCTATTTCCAGTTCTGCAAGTGACTTGCTGCATGACCTAGGACAAGTCACTTCATCCCTCTGTTTCGCCAATCTCCCCAGCTGTACAATGAAGACAATAAAACTAAGTCACTGCACAGGTCAGTGGGGTGACTCCATTTCTGAATGGTGCGATGAGGTACAAAAATCCCACACTGGACAACATGGGGTTGAAGAGCTCGTATGGGCTCAGCTGGCTCTGCCCTGTTGCACCTGTGAGAAATGTCGGGATTGGAGGGAGGAGCTTAAGAGGGATACCCCAGCTCAGTGGATGCCAGACCAGAGAGGAGAGCAGGCTTTCAGCACTCAGCTCCTGAAAAGAGGGCTGGCTGAAGGCAGGAGCTCCCCAGCCAAACTCCGTCCGACAGCCCCTCCCAAAGGAAAGGGAGTGCCAGACACTGACTCACCTCAAGCGGAGGAGGCCACTTCCCACAATTACTGGTGATTTCAGTTTATTTGGACTCATTCCCCTTGTTTTTGTTTGCTGACTACACCGGAAGGGGAGAGACTTTAAAGTGACCTGGCCGGAGGGCAGGAAGATACAGACCACTTCAGGCCCAAAGCAACCATTGGCAGGAGGTACGTGACAGGGTATTCCATGCCTGACCACAAGGATGCATTAAGAGTGAGTCAAACCCTTCACAATAGCTTGTGGTGAATTTTACTCTAATCCCTGTATTAAATACAGATTATATGAAAGGTAATTGTGAATTAAAGGACTATATTTCTGTTGAGGGGTTCTGGCCAGTTTAGCCTCTGTCATGGTTTATTATGAAACCACCAGAAACCTCTGGATGGAAATATAGCCCCAAATTCACAATAGCCTGTTTCTGATTTGACTTTTTTTTAATTTCTTTATTTATTGGAATGCATGTTTCTGAAGCATATAACACCAGCCATGTGCTATATCTGGAAAACAGATTATTTTTCCCAGTAGGGAAAGCACCACCACCATGTCCCAGTGCAAATGGTTCAGATCTTTTTGTTTCAGCAAATGCCCTGTGGAGCACTCGAGCTGGGTTTAGGCCTTAGGGTCATTGCTAAGCAGTTTCTCTTTCATCCCCTTTAGCATCAGCAGACGCAGCTTGAAACATGTGTACAAGGCACTGCTTTACAGCATCCCTTTTTCACCAGCACCTTGGAGACTTCAGTTCATTGAAAGTAATAAAACCAGATCATCAAAAAGAATTCTTTTGAACAGGCTTTGGGCTCTGCTGTGCTACTCGGTTACGGATATTCATCTTCCTAGAAACTGCTGTTTGATACAGCACAGCAGCATGAAAGCACCAGCCACCTCCCTGATGCATTAACCTCTCAAGTGTTGAAATCACACTCCCTGAATAGCAAAATATCTATCATTTTATAATTGCTTTAGGGTGAAGCAGACCTCATTCTTCAGGACATAAGCACATTGCACATGGGTCAAGGGAATCCCTGTCACACCCCAAGGGCCCATCCTTCAGGGGGTCCACTGGAGGAGGCAGATCAGCATTGTATATGCATTGTATATTGCTAACGCTGTTGCAAGCATCGCAGGGAAGTTTGGGAAGGGTCAAAGGTGTGACTGGGAAGTGGAAGATTCTTTTGCAGGCTGCGAGAGGCCAAAGGGGAAAGGAGAAAGAGAGCAGAGAACTCAACACTGCAGCTAGCAAGCTCAGTCCGACGATAAGACGCTGGCCCCAGTCCAAGGTCACAGCGCTAGAGGAAAAGTCTGAAGTTGCGTTTATCTCTCACCGAGCCACAGCCAGCCATGAAAAAAGAAAAAGTACACTGAACCAGGACTGCAGAAATGGAAAACACCAGCGAGACATCAAGTGGGGGAGCAGAGCTTCGCGTCCCTGGAGCCGTTGTGTTTTGGGAAAGCAGAGAAGACCACAGAAAGCCAGTTTGGACTGGCACAAAGAGGACCAGGAACAGAGGTCATGGAATGGAACACCCCCAAAGGAACCCAGGACTTAAAACCCTCCTGAGAGCTGGAGCAATTCGGAGATCAGCAGCAGACCCTGGATGACCCGTGCACACAGGACAGAACTCCCGTCCACCCTTCCCCCTCTTCTTCTTACGTTACACCCAGGCCTGGCTGGCCTCAGGTAGTGAGTGTGTGAGTATGAAAGTAGGTTAGAGGTTGAAGCACTAACGCTTTCTTCCTTCCTCTGAGTGACGTGGGGAGCACCCATCACTCTCTGCTGTTATTTTATTATTTTATCAATAAAGCTTTAAAACTTAGACACTTGGTGTGTTCCGTCATCTCCTCCCTTAACGATCCTGTGGCCTGAGCCTGATCACCTGACGCCTCAGGCAGATTGGTAACAGAAATCTGTCACATCTCCACCCCCACCCCATTCCAAGAATGCAGTCTTATACAATTGCCCATGCAGAAAACTGGAGGAGAGATCCAACTGAACCATCCAACCTTGGCAACAGCTAGAGACAGGATTCCAAAGGGGATGGAAAATTTGTCCTTTCCTGTAAGGTGACTCACAGAGTTACCATATGTATAGGAACTCTCCCAAACTGAAACTATTGATGCTGATGGCCCTGATGCTGGGGGTTTGGATGAAAAGGGACTTAAAGCCAAACCAGCTCAGGTTTGGATTTGACAGAACAAAACCCTGACTTCTTGTTTCCCTCCCACTCCCACAAATTCAAACCATCCCTCTCTCTGTCTGCCTCTATTAGAAAGAGAGATGAATCCAAATTGGAACTACAGGCCTGATTCTTGGATCCCAAGCCATCTCTGCTCTGCTCTGGCAACAAAGTGGAGCTACATAGCCAATTTATTTGCAAAATACTTTTCCCCAGTCCCCACCCCAGATCTCCTAGCCACAAAATTCTCCCTTCATATTCCAGAAAGCCCTAGCCAAAACAAAGGTCAGAGAAGAGAACTTTGCCCTCATTTACCTCCTACATATGTATGCCACTTCCCTTGTGATCCACAATGGTGTAACAACACATGGTGCCATGACTTGTGAGACAAATTCCCAAAGGTGGCACCTAAAGAATAAACGGACAGAGGAGAATCCACGCTCTTTCAGGAGAGAGAGAGGAAGTGAGGAAGAGGTAGTTTTCCTTTCAGGTAGCTAAGGAACTGGTTGCAGGCTCTACTTTCACTAGTCAGGATATAAGCTACATGAGGCAAGAGTTTAGACGAGGGCTGAAGTTGAAGTGACCCCTTCTAAAGCTATTTACCTGCTCCTGTGCTTGGTCACTTACTGTTTCATGCCTTAGAGACTAACAAATTTATTAGAGCATAAGCTTTCGTGAGCTACAGCTCACTTCATCGGCTCACGAAAGCTTATGCTCTAATAAATTTGTTAGTCTCTAAGGTGCCACAAGTACTCCTTTTCTTTTTGCGAATACAGACTAACACGGCTGCTACTCTGAAACCTGTTTCATGCCTGTGTACCCTGAAGAGCCCATACTGTCACTGGAGCGGCAGCTGGATTCTTTTTCAGGTCATGTATCAACAGCATCATCAGCTATGTTCCGATTCCACAACATTCACTAACAGTGGTGCTATTTGAAACAGACGGAACATGGCTGAAGGTTCAGATCAGTTGAGAGACGATCAATATGGACTCTCTTGAGGTCATTGTACAGTCACTCTACTGGCTCTGACTAGAAAAGTAGATGGAGCAGTAGGTACCTAAACACAAAAGCCAGTGTTGATCATATCTGTTAATGTTTAAAAGTTATCAGTAGGGACATTTGAGAAGGAAAACGGGTAGACGCCTTTTAGTCTTATTGAAGTCCGTTGGACTAGGATAGGTTTTTTGGAAGGACAGAATGAAAAAATGGATCAAAATTGTCTAATAATTAGATCTGAAGATCAATGCCTAGAAGGCAACTCCTACTGTGTGTACGAGTACATAGGGGTATGCATGTCTATGCACATGTATGTATGTACATACATCTCTCCACATGTGTGTCTGTGGGCATGATTTTTTCTGTGTATATATGTGTTTGTCTATGTCCATTTGTTTTGCATCTGTGCATGAGTGTGTGTCTGTATTCATGTGATTTGCATCTGAGTGTTCAAATGTATGTGTGGGTGTGAATGCATGTACATAGGCCTGCATGTCACTACACAAGCATGTCTGTATTTGTGATTGTACACATCCCAAACACTAAAAAGGGCATTGAGGAGGACTGGTTTGTTTGCAAAGAGCCAAAGCTAAAGGGGTACTCTGCAGAACAGCTCATAAACTATTGCAGTGTTAGCTGAGAAAGCAACATCTCTTTATAAAGCCTCATGTAAGCTCTACATCAAAAACAGTACAAAACAACTCAAAACCTCCAGGCTACTTTGGGATTATATAGTGGGTGAAATACTTTATCTAGCCTTAAAACCTGTCTTTGACTTTCTGCCTGGGGCCATTTAGACAGCCCAGACTACCAACTATATAACACAAAAGTTGAGCTTGCAGCCATATCCATGAAGGCAAAATGTGGAGGTTCAAGTTCTCTCCTAAGAGAGGGGATGATGGGATTATATTAACCTCCTTATTTGCTATCAGAATGGTTCAGTGGAGAATTAGCTGCTGTTAGAACAGATCTGTTGTTTGGTTGCAGAAGAAAGAAAACCAAGAATCTCAGGACTCCTGTGACCAAGTCGATATAAGGGCATTGGGAGCTGACATCATGCATCAAATACCTGGACACAAGAGGACTACTCCTTAACAATAAAGAACCCAGGAACTCTTACCTTATTTCCAATAAAGTCTTTGAATGGAACTGCAAGTAGATTTTTCTGTTTTAGCCATTTCAGACATACCATTCTCAGCCTCTTGTTATTGTTTCTGTTTAGCCAGTCAAGCTTCTAATGGGATCTCCTGTTGGACATTATCTCTGAGACACAATGCAGCTGAAATATGGGTAGCCTGTTACCTAGCCAATATATACAAAGCATCAGTCATCTTCCTGCCGTGGAGAGCCAAGAAGTGAGACATCTATATGCAAAAACTCATCCAAAGCACCATGTAGTTAGTCATCAACTCACAATGAGCTGCTTACATCTTCCATCCCAGAGTGGTGATAGACCCAGCCAGTCCTGCATGACTCAACTTTATTGGCATGTATGTTTGGTCTTATACATGGGCACTCTTGCCTGCCCATCCCCTTCCCTGTCTCTTTCATTCTCATCTGGGATCCTAGAGAGATGGCTCAGATGTCCAAGGAGGGCGAGGCAGCCTCCGTTAGCCTATCAGCAGTTTAACCAAGTGACAAGACCCAGAAGTGAATCCAAAGCTTACAGCACAACTCATTCCAGCTTTCCCCGGCCAAGCAGCTGGTTGCATCAGTGGGACAAAATGTCTTCCGTGGACCTTGGCATCTGAAAGCCTTCAGTCAACATTAGAAATGTTCACGGGGGAGCTGCTGGGGTTTTTTTAAAGTGAGGGATGGTTTCAATCCAGGTCCTATTTGATGTAAATTGCTAAAGCTGGGTGGCATTCTGTGGGAAAGGTGGGGTGCTGTATAGCACTGCATGGAAGAGGGGGCTTCATCCAGGCATTTGGCTTTAGCTTTTTCTTTGTGGACTATAATGATAATGTGGCTTATTTGCCATTAGCTTGGGGCAGCATGAAGGCAGATGGATTAGACAGTATCTGTCAGGGTTCCCTCCCCACTCTGAACTATGGAGTACAGATGTGGGGACCCGCATGAAAGACCCCCTAAGCTTATTTCTACCATCTTAGGTTAAAAACTTCCCCAAGGCACAAATTCTTCCTTGTCCTTGGACAGTATTGCTGCCACCACCAAGTGAGTTAGGCAAAGATTCAGGAAAAGGACAACTTGGAGTTCCTGTTCCCCAAAATATCCCCCCAAACCCTTTCACCCCCTTTCCTGGGGAGGCTTTAGAATAATATACCAACCAATAGGTTAACCAACTGAGCACAGACCAGACCCTTGGGTTTTTAGGACTCTAAAAACCAATCAGGTTCTTAAAAGCAGAACTTTATTATAAAGAAAAAAGTAAAAGAAGCACCTCTGTAAAATCAGGATGGAAGATAATTTTACAGGGTAATAAGATTTAAAACACAGAGGATTCCCCTCTAAGCAAAACTTCAAAGTTACTAAAAACAGAAATAAACCTCCCCCTTAGAATTGGGAAAATTCTCAAGCTAAAACAAAAGATAATCTAATGCATTTCCTTGTTTTACTTACAGTTTTTGTAATCTTAGATGTTTATTTCTGGTAGGGTTTTAGGACAGGTTTTTTTCCTGCCTGGTCCCTCTCTCTGTCCCGAGAGAGCACAACAAAGAGAGCACAAACAAAACCTCCCCCTACAGATTTGAAAGTATTTTCTTCCCTTATTGGTCCTTTTGGTCAGGTCCCAACCAGGTTATTTGAACTTCTTAATCCCTTACAGGTAAAGGAGGGATTTTATGCTATCTTTAGCTGTATATTTACAACATTTTTCTGCTAATGGCTGCAGTGAAGGCAGTTCAGCAACATCTTCCTTTCCTTATGTATTTATATGGGTCCCATTACTCTACTATCTGGGTACCTGACAATGTATTTGTCCCTACCACACCCCTGTGAGACAGGGCAGTGCTATGATCCTCCATTGCACAGATGGGGAACTGAGGCACAGAGAAACTAGGTGACTTACCTCAGCTCACACAGGGACGCTGTGGCAGAGCAGGGGATTGAACCCACAGCTCAGTACTAGGCTAAGCTCCTAACCATTCCATCACTGCAGTCGTGTAAAGATTTCCCTTTGCAACGACATCCTTGGCCCTCACACCACCATATCTTGGAGGCTAATTATTTTTATTATTATGGGAGATGCACAAAAATTGGAGTCTAGCTACTGCTCCCTACTGGGTGGCAGATTAACTGGCACCATGTAATGTACTAGCTGATGTGTATGTATCATCTGCTGCCTCTACTGGGCAGAATCGAAACTTGTCAAAGTGTTTGTGATCATATTGCCCTCTAGTGGCTGGGGACGTGCAAAGACAGTAAGCCTTAACACTGCTACTGACAGGCAATGGAGATTCTCCAGTAGCCTATGTGTTATTGCTGGAGCTGAGATTCCTGTATTTGCTTCAGTATGGATATGTATGTGTGCAGTTGGCCACTATGGTGTCTCTGTTCTTGTGACCTGGGATTCATTATAACCACTGAGACAGCTAATATGTCTGTGTTAACATACGCAGGGGCAGATTCATTGTCAGTCATAAGAAAAGACAACAATTGGGAACTCAAACCGGGGAGAAAGAATTATGGGAAGAAAATTCATTAATTTCCTCTATGCAATGAGCATGTGCATTCCACTCACTTTTTTCAAATGACATTTTACCTGCTATTAGTTTACTGTGAGCATCATCAGCACAACCTTCCCACCTCCACAATCCAGTTCCTGCAAGAGCAAAATTAAATTTAAGCTACTAAAGTCGGACCTTTCTGAAGCAAAGAGAATCTTTAGAAATGGATTTTTTTAAAGGTCATTTTGAACTGTATGTGAGCACACAGGGAGACCCAGGTAACTCAGCTAAATAATGCCACCAACAAGCATGGTCACTGTTATTAGGATAATCTCATCATTACCTGAAAAGTGTGTCGGGGGAAACTCTCTCTCTCTCTTTCCTTCTTTTTTGGAGACTTCAGTGTTGTTTGTTTTTGTGGCTGCCTCTGCATTTCCTGTTTCCAGCTGGGGCCAGAAGGAGAAGTGCTGAAATTATGTTGAAAACAGCAAGGGGCATAGTCATAGAATCATAGAATATCAGGGTTGGACGGGACCTCAGGAGGTCATCTAGTCCAACCCCCTGCTCAAAGCAGGACTAATCCCCTTGTAGGACATCCAACCCTTGACCAGAACTAGGAAGAACTGGAATTCTCTGTTCTTGTCAGATCAAGCCCAGTTTAACAGACTCTACAAGTTTATACATGGCCCAATCCAGCGGAGCTCTTAAGCACGCGCTCAGCTTTGAGTAGGCCCCTTGACTTCAATGAGACCATGCATGGGTTTAAAGTTAAACACATGCTTAAGTGCTTTGTTGGACTGGGGCCACTGTTCAGAGAAGGTTCAGAGATGCATGGTGCTTATCTCACCAGACTTCCTAACCATTTGAGATTCTCCCATCACTGTACTGAGGCCTTCATTAACCATTTTAATGAAGCTCTCCTAGTGGTAAAGGCCAGCAAGGGGAGATGGCTTTGTGGTCTAAGCCTCAGGTCTCAATTAATAGACTTCCTAAAACCACTGGCTTGGTTCCCCGCAGCAGCAAATCCATTCTTCTAAAGAAAGTAAACTGGTTTTCATGCAGCTTACTGTCTGGTGATAGATACTATGGCAACTGGTGTGTTATAAATACCTTAGGTTATTTGCAGACGGAGGTCCTTCTGAACCAAACCATGCTTGTTGAACAAAGACATTAAAAAAGCCTATAACACATTTTCTATGACTAGGGATTTGCTGCAGTGTCATCAGCCATAATGTCACCTCCCACCCCATTACTGTGCAGTGCACAGTGTGCCAATAGGTTACTCCCCCACCACAGAGCCAGCTGCATTTCCTTGCATACATATCTAATATGGGATCCTTCAGATTTAAAAATGCTATATACAGTAATTGATAAAACATTACATTATTATAGGAGCCAGCCTGCTTTATGCCATCTGTGTTCCATGATCCCTTTTTAATGAGGCTGCCTTTGAGAACCATACATACTAGAAAAAGAAACTGATGGTAGCACTTTCCTATGACTATAAAAATTAATGCAGCCAAGTCATTACAACATAAAGAAGACTGCTTTTTAAACTCTGAAACCCTCATGTTTTGTGGAAGTGGTTTTAATTTTCTGTTATTTTGTTCTACAGGCACTAAAATGAGCCCAGCTTCCATCCAGGCAGCATAATTCAGTCAACATTCCCCTAAAACCTAACAATACACTGCCCTCTGCTGCATTTTTCTCTGACATGTTAAAAAGGAAAAGGAAAAGGAAAAGAAAATAGTCCCCTGCTTTGCTGCCTATTTCAAACTGAAATAAGCAGATGGTTTGTTAGCTCTCATCAATGAGTCAGTAACATCCAAGATAAAACAATTTTGTTGGCGAGGAGTCAAAATAACAAAATGGATTCCGTAAAAGGGACAGTAAAAGCAATTGCAAAAACTAGTAGTGAGTGTCCACGTGCCAGGAGTTCCTATGCCTTGGCCCTGCTGTCTCTCAGCTCGTATCAGAGTTTCAAAACCAATTAGGTAACTTAAATAGGTAGTTACTATGGTGCCTTCTCGGGGGGGGGGGCAGTTCTCCCCAGTTTAAGGCTACAAAACGTTGCACAGGAGCACAAGACCCAACATGAGACAAAACTGCATGAACTTGCAGTGCACTCTAAACTTTTTCTGCCAAAGGGCCACACTGGCTACCTGCCCGGACCCCCAGGCCATGCCTAATTTGCATAAAATGGAGTTGATGGCAGCCATCCTCACCTTATGATAGAGGTATGACCTGGGGAGAATTCAGGTCACAACATTCAATGCTTCCTCTTGATTGAGGTACTAGAGCATGGCATGCTGGGACCAGTAGTCCCTTTGGACCATTGTTAAAGAGAAGAGTGGACAAAAGGTCCCATTGTAGAATGCTGTGGGCTTCATTTAGCCCACAAGTTGCATGTTGCTCCTTGCCCAAGGCTGCTTGCATTTGATTCTGCTTGACTGAAATCAGAAAGTGCATTTGCTTAGATTTAGATTTTTAGATTTGGTCTCACTGTAGAGCACTTAGATTCATCTCGATAGATAAAGAATAAAATAAATTAGAGAGGTTATGAGAAACCCTCATGGAGATGGGATGTGCTTCTGAACATGCAGGCCCCAAGAAGTACAGACAGTATCCAGGAGGCAGTACTTCCTTTGCTTTGGAGATGCATCAAGATAATTAATTCAAATTGCACTCAAGCAATAGGATTCAGCTCTTGAGCTGGATTGCAAAAACCTCAACATGCAGGGATGTTTGGATGTGGATTTTTGGTTTAACACACTAGAGGAGTGGGGAACCAGGTACAAACTCTGAATCAGAGCCAGGATCAGATGCCAAACTCTAAAATTTCAAGGGTTCAGTATTGCCAAC
Source organism: Dermochelys coriacea (assembly GCF_009764565.3). Lineage (NCBI taxonomy): Eukaryota > Metazoa > Chordata > Testudines > Dermochelyidae > Dermochelys > Dermochelys coriacea. Next base: position 21,795,515 of record NC_050074.1, on the reverse strand, counting down.
CCCAAACATACAAAAATCATGTCAGCCCCCGCACAATCATAAGATGGGCCTGAAAATCATGAGATTTTTAAAAATAAAAAAAGTTTGGTTCTCTGTATTTACCATTTGGGTGGTTGTGCCTTTAAGGGTTCATGTCTTCAAGTTTTTCTCTGCAACCAGAAGGGCTACAAACTTAATTTTCTAAACAATGAAATTAAGATTCTCAAATAATCTCCTGACTCCAGAAGCTGGAGCTTGAAGAAAAAAAAGAAATACTGTAAGCATCATGATAAAATTGTGAGAATTGGTGACACTTGTATCTGGGGTTTGTGATAATTAACAGGGCCAGTCAACGCAGTTCAAAATAAATGAGAATCTACCTGAACCTTCACTCAAACTTGAACTGTGAAATCTTTCTGAGTTTGGAGAAAGTTCAAGTAATGTCATTTCCCGCCCTCCCCACTATTTCCCTTTTTGTGCTTCTTCTGCATGCCTCAGTTCTGGCCGGGCCTGGAAGTGCCAAATAACCACAAGAAAGGCTGATCTTGTGGGATTGCCACCCTGAAGCAGGAGATACTGGCAACCTCATAAGCAAGCCTGTTCTTACTGGAGATCCAACCCCACTTGGCAGACTTGAGAGATTCAGAAAAACATTCAGAATTTGAGGTGCTTATCCAAACCTCTGATCCTTTGAACTTTTACCCTCACTACTGAGCGATTTATTTAACTCAACTGGGGAAAGTCACAGAACGGTGGCCTTCTTTAGTGTCTGTGATTCGCACTCCTGGATCTTTGGCCTGTTTAGCAGCCAGCACTGCGTGAATAAGTAGTACCTGGAGAAGGATGTATCTCACTTTCTTTACCAAGGGTTGTGTGAAGTCTGTCTGTTGGTCCACAGAACTCCAAGAGAACGAAGCTGCAGGGGGCATGGAGAAGTTGGATGGGAAAATAAATCCATGAGACAATCTCTCTTTGATACAGTTTTCCACAGGATGAAAAGTTGGGAGAACCCCTGCTCTGTACAGAATAGCATTTAATTGCCTAAAGGAAAAGCCATGTAAGTACACTTTAAGAGACAAACTGCTAATAAATCTGTGACAAAAGACAATGTATAAATCTGTGCTTTTGAATTTACGAGCCAGCCCTCCCCGTTGTGCATTCTTATGCTGCAGCAGAATAAAATAAATTGATCTAGCTACAGGAACGGCAGGAAACGTGAATATTCTCTTCCCTGTAATATTGACCTTTGATGCTACTGACCTTCTCTCCCTCGAGTTGAGTGGCATAGTCACTGAGGACGGATAAAGAAATTCACGGAAAGCAAGGAATGCAACTGGGAGTAGAACCCAGGGCCGTGACTGCAGCATTGCTAGTGTGTCTGAGCTACCTCACCCATGACTGACTGGAATAAAAAAACCACTCCTGGGAAATGTGCAGAATCTGACTTCTTAAAGGAACTGCGATTGCTTAGAACTATAGCCAAATTCCCGTATTTCTAAAAGATTAAAGACCTTTCTATTCTTTCTTTTTTTCTTTTTTAAGAAGCTCTTGTAAGAAACTTAGCATAAGAAGGTGACTTTGGGGTGTAGGAGATGGAAATAATATAGTTTTTATAACATAGATAGGTTAGGGACCGATCCTGAGAAGTGTTGAGCACCTACAGCTTCTGTTGACTTCAGTGGGAATTGTAGATTTAATCATCTATCAAGATTAAGCCCTAAGGCCCAGATCCTCAAAGTTATCTAGGCACCTAACTGCAAGGCCCCTAAATACCTTTGAAGATCTAGGTCCCAACCTCTTATTCTGCAAAAGAATCCATGCGAGTGGGTTCTTAGACCCAGATGGAATCCCCTGGACTTCAGTGGAACTTCCCATGGGCATAAGAATCCACACATTTTGCCTTATCCTTGATTTCTGGCAATTCCTTTGCTTTGCGGGATTGGGCACTTAAACTGTAACCATCTGAGGGAGGAGTCCTGCCAAATTGTAAATTATTAGGATAAAATTATAAAATATATGCAAAGTTGTAAATGTACATGCTGCTGTAATGGGGCATACAAACCTCACACTAGCATGAAAGGGGCTTAGGTGCTGCTTTGAGCTAGGGTGGTCCTGCCCCTCCACATCTGCATCTCATACCAGGATTGGAGGAAGAGTTAAATGGAGGGAACTCCACTCAGAAGAGGGGCAAGGGCAACCCCGAGAAGAAAACTGGCTCCCCAGCTCCCGGAGAGAGAGCTGACAGCAAAGATAGCCCCTGCCCTTGTAGAAAGGAGAACACAGACCCTCTGGGGCTCAGGGGAAAAGAAGACTGAGACTTATACTGGAGACCCAGTAAACTCTGAGGTGCACTATGATACTGCCAAGGCCCCTCTGGAGTAAAAGAGGCCAATATCTTCACAGAAGCCACTTACAGGTTTTCTTTCTTTTCCTTTATGCTTTGATTTCATCTCATTTGGTGACTGGGGATTGTTTTGTTTCTTTCACCTGGGGCCCTAAGAGGAGAAGAAACTGTAAACTTGTATTGAGGGTTGAGCACCCACCCTGCTAAACTGAGAGGCCCTGAAGCACCCATGGGAGTGGGATAATCAGATATGCACGCTTGTGATCCCCACATAGCTCCTGAAGGGGGCACTCTGCCAAGCACAGATTCATGACAGCTCTCCTACACATACAGAAAGAGATGCATTCCCTGAGCCAAAGAGCTAACAATCAAAACATGGAGAATCTGTAAAGCACCACGTGCATTTCTGGCATGGTATGATTTCATTGTTAAAGAGACACTAGTCATATCATTTAGACCTACAATGTGAACGGCTTCCATACTGTAATATTTGGGGAGGCATATTCCACTTTGAGGGCCAAACATTAAAACACAGGCAGAGACACTATGTCTGCATTAAAGTGCAAGTACATCTGCTCCTCATTTGCATGCACAAGACCCATTCCGGATGTACTGCACAAAGGTAAGTTTTGTGTGTGCAATGCATGCACTTGTATTGTTGACAGATGCAGCTTAGCTGCCCCCATTTGAAAAGCATCCCTCCATCTTTTTTTTTCTCTTTTGTCACATCACTTAAAAAAAAACAACAGCATCTCATTGTCCATCTGTGACCTCGCAAAAATAATGCTTGGTAACTCTTGAGCTTCCCCTACTCCCTGCTCAGCAACAATTAACTCACAAGCCCTCTCTCCACAGCTGTGATGCTGTCCATGCTCTACTACAGGGGTGGCCAACCTGTGGCTCCGGAGCCACATGCGGCTCTTCAGAGGTTAATTTGCGGCTCCTTGCTGGAGCTACACATACTAACTTTCCAATGTGCCAGGGAGTGCTCACTGCTCAACCCCCTGCTCTGCCACCACTCAACCCCTTCCGCCAAGGCCCCTGCCCCTGCCCCTTCCCCTGAGCCTGGGCATGCGAAACAGCTGATTGCTGAAGGCATGGGGAGTGAGGGGGAGGTGCTGATTGGTGGGGCTGCCGGTGGGTGGGAGGCACTGGGAGTTGGGGGGGGGAGCTGGTGGGGGGTTACTGACGTATTACTGTGGCTCTTTGGCAATGTACATTGGTAAATTCTGGCTCCTTCTCAGGCTCAGGTTGGCCATCCCTGCTCTACTAGATTGAAAATTGAACTCTCTCAATTTGGTATATGATTATGTTGGCATCTAGTGGTCAAAAGCTCACAGAGTTGATAAACCCTACTACTACTACAACTAGAGAGACTAATTAATTTACACCCAGCAAAATTAATTATACAGCGGACAGGAACAATCACAGAACTAGAAAGAGATTATACAGTCAACAACGCAGCCATAAACTGGGAAGCGACCAACCGGTCACCTCCTTACATTCCAAACTAGTCACATTGAAATAAGGTGCTATGGCTGCTAAGAATACAATCCTGTCCTGATAATGCCTATCGTCATCAGAGAAAGGAAGTGCCTAGAAGATGTAAAAGGAAACTTAATTTGATAGCATCCTGTCTGGCAAGAACTCACTTATCAATAGCGGGATGTGAAATCCTCACTTCTGTATTGTGTTTGTCATTATAGTTCCCACTTGCTATTGTTTGTCTGCATAATCTCTGTCTGGTTTGTGCATTGTTCCTGTCTGCTGTATAATTAACTTTGCTGGGTGTAAACTAATTACGATGGGTGGATATAATTGGTTACATAATCATGCTATGATATGTTAGGATTGGTTAGTAAATTTCAGGAAAATGATTGGTTAAGGTATAGCTAAGCTGAACGCAAGTTTTACAATATAGTCTGCAGTGAATCAGGAAGTGGGTGTGGGAAATGGGAACAGGGAAAGTTGGAATCATGTTTTGCTAAAGGGGGAAATTGGAATCGTAGAATATGAGGGTTGGAAGGGACCTCAGAAGTTCATCTAGTCCAACCCCCTGCTCAAAGCAGGACGAATCTCCAATTTTTGCCGCAGATCCCTAAATAGCCCCCCCTCAAGGATTGAATTCACAACCCTGGGTTTAGCAAGCCAATGCTCAAACCACTGAGCTATCCATGATGTTGGCTAAGGGAGGAATGGAACAGGGTCACAAGTGTAAGGCTCTGTGGTGTCAGAGCTGGGAAGGGGGACACTAAGGAAGGAAACTGGAATCATGCTTGCTGGAAGTTCACCCCAATAAACATCGAATTGTTTGCACCTTTGGACTTCGGGTATTGTTGCTCTCTGTTCATGCGAGAAGGACTAGGGAAGTAAGTGGGTGAAGGAATAAGCCCCCTAACACTACCTTCTGGCAAAACTAACAGCGATGTGTTATTCAATAAATTAGTCAAAAGATAGTGCTCATCCCCCAGAGCTTTCCATAATGCACCTCATCTTTCCTGGGCTGCAGAGTAAGTGCCAAGTGTCTGGGTTTCCTGGGTGGAGTACAGTTGCAAGATTGAACCCAGCCCTCATGATGAGTATTCACAGCAAGCTTTGGCAGTTTTAGGCAACAGAACAATGTTGTGCCTTGGATGTCTAAGTTACTGCCCTTCTGGCCATGCCACTCAGTGCATTAGTGGAACTAAGGTACAGAGTGTTGCACGTAACTCCATGGAGCCAAAGATGTCAGGTGATAGTGAGATCCCTGACAAGTAACTCTGAAGTGTCAGTCAGAGTCATTCATGGCCCAAATCAGATAGTTGTGCATTATTTTTCTTGAAGCTATGCTGGGTAAAATAGTGCATAGTATGTATGCACTGTGCACAATGTACAGACAGTATTTATTTCTTAGCTCACCATACCATGGATGTCTCTATAAAATGCTCTACTTCTGTAAAAATACATATCACTAATAAAGCCCTGTGCAAAAATTAATGAATTAATCCGTGCAACACTCCAAGTCAATATTATCTCCATTTCACTGATAGCAAAACAGAAGCGGAGTTTAAGAAATGTTCACAATGCCACGTAAGAAGTCGGTGACAGAACTTGGGAGCTCCTGGCTTCCGACGCCGAGATGAAATCCACGAGACACTGCTCTCTCTATGTACAATCCCTATGTGTATCCATCTTGGAAGTGTAAAACAGCCATTACAAAAAATACTAGTTAGATAGTCAGTTTCCCACCCCAAACACCATCAATAAGCTTCTGTTAAATTAAGCATTAATAAATATATATTGTACTTCATCCTAAAGGTGACCAAACTTTGATTTTAGGAAACAGAAGATGGGGACTAGTTCCAGAGATCAGGTCACTTGAGCAAAGTATGACTTGTTGTCCGATTCTGCAGACAGACAGCTGATCATAACTGCCACTCTGGGACATGGGTCTCCGAGGCTCCTGGGTTGCGGCCATTTTGGGCTATAGAGATAATAAATTTGCTTGGCTTAGGACACCATCAACCTCTTGAGTTGTCTTTAAAATAGCCCCAAGTAAAGAATATTGTATCTAATCCAATCTGTCTAGTATCAAGAGAATGCTCACCATGTATTAGATCACTCTACCTCTACGTGACAGTTACAGATGACCGTGATGAGCATATCTTGTCCTGTCTGTATATTATGTTTTTTTATTACAGATGGGCTTCGGGTCCAGTTTCAAACTTTTCCAAGGTTCAGGGGTGTTTGGATCCATCCTTGCTCTAATTTCAGGTAGAACTTGATGTGCTTTACTGGGAAGCACATACATCACTTTTATATGTTGTTGTAATGATGATAGAATGAGAAAGTATACGTTCTGACACAGGGGTCATTTGGCAATTTCCTCCTGCTTTTTAGCCTCCTTTAAAACACTAGTGGCAATATCTGGTCCTGGCAGCATATAACTTCCCATGCTTCTGTCCCTAGGTAACCGGTGCAAATACCGTATACTACACTGGCATATACTTGTACTACTAGGGCTGACCTTAAGGGCTTTCAAAATATTCAAGAAGGTGGACGACATGCTCAAAGAAGTAAATGTCCCCGGGTTTGACTCCACATAGGACCCTAGTAGCCTTTCTTGACTTGAGACACCAGAAACTTTGAAAGTCAGCCCTGAATTCATTCCACACTTGGAGCCCTGCACACATTTTCAGTGAGTTCAGTGCCGTTGACAGGAACTGGATTGACAGTCTGGGAGACTCAAGTCTGCTTATCCATAGAACAGATACAGAACTGGAAGCAGTAAGGAAATTTCTTCCACGTTGCCCTGCTGATGTGTCTCAGCCCCATTCAGGGGTCCCTCTCTAGTGGTGAGAGGAGGTAGTTCAGACTCCCTGATCTATTCAGTCTCTGATGTGTCTGGTAATCACCATTAATTATATGCACTCCCTCCAAGCCCTGGCACCTCCTGTCCATAGCCTAACCCTTCCCTACACACAGATCCCTGGGCCTGTGGAGAGATGGAGTTGGAGAGAGTGCCTGTGGAGTGGGCAGACCCTTTGCCTCTCCCGAGTGAAATCTAAGTCCCATCTGACATATATCCTTTTAAAGTACCTGTATACCAAAGCCAGCTAAGCTGTCCCCCTCCCCCTTCCTGCTGGTAATAGCTCATCTTAAGTGATCACTCTCCTTACAGTGTGTATGATTAAAACACATTGTTTCATGTTCTCTGGGTGTGTATATAATCTCCCCACTGTATTTTCCACTGAATGCATCGATGAAGTGAGCTGTAGCTCATGAAAGCTTATGCTCAAATAAATTTGTTAGTCTCTAAGGTACCACAAGTACTCCTTTTCTTTTTGCGAATACAGACTAACTCGGCTGCTACTCTGAAACCTGTCTGGGGAGTTCTGCTTCTTAGCTAAAGAGCTTTTTTTCCCATCTCATCAGCGTATGGAGGTTCAGCCCTATGCCAAAGTCTCTCAGGGCTTGTCTACACTACTGCGTAAGTTGATGTAAGTTACGTTGCTTAGGGGTGTGAAAATGCCACCCCTCTGAGTGATGTAACTTACATCGTCTTAAAGTGGTGTCCACACTGTGCTCTGTCGGCAGGAGACACTCTCCCACTGACATAGCTTCCGCCTTTTATTGAGGTGGAGTAATTATGCCGACGGGAGAGCGCTCTCCCATTGGCATAGTGCATCAGCTGTGCTGATGTAGCGCAGTAGTCTAGACAAGCCCTCACTGTCTGAAAGCCTTTCAAATCCCATCCTAGTCCCTAGCTTGGAGTGCGTGGTTATTATGCGAATCACACGCTGTCGCAGTCAATGATAATTTACTTAATGGTGCCAAAATCTGTGAACTTGCCTAAAGGCTTTTGACATTATTTGCCACGAACATTAGTCAATAAATTCTGGGATGGAGGCAATTTGCATGTCACCCAAATGACTAGATATCAAATTAGGCTTTTGACGGGATCCAGAATGGCGCTCTCCTATCAACATTAATCTTAACAAAGGGGGGCCCAAGGCCCTGGATAGGGACCTGAGCTGTTTCCTTACATATGACTGATTGATGTGGCAATCTAGGTTGGCCAGTTATCATCCATTTTGAAGAAGGCACCGACTTTCTATTTCTGCCTTCAGCTACAAAGCTGCAGTGTGATTTGGAGGCACTGGGGGCTGATCACACATAACAGCACATGTAGTTTGTTTTCCTGTGAAATGTTAATGCTAAAAATCCCATGTGCCCTATTCCCCTCCTATAGGACTGGCAACTTCCACGGAAGTCAATGAGGGTTATTGGCACACTTGTGTGGCAGGAGAATAGGGCCCCATTAGGACTTTTGTACTGCTCTGTCTTACTCTCTTTCATATTAGAGAGACAAGGTGGGTGAAATAATAGCTTTTATTGGACCAGCTTCAGTTGGTGAGAGAGACAAGTTTTTGAGTTTACAGAGAGCTCTTCTTCAGGACTGGAAAACTTACTCAGAGTGCAATAAAAAATATTGCCTTACCCACTGTGTCTCTCTAATATCCTGGGATCAACACAGCTATAAAACCCCTTTCTTATTCACTTATTCTTATTGGGGAAACTCTCTGTTCTGTCCCAGCACTATACACCACTCTGATAGCATGAATGGAGCAGAGATTATCATTTTTATTACCATAATGCCTAGGAGCCCTTAGTCATGGAGCAGGACCCTATTGTGCTAGGTGCTATACAGAATGTCTTCTTCAGGAATATCCCTGGCTGTCAGGAGCTATGGGCCTCAGTCCCTCAGCGGAACCTGGGGCTAGCTGGCCTCAGGCCTTATTGGAAATCTTGGGAGGTGGGTGGGCCCACCCACATCTAAAGACCCCTCCCCCAGCTTTGCGGGAGGGACCACTGGACCTGGAACCAAATGAAGATGAGGGACAACTAAGGAATAACAGGGTCAGGAGTGAGGGTCACAGGTTCAAAACTAGGGATCCAGAGAGAGACACTGAGCAGAGAACCACAGACAGCACCCACTGCTCTTCAAAGCTATCTAGGGAACCAGCAGATACTGCCCAGAGGAACTCTGGCCAGATGCGTGAGACCAGGGAGGAGTGGAAATAGGCCCCACAATGACAGAGCACCCCTCGTCTCACATCCTCCTCCTGGCTACTTGTTGTAGATGGCTACTTTGGCCAGGGCCAGGAGGAGGTTGATGAGGAGGTCTTGCAGTTTGATGGGGCCATGGACAGGGTGTGCAAATATAAACAGGTGTGGGGAAAAGTGCAGCCAGAACCTCAGCAGGAGGTGCTGAAGGAGCCGGAATAGGAGCAGCAACCTGGCGCATTCGAGATAAGCATGAGCCAGGTTCTCCCTCTCGCCGCAAAAGGGGCAAGGGTCAGGGATGGGGCTGAACTGCGCCACCGGCCAATTAATGAGCCCAGCTGAGCTGCGGTAGAATCACCTGATCAGCCAGCCTGCCCAACTGGGTGCAAGGTGCCTACAAGTCTGCATTTAAGATCAACAGCAGCATGTTGCTGGTTACTTAGTACTTATAGCTTATATCTGCCTTGTTCTAGTCTGCTCCACCCCTGTGCCCTTGTTTGGTTTGTGACTCCAGCTCTGACCCTTGGCTTGTCTCCTCACTCCAGCTCTGACCCTTGGCTTTGACTCCTTGTTCCCATCTGCTGGGCCAGGCAATCTGGTAACAATCTCTGATATTAAAATCTGGTTACATTAATCTCTTTTAGAGCGAGAGAGAGAGAGAGAGAGAAATTTACTCACAGAGAGGAACCAAACAGGCAATTCTGGATAGTTGTGAGGAAGGGTACGGTGGATAGTTTTAGTACCTGCACCTTGTATCAGAAACCCATAGGTTTCAGGGATTGTATCTGTCTGTGTTCATAGCTAACTTGAAATGGAGGCTCCATGAGAGTCAGCAAAATTTAAACCAAGGGATATTTTTTTCTTTGTGATGTGGCTAGAAACATTCTCAATCTAGGACCCTTCCATTATTAAGACTAAAATAAAAATAATAGACAAATCCCATTTTTCAAGGCTCCTGGGACAGCAATGATATATACATATAGTCAAAGAGAAATAAAATCACTCATGTCAGATGTCTCCCATAGGTCCATTTCCATCAGTGGTGGGATTACTGCTCTTGCGATTATTTTTTAACATTCTTAAATAAGAGTAAGGATGGTCTTGTGCTTAAAACATGGGACTGAGAGTTGGGCTGTATTATCAGCTATGCTACAAACTTCCTGGGAGTCCTTGGGCAAGTCACTTCACCCCTCTCTGTGCCTCAGTTTCCCCATCTGCAAAATGGGGATAATATCTATCATACAGGGATGTTACGAGGCTTGATGCATTAATAGCTGCAAAGTGTTATCAATTTTTATATAAAACTGTCAACATACACAATGGTGGGCAGTTGATGAATGTGCTGAGCCAATAATAGTAACTGCCCCAAAGAGCTTATAGCTTAAAAGCACAACTGGGCGCAATAAAGAAAAATGCAGAAGGCCCAATCTTGTTTCAGATTAAGACAACAGCTAAACTACTTGTGGGAGCAAAATCAGACCGACAGTATATTGGCTATGATCCCTGAGCTTTATACCTTTGGTGCTTCAAGGAAAAGGAGGGAGGGCACTTAGCAGACTCTGCCTGGGGACTGTTCTAAGTGTAAGGGTAGAATGAATGATGCTCAGAGGCATGTGTGGATAAAAGAAAGAGTCAGAAGACAATCCTGGATGGAAAATAAGATCAGGAGAGATACTGGAAATAGAAGAAGCCCTCCAGGGCCTAGCAGAATCTTTTTTCTAGGATCCAAGAAAAATAATTGAGAATTATTGGAAACCTCTCCACACAGACTAAGCCTGATAAGTTTATGGAGGGGATGGTATGATCGGATTGCCTAATTTTGGCAATTAATTGATCTGTGACTATTAGTGGTAAATATGCCCAATGGCCTGTGATGGGATGTTAGATGTGGTGGGATCTGAGTTACTACAGAGAATTCTTTCCTGGGTGTCTAGCTGGTGAGTCTTGCCCACATGCTCAGGGTTTAGCTGATCATCATATTTGGGGTCAGGAAGGAATTTTCCTCCAGGGCAGATTGGCAGAGGTCCTGGGGGTGTTTTGCCTTCCTCTGTAGCGTGGGGCACGGGTCTCTTGCTGGAGGATTCTCTGCACCTTGAAGTCTCTAAACCATGATTTGAGGACTTTGATAGCTCAGACATAGGTTAGGGGTTTGTTACAGGAGTGGGTGGGTGAGATTCTGTGGCCTGCGTTGTACAGGAGGTCAGACTAGATGATCATAATGGTCCCTTCTGACCTTAAAGTCTATGATTCTGTAATATAAACAAGATTCAAACAAGAGATGCCAATGCAGTTTTGGGCTGAGCATGCAGAGGCATCAGATCAGTCTGGAGGGAGAAAACAGCCCCTACTTTTTCATCTTGGCCATTACTACAGAAGAGACTGCAGATAGGAGTGTAAGCAGTTCAGAAAGAGAATTATTATTTTAGGTGGTGGGATGAAGACAGTAGTGAAACTTGCTCCTTCCCATTTTCCAATTTTGACTTCAAGTTAAATTGTCATTCTCTTTAAACATGAATGGGAAGCAAGAGAGTCAGCAAGAATTTCCAGTCATAGGGATCTTCCCACCAAAACACAAGTCACCTTTCCATTTTCGGAGCTCTTTGCCTGTTGAGGGAAGATGTGGGTTCTTGAGATTATATTGGGGCATTGCCACTTATCAGAAAACTATCCACCAAAGGTGAGGATATAACCAGACTCTGCATTGGGTGCTTCTTGCTGTTCTAGGGTCATCAGCTTTTATTCTTAGCAACACGGGAATTGCTATTATTCTTGAACAGACCGATAGTCAATTTAGTTGAGTCTGGGATCCTGTGCCCAACAGTGGCCAAGGCTAGATGCTTCAGGGTAAGATGTAACTACTCTGCCTCTTTGTGCACCTAATTATGCAATAGTATCCAGGAAAGAGAAGGGGAATTTCTTCCTGAGTCCAGCTGGAAATCAACTTATGCCCTGAATAATGAATATTGATAGCACTGGTAATTATATCCTAGTGCTCTCATGTATCTGCAAATTGCTATTCTTATTCAGAACAATGTTTAATCCTTGTTTGAAACTTAGTGGAGCCTCCCAGCTCTGCCCTCACTTGGTTACACAGCAATACCGATAGAACAAAGAATTATAAGTTTAAAAAAAAAAAAAAAGCAACGCTCCACCTTGAACTATCACTGCCAGAATTAGGCAAAAAACCCATTTGTAGCTATGAAGAATGAAAAGGTTTTTGAATCATCTATCATCTTAATTTATCAATAATATAGGACAAAGTATATAATATTTATGACAGTCATTCTCAAACTTTTCCATACATGCTACAACAGACATATGTTTCAGAATACTCCTCCCATGAATTTTAGGATCTCTCCCCATCAAGTCATAACACATAGGAGAGTGTTTGCGACACCTCTGGGTGGGGGAGTCATCATTTGCAGGTTGAGACCCCATGATTAACAATGTATAAGGGAGCTACTTTGAGCCTATCTTCATATAACCTCAGAGTTATGTATGCAAGTCTTTTACTCCCATTTTCCAAATGATAGATTAAAGGCAATGATGATATGCAAAGATTTTTCAGTTTAGGTTTATACCCTATTTTGTTTGTGATGTATAAAGAGAACATGAAAGGTTTCTTTGTGGGGGAATGTATTTTCCTGTCTGTTTTTTACTTTAGAGAGACAATGTGGGTGAGGTAATATCTTTTATTGGACCAACTTCTGTTGGTACGAAAGAAAGCTTGTCTCTCCCACCAGCAGAAGTTGGTCCAATAAAAGATATTGCCCCACCCACCTTATCTTTCCTGGGACCAACACAGCTATAACAACACTGTTTTTACTTTATCAAGAATGTCAAGTCTGGTCTTGACTGGAGGACTTCTTAGAAGTCTCAGATGTGTGTTGTGAGCTCTCACATCTTAATTGCAGAGACATGTGGGAGTATATATATTTAACAATGATGTCCTTTACTCCAAGTGTTCATTAGGCATCAGAATCAAATGAGTGCTAACAAATACTATAAATGTTTAAACAGTCTTAGCAAATATCTTCCTCTCTCAATGTTCAGTTATCACTTGTTTGATTCTTGTTATTAGCCTTCGTTAGTTTTCCAATTTACCACAAAGTCTTCCAGGGTAGGTAAGACCTGAATTCCTTAGATAGAAAACAAGCGGGGCCTTCTTTACACATCCTAAGTAAACCCATTTTCCCCCTCAGTGGGTCATCTTTAAGAAACATGACCAATACCACAGAGTAACCAGAGTTCCTGGCTCTAAGCCTCCAGCTCATTCTATCAGACTCCCTATCCATTAATAAACAACATAAAAATGATTTCACAAGTTTTGCCTGGCCACAGGAGTGTTTTTACAGGATTTGGCTGTTTTAAAATGTGTTTTTATATAAGGGCTTTGACTGTAAAGAGGTCAAACACACGTCCTGTATACAAGCTGCTTTCTTCAATCCATCTGCAGGATTTGTCCATTTCCCCTTACTTTCCCCTTCACTCTTCCTCAGGCCCAATCTTTTTAATGACAGGTTTCAGAGTAGCAGCCGTGTTAGTCTGTATTCGCAAAAAGAAAAGGAGTACTTGTGGCACCTTAGAGGCTAACAAATTTATTAGAGCACAAGCTTTCGTGAGCCACAGCTCACTTCATCGGATGCATTTTAAGTGAGCTGTAGCTCACGAAAGCTTGTGCTCTAATAAATTTGTTAGCCTCTAAGGTGCCACAAGTAGGCCTGTTTTATTTGCGGATACAGACTAACACGGCTGCTACTCTGAAACAGACAGAAAAAGCGCCCAGGAGTCCTTCCTCTCTGGTTCAAATCACTAGAGCCCATTCGCTTCCCAGAGCTGGGACTAGAACTCACGAGCCCTAAGGACAGAAGCTACAAGGTTTGCAGGTGAGGACACCACCCAAACAACTGGAGGAGCCTGCCGCGTGTGCGCATGCTCTCCCTTCTTGGGCTGTCCCAAGTTTTCCTAGCGGGGCGAGGCGGGGCTGATGTTGGACTCTCCCTCCCAGGTTCAGTCCATTGGTCAGTATGTGGCAGGCGCAGGTTAACGCACACCCCGGCCGCATCCCGAGTAGACTCTTCCAGCCTCCTTCTTCCTCCCCTCCGCCCTCTCTGGAAGGAAAGAGGCGGGGCTAAAGGGCAACTAAGTACCGGTGTCTGCGCGTGTCGGCTGGTGCGAGTGGAGCGCGCGGAGCTGCCTTTTATTCACTCTGCTGCTGCCGCTGCCGCTGCCGCTGCCATGCCGCCCCCGGGCCAGGTCCGGCTGCCGGACTGGGATGCGCTGCGGCTCCGTGTCCGGACTCTGATCCGCTCTCACCGGGTCGCGATCTTCAGCAAGAGCTACTGCCCCTGCAGCACCAAGGTGTGGCGCGCGGGCGCCCGGGGTGGGCCTTGCCGCGCACACGCGCCGCGGGAGGAGGCCTCCCGGCAGTTGCCCCCGCGGGGGCTCGCGCTCTGCCGCTGGGGGCGGGGGAGGGGCCCTAATCACCAGTTCTGGGGCGGGCGGGTTCCCTCCGGGCGACCTGAGGCGGGCTCTAGGCCCGGTGCAGCTGGCCGGTGCGAGGGTTTGCACTGAGCTCCCCACGCCTTTTGCTGAGCGCGGCCGGGAGCCTGGAGGCCCAGTGTCTCCCTCCCGCCCTCTCGGAGGGCAGGTATTCGTCACAGGCTGCCATTCCAACAGAGCTCGCGCTCCAGAGCCCGGACCTGGCTCCCGACTTACGCTGGCGCGAGGAACCGGCCAACTGCAAACGGGAGCTCGCGCTTCTTGCCTTAGCTGAGACCAAATGGGCAGAAGTGGGCAAATGCCCCCCCAGTGCACTGGTTCGTGGATTACCGCCCAATCGTAAAGCCACTATTCAGGGAAATGGGGTTGGGGGGGGGGGGTTGGTTGTGCTCCTCAAATGCTCCAGCAGAGGGCATCTCTTTAGTAACCAATCTGGATGAAGCTAAGCTGTCAGCAAGCTTGAGCTTCCTGTCCCCTTTGAGCTGTTGGCAAGGCAGACTTATCACTGACTTGCTCTTATGTTGTTGAATGGTAATTCTGTATTATGTCAATACTGACAGGTTTCAGAGTAGCAGCCGTGTTAGTCTGTATTCGCAAAAAGAAAAGGAGTCCTTGTGGCGTTAGTCTCTAAGGTGCCACAAGTCCTCGTTTTCTTCATGTCAATGCTGTAATCGGTGTTATAATAAACAAAAAAGTTGCTAACCATTGCAGTGGCCAGAACAAGGATTTTTATTTTGGCACTACTTGGTAATACATACCTATGTCTTTCTAGGTCTAGTCTGCTTCGCTAGCTGACAAAGCTAAGCTTGAACTGGAGAACCAAAGTAGCTACAAAAAAACAAACCTGCAAGGCCTTCCCTAGGCATCATAAACAATTGCCTGTCAAATTCTAACTGCAGAATCTTGGTGCAGATTTATGCACATCTTGATTGATTCTCAAATACTTGTTGAATTTTCACTTAAAAGTGAAACCTTTTTTAAAACTCAAAAATCTTATGTGGTGAGGAAAAGCAAAGTTGGAATATTAGGCAGTACTTCTAGTAGCATTTTTCTAACTATATTTTACATTGAAATTTGGTTCCCTGGTAGTCATTCCTCTGTTTTCATACCCTGAACTTGGATCTGTGTGTGTAAATGGGATGTTACAATGGAGTCTTGTAATATTACTGTAGAAAGAAGAATCCCAATGATTGTGTTTTTGTTCTAGTTGACATAAAATTACATTTAGACCTAATTCAGGTCCAAGCTAAAATGTCAGAATGTAGGAGGTACTTCAGATAAGAACATCATCTTGGTTCCTGAAAATATCATCATCTGTTGCTAAGTGTTATGTAGACTTTCAAAAATCTTTCTAATAGTCTTTTTACAGAATTTTGAGCAAGTGAAGTGACGTAGGGTGGTAGATGAAATCTCTTTTTAGGCATAGCAAAGTTTTTTTTCTAGAGAGGATTCTTTTTCTTGGTGAGTCTGTATTGGAAATACCCACTAAGAGAGGAATCCAACAATTGATGCTCATCTGCCTCACTTTGTCTACTGCTTAGCAGTTCTGTTTGGTCTATCAACAGTTGCAATATTAGTTGTAGAGTGTTAGCACCCTTTTTTAGCAATGTCTTGGAGTCCAGTTAGATGGCATTGTCATATTTTAAAAATTTTTTTGTAAACACTTTCTTTTTTTTCTACCTTACACTTCACCTGTTGCTGGTGCTCCAAGAGCTATTCCAGTTGAGGGGAAATGGCTGTCGATTAATCACAGTTAACTCATGCGATGAACTCAAACTTAATCATGATTTAAAAAAAAAAATTAATTGCAGTTTTAATTGCACTGTTAACCAATAGAATAACAAATATGTAATAAATTTCAATGGATATGTTTCTACATGTTTCCAATATATTGATGTCATTTACAACACAGAATACAAAGTGTACAATGCTCAATTTATATTATTTTGATTACAAATATTTGCACTGTAAAAATAAGCAAAAGAAATAGTATTTTTCAATTCAACTCATACAAGTAGTGGAGTGTAATACCGTTGTCTTGAAAGTGCAACTTATAAATGTATATTGTGTTGTTGTTGTTACATAACTGCACTCAAAAACAAAACAATGTAGGCTCTGAAGTTTTACAAGTCCACTCATTCCTAGTTCTTGCTCAGACAAACAAGTTTGTTTACATTTGTAGGAGATAATGCTATCCCTTCTTATTTACAATGTCACCTGAAAGTGAAAAGAAAAGGAGTACTTGTGGCACCTTAGAGACTAAGGTTGCCACAAGTACTCCTTTTCTTTTGCGAATACAGACTAACACGGCTGCTACTCTGAAACCTGAAAGTGAGAACAGGTGTTCACCTGGCACTTTGTAGCCGCATTGCAAGGTATGTACGTGCCAGATATACTAAACATTCGTATGCCCCTTCATGTTTTGGCTACCATTCCAGAGGATGTGCTTCCATGCTGATGATGCTTATTTAAAAAAAAAAAAATGTGTTAATTAAATTTGTGACTGTCTCTGCTCTGTTTTACCCACGTTCTGCCGTATATTTCATGTTATAGCAGTCTTGGATGATGACCCAGCACATGTTGTTCTTTTAAGAACACTTTCACTACAGATTTGACAAAACACAAAGAAGGGTCCAATGTGAGATTTCTAAAGATAGCTACAGCACTCACCCAAGGTTTAACAATCTGAAGTGCCTTCCAAAATCTGAGTGGAACAAGGTGTGGAGCATGCTTTCAGAAGTCTTAAAAGAGCAACACTGGTGCAAAAACTACAGAGCCCAAATCACCAAAAAAAGAAAATCGAGCTTCTGTGGTGGCATACGACTCGGATGGTGAAAATGAATATGCATTGGTCTGCACTGCTTTGGATTGTTGTTGAGTATAACCTGTCATCAGCATGGATGCGTGTCCTCCGGAATGGTGGATGAAGCATGAAGGGACATACGAATTTTTAGCGCACCTAGTACGAAAATATCTTGCGACCAGTGCCATGCAAACATCCATTCTCACTTTTAGGTGACATTGTAAACAAGAAGCAGGCAGCATTATCTCCTGCAAATGTAAACAAACTCGATTGGCTAAACAAGAAGCAAGACTGAGTCGACTTGTAGGCTCTAAGTTTTGCATTATGTTGTGTTTGAGTGCAGTTTTTTGTACATAATTCTAAATTTGTAATTCAACTTTCATTATGTAGAGTATAAAGTATAAAGCACTATGGTACTTGTGTGAGGTGAATTGAAAAAATACTTTCCTTTTTTTATTACAAATATTTGCACTGTAAAAAAACACAACACAGAATACAAAGTATATAGTGCTTAAACTGAAATCAATATACTTGAAAATGTAGAAAACATCCAAACATATTTAAATAAATGGTATTCTATTATTGTTTAAGCGCACGACTAATCACAATTTTTTTAATTGCTTGACAGCCCTACTACTAATCTATGTGGAGTCATTCGAGACTCTGTGCTCATTAGTGTTCCTTCCTGCTGCTGCTGAGGCAGAGATTCCCTTGTAGGTAGGCTTTTTGGCTCCATGGAAACAGCCAGCTCTGGGAGCACTATATTTACTGTCCCAGAGAGAGGAAGGGCAAGTA
Source organism: Dermochelys coriacea (assembly GCF_009764565.3). Lineage (NCBI taxonomy): Eukaryota > Metazoa > Chordata > Testudines > Dermochelyidae > Dermochelys > Dermochelys coriacea. Next base: position 21,777,546 of record NC_050074.1, on the reverse strand, counting down.
CTGCTGCAGGTAGGCTGGGGAGCAATGTTGACTCTGGGCTTAGTGGGGGAAGAGAAGAAGGGAACGTGCATGGAGCTGGATTAAGGGACAGGTGGTAAATCTGGAGCAAGGAAAGATGCTTGAGGAAATTTAGTGGAATAAGGGTCCCTAGTGTGTGTGTTTTCCCTTTGCAGAGGAAGAAGGAAAGAGAGGCGGAGGGTGGAGAGAGTATGTTGAAGAGAACAAATGAGGTCAAGAAAATGCATCTTCTATTTGCCCTTTGGCTCTTTTAGGAGACTAGATAGGAGCAGGAATAAGAAACAGTGACCCATTGCAGGGGAAAATCCATAATGGTAAGATGAGAAGGAAGTTGGTAGACAGTGCACGAATGGAGTTGTCAGAATTTAATTTTCTTGCAGTTACTGCCAGTCAAGAATAACTTGCATGTATTTTAAATTCTTGCAACCATGGAGAAATTGATACTGGATGAGATGGAAAAACTTACAAATGCTAGCAGTCTCTATACTGATACGTAGAAGCAACTTGATACACAGAATAACCACTACTTCACATGACTGCTGATTATGATATGCCCTCAGCTAGTATATTATGCATCCGTACAAATGCATAATGACTTTGTTAAAGAATGCTAATTGACTTATGAAACACCAGACCCAGGACACTGCTTATTAGCTAACTCCACCTTATGGGGTTTAAAGTAGCTAAACAGGTTGAAGTAATGAGAGCGAATGCTGCCAGGAAAAGTTTTAAAAAGTGCATTGTCATACCATAGTGTTTTTGTTCCAAGTTATTTTCCATATAAAACTTAGTGTTAAGCAACTCGCTAGTAATGTTTGTCCCCTAATGGTTTGTTGTTTTGTTTTTCTTGTGTAAGAATTTTAAGGAATTCTTGTCTGTGTACAAATGCTTTAGTTGAATTCAAGTGTGATGCATATTTGTATGCTACAAATCAATATACAGACTGCAAATATCGTCTTTCTGTACAGTTTAGTTAGATCTTATAGGAAAAGTACCCTATGGCTGAGAATAAAGATGGCAAGGTTAGAAAGTCTTAAAATTAAAATCTAAAATGTTAAAGGACAAATGTACTCTCCCTTCTTGAGTGTAACTATTTGAAAGCTCTTCTGTCTCTGTTCTTGCCTCTCTCTCCTAAAGAACTGTTCTTGCTACTCTTTAGCAGTAGAGCCGTTCAGTGGTGCCTTGTGCCGCTGCCACACTTGAACTATTCGTTCTACAGTAGAACCTCAGAGAAACGAACTGATCAGTCAACCACACACCTCATTTGGAACTGGAAGTACCTAATCAGGCAGCAGCAGAGACCCAAAAAAGCAAATATAGTATAGTACTGTGCTAAACGTAAACTACTTTCTTTTTTTTTAAAGGAAAGCAGTATTTTTCTTCTGCATAGTAAAGTTTCAAGGCTGTATTGAGTCAATGTTCAGTTGTAAACTTCTTTGAAAGAACAGCCATAACATTTTGTTCAAAGTTGCAAACATTTCATTTACGAACAACCTCCATTTTTGAGGTGTTTGTAACTCTGAGGGTCTACTGTATTTATTTCATAAAAAAGGTGTCTGTCTCCTGTAGGCTGCTTTAATACAAATTTAAAGTAAAACAGCAGCTAAGCAGTTATAACTCACTGGCATCCCCCAAAAGACTAAGGCCCCTACTCCATAAATATTAGTCCCATCAAGCTCCACTTTTCCAAAAGTTACATAAACAGCCCTTTTGGAGTGCCCAAATACGTTGGTTCCAAAGGAGCATGAGTAACAAAATTGAGAAATTCTCGTAGAGAAATCTGCGATCAGCACCCTTTCTTAAATCAAAGGTATCTGCTCCCTAATTGCCATCTCCCCATCTTCCCTTCCAAGCAGTCAGAAGTTTAGGGTTTGCCGTGGGTATGGGTTGGCATCCCTGATCATCTTGGCTAATAGCTATTGATGGACCTATCCTTTATATAGTTATTGAATGAACCAGTTTACTTTTGGCCATCAACATCCAATGGCAATGAGTTCCACAGTTTAACTTGCCATTGTGTGGCAAAAGTAGTACTATTTGTATTAAACCTGATGCCTATTTTAAAAAAAAAAAATTGCCTCTCCTTTGTTCCATGCTGTCATTGTTGGCAATCTCTCAGATAATGCAGCTACCTAGCCATGTATGATTTTATAGGTCAAAACCAGGAATCTTCAGTTCTTTTAATTTTTTTGCATGCATTTAAAAAAAAAATAAAACTGTTCAGTAAAAGAAAATGTCCGTCATTTTAGGGTCACTGTTGACCATTTCCAAGTCTGAAGATTGAGAGATGGTAAATTTTGTGTTCCTAATCCTGGTGTGGGTTGTCAGCCATGGATCTAGTAATTTTCTGTGCAGTTAAATGGTGAAAGTACACTTCTAGATTTCAAACCTAATTTGCTACTTAATAGCTTCCTCACAAAACTTTCCCATCCCCAAAGACTCTTTGGCCATATGTGTATATCTGTTTACTAAATGACCCTTGGTTTTCTATCCTCTACACCTACTTCAAAGCGGCTACCTCAGATGTCTTGGTCTGGTTACTTCTGACACGATATAAGGGGTTAAAAAACAATCTCTGCTACTAAGTTTGTTTGTTTGTTTGTTTGTTTTTTTTTTTTGTAGACAAAGTTCTCCCATCTCCTTCAGGAGAACATGGGTTGGATACCAAAGTCTGAATCCTGTGTGATACCTAAACATACTTCTACACCGAAAATGAACATATGATTGTAGTGCTGGTATTGCTTTAATCCAGCTAGTGCAGCCAAACTTCATTGTAGGTGAACCATCTCAGGAAGCTTGCCAGGGACCCTGTACTTGGGTTACTAACAAGCGGTAAAGTGCAGGCTTCCATGGCTTTGCTCTGTTTGTTCCCGCAATGGCTAGATTAAAGCAGGACAGGCGCCTACTGCACTAGTCAAACTATGTTTGTAGTGTTTCAAAGTAGCAGCCTGTTAGTCTGTATCGCAAAAAGAAAAGGAGTACCCGTGGCACTTAGAGACTACATTTTAGAGCATAAGCTTTCGTGGCTACAGCTCACCATCGGATGCATTGGGGAAAAAGAGGTTGAGAGGTTTTAGTTCATTCAGATGACAGAGCCGAAGAGTACCCAGAAGTCACCTACTACAGGACGGCCCAACAAAGAAAACAACAGAACGCCACTAGCCATCACCGCCCACAACTAAAACCTCTCCAACGCATCATCAGGATCTACAACCTATCCTGAAGGACGAGCCATCGCTCTCCTCAGATCTTGGGAGACAAGACCAGTCCTTCTTACAGACCCCCCCACTGAAGCAAATACTCACCAGCAACCACACCACACACAGAACCACTAACCCAGGAACCTATCCTTGCAACAAAGCCCGTTGCCAACTCTGTCCACATATCTATTCAGGGGATACCATCATAGGGCTAATCACATCAGCACACTATCAGAGGCTCGTTCACCTGCGCATCTACCAATGTGATATATGCCATCATGTGCCAGCAATGCCCCTCTGCCATGTACATTGGCCAAACTGGACAGTCTCTACGTAAAAGAATGAATGGACACAAATCAGACGTCAAGAATTATACATTCAAAACCAGTTGGAGAACACTTCCATCTCTCTGGTCACTCGATCACAGACCTAAGAGTGGCTATCCTTCAACAAAAAACTTCAAAAACAGACTCCAACGGGAGACTGCGAATTGGAATTATTTGCAAACTGGATACCGTTAACTTAGGCTTGAATAGAGACTGGGAATGGATGAGTCATTACACAAAGTAAAACTATTTCCCCATGGTATTTCCCTCCCACCCCACCCCCCACTGTTCCTCTGATATTCTTGTTAACTGCTGGAATTAGCCTACTTGTTGCTTGTCACCATGAAAGGTTTTCCTCCTTTCCCCCCCCCTGCTGCTGGTGATGGCTCATCTTAAGTGATCACCTCCTACAGTGTGTTATGAAAACCCATTGTTTCATGTTCTCTGTGTGTGTGGTATATAAATCTCTCCTCTGCTTTTTCCACAAATGCCCTCCGATGAAGGAGCTGTAGCTCACGAAAGCTTAGGCTCTAATAAATTTGTTAGTCTCTAAGGTGCCACGTACCTCTTTTCTTTTGCGAATACAGACTAACACGGCTGCTACTCTGAAACCTTCCCTCAGTGGTATGATAACCCAGGGTTCATGTTCTCGTGTGTGTGGTGGTGTGTGTGGTGTATAAATCTCTCCTCTGCTTTTTCCACCAATGCATCCGATGAGTGAGCTGTAGCTCACGAACACGTAGCTTTAATATGTTAGTTCTCTAAGGTGCCACGGACTCCTTTTCTTTTATGGTTTGTAGTGTGAATGTACCACCTGTGGTGGTGAAATCACATGAGATAGCAAAGGGGCTGCTTCTGAAAATTACTTGGAAGTAATGACTTAGTATCTGCATAACTCAGTGTCTTAAAACAGTGTATCTAATGTAATCATGTTCAATAGCAGATCTTGGTCCTAAACTACATCTAAATATCAAATCTTTGACTTGGGAAAATGCAGTGCCCTTGTGTTCCAATAGTAGATATCAAATGAAACTATTCTGGTTTGTTACAGGTGAAAGAACTTTTTAATTCTATGGGAGTAGACTACTATGCTTTGGAACTGGATTTAACTGGTAAGTAAAAATGACAGCTCGTGTTGAGCATGGATATATATATTTCATCCCTTAATCTACTCTCTTCCTATAAACTGTCTTGTACTGATCAGAAACACTAATTCTCTCTTGAATGATGCCTCGTTTGGTGCAAGTTACAACAGCATTTAAAATACATGCTAAACTCTTATATTACAAGGCACTTTAAAAAAAACAAACAAAACCTGATTTATTTAATCAAATAGAAGTTTGATGGCGGTGTCAGGAATTACCCACTGTTCTGTCTTGCAGGAAAAGTCAAGCTTTCCCCAAGTTACTTTTTTTTGTTTCCTAGATGAACTGTTAATCTTTTATTTGACTTAGAAGTGACCTTTGTGAAGAAATTTGCTGAGTCATTGGAGTTTGGGCGGGGAGACGAACGACTAAATTTCATTGCTCAGGCTGTAGCCAGTGCCAGCTTTTATTAAAGCTAGGAGTTCTGAGGTTACAGTACAGTCTTGTATTAAAATTACTTTAGTTCTTGAGAAAACAGTTAGGAATTTACTGGGCATTAATTGATTGTAAGATTCTGAATATATATAGAAACTTCAGTGGTCATATTTGATTTAAAACTTTGCTACTTATACCGTTTACCAATTTATACTTCATAATGTCAAAAAAACATTGTGTTGAATAGTTTTAAAATGTACTGACTGACTCGCACTGAAGTTTCCCCTTTTGGTTTAGCATTCTCTCTATGCTAGAGAGGTTCCCGCACAGTAAATGGATCCTAGTCTGGCAAAGGGAACTGTAATAACATATGGATTTGCTGAGTCCATCTTGCGTTTTTGGATGGTGATTGTGTGTTAAGGGTTTCTAATTATGGCTATGCTCCATTTTCAGCTCCTGAGATTATTGGCGCTGTCTTGAGTGGATTAACATACAAAAGTGTATATTCCCACAATTAATCACACCCATTTCTGTACTGGCTGGACTATATTTAGATTTCATAAAGCCACCAAGAAGATGCCTATCCCGAGCATGTTCCATGTTGACAGTTGTTTAAAAGGACAACTATTGTCAAAACCAGCAGTAATTGAAGCTTCGAAAGAAATACTCGCCTTCCCTAAAACTAATCTGAAGTAACATCTGGTCTCCAAAAGACCCTATGAAATTAGTGTAGTAATGTGCCCAGAAGGTCTATGAATTCTGGGTATTTCCAACAAAGGGTGAACAAGTTCCAAAGTCCAAGGGGCCTAATGAAGAGCACCCTGCCAGCAGTTTGTGGTGGGGTTTTTTTTTTTTTGTTTTTTGTTTTTTGTATTGAGTTAGCTCAAATGCCTCCACTGATATGACTGTGACAATATACATAGGCAGGGAGGTAGTCTCTCTCAAATAGGCAAATCTCAAGCAACATGTGGCTTCCTTGTGAACTCAGTGACTTAAACACTACCTGGAAACCATCTCACATTTAGGTTTGTGAAGCTTTAGTTCATTCCATCCATCTAGACGCATACTCTTGTGGGGAGGTACAACCTTTGAAAAATCTTCTTTTGTTTCAAAGCTTGTGCTTTTGAAGAATGTGTCTACAAATTAGCCATGTCTGAAACAAATACGTTGATTTTATGGAGGGTTTATGTGTTTTTTCAACAAACTGCATTTCAGTTCTAGTTTTTAAAAAACCCATACATTTTAAGTGCACTTTCAGTGAGGATTGTTTCAAACTCTTAGTGGTGTATGTGTTTTTGTTTTTTTTTTTTTTAATCCTTAGATGATGGACCCAATATTCAGCAAGTGTTAGTAGAATGACTAGCCAGAGGACTGTGCCCAATGTGTTTGTGAATGAAACACACATAGGTGGATATGATAAAACTTTCAGGTAATCTTGCTTTTCTTGAGTTTGAAATTAGCTGTGACTAGAAATGAACTGACTAGGTAACTTGTCTTCATTTTTAAATACAGTCCAGTCACTTGATATCTCTTTTGCAACCACTGGTTTCAAAGTACGCTAGTGAACTAACTTAAAGCATACTTACTGCAGTCCCATAATGTCAAGAAGGAAACTAAATAAAAAATTCAGTATTAAAAGGAGAGACAGTTGTTCCATCCTTCTACAACCTTTTTTAATTCCTGCCTTCTTGATGTTCTATATAATGGGTAGAATTACAAATGGAGTGAGCAATGGGTAATGATTTCTTGACTTGGTTTTTTTGGTATGTAGCTTTTGCTGTGTGACTTAAACATAACTTTAGAAGCAGAAAATGAGAACACAGTCCTGTGAAAGTTTTATAATTGTGAAATTTAAGTATCATGTGAGAACTCCCTTTCTAGCCTCCAGATTTGAAAACACTGTGCTAATGATCCTCTTTAATAAAGAATCCAAAATTAGGGTAGGAGCATCAGACATGATGAGCTAGGTCATGAAAAAGCTGTGTAATTCACACTTGAACATATAGGTATGTGAGTAACCCATATGTTTGTTACAGGCTTACCAGAGTGGCTCATTGCAGAATGTGCTAGGGAATTGCAGAGATGATGCAGAAGTTTATGATTACGATCTTATTGTTGTTGGTGGTGGCTCTGGCGGACTTGCATGTTCCAAGGTATGCACTTGGGTTTGCACTTGTACACTGAATTTCGCCTATATATCAACTGTACATACAAGATTTCTCCTGAAACTGTTCTGTGCACCTGTTGTTCTAATGCAATATGGTCTATATTTCAATGAGTCTTCCCATTCCTTTGAAATTTAATGGGTTGAACACTGATGTAACTGTAGTGTAACATGCACTCCTTCAGGAGCTCATATTTCAGAACTTTGGGCCAGATTCTTTCCCATAATATAGTCACTTTTTGCTTCAGTCTTTCAACTTTGTTGACTTCCTCCTGGACGAGTAAAAATAAGGAACTTAAGGAAATAGCAGCCTTTGTTTCGGTAGCTCGTTCAGAAGGGTTGAAGGTTCAAAGTATTGATACTACTTTTGGCTGGGCAGTGGAGGATGGGGATGACTAACATATGCATAACATTCCCTTTAGATAATTACTGTTGACAGTGCAGGCTGATATATAGGGTTGCTTCTAGATATTTCTTCTCCACGTGTGATACATATCTTCAGATGGTTGGAAGTGAAAATCCGGCTGCTCTGCTCCTCTGCAGCTTCTGATTGAGTTAGGTGCTGTCATAGATTCTCAGTCTGGTCTATGCCCCAGCCTATAACCAGTCTCTTCGAAGTAGCCCTTTAGTGCCAGACCCAAAGGCCCACAGCCTCCATGATTCCGAAGCTGGTACCTGTAGGCCCAGTTATTTGTGGTTCCCTTCAATAAGTCCAGCCAAGCCAGACTCCTGTGGGAGACTTGTTCCTACCCCTTCCGAGCATAAAATATCTGCAGAAACAGTAAGAAGCCTTTTTAAAACAAGATACCAATTTTAATACCTGGAATACAGAATCTAAAAGTCTTTAGGTTAGCATGAGATGGAGGCTTAGGATATGATTCCTGTTGATAGGAGCTAGGGCTCTGCCAGGTCCTGCTCCCCTGAGCTTATCCTGGCCCTCTGTCCCCTTTTTGTTCTTGGCACGTCTACATGTACAGCGACACAGCTGTGCTGATGCAGCCACTCTGCTGCAGTGCATCTGGTGAAGACATTCTATGCTGACAGGAGAGAGCTTTCCCATCAGCATAATAAAACCACCTCCATGAATGGCAGAAGCTATGGTTCTCCCACCAACATAATGCTGTTTAAGGGGGTTTATTCACACTCTAAGTGACCTAAGTTATGCTGACATAAACTGTAGTTTCAGAGTAGCAACCGTATTGGTCTGTATTTGCAAAAAGTAAAGGAATACTTGTGGCACCTTAGAGACTAACAAATTTATTTGAGCATAAGCTTTCATGAGCTACAGCTCACTTCGTCTGATGCATTCAGTAGAAACTGTAGTGTAGACATACTGTTAGTCTCCAGGTTCCTCCTGTCTGTGTATCCAGCTCTATCAGACATTTGACACCTTCACACATTCTTCATCTCTGCCTTTGCTGTGCTTACCTGCAGAGAGGTGGGGGCGGAGGAGAATCTCCTCCTCTTGGCTATAGATTGCTAGGTGTGACAGTCCCAGCCATTGAGGTTTTCACGGTTTCTTCCAGATCCTCCATTCACATGCATAGGCTCTATTCAGTTCATTAATTATTCTGGTCTCTTACCAAGCAGCCACATGAGTCTAACACAGAGTCCCTTTCCTCTAAAGGTAATACAAAGCACAGGGGAACTGAGGTGCACAAGAATATTGTAAAAGTATTACCAAAATTCCCACACTTATCACAAGCACTGATGGCATTACTGAGAGAAGGGTAAGTGGTACTAAGACGGTCATCAGAAATGCCTTCCATCTGACAAGCACGTTGGAGGACATGCGTCAATGATCAGGGAAAGCTTTTAGCATGAAAAAGCAATGGAGAAGTTCATCAGTTCGTGTCTGACTTCTTTTTTTTTAAGGAAGCTGCTTAGGAAAAAAGGTCATGGTGCTAGATATATTGTACCAACACCTTCGGGTACTTCATGGGGTAAGCGGTCCTAGCCTCAAATCACAATATATATGCATAGATTAAAATGCTGATGTCAAGCATTGCTTAAATTATTTAGTTTCAAGGTTTTGCATTCCTGTAGTATGCTAGTTGTATGGACATGAGGCTGTGTGATCCTACAACATAAATGATGGAGGAAATAAACCTCACTCAACCTGCCTGTTTTAGATGAATTTTTCTATCCAGCCTGTATTTCATTATTTACTTCAATTTCTTATTAACAACTCTTGGATTTCATGTTTTCACTAAATTCTTTGCTACGTAACCTTCCCTTTTTAAATCTTAAACATTTTAATCACTTATAGGGAAGCTGATACATGCTCAAGCACATTTTGAGCTCCTTAGATGAAAATGTTAGTTTGAATTGGCTTCACATGTGAGAGTGGCTGAATTACAGTATCATCTCTTATTATTTTAGCTGAAGTGCTTAGCACTGAGATACATTCCTCACTTTCTCTTGACCTTGCTCTTTGCTGTTTTCACATTTTTTGATCCTGGCTCCTATAGAACAGATCAGTGGTCATCCTTTCCATAAGTAAACTCTGTTGTGTAGAGAAGTGTTATTCTCTTGTTCTGAAGAAAGCACATGTTGAATTTCTTACAATCATTCGTAAGAGGAATGTTTGCCCTTTGTTTGTTTTTTGAAATTTAGCTCTGTCTCTGACTCCATAGAATAGGCGTAGTTAACACTGCAGACTGGTCTCTTGCACTACTTAGGTGTCATGAAAGTGTTATTCTGTTCTGTCTGACTACAGAATAAGTGGCGGTGAATTAGTCCAGAACTACTTTATATATGTGAATGTGTTGGGCCTATGCTTAAAGCTTTACTTATGTAACCTGCTTGGTGTTGGAGTTAAAGTTAAAATGTTATTGCTTAAGTAAAAAAATGTCACTTGTCCAATTACATACTGCATTGGAAGGTATGTAGTTGTAAAGGAAGTTCTCCATCCATTGCTTGCATGTGTACAGAAAGTAATACTAATGGATGGATAGACAGTGGAGTACATAAACCATGTTGTAAAAGGCAGAAGTGCACATCTAAAGTTAATGCTGATAATAATATTAAACTTTCTTTCTTTCCATCACAGGACTTGGTGGCACTTGTGTAAATGTAGGCTGTATTCCTAAGAAACTCATGCATCAAGCTGCACTTCTGGGACAGGCACTTCAAGATTCAAGGAAATTTGGCTGGGAGTATGATGAGCAAGGTCAATAACACTGAACACTGGTGGGGAAGGATGCAAATCAGAACTTTTGTTTGAGCTTACATAAGAATGCTTTTAGTATTGAAGTGACTAAATAGAATTCAGTTTGCCACTTGAACAACTTTTCCCTCCCTCTCCCCCAAAATCTCTTTATGAAGGCACTTAAACCTGTTTTGAGGCTTCATTCCACCATAACTTGTATAACCTAGCTTGTTGGGTTACTTGTAGTTTGGGTTTCATAAACCCAGATAACTTTGCAAATAGTGCTAAGAGAGACGAGCCATTTTTATGTCTGATAGATATTAAAGTTTTTCTAGGGATACTTTATATATTACTTATTACATGAAATGTGTATTTAAATCAGCAAGCACAAGTAGTATACAATGTGGCATTGCTTAACCTATAGTATTGCCATCATTTGAGTTATGACTAATTAGCAACTATTTACAATTTACTGTAAGCTTCTATTGATGTTGATGAAGTTAGTGTGTTTATACTTCAGTTTCTTTTTAACTGTAAGCTTGTTTCTATTTTAGTTAAACACAACTGGGAGACTATGGTAGAAGCAATTCAGAACTACATAGGCTCTTTAACTTGGGGTTACAGGGTGTCCTTGAGAGAGAAGACTGTGACATACATCAATGCCTATGCAGAGTTCATCGAACCACACAAAATAAAGGTACCTGTTAAGAATCGCTCACCATGTGTCCTAAAACTGCTCTTTAGTTGAAACCTAGTATATAAAAAGGTTTCAGCTTAATACAGTAACTCCTCGCTTAACATTGTAGTTATGTTCCTGAAAAATGCAACTTTATGTGAAACTATGTGAAGTGAATCCATTTCCGTAAGAATTAATGTAAATGGGGAGGGGAGGAGGAAGGAAGATGTTAGGTTCCAGTGAAAAAATTTTTGACAGACAAAAGGCATTATATACATTTTAAACAAGCAATTTAATACAGGTATAAGTTTTTTAAACAACTTTAAACTAAGGGGTCTTGTGGTTTTCTTGCTGCTACTGGTACTGCTACTGCTAGGCACTCCACTATCACTTGCTGGACGTTTTTGACTCATGATGCTGGGTGATGGATGCGTGTCCAGAGGAGCATGTGCTACTCTTCACTCCCTTCAGCCTGGAGTGGCCGGGGTCATGCAGCAACAGTCAACTGATGCTGGAGGTCAGACTAGATGATCAGAATGGTCTCTTCTGACCTTAGTATCTATGAATCTAAAACTATTGCAAGAGACAGAATTTGGAAAACCCATGTCATTTCTCCATGGTAATTTGCTCCCCTTTTGGAAGCCCTGTGAGTTTAGGCTAGGACTAGTTTATGGAGGTTCTTACTTTCACAGGAGCCGTGCTGAAGGACCAAAGGCCTCTCTTCCAGGGTGCCCTGGAAAAGTGGCCCTGCTGTATCTCCCCTAGTAACCATGCACTCAGGACCCGGGCAGCATTGTATCCAATGTAGTAAGAGGAGGAAAATAACACTTGCTCCAGGGCTGTGCCCCTCTCTGCTGTGTGCATGCAGGGGCAGAGACATGCAGCTAGCATTAAAGTGAATGGCAAAGCTCCTGTGCGTTTCACATGCTTTCAAGGGAGCAGGGCCAGGTTCTGTGCAGCTCTACACCGCTTGTCCCCCTTGCTACAGCGAAGCAGGCGCTGGAATGCTATTCCCGTAACTTGCTTGGGGGGACTACCACCCCCTGTGTTCTTATCTCCCTCCAGCAAAGAGGGGGGAGCAGATAAAATATTTATTCTGCAGCAAGGCAGGGCCTCTGCTGTGCACCACCTGCAGCTGCTTTGCAGGCAGCTGGTGGCCTCACAAGCACTTGGTGTAGAGCCCTATTCCCAAGCAGGGCCGTTGGGTCTTAAAGCAACAGTGAATCGTTGCACGGGAGTAGTTGCATGTACTGTGTGCTTACAAGCGTACAGTACAGTACTATAGTTGTAAGGTGCCCCTACCTTACCCTGCACAGGCACAGCCACTGGCACTGGAGATGAGGGCAGACAAGGAGGTTGAAGGTGCTGTAGGCTAGGAGAAGCATGTTGCGCAGCAGTGGCAGCAGCTTCCCTACTCTGCAAGCACCAGGGGCTGGGGGCTCAACCCTCAGCCCCGCCCACTCCACTCCTTCCTCCAAGCCCCCACACTTGACCTGCCTCTCTCTCCCTCCCTCCCTTTTACTTCACAGGCTGCATCCTTGTCCTCGCTCCTCCTGGCCAGGGCAATCAATCAGCTGGCTTGTTGCATTTACGGGGGAGCAAGGACTTGGCACGCATGCTCTCCCTTTCTCTCCCCTGCCTCCTGCCCGGGGCAATCAGCTGGTTTGCGGTGTTCAGGAGGGATGCAGGAGCCTGTGCGCTAAGTCCTTGCTGCACTCCCCCCCTAATGCTGCAAGCCAGCTGATTGCCCCCGGCAGGAGGGGGAAGGTGCTGATTTGTGGGGTCTGCCAGGGGGCGGGAGGCACTTTGGGGGGGGAGGGGGAGAGTAGGGAGGCTGCCAGCTGTGGAGAAAGCCGGCAGCCAAACAACGTAATAGTGGAGCATGCACAACTTTAAATGAGCATGTTCCCTAATTGATCAGCAACGAAACAACGTTAAACCAGGACGACTCTAAGTGAGGAGTTACTGTATGATCTTTACTTATCTCGCTTAAAGAATTAAAATTACAGGAATAATTTACTGATTTAAGTAGAATTTATACTCCAGTAACCACTGTCATAATACTTGCATACTAATACCAGTTATGTAGAAGTAATGCGGGGATCTGCAAATAGAGAATCTTGCATAAGTAGAGAGGTAGAGCTTGAGTATGTAACAAACTGTGACTCAATTCCAAAATTTTAAATGAAAAGCTATGAAACATAACTATTAAATTGCCTTAATGTTTATAGATAATCGGTGTAACTTAAATCTATAGCATTTAAGAATCCGGAGTTTACTGTATCTTTCATTCAAAATCCCTGGATAGTTGAATCAAGTTAAAACTTGCTTTCTATTTGTAACTTGCCTCTTGCCTCATAACGTCACTGAAATGGAATCTTAATCTCGGTGAGTAACTATGAATAATACTGCATACTGAGCCAAGAAAGCATTAAAATTAGTTTGGAAGAGGAGTGTTCATTTTAGAAAACGCACAAATGGCTTACCGATCAAAAGCTTTTTTGTTAAAAACATGAAGGAGGATAGGGGAATTCTCTAAATAAAGAGCCATATCCAAAACCTTGCTTGTTCCTCAAGTTCAGATCCCTTCCATGATATGATGGAGTTGGAATAGTATTCTGTGTATGGCATAGAAATGAAGCCACAAGACAAGTATACACTTAATTTGTACTGCACAGCAGGTATTATCAGATTGGACCAGGGTTTTATCCAGTTAGGGATGCAGCAATGAATACAATTTTACATCATGTAGGTTCACTGGGTACATCTGCCTGACCATGATGTAGGTAGTTTGATTTGGTCCAGCCTCCACACAATTTAAATCCAGAAGGTTGCACTGAATGAGGAGTAAACTAGTTGGCTTATTTTTTACCAATGTTATAGAAGAAATTCAATTTCCAGGTGTTCATTTAATACAAGTTTGGTACTGAGCTGGGCCATCAATACAGGAAAGTAGAGCAGACCTTTTTTTTTTTTTTTTTTTTTTTTTTTTTTTTTAAAGCCGCTACTTGCAGGAAGACAAATCTGACATTCCTTTTCCCACAGGTTGATTTGTAGTTTCTCAAACCCCTTTCAAAAAGAGGATTTTGCAATATGAAGTCCCAAAGACTGACTGCCTTAGAGTTGAGGGAAACTTAAAATAAACCATCCTTTGTTTCTTCCCACCTGAGGTATTGGCCTGTCTTAAAGTACTTTTCTAGTCTACTCCTACACAAGCCTCAAAATTATTGGATAAAATCTGTTTTGCCGCTAGCATCAACATCGAACTCTTATTTCAAGTTCTTTAAGAAACTTTCAGTCTTTCTCCTTATTAAATGTAAAATCTAAGTTATTAGCTTGAACCTTCTGAGCCCTGCCCAAGTCAGCTGATAACTTTGTTATTCAGTGCAGCTAGTGTGGGGAATGTAGTCTTGTGTATTTTCCCCATGTAAATCCATTAACAATGGATGTAACTCTTAAGAAATCCTTTTTACTGAACTACATGGTAGCTCTACAGTATAATGGCTTTTCACTTGGCTCCATCTGTTATCAAGACTCCTTTCTAAATCCTATTGCATTTATCAGCTGCTTGATAAAGTTGACGTTTTTATTGTTGCAGGTAGGCCTTGTGACACACAAGTTATTCCTGGCATCTAAGAATACAGTAGTTCTATAATTGTGTTTGTGTTTTTTGTTTTGTTTTGTTTTTCCCCTGTTTCTCAGGCAACCACCAGGAAAGGACAGGAAACTTTTCACACAGCACAGACATTTGTCCTAGCAACAGGGGAAAGGCCCCGATATTTGGGTATCCCTGGGGATAAAGAATACTGCATTACTAGGTGAGATGAGATGTTAGTCTCAGTTAATAAGTCTTCCCTTCTGTCTACTTTTGCACATGCAAATTGAAACAAAGCTTAATTGTAAAATGGTGTTTTCTGTGATTCTTTTCAGCGATGACCTCTTCTCCTTGCCTTACTGCCCTGGAAAAACTCTAATTGTAGGTGCCTCCTATGTGGCTCTGGAGTGTGCAGGATTTCTTGCTGGCATTGGTTTGGATGTCACAGTTATGGTGCGCTCCATCCTTCTTCGAGGCTTTGACCAAGAAATGGCAGAGAGAGCAGGTGCCTACATGGAAACTCATGGTGTTAAATTCATCAGGAAATTTGTACCTACTCGGGCAAGTACTTTCACTTGTTTCTCTTCTTTCTTGCATTCTGGCTAATCCTTCCCTTTCAGGCTGCTATTTAGCAAGTATCTTGTGATAACATGTCTTCCAGAAAAAGAGTCAGCTCTGTAGCAGATAAGCTGAAAATTCTGTATGGCCAAGCTTTTATGTTAAAAGCATTTATTGCTGAACATTCAGCAAGGTGTGTAGTGTATATGTAGTGTAATGCAATAAGGCTCTGCTGGTTAGGGTAACTTGACTAAGATTATTAATTCTTTCCCACAGATTGAAAGGTTGGAGGAAGGCACGCCTAGAAAACTAAAAGTAGTAGCACAGTCTACTGAGGGACCAGACGTTGTTGAAGGAGAATATAATACTGTAAGCAATTTTGTACTACAAATATATCCCTGATATCAGGCACTAAATGATGCCCACAAATATGTATTTGTATCAAAGTAAAATATTTGTTAATTATCATTAAAGCTCTTAAATCATTTGTACTATTTGAAACGAAGGGAGGTACAATAAGAAATTAAATAATTTTGGCAACCTGCCAGCATTGTCAACATCCCATAGAAAAATAACAAGATTTTGATATTCTGTCCTGTTGCAACTCTGTTCACAGAATAGCTGAAACTTTAATCTGCTACGAGGGGGTTGACTGTTTGTAGATGGTGTCATGTTATCAGTTATCTGTTCTGATTATTATTCTAGTGTCAAGGTCATCTTTTTGCTGCTAACTACTGACGCCTTCACATTTTAAGCAACTTTAGGAAATGTGGCTTCAGTTGTTCACTTTCAATTTTGCAATGAAAACTAAGCAACAGAATACTCAGAATAACATTGATAGAAAGGAGTTCTTGATAGCTTCTTTTTTTGTTACTTTTTGTAGGTTTTGATAGCTGTTGGTCGTGATGCCTGTACCAGAAACATTGGTTTAGATAAGATTGGTGTCAAAATCAATGAAAAGTGAGTATCTTAATTTGTCTGGCATGTTCACTTCAGAATTGCTCTCAGCTTCTTTATCCTACCAGTAACTATTGATACTGACTTTTGAAATTCCTGCTTATGATACTTGAGCATGGAGATTTTCAATAGCTTTGTCCCAAGAAAGGGAGCATGAGTGTTACCTTTAAAGTGATATCCTTTTCTAGAAACCACTATTTTAGTGTGTGTGTGTGTGTGTGTGTGTGTGTGTGTGTGTGCGCGCGCGCGCTCCTGTAAAACTGGACTTTGAAGCACATATTAAGTTTTTTTTTAAATGATAGAACTACAAGCAACTACTTTTACTTCAGTTACTCTGATGTAGTAGTCATAATGCTTTTGCTTCACTGACCTATGAGTAGGCTTGGAAAACTTGATTAATATTATCTGGCAAAATCATAAAAATGTGTATGGGTTTTGAACATTTTTTAATGTGTGGGGTTTTTTTTTTTTCAGTGTGGGAAATTACAGGGTGTCAGACAGTGGGGTGTTTGTTTAATGACAGAAGTTGAGATTCAAAAAGTTACACCAGTTAAAAGATATTGTCAACATCACATTTTTAAAATATATGGAGTAAACATCCATAAATCAGACTAAGTTCTCGGGCAGCTTTTCTTACTTTGCTAATTGTCAATAGAAATATTTTTTTTTTTTCATCCATTTGTGTGTGTACGGTTGAATTGCTGATTACCAGCATTTACTGATTAAAAATCTTAGCCTGTGTATGAGATATTTAGCAGGAATACACCCATTAAACTGAGGCTTTACATCTGCATTTCTTAGAGAGGGCCCTTAAAATATTAAAATGGTTTAATAACCTACTTGTATAAGGCTGACTCATGTTTTATTTTTCTGATTGATGAACCTCATTAAATTCAGTTTTCTGCTTTAACCAGATTAAGTTAGCATTATGAACAAAGCAACAGTGCCCATTGACTAAATAGCTCTTAATACTTTGCTTGTCATCTGTGCTGATAGATTAGACTTTTGCTTAGGAGGGAGATGTCTATTATTTCAGCAAGCTATATAATAATCAAATAGAAGGACAGATCCTGATTTCTCTCCAATGTCAGTGGTGGTGGTCAGACTTACACTTGTGTGCAGAGGTGAAAATCTGGCCCCTTAAGTACTGACTGTTTGGCATTGTATGGGAGGGAAAAGGCAGTAGTCTGTGGCCCAAGGAGTTTACAGTCTAACTAGAGCTGGCATAAATACTTTCTTTTCTTCTCTTAGAGCAATGCCTGAAAGTATTCTCTTGTCTCCATGTAGTAGAATAGGTCTTTAACTGAATTGAGAAAGTAAGGTCAGAGTACTGATCTAGACTTCGTTGGTATTTTTCAAAAGGAATGGGAAAATACCTGTAAATGACGAGGAACAAACCAATGTGCCTCATGTCTATGCTATTGGAGATATCGTGGACGGAAAACTTGAACTTACCCCAGTTGCAATTCAGGCAGGCAAGCTTCTAGCTCGCAGACTTTTTGGGGGTAGCCTTATAAAGGTAAGATCATATTCTGTGACAATATGAACGTCAGTCTCACCATGGTATTTACCTCAAGAGATTAGCAGGTGCTGGCTGAGAGTTGGGTGTTGTGCGACTATGACTATGACTGTTTGTAACCAAACAAGATTTGGTGGTGCAGCTTGTTCTCCTTTTTTTTTTTTTTTTTTTTTTCTTTTGTGTGTGTGTGTGTGTGTGTGTGTGTGTGTGTGTGTCTCTCTCTCTCTCTCTCTCTCTCTACGCAGGCATATGAATATGTAAATATAAAGAAAACTGAATTCTTTTAATTTTAGTGTGACTATGTCAATGTACCAACTACAGTGTTTACTCCTTTGGAGTATGGCTGTTGTGGATTACCTGAAGAGAGAGCCAATGAAGAATATGGAAAGGAAAACGTAGAGGTGAGAAGCTGAAGTCTTCATTTCATAGCTGCCTGTTTAAATGTGCTATTGTATCTTCTCAACAGGCTACTGGTCTAAATGAGCACTACAAGTATCGAGGAGATTCCTATTTAAACACTTCGGTGTAATCTTATAGCATTAGTCAAGTATTTTATTTGATGGCTGACAATTTCCAAAGCTTGTCTCTCACCAGCAGAAGTTGGTCTGATTCAAAGATTTTTCTCACACACCTGATGTCTGAAAAATCCAGAAGCATTTAACTTTAGGTATATAGTTCCATGTGGCTCTTGGAGTTCTGGGAAATCCAAATTGGATGAGGGAAGGTAATTTCACTTCACTGGAACAGTGACTGTAAAGTTCTTTGAACCAGTACTCCAAAAAGTTATTCATCCCCTTGTGTACCACAAGCCTTTGCACGTTCATTTTAGGTGATGAGGTCCTGAGTCGTCCCCTGTTTTCTGTTCACTCTTATTTGCTCTGTTCCTTTGTAAACTGTTTCACTTTTCCTCCCTGGCCAATTCTTGGGCTGCTGGCATGGGCTTTAGACTCTGATTTAATCTTCATTCCAGTTCCTTATGTCTCCCTCCTCCTAGTAAGGTTTTCACAAATGTATGTGAATAAATTGTTTTTGTAGACTCAACTCTGTAATTTAGGCTTGTAATGCCAAATGTTTCCCTCTGATCTATAGAGTCATAGAACTGGAAGGGACCTCGAGAGGTCATCTAGTCCAGTCCCCTGCACTGATGGCAGGGCTGATTATGTAGACCATTCCTGGCAGGTATTTGTCTAATCTGCTCTTGAAAATCTCCAATGATGGAGATTCTGCAACCTCCCTAGGCAATTTATTCCAGTGTTTAACCACCCTGATAATTAGGACATTTTTCCTACTGTCCAACCTAAACCTCCCTTCTTGCAATTAAAGCCCATTGCTTCTTGTCCTATCCTCAAAGGTTAAGAAAAACAATTTTTCTTCCTCCTCCTTGTAACAATCTTGAAAACTGTTTTCATGTCCCCTCTTCTCTTTTTTCCAGATTAAACAATCCCAATTTTTTTCAATCTTCCTTCATAGGTCATGTTTTCGAGACCTTTAATCATTGTTGTTACTCGTCCCTGGACTCCAGTTTGTCCACATCCTTTCTGAAATGTGGTGCCCAGAAGTGGACACAATACTACAGTTGAGGCCTTAGTAGAGTGGAAGAATCACTTGCAACACTCTTGCTTAATACATCCCAGAATGTTTTGTTTACTTTTTTTTTTTTTGCAACAGCATTACAGTGTTGACTCCTATTTAGCTTGTGGTCCACTATTATGCCCCAGATCGCTTTTCACAGGTACTCCTTCCTATGCAGTCATTTCCCATTTTTTTTAAGCATGCAACTGATTTTTTCTTCCTAAAATGGAGTACTTTGCATTTTGTTCTTATTGAATTTCATCCTGTTTACTTCAGACCATTTCTTCAGTATGTCCAGATCATTTTGAACTTTAATCCTATCCTCCAAAGCACTTGCAACCCCTCCCAGCTTGGTGGTATTCACAAACTTGATAAGTGTACTCTGTATGCCATTATCTAAATCATTGATGAAGATACTGAACAGAACCAGACTCAGAACTGATCCCTGTAGGACCCCACTCGTTATACCCTTCTAGCATGATTCAACCACTGATTACTACTCTCTGGTAGATGTTTTGCACCCACCTTATACTCTCCATTTGGAGCTGCCATGTGGCATTTTCTACTTTCACTAGTTTCGGTTTTACAGTTCAGCACTAACTTGGAAGTTACTATAATTTTAGTGCCAGCTGCCTAAAATACTTAGGATGCTGCATATGCAATTCTCACGCGCACACAATTTGAGAGAGAGAGAGAGAGAGAGAGAGAGAGCACTCTAAAGGAGGGTGGCAAGCTCAGGATCTACTTGATGGGGGCTGTGAGGGCATACATGGTAATAAGATCAGAGAGGGATGGGCCCCTCTTTATTCACAGTGATGGGAGTGCCCTCACAACATATCAGTTTGATACAGTTTTAAAATGGGGACTGGTGAGGTTGGGGCTCCCAGCACATGAATTTGGTTCCCACTCACTCAGGATCAGGACAGCAACAGCCGTGGCCCAGTTGGTCTGTGGGCTAGCGCAATTCAGGCAATGGTGCATTGGCATTATGAAGCATTCAAAACATATCTGAGAACCCAGGTAGGGAATAGGTATTAATTTTCCATTATTGTTTTCCTCTTCTCTTCTCCTTACCCCCCACCCCTGAAAAAAGGAGGGGGAAAAAAAAAGATAGTTAAGTCGCAGGCAGTCTGCGAAGAGCTACAAAATAATCTCTCAAAACTGGGTGACTGGACAACAAAATGGCAGATGAAATTCAGTGACAAATCCAAAGTAATATACATTGGAAAACATAATCCCAACTGTACATAGAAAATGATGTCATCTAAATTGGCTATTACCACTCAAGATCTTGGAGTCATTGTGGATAGTTCTCTGAAAACATCCACTCAATGTGCAGCAGCAGTCAAAAAAGCAAACAGAATGTTGGAAATCATTAAGAAAGGGATAGATAAGAAGACAGAAAATATCATATTGCCTCTATATAAATCCATCATATGCCCACATCTTGAATACTGCATGCAGATGTAGTTGCCCCATCTCAAAAAAGATATATTGGAAAAGGTTCAGAAAAGAACAACAAAAATTATTAGGGGCATGGAACAGCTTCCATATTAGGAGAGATTAATAAAACTGGACTCTTCAGCTTGGAAAAGAGACAACTAACGGGGGGGATATGATTTGAGGTCTATAAAATCATGACTGGTGTGGAGAAAGTAAATAAGCAAGTGCTATTTACTTCTCATAACACAAGAATTAGGAATCGCCAAATGAAATTAAAACAAACAAAAGGAAGTATTTCTTCACACAACACACAGTCAACCTGTGGAACTCTTTGTCAGAGGATGTTGTGAAGGCCAAGACTATAACAGGGTTCAAAAAAGAACTAGATAAGTTCATGGAGGATAGGTCCATCAATGGCTATTAGCCAGGATAGGCAGGGATGGTGTCCCTAGCCTCTGTTTGCCAGAACTTGGAAATGAGTAACAGGAATAGATCACTTGATTATCTGTTCTGTTCATTCCCTGTAGGGCACCTGGCATTGGCCACTGTGGGAAGACAGGATATTGGGCTAGATGGACCATTGATCTGACCATTATGGCTGTTAAGTAAAATAGTGTATTTTAATTGCATATGCAGCAACCAGAGCATCTTAGGCAGCTGGCACCAAACTGAAACTAGTGAAGATAAACTTACAAAACACCATAAAGTAAACTTATAACTGATTGTTTTTAATTGGAATGCTAAACAAAGCATCACAATGGCCAAGCTTATATTTTTTTATTACTCTTATTCTATGTTAAGAATATCAAGGTTTCACAATCAAGTGTTCAAAAGTTAAAAAATGCCAGAATTCGTTACTGTGCAACTATAATTCATCTCCTTTATCATGTATATGCAGTCTCGAAGTACGTGATCATGTACTTTTTCCACACAATCCCAGTCTTATTCAGTGTATAGATTGAATGGTTATGTGGAGCTGAATAAGGGTTATGTAGTGAAAGACTAGTCTGTAAGATCCCTGCCTCATTGGCGGCAACAGTTGGAATGTATATAGTGAGGGAAAAAAAAGGACTATACCACTGATCTCGGGCATAATGAGTTTATTTTCACAATGTGCGTGAAGCACTCACTATGGTGATGAGCACCATAGAAAAACTTACAAAGAAATTTAATAATTCAATCTTCAGAATAAGGTTTGAATAATGTGCAGTGAATGAGACATGGGGATATGCATTGAACAATGAAGATCAAATATTTAATAGCTGGTCATTAAGTGAGCAATAGCCATTACTGCACAGAATAAGCAGGAGTTCTGTGGGGAAAAATAGTCTTGAATTATATGATCAGACTATCATCATGCATATGTGTAAGGGTAGTGAATTTAAAGATACAGAGGCAGCCTTATTCTATTATTATTATTTTTATTATTATTATTATTTTAAGAGCTTGGCTTTGCAACTTCACTGTTCTTCTAAAGTAGTAGTTGGTTTTTTTTTTTTTTTTTACACAAAAGAATTCCTAGCCTCCTTAAAAGGAAAAATGAAAAAACTGAAATCCCATCATGTGCACCAAACCCACATGGTTCAGCAGCAGGATTGGAACCTATAGACCTCTGCCACTTGAGCTAACTGAGTAACTGATAGCAGTATTAGGTTATAATCCTCTGGACCAGCATTACAGAGGGGTGGGACACTTTGCCCATGGATTATACAGATATATACTGATAGTGCGACTTTGGGATATTGAGTTTCATTTGAGGCTCTGGAGGGCAGTGTGCTCTAGCAGGCGCCGTCTTCTGCCCTTTCCCTTCCAACCTGTTCTAGTCTTTTCCCCACCACTGGCTTCTGCTGTTAGTCTCCTTGCCCAATAAATCCTAATCTTGCTGCTCCAGATTGCCTGTCCCAGTTATTCCACACTCCCTGATTTGTCATTTGTCTCTTCTTCCCTCACCTCCTCTACCCCCCCTCCCAAAGCCTCTGGTTGCCCACTCATCTTTTCAGTCTCCACCTCTCCCAG
The DNA here is from genome assembly GCF_009764565.3 of Dermochelys coriacea. NCBI lineage: Eukaryota > Metazoa > Chordata > Testudines > Dermochelyidae > Dermochelys > Dermochelys coriacea. The sequence continues at coordinate 21,754,831 of NC_050074.1, read as the reverse complement.
TCCTAGTTTCCCTACACACCCATTGGTTTCCTGTTCTGCCCATCTTTCCTCCCCAGATCCCAGACCTTCCCTCCTTGCCCAGCCAGTTATAGTCTCTGCCTTGGTTCTTCCCCCATAATGTCATAAGTCCAGTTTTTGTGCCATCTGATTCAGAGACAGAGGGGACTTCCACACTGCCAGGGTGTCAGCCAGAGGGGGTCATTGAGAGCACAGAAGAGACAGACTCCCTGCATCCCTAACACATAGGCCATACTTACTCTAAAGCATGGGAAACCACTGGTTCTTTCCAAAGATACCCTTGTCCTCAGAAATGGATGAACTGGTTTAACTGACACTGTCCCAAAATGTTCAGCCTGAGGCTAACACCCAGCATGGAAAACTCCTGCCCAAATAGTTGGTTATAAGCAACTGGAAAACAGGATATTTTAGGAAATGTCAGGCAAACTCAATAGGTAATGCTATCAGCCCTGCATATAAACTCTTTGATTTGGAAGATGGGGAGTGGATGGAGCAGATCACTAAATCCAGTTAGAAATTGGAGAGTAGTGCCATCAAATATTAATGAGAAATGGGTAGCTAGTAGGTTAGAGGTTTGGTTACAAACTAGGAAGCTTATAAATAGACTAAATTAAAATTAATTTAAATTTAGTCTTAACACTACTTCCTCTTGCTCCCTGCAGGTGTATCACACTTTGTTTTGGCCTCTTGAATGGACAGTACCCAACAGAGACAACAATATGTGCTATGCGAAGATAATCTGCAATAAACATGACAATGTATGTATTACACATTTGGAATTTGTCTCCATTGTGAGCATGTGTTAACCTCAGAAGTAAAATTCTAGGCTACAGACTCAAGAACATATATTTTGTGACTGACTTGAGGCCAGAGTCTCAGTTTATGGCCAGTTCCAGACATGTTCTATTAATGCAGTATCCAAGTACATTTTATTAAGAACTTAAACTTGTTGTTTTGATCCACCAGGTAACATTTGGTTGTGTCTAGCAGATTGAGCAGTTGGTGGTTGGCTTCAGATTAATGCCTTATGAAACTTGTCTCAATTTGATAACATTCATTTGGGGGTGGATTGGTATAGTTGTGTTTGGATTTTTCTCTAGAGTGAGTTTTGGGAGGTGGTTGTGCCTTATTTCTAGTACTTCAGAAATTCACATGTTTCATTCAGTTCCAGTTACGTGACCTTTCAGAGTAGCAGCCGTGTTGGTCTGTATCTGCAAAAAGAAAAGGAGTACTTCTCACCTTAGAGACTAACACATTTATTTGAGCGTAAGCTTTTGTGAGCATCTGATGAAGTGAGCTGTAGCTCACAAAAGCTTATGCTCAAATAAATGTTAGTCTCTAAGATGCCACAAGTACTCCTTTTCTTTAAGTGACCTTGTGTTGCATGCATTTTTGCGCCGTGCTTAAGCTTGCATATTCTTAAGTCTCTAACTTTAAGGAAGTATACCCCTTTCTGTTCAGTTTCTATCTCTTTTTTTTTTTTTTTTTTTTTTTTTTTTTTTTGATGATAGAAAACTTGCTTCTGGGCTATAAAACTCTGTGCTGTACATTTTTAATAGGAAAAACAGGATTTTTGTCATATGCCCAATATGCTTTTAGCTGCAACAATACTTGGTACCTTCTAATACATAACAGACCCAATGCTGAAGATCTTTTTGGAGAAATATAAAATACTCAAGCGGGGAAGATAATTTGGCATAAAAATGACTGGTGGTTGGGAGCAGAAACACTGTTTCTAAATACTATATTGTATCTAGCTATATTGGAGGTGGCCAAATTATGGCCCGTGGGACCGTCCTGCCTGGCCCTTGAGCTCCTGGTCAGGGAGGCTAGCCACCAACCCCTCCCCTGCTGCCCCCCTGCCACCATGCAGGCAGCGCAGCTGGCTCCAACTGGGCAGCAGGGCTGCGAGCTCCCGCTGCTCTGAGCAGCATGGTAAGGTGGGGGCGGGGGGTTGGATAAGGGTAGGAGGTCCCAGGGGGCAGACAGGGAGCAGGGGGTGGTTGGATAGGGTGTGGGAGTCCCAGGGAGCCTGTTAGGGGGTGGGGCATTCTGGGGACAGGGGGCCGGGAGGGGAGTGGATGGGAGCAGGGTCCTGGGGTGGGGGGGTTGTCAGGGGAAAAGGAGCAGGGGGCGTTGGATGGGTCAGGGGTTTTGAGGGGGGCGGGAAGTGGGAGGGAAAAATGGGGGCAGGGGCCAGGCTGTTCAGGGAGGGTCAGGTAGGGAAGGCTGAACCTCCATACAGTTTCTCACCCCAATGTGGCCCTTGGGCCAAAAAGTTTGCCCACCCCTGAGCTATATGATTGAGGGGAAGTGATCTTTTATTTTTCTTATCCTCTTCCTGAAAGTATTCAATGAAGATCTAATCTGTTTATAAGACCGTATCACTGAGCATTAGAATTTTACTGTAGAAACTATATAAAAACACCTGGGGAAGGGAGTACCTAATGTAAATTTCAAATACCTCTTTTGAAACAAACGCAAAGTAAATGGATGTTCGTGTACAATTAATATTGTATTATGAGGTATTTAGTATCCTGCCTTAAGTATTGTAGCCAGACCCAGTGTGGCAATAACTGCTAACACTGACACTTCATGGGAAATTTACACAAACATTCTACTTTGAAACAATCCTGTTGCTGAGTCATTTATATTTAATAAAATACACAAGAGAAATTCATACAGAATTTCCCGAAAGACACAAGTTTTGTCGACAAGTGCCAGTTGAAAAGTGCTTTTTCGGCAGGAGAGCTCTCTCCTCCTGACAAACAGAAGCTACACTGCGCACCTTTTAGCGGCACAGCTGTAGCAATGCAGCCATGTTGCTAAAAGCTGCATGGTGTAGACATAGCCTTAGTATGTTTAATCTTGAGCTGTATTTCTGAATTATGATGCTTGATGTAATTCTAAAATACATTCTGTGTATTGCTAATGAATTCCCCCCTCCCCCCCGCCATGGTTAATTTGCCTGGAAATGAACTTGAAGCTTTCATTTACTGATGCTTATAGATGCTTCAGAGCATCTGTGCCAAGTGTACTGTTGACTCCATTCATTTCAAGAAATCTTAAGTGAACGGGAAGTCGCTCTTCAAATATGAATATGAAACTTTACCAGTAAAAATTGATTTTGCTCTGACCTAACTTTTTTTTCTTTAAAGAACCGTGTAGTAGGATTTCATGTTCTTGGACCCAATGCTGGAGAAATTACCCAAGGTTTTGGTGCAGCAATAAAATGTGGTCTCACGAAAGAATTACTTGATGAAACAATAGGTATACATCCAACATGTGCAGAGGTAAGGGGGATACTTCAACTTTTTCAAACCAAGAGTTAGTTAATACTTAATATTGAGGGAAGTTACCCATGTGCAGGAAGAGACTAGACCCAGGGTGACTTAAATCTAAAATGTCATCACATTAAACATTTTATTTTGTATTTTGATGGAAGTCCAATGTTTTGGCTTTTTAATATACAAAGTGTGACACTTCTTGTAAATAAGTAATTATACAGTCTACATCTTGTCTTCCTATTTAAACATTTGTAGAAGCCTAGCTTGTCATATACTATAAGGGGCAACCAACAGCCATTTAGACTATTGCACAAAGCATTAATAAATCCAAAAAGTCATTGTTTGTGTTTTTTGTTTTGTTTTGGTTTTTTTACAGGTGTTCACTACAATGGAAATTACAAAATCTTCTGGAAAAGATATCACTCAGGCAGGTTGCTGAGGTTAAACCCTGCTGTTTTTATCTTTCTCTTGCCATGTACGTTTCTCTTTGGAAGGCTTAAGAAGTATGAAATACACTTGAGTAAAATAAATGAAAGCAGCAGTAGCATCAAACCTATTGCAACTAGAAATGATGCATTTCTTAAGTTTCCTCAGTAGATAATGTTGGCAATGGAAAGAATACAACAGCAGGGAAAACGCTAATTATAAATCCCAACTTGCTTGGAAGTGGCATGTAAGTGCTTTTTTGAAGTTTTGGCTCAGAGCCCCATTCTGAGGTGAGCTACGACTGATGACTGACTTCGCAAACTTAGGGAAACCTCTTTGTATGGTCAGAAAACTGAGCTTCCTTCTGAAGGAGCTTTTGAGTTGCATAATTTAATTTAAAGTTAACTCATTGGGTTCCAGTGTTTTTTGTATGAATGCTTTAGACATAAGGATGACTGTATAATTGTATTACTCTTGCCACCAGCTCATTTTACAATTCATGTTGGGTCACTTCTTTGTGTTTGCAGTGACAAACATGGATTTTAATGCTGTTCTTGACTTAATTTTAAAAAAATGGTCATAAATCAAATACAGATGCTAGGCAGTGTAGCTAATGCACTCGCATTTAACTTCTAAAGACCTGGCTCAAGTACCAAATAAGTTACAGGTGAGAGAATTTTGTGATCTTTTTCTTGCTTCATAGTTGCTTTGCTACCATAACTAGTAATATCTTCCTGAATCACAGGATTTTAATAGTAGGAATCTTGTGGGTCAGAGCTGAAGTATATTGGAAAAAGCTCCTAAAACTTGTTTGTCCTTGACATGTCTGCACTGATTAGGCACACAGATTGCAAGTTTAGTTTCCACACCAATGTGTAAAATACTACATCATGTAAAAGTAATCTAACCTACAGTTCTGGCCTATCTATTAAAATTGGAGTCTCGATTACGGTTTTCTCTCCCCATGTTATCTGTTCCATTAATACAGTAGCTAGAGAAATGGCTACACCACTAGGAACTAGAATCCACTTTATGAACTTTAATGAACAATTTACTACTACTTATATTTTGCAGCAGAGAACCGTGACTTGTGCTGTCATGCCCTGTGTAGTTCCTGTATAGTCAGCAGCTTGAAACTGTTCCCCCTTGTTCTCATGTTAATTTGGGGAAGGGTGTGCTTGAATTTGGTGCTTCAGTTTTGTCCAAAGATGTTTTGAAAGACTATTTTGAACACTGTCTTATATAGTTTTTAACTATTTAATCTATGGTGTATCATGACATGTAAAGTTCAATAAATGAACAATTGCATATGATGTGTCATATACTTTGATCAAGATACATTACATTTATATGGCACTTGTCCTGAGTAGAAGGGGTTGTGTATCTTAAGCTTGTTTAGGAGCCAGTGAACTAGGTCTCTTGACACTTCTGGAAGATTTTTCTTAAGCAGTTACAGATGCAGTCATATTTATTACTCAGTCTGTGTACATGGAAGGACCTCTCTTTGCATACTAAAGTTTAGTGGAGAAGAACACAACACATCAATTTGGTACCAAGAACTGTATGCACTTCAGGAGGAAGAACTAAGCATAACTTTGGCAATTGAAAACTGCAGAAATGTTAGGTATATAAAATATATGCATAAGGAATTTGACCAGTTTTTTAGCATCAACGTTTGTTGCAAAAGGTGCTAGAATACTAACAGTTCTTGGTTTTCTTATCACTTGGGATTGACTGTGGGGATGGGAAGCACACTACAGTGCCCACAAATGCCATAAAGCGCTAGCTATTATTAATTCAAAAATAGGATGGTCTACTGAATTTAACAGTACCATCTTCCTGCAGAACTCTCTGGCCTTTCTTTTTCATTTCTCCCATATCAATATTGCCCAAGCCCAACCCTACTTGAAAGTTTAGATCACTGCTGAAGTGATGATTGCAAAGTATGTACTAGAAACATACTGAGCATAAGTCTTGTCTGGGCAGCCTTACATGGATAACACATATGCAGGGGTTATCCGTGCTTTGGATCACTCAGTTTTAACAACTTAAAAGGGGACCAATGAAATTATACATTGGTTTGTGTGGAGCATGTGCTTGGATGAATTGAGTGGCAATATAAATTCTAATTTACAACCAGACAGAAGATCTAAGAATGGAGGAGCAAGCAGAAGAAACAGATTCCAGAAGTTACTACTCTTAAATATCATGATTTGATAAGTAGTAAATGACAGCATAAATTGCTCGGGTCACATGTTACATTATGATTTTATTTATAGTTTTATAAAAGGTTAATTATTAATAGATGTATTGTCCTGGTGGACTCTAGTCATAAGCAACCTATTGTTAAGATCAAATGTACAAGCACGCTGTTTATAAACTCTTACCTATGTCTGTAACATACTTATCAATCTATTATAAACTATGGCCAATACTTGTATAGTTAGCCTCTACATATTAACTGAAGAGGTTGAGAAGTATACAATAAATAGTTTGCGCAAAGAGGAATGTTAAAAATGGTATCAATCTGCTCACAAGGAACATTCTGCTTGTAGCAGTTCATCAGTGGCACTTATCTTTAAAGCAGAGATCAGAATGGCAGCAAGTTTCATTGTAAGCAAAAGAGATCAGGCTTGCATCAAATGTGATTGTGTAAAAGAATTAGGATTTGAGAAATAAAAACTCGGTCATTTTGCTGAGCTTGGTGTTAATGGGCTTGTTGGTCTTCAACCTAATTATCACCAGAACTGGTGTACCATTCTCTGCCTCAGCATTTTCCTTTAACAAGCTTTGTTTTACTTTTCCTGGATGTTGCATGGCAGCTCCTGAGCCTCTGAGGAGAGGAAATATCAGACTGGTAGCAGCATAATATCCTCAGCAGGCCCTTCTTTCCAGCATCAGGATCCTCATCCCTCATAACCAGGATCTCTCAGGCATGCTGTCTGTTAGGAAGCATCATGAAAGACATGGCAAGTAGGGATTGTGAGTCACTGCACTATTGTCAAAATACTCTAGTGGCAGGTTTGGGAGCTTCACGTGTGCTCTGCTAGATTACAGAACTGCATCTGGAATGAATTAAAGGCTTTGATGAAGCCTGATTCCCTCAGAGAATTGAATTGGGTACCTGCTAAATCCTCCGCTTTTGTTGACATGTCTGTAGCTCCTATTCCTCTCAAGTACTAGGTATCCTACAATGGAATGCTGCACTTCACTGCTGGAGCATATCACAGATAAATTACAGACATGACTGCATTAATATGAGCAACCAAAGATTTCAGCATAGTCCGGGAATGTGGGTCAAATAGGCCTGTCTCTTCTCATGCCAGGTAAACAAAGGATTCTAAGTACTAGGTACTTTCTCTTTATATTCTGTGTAAGCACAGGATCTAAAAAGACTGTTTAACACCAGTGGCAAGTATTTTCCTTGTTTTGATGGCAGAAAAGCCTGTCCAGACAAGCCTCTATTCATGTTTGTGTCTTGAGGTTTCCTTTGGTAAGTTGATGATGGAGTCTGCTTTTTTAAAAATGTATGTGGTAGTCTCGTGTAATGGCAAAAAAATGAAATACGTTCATCAATTAAAATACTAGACACGACACCTCACCTCAGCCTGTAAACTTACCTGAGAAAGCATACTTATGTTCCAACTCGGTTGCAGTGGCAGCATTCATCCAACATATAAGGCTATACTGTGTCTGACCAAGGGTCTGTCTAGCCCAGTATCCTGTGTTCTGATCAGGGGCCATGCAATGTGCTTCAGAGGGCATGAAACACTAGCTAGGGCATCAAATTCTCTCTGGTGCTAAACCCTGCTCAACATACTCTGAAACATTTCAGTGACAATCTAAAAACTTAGTTCCCGTAATGTGGATTTAAACTTCCCTATATGAGCTCATGATTGTCTCTACCCTGGTCACTACAACTACCATCTCTTTAAGGAGAAATACCTGCTGTTCTAAGAGGCTATAGCAAAACGTTATAGTATTTTAATAGGGTAAATGGCTGAATGAACCTTGTTCTGGATTGTGATCTCACCATTATCCAAATAGAAATGACATTTCTAGACCCACTTTTCAAAATGGATGGAGTGAGATGAATTCTTCCCATTCCCTATTTGTAAAGAAAATACTAGCATTTAGCATCTTATGCTGCTTAGTTTCTATAGTTTGAGTTTTGTCCTAGTAGACATGAACAGAGCAGTCTAGTAATTGAGGGGATAAAAAAAATCTTAAAGTGAAATTTACAATCTTTATTTTTCTCATTAGAAAATTGTAGTTGGGGAAGTAGCATAGAATTCCAAGCCTGTTTTGGTAAACTAATCTAAGCAGTCATTCATGATATTAAGCCATGTCAAGATCTCTGCTAGTAGATTATTGGTATACTCATTCATGATGGCACTCTTGACCTTCAGCAGTAGTTCACAGGACGGTAACCCCCTTGTCTGGTTTGTTATATTTAAGTTTGATTTGCTTTGAAAATTGATCGAAAATCAACCTAGGCTACATCTGGCTTAGGGGTTGGTTATGGATGTTAATCACTGTAGTATCTGATTAAGTTCAGACACTATAGTATTGATAGTACTAGAGATGCATTTATTTCCTTATTAGACGCTTCTCAAAACATTTTCCTTTTAATATTGCACTTTCATATTAGTAAATTTACAAAGTTACTTGTAACTGGAAACAAATTCAACTATATTACTCAGTCTGCTGTTAACCAAAACAATATCTGGTCTGTGTCTGCTTTATAATTAAGGTTGTGTCTGTATGTGCATCATGTCTCTTGAAGCAGTGAATAAACACCAAAGCTGCACATTTTTACTAATAACTGGAAGAAACGTCTCCAAATGCAGGAATGGTAGTAATTATAGCAAATGTAAATATGAAAATAAATTAGTTTGTGCAACATAGTCTTTGACTTTGACTGTAATTACAGCTTGAGTATTGTAATTTGTTATTAGTAACACCTGAACAGGTAGTTAGTTACCTCTGTCATAGTTTCACAAGCTAAGTTGTGTTTGAGTCATGAGGAAAAGGCCAAGGTTTTTCAAACAGATACAGTTTGAAGTATCTTACTATGACTTTAAAAGGACAATTGTTTAAAAAAATATTGTCTGATATTTAAGTGGGACTGTGAAAAATTTCAGTCAAATTTTTAAATGGAAAACCTGTTTTGACAAGTTGCAAGTTCATGGAAAGTCTACTTGAACACTTCATATATTTTGTTTTGTGTTTTGTTTAAAAAAAAAAAAAAACTTTTGGCAACTGGCAAGGAATTTTTTTCATTCAAAATTGTTTTCCTTTTTTCTGCAAAACCCCCAAAAATTCCAACAGAAGATTTTGATTTAGAAACTGGATTTTTCATTTTGTCAGTGCTCTACTTGGGAGAGGGGACACACTTCTTGACCAGATGTACTTTTTACTTAGTGTTGCTACACATACAAGATCATCCAACTAAGAGTAGAGAATAAAATTCTCAGTTGGTAGCAGATGTGCTTGTTACTTTGGGATATGCCTGTTTTATAAGGGTTACTCTTCTGGGGAGGGTTTTGGTAATTCTATTGATGAACTGCTTGTGTTACTTGTGTGTTCATATGGAGCTCTACTTCTCCCTTCTGCAAGTACCCTCCCCCTGGAGCCATCCTGCAGGACCTAAGTTCCCCAGGGCTGGATTCCTCCAGTCCCAGAATCAGTTGAACCTACACTAACAGAGCAAGTCTGAGTGGACCGGGTCAATCAGCACTCTCAAGCTGACTCCCTTATATGCCCCTGGTCTCAATAGGCTAGGCCAAGTAGCACTTTCAAGCTGCCACCCTTATGTGCTAAAGGTTACTGCACTGAACTAGAATAAGCCTGGGCAGGCTGGGTTGAACAGCACTTCCAGGCTGCTACCCTTATGTGCGCATGGACTCAGTGGTCTGAGTTGAGAAGCACTTTCAAGCTGCCACCCTCATACGTCACAGGTTCAGCATGTCCCTATCCCCACTTTCACATCACAATTGTACTGGTAGTAACCCACTTGATGAGCAAACCCCATAGTATTTTTGGGTGCTATAGGGATCTTTTAGGTAAATGAAGTGTTGCTGCCGAGTAAATGGGGAAGCTAAGAACACGAAAGAGTAAATAGAGAGAGAAGCAACCAGCTTAACCATAAAAGTTATTTATTGAATAATAGTGATAACTACACAAGGAGAGCCTAAACCAACATAAGTTACATTATTAAAGGTTAATACCTGAGGCTTTAAAAAAAAAAAAGAGAGAGAAGAATCTCATGGCCCCCTGAAGCTTGAACTGGTTGGGGTTCCCAGGTGATGGTGGTAGCTCAGGGTCCCAAGTGCTAGAGACAGGCAGAGCCCCCAGCACAATCAGGAGAAGATGAAATCCCAGTGCAACTGATGCAGAGTTTTGATCCGTGCATCAGAATGCTTATTGGAGTGTGAGTAGGGCTTTTTGTAGGGAAAATACAATGGATCAAGGGAGGACACTAGATTTGTTTCAGGGTAAACTAATGACTTGGGTTTTCTTTAGCCTAGACAATAGGAGCTGATCACTCTTGGCTATGGATGATGTTTACAATGCAATTAGGCTGCTTCAGTATTTTGGATATCAATTAAGGATTCATTACTAGAATTGGTCTGATAACTGCTGAGCTGAGTGTGTGCAGGCATAGGTTCATTAACATCTGGAGCAGAGATTTCCCATGATAGAGTGCTTCCCTGCTTTTTTGGTCCCAGAGTTCAGTGCGGTTCTTTGTTCTCCATTCTGTATGCTACTGGAGATGCCTCCCTGTCCCATCTTCAATGCAGATGAGGCTAGAGGAGTTGCCTTAATCTTGTGACCCTTGTCAGGAGCAGTCTAGGTGTGTCTCCCCCAGCCCTTCACTGCTCTCTGCAAGTCTTTTTTCTGATCAGTTTTGGTTCAATTAGAGGCAGGGTGGGGGGTGTCTTTCATGAGTCAGACAGGCTGGATACTGTGTCCTTGTTCCCCAAGAATACAGAGCTAACTGGTAACACGATATATCTTTGTGAATTGGATAACACTGTGGGTAGTTGGTTTTATGCTTGTGGGTCTTTTACACAGCAAGAGAGAAGATAAGGTGAATTTCCAGTCATTCTGTTCAAAACTGCAATGCCTAATGAACACTTAAGAGAAAATATGATAACCTACACCCTTTCAAATAAGTCATGAGCACCTATAATCTACATATCTGAAACTAGCAAGAACTCTTCCAGAAAAGCTACGGAGTCCAGACTTAAAGAAAAAAAGAACTGCTGAGAAAGGGGAAAAAAAGTCACTTTTATATATGGCAAAGGATACAACTGCCATTTCTAAAGAATCTTTACATGTCATCTGTCAAGGTTCCTTCCCCACTCTGAACTCGAGGGTACAGATGTGGGGACCTGCATGAAAAACCCCCCAAGCTTATTTTTACCAGCTTAGATTAAAACTTCCCCAAGGTACAAACTATTTTACCTTTTGTCCCTGGACTTTTTTGCTGGCACCACCAAGCATCTAACAAATGTAACAGGGAAAGAGCCCACTTGGAAATGTCTTTCACCCCAAAATCCCCCCAAGCTCTACACCCCCTTTCCTGGGGAAGGCTTGATAAAAATCCTCATCAATTTGCATAGGTGAACACAGACCCAAACCCTTGGATCTTAAGAACAATGAAAAAGCAATCAGGTTCTTAAAAGAAGAATTTTAATTAAAGAAAAAGTAAAAGAATCACCTCTGTAAAATCAGGATGGTAAATACCTTATAGGGTAATCTGATTCAAAACAGAGAGAATCCCTCTAGGCTAAATCTTAAATTACAAAAACAGGAATATACATTCCATTCAGTACAATTTATTTTTTCAGTCATTTAAACAAAACAGAATCTAACTAAATTGCTTATTAGCCCTTTACAGGAGTTCTGACCTGCATTCCTGCTCTGGTCCCGGCAAAAACAACGAACAGACAGAGAGAAGCCTTTGTCCCCCCCCCCCAGCTTTGAAAGTATCTTGTCTCCTCATTGGTCATTTTGGTCAGGTGCCAGCGAGGTTGTCTTAGCTTCTTAACCCTTTACAGATGAAAGAGTTTTTCCTCTGGCCAAGAGGGATTTAAAGGTGTTTACCCTTCCCTTTATATTTATGACATCTTTTTAAAAAGTTATTTTAAAAAGATATTTGAAAATGTTTATTGTTTATAACAACTTTGATTACGCTGAGATTGGGTGGGGAAAATATTGTTTGGGCATTTGATATGACGATGGTGCAAAATACTGTTGCTGATCAATTGTACTTCCTGTTTTATCAACTAGCAGAACATCATATGTAAATTCCTCATCAGATTCTCTCTGCTAGATATTGTTTTCCAACAGCACTAAAGCTGAACATGGATAGGCATGAAGCAGACTTATTTAGGGAGGAAGGAAAGGAAGTTGAGACGTGAGTCTGAGCCTTTTTATTAGTGGCCTGCCTAAAAGGTCCTTAACTGTTAGTGAAAGAGAAGAAAGTCTTCCGAATCTTCTTTCATAGGCTTTAGAAAAATTAACAAACATCCCACAAATCACCCACAATAGTGATTTAAAAGAAATTCATTAGAAAATATTTTTGTAAATTAGTCAATTAATGCTTCTATTTAAAGGAACTCTGCAATAAAAGTGAATAAATCTGGCCCTACATTTAGATTTTGTAAAGAAGACTTGTAAAAAACTAGGTCTAGTAAAAATGTTTCACAGAAAAAAAAAATCACTTAAAGCGTCCAGTTGAAACAGCAGATTTTTAAACAAACACTCCTCTGCAGCATTTGCAGACCAAACCTCATGGCCATGAGAACCTGGAAACCAACATTGATTCTGAATGACCAAATGGGAAAAGTAAACAACAAGCCAAGAAAAAAGGAACTAGATTTTTAAAGTTTACAGTTTTAATGAACTAAACTGCCCATAAATCAGTTTAGCAATTTGATTAGATTTTGTCCTTTTAACTAGGAACGACTACTATTTTTTTTTCCAAAAGTACCTAGGCAAATTATTTGTCACACTGACTTTCAATAAGACTCAACCCTTTCAAAAAGTGTACTCCTACATATGTTAATTTAAGAGGATAAAATAGAAGAGTAATCTGTACATATTTGTGCCATGATCCTTGGTTACTTGTGACTTGGTAACTTACTTCATAAACTTACTTCAGTTTAGAAATACTTTGTATTTTGCCACAATTGTCCTATTCTGCAATATTTTTATAATCATACAAAAACTGCAGCAATATTTTCTTATTTGGCATAATTTCCCTTATGTTAAAAATATTATAAAATATAATGGACACTTTTTGGTGTGGCATTTGAAAACCTCTCTTTATCTACATTGATCTGTTTTAAATAATTTTGAACACGCTAAGGGTGAAGGAATTAATACATTAGAAAGATGCTATAAATTCTCCCTAATGTCAGGATAGACTATTTTGATTAAAATTAAGTTAAACTATATCTCATTTGCCAGGTCAGGAGCAGTAAAAATTTTCTTTGCTGCTTTATGGACAGGCAAGCAACATTTGAGCTTGTGCTGGCACCTTTTCATGACAATACACTATTGCAGTGCTTCTGTACTTGCATGTATGTTAATCAGAGAAACAGGTGTTTGCATAGAAATGGCAGCTGCTACAACCTGTTCAAGATTAATTTAAGAAAATCAGTTGCACAGTAGTTTTTAAAAGGGGATGGAATTGGCAAGGAATTCTCTGTGTAAACTAGAGGATCTTACTGTCACAGAAGTTGATGGCTTATAAGGAAAGCCTTATCTCCTTACTCTTTTGCCCCACTACAAAAAAAACCCCACCTGTGCATGTAGAGCACATTTAGGGCTGAATCATGTCAAGAGTCATGTAAGTGACCTTTATTCACTTAAGTAGTTCTGCTGACTTCAAAGGGGATCTCAGGAATGAAGGTACTATATGCCTGTGCTGGGGCAGGACTGGGCTCTTAAAATACAAAGTTGGAGAGATGAAGAAAGATCCTGTGCTTGTATTTAGGGTCCCCTGTTAAAAAATAAAATATTTTAAAAATAAATTGAAAACCCTCCTTAAAAAAAGTTTCAATAGGATTCTGAAAGTGGCATCTTGCCCTAGGGTCCTCAGGAGCAGAGGGGTAGCAGGGATGTTGTCTGGAAATAGCTTACAGCAGTGGTTTTCAGCCCTTTTTTAAAATTTGCAGACCCCTACAAATTTTCAAGTGGAGGTGCAGGCCCTTTTGGAAATCTTAGACAGTCCACAAACACCCCAGGTTGAAAACCACTGGCTTACAATGAGCATCCAGCAACTCATTGGCTGGAGAGTCCTCACTGCCATAGAAACAGCCTAATCAATCTGTTTGTTGCCTTGTGAAATAAGGCTCTTAAATTCACACCTAACCGTTTACGTAAATCTGGTGTGTCAGTATCACTCCCTGCTAGGCCAGTGGGGTCTCTGAGGAGAGGAGGGATAAGGGGGGGTCTCATAACGGTGAGGGATTGTGGTGGGGAAGATTTGGGGGGATCTGCTGGAGGGGGTGAGGGGAGGTTTTGGGCAGATCAGTGATGGAGGGGGTGGAAGGAAGTTTGGGGGATCTGTGTTGGAGAGGAGGTTGGTGGGGTACACGGGCAGTGAGTTATATCTCCACGTGGTGCCTTAGCACCAGCAATATTCAGATCCCAGGGGCCCACCAATATTTGGGGCCGGGGGTCCCCCCCCGCCCCATCTGCCACCACCTCCGCGCCTCCCCCAGCCCCCTCTTGCTGCCTCCGCCTCTTCCGTGCAGCTCCATGCTGCCTCCCTGCCGCCACTGGGTCCTAGTGCCCCCCATCTCCACTGCCAGGGCAGACCTTTCCCTTTTCTGGTGGGACCCTCCACCAGCACAGGGCCCCCCGCCCCGCCTGCAGTCACCGCTCCTGCCCATGCTGGGCAAGGAGGCAGCCCCATCCCTCGCCCCCAGTGAGGCTACAGTCAGGGGCAGCAGCAGGGGAGGAGGCCACGCAGCGCCCCCCAGCACCCCCCGCGTGGGAGGTGAGGGAGATTCCTGGAGCTGAGAGGGGCCCTCGAAGCACATGCAGTGACAGCGGTGGGGGTGAGTGTGCTGCCCGGGGGGCGGGGAAGGGGGGCTCCTCCCCCAGAGCTCGCTGCTACCAGCAGGGAAAGGGCTGGGGGGATCCTCCTCTCTGGCCCCTGTCCCGGAGCAGCCTGCCTGCACCCCAAACTCATCCCTAGCCCTGCCCCACCCCCGAGCCCACACCCCCAGCCAGAGCTTTCACCCCCCCCCCCGCCGCCGCACCCTCAACCCTCTGCCCTAGCCCTGAGCCTCTCTAACCCCCCCAAACCCCCCAGCCCTAGACAGAACCCTCACCCCCTACACCCCTACTCTCACCCTGAGCCCCTCCCATACCCCAAAACCCTCATCTGCAGCCACACCCCACAGCCCTCACCCTGCACCCCCTCCCATCCCCAAACTCCCTCCCAGAACCTGCACCCCAATCCCCTGCCCCAGCCTAGGGCCTCCTCCCCCACCCAAACTCCCTCCCAGAACCTTAGGCAGGTCGGGGGTGGAATTTGGGCAGGGGCGGGTTCTGGGCACCACTACCACCATTTCTACAAACCTGCCACCCCTGGGGGGGGGATCTGTGCTGGAGGGGGTGGGCAAGGTTTGGTGGGATCCGCTGGAGAGAGTGTGGGGAGGTTTTGGGAGGGATCTGTGCTGGAGGGGAGGGGAGTATCTGCACTGGTATCTGTGCTGGGAGAATGGGGAGAAGTTTGGGGGGGGATCTGTGCTGGGGAAATGGGGGATCTGTGGGGGGGGTTGGGAGGTTTCAGGGGGTCTGTGCTGCTGTGGGAGGTTTGAGGGGATCTGTGCTGAGGGAATGGGGGAATTTGGGGGATTTGTGGGGGGGATCGGAGGTTTGGGGGATCTGTGCTGGTGCAGGAGGTTGGGGGGGGATCTGTGGTGGGAGACCGGGGGGAGGTTTGGGGGATCTGTGCTGCTGGAGGAGGCTTGACTGTTGGTCTGTGGGAGGCAGAGGGATCGTGACGGTTGCTGGGGAATCTCTCCCCCCAACAGAAGCTTCCCCCCACCACCACTGCGGGGCGGGGAAGCGCCCAGGGCCGCAGGCCGGCCAGGGCTCCTTACCAGGTAACGCAGCTGCTCCTCCCGGGCCAGGCTGCCGCGGCGAGACCCCATTCTTGGCAAGGACGCGGAGGCCGGGGGCGCCGCTCGCACCCTGCTGCAGCTGCATCCGCAGGCGAGAGGGTCGGGGCGCAACTGCTGGCTCCCGCCAGGAGCAGGCCCAGCCCCCCTCTAATCATCCCCCCGATTAAATACAGCGCGTCTCCCACCACCTGCCCCCGGACCAAAATTAGCGCTCCCCTCCCCCTTAAAAGATCCCCAGCCTCCCACCTGCCTAACCCCCTCCAGAGCCTCCCATCTACTCCCCCGCATCCCCCTCTGGCCTCCCGTCTGCCTACCCCCAGCCCCCTCCGGAGCCTCTTGCCCCTCCGACCTCCCGTCTGCCTACCCCGCAGCCCCCTCCGGAGCCTCTTGCCCCTCCAGCCTGCCACCTGTCTAGCTCCCTCCCCACCTCCTCTGGAGCCTCCCATCTACTCCCCCGCATCCCCCTCTGGCCTCCCGTCTGCCTACCCCCCAGCCCCCCCGGAGCCTCTTGCCCCTCCGGCCTCCCGTCTGCCTACCCCGCAGCCCCCTCCGGAGCCTCTTGCCCCTCCAGCCTGCCACCTGTCTAGCTCCCTCCCCACCTCCTCTGGAGCCTCCCATCTACTCATCCCCATCCTCCTTTGGAACCTATTGCCCCTCCAGCCTCCCATTTGCTTACGCCCTCCAGAGCCCCCTGCCCCTCCAGCTGCCCCAGCTATCCTCACTCCCTCCAGAGCTAGAACGTCTCTGCCCTTCCAGTTCCAGAATCCCATCTACCTTCCCCCATTCCTTCAGAGCAACAGCCCCCAGCTTCCCTTCTCCCCATCCTCCCTAAATCTCCTTCCTGCTTCTCCAGTTTCCTGTCCATTTTAGCAGAGTCCCCCAGCAAGGACAACCCTTCCTCCCATCTACCTAATCCCCACTGCCAATACCAGAGAAAGCACCTCCCTCTTCTTCAAATACATCTCTGAATCTCTGTTTCCTTCCCCCTTTTCCACTGCTGCTTCCAGACCTCTCATTACAGCCACCATTGCTCTATTATATTTTTTCACTCTTTTAAAGTTTAATTTAATTGATGTTTGATGATCCCCCTCCCAGCTGGAGGGAGAAGGATTATCCAAGTCACTCCTTTATTACTTAGAGTGGCAGCTTCTTTGCATTCCAGATCCTTGCTGGCCTGGGGAGAAGGAGACTGGAAAATGAAAGTTGGATTGCAAAGTATTTACTATCAGGCTATTCTATTCCTTCCCCCCCCCCCATCTTTAGCAGAGTAATAAAATGGTCAAGAGCAATAAATCGGGGATTTCTCTGTGCCTGAATTTGCCATTGATTGGCTGGGTGACTTTAGGGAAGTCATTTCACCTCTCTGGGGATAATGATACTATCCTAACTCATAAGAGTGTTGAGATGATTATTTAATGTTTGCACAACACTCCTAAGATTTCAATGGTGTATAAGTGTTAAGAGCCCTATGTAATTGAAAACAATTGCTTGGTGATAGCCAGAAACTAATTTACATTAGTATTATGTGAGATCCTGTTTAAAGGCTTTTGAGAAATTACAGTATCTTTTTCCTGGATTTTTCTTTTAAGATGAGAAACAGAACTTAAAAGGAGTGAAAGAATCTTAAACAGGAATGACTAAAGCCTTAGTCCCACTAGCTGATCTTTGCAGAGTGTCCATTCAGGTCAAGAGAGTTCAACCTGGACAGAGAGGTTGGCCCATATGGTCAGACTACAGGATGTGGAGTTGGGGAGAGGAGAATGGTCTGGTTAAGGCACAGGACTCAGGTCAGGTACCTCATTTTTGTGTTCAGCTCTGGCACAGACTTCTTGTGTACCATTGAGCAAGTCACTTGCAGTCTCACTTTTTAAATAGGCCATTGATTTTGAGTGCCGGGTTTGGGGCTTGATTTTTCAAAGTTGCTGAGCACCTCTAGCTGCCATGTATTTGCTACTGCAATAGAAATGATAACATGACTTCTGAAAATTGGACTCAGGTTGAGCACCCAAAACTATTTCATTTGGCAGAAAATCCTGTTTTCTCTATGTATGCTAACATTTTTACTTTTAAATTTCAGATTAACCTTCTGTGGGTTAATGCCAGAGAGAAAATTACCAGAAATCAGACAGAAACTTCTCAATGATCTGCTTAGTCCCACATTTACTGGCTAACAGCTTTCCCAGATGGAACTAGACAAATCCATCAATAGTGCTGTTCATAAAAAGCGTAATGAAGATGCTGCAGTGAGTTGCAGGAAAAGGTGAATTTGCTCGCTAGAATCAACATGCAAATTAAGAACATGGTAACATTTTCCCTTTGTCCTTTTTGGATTGCTATGACTTTACCTTGAATGAGTATGATTTAACAATGAATCTAACATATTTCTGAGATCCGTATAAAACTGCTAACTTTGTATAACAGTTAGTGAACATACAGTATTTTATCCTGATGATGATGATCTTTTAAAGATAGTGTTTAAATACAGTAATTACTTAGATACGCGAACTGGTTGAATCAGTAGTAGCTTAGTTTGTTGTCTTCATGCAACCTCAGTTTGGTTCCTTTTTCTGGCCTTGGATTCTGCAGGAAGCAGTGTTTGAGAGCACTGTAGAAGCTAATAAACCTCTGAAAGGAAGGAAGCTTATTTTTCTGCTTATTTTGCTGCTTAAAAGCAGCTTCAGCTCCTAATGATTTCCATCCATCCAGTCAGAAGTGTTAGAGGACTGGGGTGATATAATATATGTGGGCTTCTTATGGGAATCATTAGCAATTAATAGAACTGAAAAATTAATGACAAAAACCTAAGGCGAAGAATCCATTCACAAGGGGATTATTTGTCTTTGGAGTTCCTGGAGGGACTTTGGGTGTCGATAAATTGAAATGTATTATTTAAATTACCCATTGTTATAACCTAATTCTAATTTGTTGTTGTGAAGATTACATTTATATCATCTAGAAAAGATATCAGAAGATGACCAGAAATTAAAAGAGACCTTGAAAGTGTACGTATGTATAGAGATGAGGGATGGGCTGGTCCAGTACCCTGATGAGATATAGGGCCTTTTTAGAGGACTTGAACATCCACTGTCTTCTGATGGAGCTTTGGGTACTAAATGCTTCTTAAAATTGGGCCTATAATGCTTTACTGGAACCAGAGTGGAGTCTTCAGTCCAATGTTTGGTCTCTCTGCAAGCCTGGAATGCTTCAAAGGCTCCACAGTGCCCTTGTGGCTAAGACAAATGAATTATGAGCTACAAAGTCCAGTCTCATCCTGCTCTGCTTAGTAGGATTGTGGGTTCCAGGATAGAAAGACTAAAGAGAGGGGAAACAGAGGGCTTTTCAGGGCTCTAAGTAAGCGCCAGAGAACATCTTCACCCAAAGAGAAATCAGAATGGATATTTGTAGATATAAGGCCAGAAGGGACCACTGTGGTCCTCTAATGTGACATCCTGCATAACACAGGCCATAGAACTTTCCTAAATTAATTATTATTTGAACTAGAGCATATCTTTTAGAAAAACATCCTATCTTGGTTTTAAAATTGTCAGTGATGGAGAGTCTACCACTACCCTTGGTTAAAATGTACTCCATTACTGACTACCATATTTTGTTGCACGGCTGCTACTCTGAAACCACATTTTGTTGTCATCTTTTCAGTTACCCTTTGATATCCTGTACAATTCTAAATAGTGAAATAATAGATCATTCTCCCTATTGCAGAATTGCAGGAAAAGAAGTAACTGCAAAGGCCGTTTGCTTTCTTACCTTTGCCTCTACTTGGTTAAAAGCTTTACCCAGCAACACTTAGATACAATAGGAGGTAAGAGGCAGAAAATTCTAGTCAAATAAAAGGGGATAGAGGAACATTTAAATAAAAAGGAAAACCAAAGTCTGACAATATGATGATGGAAAAATATACTGAAGCATTTGGTGTTGAGGGGAGTGAGTCAGACGGGAGGGAGAGGCCACAGAAATATGGAAAAGGGAGAATTTTACTCCTATATTAACAGTGTTTTGCCGGTGGTCAGCCATGCAACTTCCTAGCACTTGGCATAACTTCTTGAAAATGGACCTATAGATATAATCCAAGTTTAAATTAAATCTCTATACAGTACCCGTGCAAGATAGAAACAAGCCACCCACTGGTATCTAGTTTGAGGCCTTGGTTTAATATGTGTCAATGAGAGCATTTCTCTTTATAAGCATTATACTATAGTAGTAAAGACAAAAATGCCACATATTCCAAAGACTTTTTTGGTTTTGCTTACCTTTAATTGCTGGTTTAAAGTAAATGCCAAGTTCAGTGAAACATTTTAAGGTATCAGACTGAGGTGTATTAGTTCAACAGTTCTGAACATCTTAAAGATAAATTTGCTCTTCTACCTTATCTTAAATGCTGCAGCTGTTCATAAATAATGTTAGGGAAAACTTGTTAGTTCAGTAACACAAAGGTATGTTTTGATCCAACATTCCTAGCACAGTTAGCCACCGTCAAGCAGTGAAACTGTCCTCTTCACAATTCTGTTTAGTGACTTACAACAGCAAGACTTGAAGACTGATCCTCATGGATGGCAAAGGGTTGTTCAGCTTGGATTTACTTGCTTCTAAGACTGTAGGTGAGAGAGATCTTTATCTGTCAGGCTCAAGAGGTCAGTCTGCCTTGAACTCCATAAAAGATTAAAGATGTAGCAAATGTCCAAACTCTGTTTTGTAGTTAGGACATATTTTCCTGGTGTGATCATCTTCCTGTTCAATTCATTTTGATTTACACTCACTTGCCTCCATGAAAAAACCCTTGGTCTGCAGCATACTATTGTACATTCATTACCTACAAGCAGCATATATAAGTAGGCGTTGGTTACTCTTGGTTTTGTTTGCACATCAGAATAACATAACTGTGATTTTTAAAAAACATTTATTGAGGGGACGGGATGGGATCAGGAACTTGGAAATAGGATAACAGAATATTTTACTTATTAAGTTAACAGTTCAGCCCAGGTTGATAGCAGATGCCCTGAAATTGTTACCATCTGATGACTCTTTGAAATGAATTGGGAGATTCAGTTCAGTTTGCAGTGGACAGGTGTCCATCTGTCACTAGCTACCTCAGTTGGCATTAGTTGGCTCTTTTGACAGTAATTTCAACAGAGGCAGCACAGATTGAATGGGCCACAGACACTGAATTCTTCTGTCGTCCGAAGATGTTGTCCCTTTGTTGTTGAGGAGCATTATTGGGGCAGCGTGTAGAAAGCTTCCATTGCTGTGTTGTTCATGTTGCACCTATTTTGTAGAAAGAAGACTTCAGTCTCTAGGTTTTTCTTAATCTAACAGCCCTAAAAAAAATTATAATTTAAAAAGTTTAATAAAAATGATTTTCAAAATTAATGTCATTAAAATTTCAATATAATTTCCAAGGAAAAACAATTTAGTGTCCCTTGTGGTTCTTACAGTTACTAATCTTTTATTATTATTATAGTAATAATTCTTAAAATATATTAATATTACAACATAAACTCGATTATTATAACCCTGAATTTGAAGAGTTTCTTGCCTATTGGGGAAAGTCTACTACTACTTATTTTTATTTATTTATTTATTTATTTGTATTGCAGTAGTGCCTAGAGGGCCCCAGTTAGGATCAGGGTGCTATTATGCTTGATACTTTACAAACGCAGAGTAATGTACGGTGTCTGCCCCAAACCTAAATCATGCTTTTCATTTGCTTTTCTTTTTGGGATGTGACTGAAGATCAAGTATGAGCTTCTTTCCTCTCAAGCTATATCCTCTTCCCCATGGATCCAACAATAAACTCACAGGACAGAATTCTTCTATGCAGTCTACAACTCAGAACTCAGAATTGCAATGTGAATCTTGACTGTATAGTCTTCATTCATTCAGTGCATGGAATGTTCATTGGTGTTTATGGGAGCTTTGCCAATGTAATTAGTGCGGAATAAGCAATCAAAACTACGGGAACTGCAGCATGGCTCAGAAAGAATTCAAGCCTTCATAAGAATTTGTGTGACAACAGTGGTTATCAGACTGTCCTGTTACAAGAGATTGTTACTTCACTGCAAGAACTTGCCATGGGAGACCATTTGGGAAAAATAGTCTTATTCAAAACAAAAGATCCATGTTTTTAAATGTCCGTGCTAACTGTGCCTGCAAAATGTATATGTTTTTTAGAAACACACATTTGCATACACAGAAATGGGGATTGTATGTGCAAAAACTGAAATGCATGAGCAAACTTGTATTTTGCTTTTTTTTTTTTCCAGTGGTCACCTTTAAACATCCTTAGTTCCAAGTTACCATATAATGGTATCTGAGACACCATAGTTCCAATCAGATAGGGAGACGGTAGGGAGATGGTTTTTTGAAAGTGTAGTCCAGTGTCTGAAAAACAGTAGGAGAAGCCTTGAAAATTACTGATGGAATATAAATGACTTTTTTTTGCTATATACTTTTTTCCATTTGTGTTGTGAAAATGCTTCTTTAATCCTTTAGAGACAATACATAACCATAATTCCCCTAAGGATCTATTTGCTTAGCCACCAAAAGGCTAAACTGTGGCCATATCTCCTGCCCATATATTTTATTGCACCATGTATTTTCCCATACCAAAAAAAAAGACATTTTAAGTAAATTTGCTCAGATAAGTAGGATTATATATATATATAATTTTAAAAAATACTCGGCAATTTTTCACCTGCACCAAAACGTTATACTTTATAAAATATTCTGTGCTGGAAAAAGAACACGAGTGATTTATTAGACATTGTTTCAGTTTGTGTTTTGGTTTTAGTTTGTTTTTCTAGTTAAAAGGGAAATGGATTTTCACAAGTACCAATTCAACATAGTGAGAAGCATCACTTACTGTGAAAAATTCAACATTTAATTTGTACTGAGAAAAGACTATGCACTTAAGGTAAAAGCACCTACTATCTGCTGTGTTTATTTTTTTCAGCTGTTTTGATTTTGAGTTTATTTGTGAGCTCTGTTGGCAGTTTGAACTAATTGATACATGAAGGAGGAGGTCTCAAAACCCTTATTTGGGACTGTAGTATCCAGGATTCAGGTAGCAAGGGGATAGTGCAGAGTAATTACAGACCGTTCAGGGTACCCTCCTCTGACTGTCCAATAGTCCAACAGAAGTTGCTGTTGGAGTAATACAAAATCATTCTGTGGCCACTTTCTCCATCTCTTGAGCTGTTTATTTCTGTTCTGCAGTAGTTGCACCTCTGCCATTTTAAAATCAAGAACCTGTGTTCACGGTGTGAACTCAGTTCATCTATGCAGCAAAGCTCAACATTGTCACTGTGCCAGCAGATTGACCCAGTTGTTTCTCTCATCCTAGTTTATTAAACTAGTTCCATTGATGTTTAATATGACATTACATATGCAAGAAAACAACAGACTCTTGAAGGAGAAAGAGTGGCTGATTTTTGCATCCGTTATTGGCATGGAAAACAGTACAAGTTTAGTAGAACTACGGTGAGAGAAATATGACTTTTATTACTTTGTGTGATGAATCTATTTAGATTACTCTGTCTATCTAACCTATTTTAGGTATTTTAGGATTCATGTCATCATAGTAGCTGAAAACCAATGGAGGAGATAGAAATACAGCCCAACTTACCCCATAAGTGCCTATCTCCATTAATTATATGTCTCTGATTGTCTCCATCGCTACATCCTTTACAAAGAGGAAAAAATTATAATTCCTGCCATTTGTGAATTCAGTGAATGCAGTTTCCTTGAGAGTGTGTGGCACAAGCTGTCAGCATAGTCTGTGTGGTATGTAGATTGTAATGGATTTTTTACCTTCAGTCCTTTCGGTATGATGTCCATCTGTTTGCATTTACAGACTAACACGGCTGCTACTCTGAAACCTGTGATTATGCAAGGCACTGAATTTAGCCGTATAGAGTGGAAATCTGTCAACTTCATGAAAAAACTCGCACAGATACAGACAGACATCATCTTCCTCTCCAAATGCAGCTTGTGCCACACACTCTCAAGGAAACTGCGGAACCACCTGATCAACATCCTCTACAGCAAACAGGGAAAGATTAAGAATGAGCTCTCAAAACTGGATACTCTCATAAAGAACCAACCTTCCACACAAACTTCCTCGTGGCTGGACTTTACAAAAACTAGACAAGCCATTTACAAAACACACTTTGATTCTCTACAAAAGAAAAAGGACACTAAGCTATCTAAACTACTATATGCCACAAGGGGCCACAACAATGGTTCCCGTAACCCACCCAGCAATATTGTTAATCTATCCAACTATACTCTTAGCCCAGCGGAAGAATCTGTCCTATCTCGGGGCCTCTCCTTTTGCCCCTCCACCCCCACGAACATGATACAGTTCTGTGGTGACCTAGAATCTTATTTTCGACGTCTCAGACTCAAGGAATATTTCCAACACACCTCTGACCAACATATTAACCCACAGAGACCTTCCTGCCAACACTACAAAAAAAAAAAGGATTCTGGGTGGACTCCTCCTGAAGGTCGAAACAGCAGCCTGGATTTCTACATAGACTGCTTCCGCCGACGTGCACGAGCTGAAATTGAGGAAAAGCAGCATCGCTTACCCCATAACCTCAGCCATGCAGAACACAGTGCCATCCACAGCCTCAGAAACAACTCTGACATCATAATCAAAAAGGCTGACAAAGGAGGTGCTGTCGTCATCATGAACAGGTCGGAGTATGAACAAGAGGCTACTAGGCAGCTCTCCAACACCACTTTCTACAAGCCATTACCCTCTGATCCCACTGAGAGTTACCAAAAGAAACTACAGCATTTGCTCAAGAAACTCCCTGAAAAAGCACAAGAACAAATCCGCACAGACACACCCCTGGAGCCCCGACCTGGGGTATTCTATCTGCTACCCAAGATCCATAAACCTGGAAATCCTGGACGCCCCATCATCTCAGGCATTGGCACCCTGACAGCAGGATTGTCTGGCTATGTAGACTCCCTCCTCAGGCCCTTCGTTACCAGCACTCCCAGCTATCTTCGAGACACCACCGATTTCCTGAGGAAACTACAGTCCATTGGTGATCTTCCTAAAAACACCATCCTAGCCACTATGGATGTAGAAGCCCTCTACACCAACATTCCACACAAAGATGGACTACAAGCCGTCAGGAACAGTATCCCCGATACTGTCACGGCTAACCTGGTGGCAGAACTTTGTGACTTTGTCCTGACCCATAACTATTTCACATTTGGTGACAATGTATACCTTCAAATCAGCGGCACTGCGATGGGTACCCGCATGGCCCCACAGTATGCCAACATTTTTATGGCTGACTTAGAACAACGCTTCCTCAGCTCTCGTCCCCTAATGCCCCTACTCTACTTGCGCTACATTGATGACATCTTCATCATCTGGACCCATGGAAAAGAAGCTCTTGAGGAATTCCACCATGATTTCAACAATTTCCATCCCACCATCAACCTCAGCCTGGACCAGTCCACACAAGAGATCCACTTCCTGGACACTACGGTGCTAATAAGCGATGGTCACATAAACACCACCCTATATCGGAAACCTACTGACCGCTATTCCTACCTACATGCCTCTAGCTTTCATCCAGATCATACCACTCGATCCATTGTCTACAGCCAAGCGCTACGATATAACCGCATTTGCTCCAACCCCTCAGACAGAGACAAACACCTACAAGATCTCTATCATGCATTCCTACAACTACAATACCCACCTGCTGAAGTGAAGAAACAGATTGACAGAGCCAGAAGAGTACCCAGAAATCACCTACTACAGGACAGGCCCAACAAAGAAAACAACAGAACGCCACTAGCCATCACCTTCAGCCCCCAACTAAAACCTCTCCAACGCATCATCAAGGATCTACAACCTATCTTGAAGGACGAGCCATCGCTCTCTCAGATCTTGGGAGACAGACCAGTCCTTGCTTACAGACAGCCCCCCAATCTGAAGCAAATACTCACCAGCAACCACACACCACACAACAGAACCACTAACCCAGGAACCTATCCTTGCAACAAAGCCCGTTGCCAACTCTGTCCACATATCTATTCAGGGGATACCATCATAGGACCTAATCACATCAGCCACACTATCAGAGGCTCGTTCACCTGCGCATCTACCAATGTGATATATGCCATCATGTGCCAGCAATGCCCCTCTGCCATGTACATTGGCCAAACTGGACAGTCTCTACGTAAAAGAATGAATGGACACAAATCAGACGTCAAGAATTATAACATTCAAAAACCAGTTGGAGAACACTTCAATCTCTCTGGTCACTCGATCACAGACCTAAGAGTGGCTATACTTCAACAAAAAAGCTTCAAAAACAGACTCCAACGAGAGACTGCTGAATTGGAATTAATTTGCAAACTGGATACAATTAACTTAGGCTTGAATAGAGACTGGGAATGGATGAGTCATTACACAAAGTAAAACTATTTCCCCATGGTATTTCTCCCTCCCACCCCACCCCCCACTGTTCCTCTGATATTCTTGTTAACTGCTGGAATTAGCCTACCTGCTTGTCACCATGAAAGGTTTTCTCCTTCCCCCCCCCCCGCTGTTGGTGATGGCTTATCTTAAGTGATCACTCTCCTTACAGTGTGTATGATAAACCCATTGTTTCATGTTCTCTGTGTGTGTGTATATAAATCTCTCCTCTGTTTTTTCCACCAAATGCATCCGATGAAGTGAGCTGTAGCTCACGAAAGCTTATGCTCTAATAAATTTGTTAGTCTCTAAGGTGCCACAAGTACTCCTTTTCTTTTCGTGAGGACAAAGTTTCTGAAAAGTTTTGTACCACATATTTTGGGGAATTATATCCTTGCTCTCAAAGGCCTAAGTCTAGAAAGAGATGACTTCAATGCTTTGCTGGATCAGGGCCTTAATTACCCACAGCCTTTTTAGCATGATTTGTGAACATCACTTTTCTTTTCATAAGGTGTATAATAAGAATTATGAAGAGATCTGCTCAGTAGAAAACATGGAGTCAAGTCTGTTGACACTTACGTTATTTAATCCTGTGAGTGATGAACTCATTACAGGAGGAATCAAAGGAGTAAAGGTAAGGGAATACCTCAGATGAGGTTTAAGTTGTCTCGTGCAACATTTTGGAAGCACAGGCATGAATTTAATGTAGGGCAAAGGGAGACTGTAGGCCATGGTGGACTGAGCAGGGGAACTTTCACACTTAATTCACTGGTTTGAGCCCAACATCGGTCAATAGTGACTGAACGATGTTACCATCTGATGACTGCTTGGTTGTGGCAATTAATTTTCTAGTGGTCAGATATCCAGATCACAAAAACACTATCGTAACTTAGTGGCAGTCTCAGCAGAGAGATCAAGGGCTGAATGCACTATGGTAACTAAACCCTTCCCACTCCACTAGAGGTGATTTCTTCCAGGATAGAGATCAATTAGATCACTGGGGCTGAAACTTGCATTGCCACCACCGTTGTTGTACTTGTTATGTGTATATATATATATAAGTACAGGTCTATAGAATTGTCAATTCAGCACCTTTCACCAACACTCTATTTACTTTGAAAAGAAAATGAGGAGAAAATATTGTAGATTGGCTGGTTTATTTAGTTTCACTAATAGCTGGGTTGGCATGATGAACAAAGAGAATAGTCAGTGCAGCAGAGAAGCATTTCTTAGGTGATGAAATTATCTCACGTGATCATCATTTCATTTTTTTCTGTCAAAACAAATTAAAAGTTTCATAAATGTTTTCTTGGTAATGCTGCTCTTACTTTAGGCTTATGTCTTTTGAAGCATCCAGGTCTGTCTATATGGAAGTAATGGGAGAGCTTAATGGCTTATTGAAAAGGTTTTGATAGCTGACATTCAGATTTCCAGTTCTAGACTCAAGTACCAAATCAAGCTTGCAAAATTGTCTTTGTATTCTTTTTTTTTTAGTTTTGGAAGTTTAAAGAAACGGAAAATACAGATTACTCTGGTGCAGCTCATATGTCCAATTACAAGCTTTTCCCCAGGTAAACAGATTATTTGAGTTTAGAAAGTGAATATATACATGGGTTCTCGCAACAAATTTTTTGGTGGCCTCAGAGTGCAGCCACTAATTCTTGCTGGCTGACACTTTGTCCTAAAATACTTAATTTCCTAAAATAATTAATATTTAATTAACTTTAGGAAAAACAAATAAATATGCACATATACACATCCAAAACATTATAATTAATTTATGTAGGATTTTTTTGTGTATTTTTTTTTGCTGACTCAATAATAAAAATAATGCTGTGAAAAGTGATATTTTGTATGTTTGTTAGTCTCATTTTTCACAGCAGACTTACTAGCTAGCTGGGAGGCTGTGAAAAGTGATAAGTGATATTAACAAACATACAAGATGACAGGTTTCAAAGTAGAGCCGTGTTAGTCTGTATTCGCAAAAAGAAAAGGAGTACTTGTGGCACCTTAGCGACTAACAAATTTATTTGAGTATAAGCTTTCGTGAGCTACGATGAAGTGAGCTGTAGCTCACGAAAGCTTATGCTCAAATAAATTTGTTAGTCTCTAAGGTGCCAAAAGTATTCCTTTTCTTTAAACATACAAGAATCATTTTTCACAGCTTCCCAGCTAGCTAGTAAGTCTGCTGTGAAAAGTGACACTTGCATGTTTGTTAATATCACTTTTCTCAGCAAGCCTCAGGACAAACTGCTGTATCTTGTGAAAGCTTTTATAATGTTAATATAACTTACTGTGAATGATTGTACATTGTGTATATTCATAGACATATACACTGCATATCTGGAAGTAATAGCTATGTGATTTCTATTCAAAAGCATGTGCTAAGTGAGTTATCATGCACTTTTGAATGCCTCACCTGCACTCTGCCCACTAATCCATCTCCCCTGTATTTATTCCAACATTCTGAAACTCTAAGTAGCTTCAACCAGCAGTCTTTTTTTTTTTTTTCCAAATCACGCTGCCAGAAAAATATTTCCCCTTCTCCTCCCAAGTGTGAAATTCCTCTCCCCACCTCTGTGCGCTTCCAAAAATTATACTGGTCTGAGGCCCAGGACAAGTAAACTCTATCCTGGGCCAGTGTCAGCTTTTCTCTCTATATAAACAGCTAATATTACAATCCATTTACATATGGCACTGAGAACTAGAAACAGTAGCTTTATATCTTTGGAAAGTAGATCTTCACAGGTTCTCGATGGGATTAAGGACTAGCTTCTAGTTCTGGAAAACTGAGATCTTGCACTTTCAATTTGTGTAATTTTTATGTAGAATAAGGTATTTAGGATGGTTTCATGGCTCTTTCTGAACCCAGCAGACTTGGACTTATAATAAGTAGGGCTCTTAGCTTTACAGCAGTGGTGGGCAACCTGTGGCCCGCAGGCCACACGTGACCCATCAGGGCAAGCCACTGGCGGGCCGCCAGACCGTTTGTCTACATTTGCACGGCTACTCGCAGCTCCTAATGGCCGCGGCCAGGCCCGCGCTGCTTTCCGCAGCTCCCATTGGCCGGGAACAGCAAATCATGGCCAGTGGGAGCTGCAGGCAGCCATTCAAATGTAAACAAATAGTCTGGCGGCCCATCAGTGGCTTACCCTGACAGGCCGCAGGTTGCCCACCACTGCTTTACACGCAGAGTAATACAAAAATAACCCCTGTGCCTTTTTAAAAACTCGAAACATTCTTAACATAGTTTTTATGTAAACTTATATAGCCTGGGATGGTATACTATAAGTTTTATTGGCACTTGTTTGGAATAATCAGATTTGCTTACCAGTAGTAAATCCATAAGTTAGTTATGTGGCCATGCCAAATAAGTGTCAATAAAACCTTTAAAACACACCATTATATATTCCGAACATAGTGTGTGTGATGATTAGACAATTGTTTGAACACTATAATCATTGAAACGTGCTCATTACCAGCTTCTAGGAAACCATGCTTTTTTAAAAAATAAAATATATCCAGCAGCTTTCATAAAATGAACTGTGTAGTCTTGTAGTATGCAAAAAACTTCACAAACCAAATGACTCTATCATTTTATTTAAATGTGTACAGTAGTGTTGCTGTAGTCTTAATCATGTTTTTTTTTTAAATATAGTGCAGAATTCCCACACATGAGGCAAATCTGGTGTACAAATATGGATCTTGATGTCAATATGCAAAGACTTTATTGCTTTTCTAATTGCGATCTCTTCTGCTTTGATACCAAAGGGAATATACTGTTTCAGCCAACCAATGCCCACCAAAGTACCATTCTCTCCTGCATCTATTCATCATACTCCAGTGCTTTGCTTACTTCCTCCAGGGACTCTGAAAGTAAGGTGGCACACAGGAACAAAGCATCTGAGCCTATGATCACACTTCTTTGTTTCTTCTTATTTACCATATGTTTTTAATGAGACAGCAGTGCTAGTATTTTAAAACAGCAGTAGTGCTTCAGTGTATAAATGACCTTCTAATTCTAAACTTAACTACAGCAATTCTTGCTCCCACATTTGAAGTCACGAAGAAAATTTTCTGTAGGCCATATTGGCAGAGAGTCTCATAGTTATTGCCTCTTTGGGGAACACAAAGTCCAGGTCACAGTGTTGTCACATAATTGATTTCTTGCAATAACAGCTGGGCCTAGAAATTAATGGACCTCAATCTTTCCTATCATCATCATCTGTCTTTCTCTGAATTTTCATAAATAGAAATGTTATCTGTTAACTTTGAACCCAAACATAAATCTTAACATATAAAGTGTGACTTCTTTCTGAATGTAGATCTCTTAGAGCTTTTCAAAAAAGTTCAGCAGCTGAATGTCTTATCCATTATTTATTAATATTTAATCTTTTAAAAATATCTTCCCATTATCCTCCACTGAATCCAGGAATCACTTTCTGGGATAATGCCAAGATGCTGAGCACATCCTAAAAGATTCAAAATGCCTTCAGCTTCATGGTATGGAAGGACATGGTCCTTTGAAGGATTGGGCCCTACCGTACGTCCTGTCAACCTAAATTTTGAAGTAGCAATTCCTCCAAGCCGTAGTATTTTTCATTCATCATCTTACCAACTCTATGTGATATAGTTTTTGATTTGACTATTTTCTATCAAGAATCATCAATTCTTTTGTAAATATATGGCCCTCAAAGGAATAAGCAGGCACATTCTGAATGGTAATTGATAATGTTACTTTCCAGACTTTTCCAAATAAAGAAGCATCTGGCCTCCTTTTCAATACCCTGGCTAAAGCATGAGAAAATGCCCAACCACTCTGTTTTGATTTTCTCATGATAATTATTAGGAAAATCAGGGATGCTCATGATGAAAAGGACTAAAGTCATAAATGTTTTTCAAAAACACAGAAATCATAGTGTTCATGACTCCCATGAATTGACTTCCTTCGTTAACTAAGTGCATTTCTTCACAGTAGAGTATATCATTAGCACTTGGGAGAGAAAATACAGTATTAGATCAAAAGCAAAATTACAGGGTGTTTTTTAGTGTTTGGGGATGGGGGTTTTTTGAAGAATAATCAGGTTTTTGGTGTTGTCCTCAGTAAAATAACCAGAGACAAAGAAGTGTAGTTTATTTTGGCTTCTTCATAATTTAATTCTCGTTTATTTACTGATTGATGATTATTGTTTTATTTTTAACCCAGTAAAATCTTGGAATGACCAGGGCAGTTTGTTGCATGTGTTTCATGGCCATACCAGGTCTGTCACACACATCCTCCTCCACCCAAACACTTTGTCTTTATTTTTCTCTGGATCTTTGGATGGGACAGTGAAACTCTGGTCCCTGGATACAATGCAGCTGTTTTACAGGTACTTAAAAAGGCCATACTATTTATGTAAGTTTCACTGCTTACAACTAATGAAATATAATCCAGTTAAAATCAATTTCTAGCATTAGAATTTGTAGCATTTTATGGTATGTTGGATGAATTTCAAAGGAAAAACAGGGAATCTTTAAGGAGTAAGATAAATATCTTTGTAGATTATATGCCTCTAAGAATATTGCCACAGTTTGGCTCTATTTTCCAATTCTTTTGGGGCTGAACCTGTAAGGAGTTGAGGCTACTCAACAACTTGCAGGAAGTGCTCATCATCTCAGAGCATCAGGGTGCAGATTCTCAAAGGTATATAAGCAGTTAACTCCAATGGATTTTATTTCAGTGGGAGTTAGGCACCTTAAATATCTTTGAGGATCTAAGCCCAGGTGCTCTGACCATAAGGCAAGAAATCCTGCTAAATAGAAAGGTATGTATCTCTGCTATTCTCAGCTCATTAGATAGTAAAGATCTCTTTAGCACAGCTTCTGTTTAGAACTGTGCAAATAATGGATTTTTCAGTTCACTAACAATTTGGGTGAAACCCAAACCAAAATGTTTTGTTTAGATTTTGAGTATTTACTGCCTCTGAATTTTTTAAAATACAATTGATGGAAAATTTAAAACAAAAAGTCATTTGGTGAGAAAGTTAAACACATGCATAAGTATTTGCAGCGCAGGGCCTTATTCATTAAAGGGTCAGTTCACCTTTAATAGTGAGTTCTACTATAATTCCTTGAGTATTATACAAGAGCTACAGTGTGCAAGACATGTTTAATTTATAAAGAAAAAATAAGATGTACAATTCATGAGCTTGTTTTTTGTTGTATGGTTATGAATAAATAAATCTTTACCTCTTAAAAAATGTTAAAAGTGTGGCATTTCCCAAGGTATAAATAATGTATACAGCTCTGAATCTGCTTTGAGGTATTGGCCCCATACCATATAATTGATTTTTAAGGAGCCCTTCCCATCAATTACTTGATATGTAAGTGATTCAATAAGATATATAGTTTTTACTAACTTCTAAAGGGATATCATAAGATCTAGAAATGGAGGTTGTGTCCCCTTGAGTGTTATAATTTCTAGTAACATTTTTATATAACCTGCAGGAATTAGCACAGTATTTACTTATCATGTAAGTACATGGTAGTTCCATATCTTTATGGCATGCAAAACAGATTCACCAAGGTCACTAAAGCAGTCAGTGTTGATTGGAACTGGTTCCAGTTTTTTTCCCTCTGAGTTCCCCAGGGAATTGTCAGAATTTGAGTCTGGTGTGAAGAATTCTTTTTAGCTTAACATAGTCAACATTGAAAAATGTCCCATGTAGTTTAACTTGGACTCTAATGTAATTGATGTAACTTGCTTCTGACTTACTTTAATTCATAATTTTCTTTGGCTTGTGGGGATTTTATCTTTCGTTCAGTTTATCATTGTTCACTGAAGGAATTGTTTGGATGGGACTGACTGAGGATAAGTTGCTGTACTGCTCTTTTGCCCGCAATCTTCATGTGTATGACTTGAACTATTTTACCAAATTCTGGACTCGTGTCAGCAGTCAGATTAAGGCTCTGTCCCTCTGTGGTGCCAATGGGAAATCCAACAGGGTGGTAGCTATGGGCTCTGATAACAGGTATGTCTGACTACATGTGCTAATGAAAGTTTGAGGTGGTTTGGATCCGGGTTTTTGGTTGGATTGCATCTCCACTAGTAGTAATAAACTTCAACAGAAAAATGGTAAAGTGTATGTGTTAATAAACACCACATTCAACCATATCAAAGGGCTTTAGCTGCTGCCTGTTAACACTGTAAAGTAACAAACTAATCAAATAGAGAAGATATCTGCTTGCTTGACCCAATATGGGTTACAAATTTTCAGTATTTCTGAGATTTATGTTATATTAGTCAAAATAAATACCTGTGAAACATTCTTAATGAAAATCACGCACACAGAAAAAAGTATCAGTGTCCAGTTTTGACCTCCAGATTGTGCAAACTGAGCAGAACAGCATACCTGCCCATATTTATAATGTTCAAATGTTGGCATTACAGTACTGGAAAAAATAGCACCACAACTTTTAACTCCATTGAAGTGTATTAGCTTACGAGAGCTTTTAACATAGAGTGAGTGGAAAAATCATGGTATTTTTCACTTTAAAATAACAGGGCCCATCCAATTGCATGGAACATTAAAGTTACTGTGGGAGGATGAATTGAAGTGTCATCCCTGCGTCTTGATTAAACAACAACTCTTCATTAACCTTTTCCCTTTACCACTTTCTTCTGTTTTTCTTTCCTAAGTTTACGAATTTTCTCTCTGAATAATGGGATAAAGTTATGTACCGTGCTGCCGCCTCCCTATCTCTCTCAGTTCTCAGTCAGTTCTCAGCTTTGCCTATAATCGAACCAGTGGAACAATTTACTTCCTCCTGACTTCTTGGGATATATGGATCTACACAACGAGGTACTACATCTATTTTACTAAGAATGTACTGCTTTCTAGCCTCTTTCATTTCTCACTCTGTTGTATTCGTTTTTTTGTTTGTTTTCTTTTCCTTACGCTGGATGGGTAGGATGTTTTGGTATTAGGTGAAGACAGTGTATTCTGGAAAATGTTCAAAGTGTTTTACAAATCTTAATATTAATGAATATTGGGTAGGTAGATCAGTATTATTACTGCCCATGTTCCAGATGGCAAAAGTGAGGCCCAAAGAGGCGAAGTGACTCGACTGAGGTCACACAGAAAGTCTGTGGCAGAGCTGCGTATAGAACCCAGATTTCCTAGCTCTCCATCCATTAACCATAAAAATAGCCTTTCTTCATATTTGAAGCACTGTACTTACAACAGCTACTTAATCCTGAGAGTCCCCTGTGAGATAGGTAACTAGAAACACCCCCATATAGGTAGATACTGAGGCTACACCTACAGTTGGAGCTGGGGATGAGATTCCCAGCCTGTGTAGACATACTTGCTCTAGCACTGCTCAAGCTAGTGCACTAAAAATAGCAGTCTAGCTGGGGTAGCACAGGCAGCAGCAAGTGGCGGCATGGACTAGATGTAGCCTGCAACGGAGCATAATTGTCATTGTTGGGATTGTAATATGGGAGTTCCTGGCTTCAAGTCTTGTCCACACTGCTTCTTCCTCTCTGAGAAAGTTTGCAAGAATTCTCTTTATTTCTCCCTCAGCCCCATTTCCTTATCAGCAAAACTTGTTTCTGGTGAATTAGTATGAAAGTCTCAACTTCTTTAAATGTGTTGTAATTCCTGTTAGTGTGAACCTCATTTTACAGAGAAATTATTCTGTAAAAGCCATGATTTCACTATAAAAGGGATGTACTGCATTATCCCTGTGTTTCCCTTCCTACCACTGCTTACAAACCAAGGCATTTATGTGTAATAGACATTTTTCTAATGATGCTGCTTTCCCTGCCTTGATTATAACTTAGGGCTATGACCACACTAGCACTTTTGTCAGCAAACCTTTTGTCGGTCAGCGTGTGAAAAAGCACCCCCTTGACTGACATAAGTTTCACTGACAAAAACTCCAGTGTGGACAGCTCTGTATCAGTGGGAGACGCTCTCCTGGCGACATAGCTATCGCCGCTTGTTAGGGGTGGTTTAATTATGCCAGCAGGAGAGCTCTCTCCCGCCAGCAAAGAACAGCTACATGGGAGACCTTACAGTGGCGTAGGTACAGTGGTACAGTTGTGCTGCTGTAAGGTCCCTAGTGTAGTCGTAGCCTCAGGTGAAGCAGGAAAGAAGAAAGGTTCAGCTAAAGAAAAAGGAGTGGAAAAGTACATTTTTATTTTAATAGGGCTTTGTTTACCTATTGGAATTGTTTAAACTTAAGGTTTTGCCTACACTGCACTTTCATCTTTAAAACTTTTGTCGCTCAGGGCATAAAAAAACCACCTCCCTGAACAACAAAAATGTTAATGATACAAACCACCAGTGTGGACAGTGCTTTGTCAGTGGGAGCTGCGCTCCCGGTGAGGAAGTTACCGTCCCTCGTTGGAGATGGTTGTACTTTGCACCGGGAGAGTTCTCTCCTGGTTAAAAAGAGCAGCCACACAGTTCACCGTGCAGCTGGCACAGCCATGCTGTTGTAAGGTTTGCAGTGTAGACATAGCCTTAGTGCGGTGCTTAGGAAGCTCATATGATAAATAGGACTGCAGTTTCTGCAGTTGCCACATTATCCTCCAAGTAATTCCCCCTGCCAAGCAACACCTTACTCTCTGATTGGTGTACGCAACTGTGAGTGTGCAGTTTTATTACCTTTATTACTTGTATTGCTGTAGTGCCTAGAGGCCCTGATGAGGGCAATGTACAGAGAGAGCTTATAATCAAGGATTGTGTCAAGATGCCATAGGCAAATAAACTACAAAACAGAGTTGTAGCAGTGTGGGGGACAAGGGAACAGAAGAGAGAGATGCATTTGCATAACCAGCCTGACCAGGTGCAAATACTTGTGTGAGCATTTTAAAATATAGATTATTTCAATTAGTGTCTTGCAAAACCTGAAGCTGGCTTGAGGCAAGCTAAAAAGTTGGCTTATTTGCTTTTGCCTCCCCATTTACCCCATTCTTATCGCCCCCAAAATTTGGTCTTTTCATTACTAATGACTGGACTCCATTTTCGTCATTTGAAGGGACAAAATGGGCAGCATTACCAGATAGTCTATGAATTTAAATTAATAAATATCTTCATACATTTTGTTTCCTATATAATTTTAACTAATAAAGTGATTTTTCAGCTACTTTTCACTTTGTTTCACATTTGGAGCTGACTAAATAGCAGACCATAATAATCTGAGGCCAGGCAAACCCTGGAGATAGAGACAGACAAATTCATTATCTACTTTAAATCTCCAATGAGCAAAACGTGGAAGAGACCACACTTAAGGCAGAAACTGTAGGCCTGACTTCTTATCACAATATAGAATGGACCTGTTGTTTATGCTTTCTTTCTTTCTCTACCACATTAAGCCCTTGCTCCCCTTTCAACTCTGAGGCCTATTGTTGTGGCATCTTAACTCTGGCCAGGAAAGCATTGCTTCCAACAATGTGCTCAGCGAGTTGCAAAATTTCAGTTAAAATATCAGCCAAGTGATTTATAGGTTTATCCGCCCTTAATGCCCAATGATAAGTTTGGATTAATACTTGGGAAATTTTTATCCCTGCCAGTTGGGTGAGTTGAACAACTGGCATGCAAGCATCCAGGAGACCAGGTTTCTGATTTTGTGATGAAGTGGGGGGTTTTAAGGAATGGACCCTCTCAACTGAAAACAAATTTGCTGGTCTCCTACCAGATAATTATAACAGTCTGACATTTCTATTGGGATCTTTGGGCATGAAAGATGCAGAGTTTTATAAGCTTAGAAATACACAGACATTTCATCCACCATCTGAGGTGAAGAGCAGAACCATATATATCCATAAAAACAACATTTGTGTGGCAATTTAGGTCAGGAAATGAAGAAGGATAATATATTCAGCTGAAACCCTGAAGGGAATTTAGGTCATTAGAACCTTAGCGACAATGTGGGTAGGACACCAAGGTTAACAATCCTATTCTTGAGAACAGTGCAATGTGATCTTTAATAACAGTGAATAGTCAGCACCAAAAGAAGCCTATGATGCTTAGTTTATTGTTGGTATCTTGTAATTACAATGTATATATAGTCTGGAGGTTTTTACCTATAAACATTGGATGCATTATAAAAGGAGACAAATTAAACTTTAAAAAAAAAAACAGTGACCAAGATAATTTTCTTGCTAGTCTGAACCAGTGTAAGGAATTTGTCACAGTTTTAATTGATGATTGAGGATACCCAGGTAGCTGTCCTAAATACTTGTTAAGTAGGCTGCCCTTGACTAATACTCAAATGAAAGACAGGTAGCAGGGGTCAAATAAGAATGACTAGAAAGTGATAAGGCCATGGGGGCTTAACTAATTTTGGCAGAGAATTGTCCCTTTCTCACCTAGAAGTGAGAGTCTAATGTACATACTGGACAGTGGAGTGGAAAGTTAAGGATAAAATGAGGGGAAGAGTAAAAACAGCCATAGGAGGTAAGAAAAGAACAAAACAAGTGCTGATGCATTTGCCTCAAGACCAATGTGCTAATGTATATCTGAAAGTTGGTAGAACGTGGTCCTTATTATCTCTGATTGTTTTATGCTTGAGACCCTTAGATGAAATGAGAACAAAATTTTATGAAAATGTGATTCTGCTCTGGAAAGGGATTTCATAAATAATTGGGTACATGTTTAGTGTCTCTCATGGTATGTCTGTGCTGCAGTCGGAGGTGTGAGTGCAGCACCTGTAGACATACATGAACTAGTTTTCAGGTACCAATAGCAGTGAGGTTATGACAGCATGGACTTCAGTGCTAACTGGCTGCTCAAGTGATTACCAAGGTATAACCTGTGACCCAGGGTGCCTGGGGCAGCACTCACTAGACATGTCAAGCTCTGGGCAGTTTGCAAAAGGGAGAGCAGATACTCCCCAAGATACTGGTGGGTAACACTGAAGTTAAACCTCCCAATCAATCACAAACTGCACTTCTGATCCTGGTTATCAAGAAGCAAAAAAAGAAATCACACAGCCCCCTTTATTGCATTCCAGTCTCTGGCTCCCAATCAGCACCTAGGTCCAGTACAGTGAGAAGTTATGTTAAACTCTGTTCACATAAACAAAATGTTCTTCTGACCCCAAAGGGTCAGCCACATCACCAGGTCAGTATAAGTTTGGATCTTACCCATAATACCATGCTGCCAGCCTATCCTTTAGTGTCTAAAACTAAAGGTTTATTATCAAGGAAAAGAAAGAACAAGAAGAGAAATGTTAAGTGGTAACACAGTTACATACATACAAAAACTTCAAAGTCCATATATCAGGTTCCTAGCTGTATAGATGATTTACTGGCTTGTAAGTCCCTCTGGAATACATCCACAGCTTGGATGGGTCATTCAGTCCTTTATTCGGCGCTTCAGTTTGTAGCAAAGTTCCTCCAGAGGTAAGAAGCAGGACTGAAGACAAAATGGAGAGGACACAGCTGCCTTGTATAGTCTTTTGCCATGCGGCCTGTGCTTCCTTTGTTTCCAACACAAGCTGCTCAGCACATGGCTTGGAAGCCTTTTCTGTCCATAGGCATGTCCCATGCATGCCTTGCTGAGTTTGTATCCTCTGCCTTCTCTCAGTGGGTCAGTTGTATAGGTCCTTAATGGGCCATCAAGCAGACTAGGCAGCGCTGATGCCAAACTGTTTGGGGGGGGGGGGGATCACCCAGAAGCATGGCACAAGTTTTGTAATACAGACATAGATACATATCTATAACTCATTATACAAATGTGATACAAATACATAAATGAGATCATCATATTTGGCAAACTAACATTTTTGCAGATATTTTACATGGCATATCTGGTACAATTCATTGCAATTTTACAATATTAGTATTCATAATAACCTCAAGTGTCCCCCAGAATTCATTCAGCATCACATAGCCTACACAGAAGCCCAGGCTGCCATAGCTTCACTGCTATTGGTACGTGATCGAACTATATTAAAGTTAGCTCAAGTATGCCTAAACATGCTGCAGTCATACACCACGATTGCACAGTAGATGTACCCTCGGTGACTCTATTAAATCTGCTTAGTTTCCAAATAGAAAGTTAGGCCTGCAAGCACAACCTTTGGTCTGAAAGTCTAGCTCAGTTCCCTATGGCTTGTACTCATTGCTGGTAGTAAAGATTGTGCAGGCAGAATGTAGCCTTGTACTTGAAACACAGTTAATAATTCTAATGATGGTTCATGAGATATTATAGAATCCAGCTCATGGCTGTGTTGGCTCTGCACTGCTGATTTGAGTAAAAGGTACTACTCACTTCAGTGACAAAAATAAGGTTTTACGTATGATATGGAATACAAACAAGGAACAGATCTTCTTTCAGAACTGCACTTAAAATGTATAGTACAAACCTCTGCCTTTAAATCATCTGTGTAGCTGAAAGCATTCAAGTACTTTTCTTCTAACAATGGTGGGACAGTGCTCTGGGTAACAGATGAATTAGAGTTGTTCTCCCGCCCTGCATTTCCAGCATCAGTGGGAGAGCTTTTATAATAATCCCTTTGCTGCTGGAGGTTATGAAATCCAGAGCCAATAAAGGAGTCCCATCATAGATTTATGTGAATAAATGACATGGTAATTTTGGAATTCATAGCACATTATCCTGATTTAATAGATGAGCAGGGATAGAGACAGACATTAATCATTGTTCCTTCATCACAGGCATTAATTTGCTTACGCATGAGATTCTAGCACACCTGACCAAACCTGACTCTTCTGCTCCTTTCTCTAACTTTGCGATTAGGTGAGTGGGAGATGGCTTGTTGTTTTGCAGCTCTCCCCACAGCTCAGTGACTAGGTGTTGCGTACTACTGATGATAGAGATAGAGGATGTCGTGTTTTGCAATCATCAGTCTCTTTGCATTTCAAAAGCTGCATTTCCATATTATTTAAAACCAAGCAGTACATACACAGAATAGGTGTGATACTTCTGGGCATTGTGATATTTTCCCTTCAGTAGTATTCAGTACAAGATACTTTTTCTTGTTTATTGTTTGCATTACAGTAGCAGCTAGAGGTCCCAGTGAAGCTTAGCACCCCATTGTGCTAGGTTCTGTACATATGTAGTTTGCCAGTCCATGTCCTGAAGAGTTTACAATTCAAATAGAGAAAATGGACAAAGGATGGGAGTGGGAAAGGAAGTTTAATATTGCCATTTTATAGATTGGGAACTGAGGCACAGAGAAATTAACTTGGCTGAATCACTCAGGAAGGCTTTGGTTTCTAGAATGATTCCAGTAGAATGAAAACTCCTATAGGAGAGTTTGGTTTTTATTTTTGGATCAACGGGATTGCACACAAAATAGTGCAGATCTAGCCTTGTGTCCTGTTACCTAGCAGGTCGATGACTTTGTGCATCAATATTTAATTTGTCTCATTTTTCTTTTCTGTGCTGGAATGAGCGTTCAAGGCATAGGGTATGGATTCCATGTCGGCCAGGCATGGCAAGAAGGCCCTCACCTCCCTGAGAGTGGCGCTCAGAACAACACATCAGACCAAATAGGGTTTGTGGAGTTTTACCCAACCTTTTGTTTTTTTCTGTGCTTTTTCGTTTACT
Organism: Dermochelys coriacea; assembly: GCF_009764565.3. Lineage (NCBI taxonomy): Eukaryota > Metazoa > Chordata > Testudines > Dermochelyidae > Dermochelys > Dermochelys coriacea. Next base: position 21,713,916 of record NC_050074.1, on the reverse strand, counting down.
TCCTTGGTGTGCTGTTTTAAAACTGTGAGAATGCTGTGACCTGCAGCTCTCCTTATTCTGTTCCTATCCCCGACACACAAACAGCTCTGCTTAGTCCTCTGTCTGTCCATTTCAGTTGTGACCTGTAGTACTGCCACTCCATTCCTGAACCTATCTTAGCAAGTGTGAAAAATCGGGACGGGGGGAGGGGGGGGGTAAATAGGAGCCTATATAAGAAAAAGACCCAAAAATCGGGACTGTCCCTATAAAATGGGACATCTGGTCACCCTAACCTATCTTGAGTGATACTCAAACTAGACTTGTCATGGGAGGGGATTGTGCTGGGGGAAAACATCCACCATAGGCTGAGGTCATCAAACTTATTTCTTTTGTGATTTACACCAGGGTTTAACCTGTATCTCCAGAAATGAAAACAGTGCATTAACCCATAGCCTTATCTTACACCTAGTTCTCCTCTGGGTTTTGTCTAAATTTCCCCTGAAATGGCCCTTACAAAATACAATTTAAAATCTCAGGTGTTCTGTGGGGATGGAGAGTTTCATGTTGTTTACTGTCATTTCTCATCTACCAGTAGGCTAGTAGTCATGTTGTGAAGCTCTGAAGATGCACAAATGTGTAAAGTGTTTGGGGTGGAAGGAGATGCGGGTTTCCCAAAGCTCTGTAATGGAGAGGTGAGGAACTATGTATTCATGTGTGTTTGTACAGCACCTACCATTAGTGAGGGTTCTGATCCTGATTAGGGTATCTGAGCACTACTGTAATGTACATATTAAATACTAGGGCTGTCAAGCGATTAACAAAATTAATCACGATTAATCACACTATTAAACAATAATGGAATACCATTTATTTAAAATTTTTTGGATGTTTTCTACATTTTCAAATATATTTCAATTACAACACAGAATACAAAGTGCACAGTGCTCACTTTTATATTTATTTTTGATTACAAATATTTGCCCTGTAAAAAAACAAAAGAAATAATATTTTTCAATTCACCTAATGCAAGTACTATAACGCAGTCTCTTTATCATGAGAGTGCAACTTACAAATGTAGAATTACGTACAAAAAACCCCCTTCATTCAAAAATAAAACAATCAGTCCTACTTCTTGTTCAGCCAATCACTCAGACAAGCAAGTTTGTTTACATTTGCAGAAGATAATGCTGCCTGCTTCTTGTTTGTAATGTAACCTGAAAGTGAGAACAGGCACTGGCATGGCATTGTTGTAGCTGGCATCTCAAGATATTTACATGCCAGATGTGCTAAAGATTCATATGTCCCTTGATGCTTCAACCACCATTCCAGAGGACATGCGTCCATGCTGATGACAGGTTCTGCTTTTTAATAATCCAAAGCAGTGTGGACTGATGCATATTCATTTTCATCATCTGAGTCAGATGCCACCAGCAGAAGGCTGATTTTCTTTTTTGGTGGTTTGGGTTCTGAAGTTTCCTCATCAGAGTGTTGCTCTTTTAAGACTTCTGAAACTCCACACCTCATCCCTCTCAGATTTTGGAAGGCACTTCAGATTCTTAAGTCTTGAGTCCAGTGCTGAAGCTATCTTTAGAAATTTCACATTGGAACCTTCTTTGCATTTTGTCAAATTTGCAGTGAAAGTGTTCTTAAAACGAACATGTGCTGGGTCATCATTCAAGACTGCTATAACATGAAATATATGGCAGAATGTGGGTAAAACAGAGCAGGAGACATACAATTCTACCCCGAGGAGTTCAGTCACAAATTAATTAGCGCATTTTTTTTAATGAGTGTGAGTTAGCTATGATTAATCAACAGCCCTATGAAATACTAATACTCAGAGATTGTTCTGGTGCAGCAATAGCAAAAATTTGCTTCCTGGACTCTGAAAACATCACATTAATAATCTTCCCATTTGCAGATTACTTGAGAATCCAGGGATGGTTCTGGGATGGCTCACAAACGCAGGTGTAGTGCTTTGAAAATATAAAGAGCGATGTATGAGTTGGGTATTCTCATCATCCATGTTGTACTAGCCAAATCACATGATTTCCCAAACCATTAACAGTGATAAATGTTGACAACTGTAGTATACAAACACCAAGGAGGAAGAGGAATTATTTAGGATGACATAAGGGAGGGGTCACTAGGAGTAATAAAAGGAAATTAAAAAGGAGAAACTTTCTTGTAGCAGGACCTTTTAAATTTTGAGATATTTGGTCAGAATATTAGAGAATGTAACCCAGGGGTGTAGACAACTTTTATTATGGGGTGGAGGGGAGAGGGAAGAAGATGTAGCTCCTGTTCCAGACTAAGTGTTTCCTTTATTAATGCAGTCTCTACATTTCTGGGGGGTCAAGCCTCCAACTGTATACACCCACATATAAGGAACAATCCTGCATTGACAGGAGGTGGATTAGATTAACTCTAGTACCAGTTGAGGAAAGAATTTAAGATCCAATTTATGCATTGGAGCCACAGTCTCTAACTTCTGTGGACCAGATCCTCAGATCTTCCTCAGTAGAACTGGTGGGAAAATGGGAAGTACCAATTTTTTCATTGAAATTTCAACCTTTGTGGTATTTTCTTACCAGATGTATTACTAACACAAAACTTCCTTTGGCTCCAATGAAAGTTTTACCTCCATACAAACTGAGAGAGGATTTCAATATTTATGACTAGGTCTGCTCTGGATCTCAGCCCAACTTTTTGGTACACAAGGCATGTTCAAAGATTTACGGGAAATAAGTACATTACCCTAGTTTTCTCTCACTCTCTCTCATCATCTTCATTGCTCATTTACAATTCCAGAACATTGTGTGTTGTAGTGGACAGGCTTTTCAACCGTTTCATTGGAATAAAGATATGTTACTGCTGCAATTAACTCATAAGCACGTTCATACTCCAGATGTATTCTCCCATTAAAATTTTCACACCGGGGTATTTTTTATTTCAGAATTGATCCTGCATGTAGGGCAGCAGTGTGGACTAGTGAAGAAATACACCAGCACTTAAACAGAAAACACCCCTTAGCCTCGTGAGTTTCCTTACTTTGCTGATGGGCTTTTGTTGCTTTAGCAGCAGAAAAGGTTTTTTTCCCGATTCATTCTTTATTTTCTGAACTAGTTGTATATTGATGAATTTTTAAAAATGAGATAGCATCACTCATTTACAAAGGTAGATAATACATGCTTCCTGCCGCATACAGTGGGCTGTAGCCCACGAAAGCTTATGCTCTAATAAATTTGTTAGTCTCTAAGGTGCCACAAGTACTCCTGTTCTTTTTGCAGATACAGACTAACACGGCTGCTACTCTGAAACCACTCAAAATAAAATGACACACACTTCAGAAGAAAATAATGTGACAAGAGTTGTTATCTGGTGGATAAGAACAAGGAAAAAATGGAGTAGTCTGTAAGAAAGTACGAAAACTTGAATGGGAAAAAGAGCAGCTGGGGATGGGATGAGCATAGGGAGTGGGATGGAGCTAGGGAAAGTGAGAGCAGTAATAAAGGAGGGAGCAAGATGATAAGGTAAGGCCAAGGAATTTGAATTTGTAGTGGTAAGAGATGGGAAGTCAGTGGAAGAATTGAGGGAGGACGATGAAGGGGTCACAATGGCAGGAGAGGAAGGTTTGGTTTGACAGTGACATTTTGGACAGATTGGAGCCAGTGAGAGTCAGTGAAACCCAGAGAAGAGAAAGTTACAACAGTTAAGGCAGGAAATGATCAGGGCACTGACAAAGGTATTAGCTTGGGTCAGTAAGGAAACTGCACATCTTGGGATTATTAAAGAGGAAGAAGAGACAAAATTTAACTTCAGCTGGGTTTGTTCATGTTAGTAGTTACGTTAGGTGATGCCCATGCAAGGCAACCTTTAAACTAATGGTGGATATGTGCCATTAAGTAGCATTGACTATTATTATTGCTATTTTCTTTTCCTCAGTAAGCATACTGCTACTTTAGTTAGAAACACTCTCAAGAGTCAGGTTGATAATGCTGAATTTTTAAATCATTATTTTCAAAGGCTTTTTGCAATATGAGATCAGTTATCACTAGAACTGGTTGAAAAATTTTCAGTGGAACAGTTTTCCATCTGAAAATGGAGTTTTGTTGAAATGGAAACTTTTTGTGGGAATGTTGATTTGTGGCCACATTTTTGATGGAAAAGTGTTAAAATGAATTGTTTTGACTAAACATCTTTACCATATTTTAAATGAATTGTTTCAAATTTATTATTTTATTTATATGTATATATTTATATATATTTAATAATTGATAATATATTATATGTAATGTTTAATATTTTATACTTTATCAGAATGAAATCTTTCAATGTTTCCAAATACATTTTGGGGGGGAATTTCAACTTTTTGTTCCAATTTGGAATGCAAACAAATTTCAAAAGGTTAGAATTTCCCACAGGACAGAAATTCCACTTTCTGACCAGCTTTCATTGTAATGCTGAAAGTTATAAAATACAATGTTGTCTGTCTTGAGTACATCCCAAATCTAGAATGATAGTGAATCTAATAAATGAATTAGTGTCATATCAAGATTTCGGAATGACTTGAGCCAAATGTTCTGTAAATTTGTTTGCTGGTACTAGACAATGGCATTTTATTGTACATTGTACTTTCCCCATATATCTAGATACAACATCTGACATTAAGCACAAATGAGCCTCTTCAAGTATGGCGACAGTTTAAAAAAAAAAACTGTGATCTCACATTTCAGCTGTTATTGTCTGAATTAGACACCAGTGATAGAAAGTAAGAGTTTGTACAAGATGTTCACAGGTGGTCAGAGCCACACTAATTATTTATATTCATCACAGTGTTAGGAATATTCATTTTTAATAGCCTTCAATTTAGCATCAGATCACACCAACCCTAGATTTGTTTTTAACACAGACACATAATCCATGCAATTCAGCAGCAGGAATCTCTTTTCATAATTAAACGTACGTCCAGTATCTATGTGAACTGGGAAGGAAATGGAACTTTGACACAGGCCAATATAAAAGAGTTCATGTGTTTAGAACTGAAAGTTAACTTAATCATATGGGCTGTAGAATAAGAAAAAATAATTGTATTATTGTCTCACAAGTAATATCACCCCATGATGGTGTGTTGGCTGGTTAGAACTTTCATCTCTCCTTGAAAGGATAGAAGAGCATTTCTAAAGAGGATACATACTACTATGATATATGCCACAGAAATAACTTGAAATTGATTACTTTAAATAGAGGGCTTCTGCTTTGTATACTGTGACAGAGCTCTGTCCTTGCCTCCGTGGGTCCCACGTTTCCTGTCGGATTTCGCTAGCCTCAGAGACTCACTGTGACCCTCCCCATAACCCTTCTTTCTCTAGAGACAAGGATCACAGTCTACTGAGCCATTTTCATCATAAGCCAGCGAGGGAAGTGAGGAGAAGTTATCTTTCCTTGCACAGTCTCTGTTGTCTCCCAGTCTCAGTGATTAATCAGGGGACAAAAGTTGGGGGAGGGAGCCCAGGCCCACCCTCTACTCCGGGCTCCAGCCCAGGGACCCTAATAGTATCAGCTATGGTAGCTGACCTTTTAGAAACATGACATGTACAATTCTCTGGGCTACTTCCCCCACAGCAGCCCTCACTTCCTCAAGCTTCATTTCACCCTTACCTCAGGGCCTCCTTCCTTGTGCTTGATATGGTGTGTACTACTCAGCCTCTCCCACAGCTCCTGACATGCTCACCCACCTGAGTGGCTGGGAGGCTTTTAACCAGTTTCAGCCAGCCCCTGATTGGCTTCAGGTGTCCCAATCAACCTAGCATTGTCCCTGCCTTCTTGAAAGTTCTTAATTGGCCCCAGGTGTCTTAATTGACCTGGAGCAGCTTCCATTTCACTGATCCTGGTGCCAGGGATTTGTTTAGCCTAGAGCAAATCTCTCTCTCTCTCCCTCCCACTCACGGCTCTCCCATAGCCTTCTAGCTTGGAGGGAGGTGGGAAGCTGCTACTCCTGCTGCTACTAGGCCCTAAGCTATCCCTGCTGCTCCAGCTGCTCCCCTGGCTGGGCCAGACACCCCCCATTCTCTGCTACTTGGCTGCTGGACCCCCCACTCTTGGGTGCTGCTACTGCTGCAACTGCAGCCCCGGGGGGGGGGCTGCTAGCCCACTCCCCAGAAAGAAGGAGTGAGGGACCCCAGCCACTGCTGTTGTGGATACCACCAGCACCACCACCTCAGAGGGGTCCTTTCTGCCTGTCTGGATCACCACCTGGAGTTCCTGGAGCTGCTGCTGCTGCAGAGGCCGCTGCCTGGAGCTGCTGAAGCCCGAGGAGGAGAAGAAGAGGATCATCTGCCAGTGGGGCAGCACCTAGAGACTTTGCAGACCACCGTGGAGGGGGCCCTAAGACTGAGTAATTTCCAAACTGTGCTCTTGTGGTGGGGGTTTTGACTGTGTTTGTAGGGACACAGGGGGTGTGGTGTGGAGCTGCCCCCCGATCCATCTGTGTGTCCCCCCCAACCCCCACCACTATTACTATTACTACCACCACTGCCCCCTCCACCACCCCCACTGGCTGTATACCATCTGCCTCAGCTCCTGCCTCTGGACTCAGCTGCTTGCTTGGCTTGCCACGACCTATTTCCACCCTTTGGGCCAGAAGCAGCAGCCAGCTAAAAAAGACTTGTGCAAGTGCACATGGGCACATGTGCCCCCCCGGACTGCCTAACCCCCAGCTTTGCCCTTTACTACCTGCCCCATTTGCCACTTGCTTTGCCTCCTCTTTTGCTCCAGCCCCCCTTACTAGCTTCAGTTTGTTTGCCTGCCCCGCCCATTTCCTTCTGCAGCCTTTGTTTGTTTGCCCCGCCCCAGCCTCTGAAGCTAGCCCCTTGGTTTCCCTGTTCTACCCCCAGACCGCTTAGCCCCTCGCTCCATGTGCCCATGCCCCCTCCCAGGCGCTTGTGCAACTCCCCATTTCAGTTGCAACCCTCTTCACTGCACCTTCAATGTTGTTGAATCCCCGCCCCCCATAGTGCACCAAGAGGAGCCGGAATTTCCACCTTGTGTCGGTGACTAACCCTTAGCCCCTGATTGCCCCCTGTCCAGCCCACCCCTTTTGGCGCCCTCCTCCCCTGCCTGCAGCCTAGCGGGGAGGAGTGGTCGACCTGCTTCCCCTCTCCCCTCCTCCTTTTGATGTCCTCCCTTTCCTCCTTGCTCATGATGGCGGGGGATGAGACGGGTGAGACCTCTCCAGTAGCCCGAGCTCCCCCTCCCCCGCCTGCCCCTCCGTCACCCCCCCAAGCTTTTACCTCCGCTGCCAAACCATCTGCCATCGCCCCCGTTGGGGCACCAGCAGCGACGGGCACCGGGGTGACCTCCACTGCTGCCACGTCTATCACCCCCTCAGATTTGGGGGGAGTCCTCCCAGCCGGCGGGAAGGGCCAGGGGAAGAAGAAGGGGAAGGGCCCCGCTAAAAAGACCAGGCCCTCCATGGCAGGGGCTGTCCCCGATGCCCCGGCCCCATCTCCAGCTGTGGCACCCCTCCCCGCTGTTCCCTCCACCAGCTCTGCAGGTGTCCCTCCCCCGGCCCCTAGAGCATACGCCCAGGTGGCGGCAGCCCCCCCGCCTGCCGCTACGTCATTTCTCCAGCCCACCGCCTCCGCTACCATCTATAGCGGCCGGGGCCCCTTTCCCACCATGACAAGGAAGCACGGCGTCCGTTGCCTCCTGGTGCCCGCCTCACCCCACGTGGAAACCTATGTGCGGGCGTTGGCGAGGGTGGTGGGGCCCACGGCCATTGTGGCGGCCTCCAAAATGTATGGCAAGGTCGTCTTCTTCTTAGCATCGGAGGCCGCTGCCCAGGAGGCGGTGGAGAAGGGCCTGGCGGTCGGGGGCGTGTTCGTCCCCTTAGAGCCGCTAGAGGACCTGGGCGTCCGCCTGGTCCTGACCTCCGTCCCTCCCTTTCTCCCCAATGCCGCCCTGTTACCCGCCCTTTCTACCTTGGGGAAGCCCATCTCTGTCATCAGCCCTCTCCCGTTGGGCTGCAAAGACCCCGCCCTCCGTCACGTCCTCTCCTTCCGCCGGCAAGTGCAGCTTCAGCTGCTGCCGGCGGCGCGCGACGGAGAGGCACTGGAGGGGTCCTTCCTAGTCCCCTACCAGGGGACGCATTACAGGGTGCATTATTCCACGGGGGAGGCCCGGTGCTACCTCTGCCGGGCGATGGGGCACGTCCGGAGGGACTGCCCCCTGGCCCGGGAAGGAGAGGCATCCAGGACACCCGAGCCCCGGCAGGACACCGGCCCCGTCATCGCCGACGCCCCTGGCTGCCCGGCACCCGAAACTGCCCCTCCTCCTTCCCAGTCCACCATTGGTCCCGCTCGGGCCCAAGGGGTACCTCCCCCACTATGCCCAGACGAGCAGGAAAACCCCACCCCCGCTGCTTGCAATCTGGCGGGGCCTGTGGAGGAGGGTGCGGCAGGGACACCGCCAAGCATGGGAGAGGGCCCGCCCCAAGGGGAATCTTCCCTCCCTTGTGCTGCCCCACCGTTACCCCCTCGAGTCCCTGAGCCATCGCCTCTGCCCCCTGACACAACCCCTGCTAGCCAGCCCCCGGATGATGCCATGGAGGGCTGGGCCCTAGTCCAGGGGAAGCGGGGCAAGCGGAAGGCTCGAGCTCCGCTCCTCCCATCTGACGCGGAGGCCCCCCGGAAGACCAGGAAGGGGGGCACCGATGCCGAGCCTTCCGCTGTACCCACGGGTGTGTTCCACCCACCAGAGCCGGCTGGGGAAAACGTGGCAGCACTGGAAGACGGTATCTCCCCTCCACGGGAGTCCCTCCCCTCCAAGACCCCCGAGGCACCATCTGAAACCCCAGTGTGCCCCAAAGTAACCATCGCGTCAGGTGCCGGCGGGGAGAATCCTGGGGTAGCGGAAAATAATTTCCCCTCTATATATGAGGAGATCGAGGCCCTGGGTCTGACCCCGGTCACCCAGGGGGAGGACGATCCTATGCCAGCGGGCCTCGATCTGGGCGACTTCTTTCCAGCCCCCCTTTCCCCATACTCCTTCCCCCTAACCGTTGCTTCTGCTCCCACCTCCGAGGAGCCCCTGGACTCCTCCATCAACCCGGCTGCAGAAGGCACCCTGCTGAGAGCCACCGAGCCAGTTGAGGCGACGGCCAGTGCCACGCGGCTGGAACCTGAGCCACCAGGGGCATCCCTCGCTGGTGAGGAACATTCGACCTCCTTTCCGGGAGAGGACCCTACAGAAGAAAGTCCACCTCCTGATGCCGTGGCTGCCAAATCCACCAGACAGCTTGCGCCCGGCATCGGTGAGAGCCCTCTCTCGACCCAGACTCTCACCTCTACCCCTGCCCCTGCCCTTCTCCCGCCCACCTCCCGAGATATTATTGCCACCCCTGGGACAGTCTCCTTCCCCTTTCCAACAGATGACTCCCAGGGAATGGCCTTTGTGTTTGCCCATCCCGACCCACCAGGGGCTGCTATCCTCCCTCCGCCGCCCCCTATCGCCCCAGCATTCAGGTCAACCCATCAAGAGCCCCGTCGGGGGTCCGCACCCTGTCTGCCCGTCCCGCTGGGCCAGGGGGCTGTACCAAGGGCCCCATCGGGAAGCAACCAGACCATAACCCCAGCCCCCCATGCGCTGCGAGAGGAGTTGCGGGAGTTCCTAGAAGACGTCCGTGGCTCCCGCAACAAAGTCCAGCTTGCCCTCCAGCGATGGGGGGACTTTAATCAAATCCTCCGGGCCGCAAGGGCCCTCATGGGGGAGGGGAAAAGGACCGGGAGACAGGGCGCCGCGGCCTACCAGCGGGTCCGCCACTTCCGTGACTCCTTACTCACCTACGGGGTGGGTCACGGACTGCTACGCGGCCCGCCGGGAGCCACGAGCATCCCTGCCAGCGAGGATCCCCCCCAGCCCTCCTCATGGCACCCTTTACCATCGCAACATTGAACACCCGTGGCTGTAAGATGGGTCTCCGCAGGTCCCAGGTGCTCTCCTTCCTTCGAGAGGGGAGGTACTCTGTGGTTTTCCTGCAGGAGACCCATACGGATCCGACCGCCGAAGACAGCTGGCGGCTGGATTGGGGGGACAGGGTCTACTTTAGCCACCTCACAGTTCATACGGGTGGAGTGGCGACCCTGTTCTCCCCCGACCTACGGCCCGAAGTGCTGGGGGTCGCCGAGGCTGTGCCGGGTCGCTTGCTGCACCTCCGGGTCCAAATGGAGGGGCTCGTAGTCAACCTTGTCAACATCTATGCCCCAGCAGCGAGCCCGGAGCGGCTGCAATTCTATCAGCAGGCATCCGCCTTCCTCGGCACCTTGGATCCTCAGGAGTGCCTGGTCCTGGGAGGGGACTTTAACATCACCCTTGAGGAACGAGACCGCTCGGGAACCGAGAAGAGCCAGGCCGCCGTGGCCGTCCTCCAGGAGATAGTCGAACACCACTCCCTGGTGGACGTCTGGCGCGACCACCACCCGGATGACGCTTCCACGTTCACCTTTGTCCGGGTGGAGGCCCATCGGTCGCGCCACTCCCGGTTGGACCGCATCTATTTATCACGCTTTCATCTTACACGAGCCCACTCCTCCAGCATCCGGCCGGCCCCATTTTCTGACCATCACATAGCCACCGTGACAGCCTCCCTCTGCGCGGAGAGGCCGGGGCCGGCCTATTGGCATTTTAACAACAGCTTGCTGGAGGATGCGGGCTTCGTGGCGTCCTTCCGGGAGTTCTGGCTGGCCTGGCGAGGGCAGCGGCGTGCCTTTCCCTCGGCACGGCGGTGGTGGGACGTAGGGAAGGTGCGCGCCCGGCTCTTCTGCCGTGACTACACCCGGGGCACCAGCCGACGGAGGGATGCAGCGATAGAGCAGTTGGAACGGGAGGTCTTAGAGCTGGAGAGGCGTCTGGCCGCCAGCCCCGAGGATCCACCCCTCTGCGGAGCGTGCCGGGAGAAGCGGGAGGAGCTCCGGAGCCTCGAGGACCATCGGGCCCGGGGTGCCTTTGTTCGATCCCGCATCCGTCTCCTTCGGGAGATGGATTGCGGCTCCCGCTTCTTCTACGCCCTGGAAAAAAAGAGGGGGGCTAAGAAACATATCATCTGCCTACTGACTGAGGATGGCACCCCCCTCACGGATCCGGTGGAGATGTGCGAGAGGGCGAGAGCCTTCTACGCAAGCCTTTTCTCCCCGGAGCCGACCGATCCTAACGCTTGCAGAGTGCTGTGGGAGGAGCTCCCGACGGTCAGCGTGGGCGACCGAGACCGGCTAGAGCTGCCTCTCACTCTGGCCGAGTTCTCGGAAGCCCTCCGTCGCATGCCCACCAATAAATCTCCGGGCATGGACGGGCTGACCGTGGAGTTCTACCGCGTGTTCTGGGACGTCCTGGGCCCAGACCTAGTCACCGTCTGGGCCGAGTCTTTGCAGAGCGGGGTCCTCCCTCTTTCGTGCAGGCGAGCCGTGCTCGCCTTATTGCCGAAGAAGGGGGACCTCCGCGATTTACGAAATTGGCGTCCCGTCTCGCTCCTCAGCACGGACTACAAAATCGTGGCAAAAGCCATCTCCCTGAGGCTAGGGTCCGTGCTGGCGGACGTGGTCCACCCAGACCAGACCTACACCGTCCCGGGCCGCAGTATCTTCGACAACCTATATCTGGTCCGGGACCTATTGGAACTTGGGTGTAGGGATGGTCTGTCGTTCGCCCTCCTGTCTTTAGATCAGGAGAAGGCGTTCGACAGGATGGATCACGGGTATCTAATGAACACTCTGCAGGCATTTGGCTTCGGACGCAGATTTGTGAACTTTCTCCGGGTGCTGTACGCTTCCGCAGAGTGTCTGGTAAGACTCAACTGGACCCTGACCGAACCGGTCAACTTCGGGCGAGGAGTACGGCAGGGGTGCCCCCTCTCAGGCCAGCTCTACGCTCTGGCGATCGAGCCCTTCCTCTGTCTCCTCCGAAGGAGGTTGACAGGGTTGGTACTGAGGGAGCCGGAGCTGCGGCTGGTCCTGTCGGCGTATGCTGATGACGTGCTCCTCATGGTCCAGGACCCGGGCGACTTGGTGCGAGTGGAGGCTTGCCAGGCCATCTATTCAGCAGCCTCCTCTGCGCGGGTCAACTGGGTCAAGAGCTCTGGCTTGGTGGTAGGGGACTGGCGGCAGGCGAGCCCCCGCCCACCCGCGCTTCAAGCCATCCGGTGGAGCACGGGTCCGCTGCTCTATCTGGGCGTTTACCTTTCTGCCACGCATCCCTCTCCGCCGGAGAACTGGCAGAATTTAGAGGGCGGGGTGATAGAGCGGCTCCGGAAATGGACAGGACTGCTCCGGTGCCTCTCCCTTCGAGGGAGAGCGTTAGTGCTTAATCAACTAGTCCTGTCCATGCTTTGGTACCGGCTCAACACCCTGGTCCCGGCCCCGGCTTTCCTGACCAACCTGCGGACATCGATTCTGGAGTTCTTTTGGTCAGGACTGCACTGGGTCCCTGCAGGGGTTCTCCATCTACCTGTGGAGGAGGGAGGGCAGGGCCTCAAATGTCTGCTTACTCAGGTCCATGTCTTCCGCCTCCAGACCCTGCAGAGGCTCCTTTATGGTGCAGGTAGTCCGGCGTGGAGCATACTGGCGCACGCCTTCCTGCGCCGCTTCCGAGGGCTCCGATACGACCGGCAGCTCCTTTATCTCCATCCGAGAGGTCTTCCGCGAGACCTCTCCGGGCTGCCGGTCTTCTACCAGGACCTCCTCCGGACCTGGAAACTCTTTACAACGAGCAGGTCCGTGGCGGCCACCAAGGGGGCAGATCTCCTCGCGGAGCCCCTGCTACACAACCCCCAGCTCCGTTTGCAGGTGGCGGAGTCCCGCTCGGTGCGCCAGAGATTGGTCCTGGCAGAGGTCACAAGAGTCGGAGACCTCCTGGACTATGACCGGGGAGACTGGCTGGATCCCCTAACCTTCGCTCAGCGCATGGGGCTTTCCAGACCTTGTACTCCCCGATGCATACTTCAGGAGGTGAAGGCCGCTTTGCCGCCCGCTGCTCGGGTTTATCTCGACCGGGTCCTGCACGAGGGCACGCCCCGCCCACCCACTACCCCAGGCCCGCCGGACCTTTTAATTGGACCCCTCCCCCGTGGACCCAACCGATCCCTTCACCCCTTCACTAGAAGCCGGCTGCACGAGATGCAGCCGGTCTGTTTTCAAACCGCGCCAAGAAAACATCTCTACACGCTCGTGCTCCACACCCTTCACGCCCGTACCCTTGTGTCCCGCCCCGATACAAAATGGCGGGACCTCCTGCCACCTTTGGAGGGTGCAGAGCCCCGGTGGGGCAGCCTATATTCCATCTTAGTCCCAAAGCCCGCCGGGGATGTCAGTTGGCGGCTCCTTCACGGAGCCGTGAGCACGGGCGTGTACTTGGCGCGGTTCACCACAATCCCAGACACCTGCCCCTTTTGCGGCGTGAGGGATACCCTGGCACATGTCTACCTGGAGTGTGCCAGGCTGCAGCCCCTATTCCGGCTCCTCACCAATATCTTATTACGTTTTTGGTTGCACTTCTCCCCTCACCTTCTCATTTATGCACTCCCTATCCGTGGCCCCACAAAGTCCCGGGATCTCCTGGTCAACCTCCTCCTGGCCCTAGCTAAAATGGCCATCTACAAAACCAGAGTGAGGAGGTTGGCCGATGGAGTCTCCTGTGACTGTGGGGCCTATTTCCGATCCTCGGTCCGTTCACGTATCCGGGCAGAGTTCCTCTGGGCGGCGTCCTCTGACTCCCTTGACGCCTTGAGGAGCAGTGGGCTCTGTCCGGGGTTCTCTGCTCGGTGTCCCCGTCCGGTTCCCTTCTTTTGACCCTTTGACCGCACTCCTGTCCCTGTTATTTTATTAGTTGTCCCCCGGAATTTTTTGGGTATCTAGGTCCTGTGGGTCCCCCTTTTAGGCTGGGGGGGACCCTTTAGCAGTGGACGGGCTTCGCCCGCCCACTTCCCGGATCCCAATAAGACTCACGGCTCTCCCATAGCCTTCTAGCTTGGAGGGAGGTGGGAAGCTGCTACTCCTGCTGCTACTAGGCCCTAAGCTATCCCTGCTGCTCCAGCTGCTCCCCTGGCTGGGCCAGACACCCCCCATTCTCTGCTACTTGGCTGCTGGACCCCCCACTCTTGGGTGCTGCTACTGCTGCAACTGCAGCCCCGGGGGGGGGGCTGCTAGCCCACTCCCCAGAAAGAAGGAGTGAGGGACCCCAGCCACTGCTGTTGTGGATACCACCAGCACCACCACCTCAGAGGGGTCCTTTCTGCCTGTCTGGATCACCACCTGGAGTTCCTGGAGCTGCTGCTGCTGCAGAGGCCGCTGCCTGGAGCTGCTGAAGCCCGAGGAGGAGAAGAAGAGGATCATCTGCCAGTGGGGCAGCACCTAGAGACTTTGCAGACCACCGTGGAGGGGGCCCTAAGACTGAGTAATTTCCAAACTGTGCTCTTGTGGTGGGGGTTTTGACTGTGTTTGTAGGGACACAGGGGGTGTGGTGTGGAGCTGCCCCCCGATCCATCTGTGTGTCCCCCCCAACCCCCACCACTATTACCACCACCGCTGCCTCCTCCACCACCCCCACTGGCTGTATACCATCTGCCTCAGCTCCTGCCTCTGGACTCAGCTGCTTGCTTGGCTTGCCACGACCTATTTCCACCCTTTGGGCCAGAAGCAGCAGCCAGCTAAAAAAGACTTGTGCAAGTGCACATGGGCACATGTGCCCCCCCGGACTGCCTAACCCCCAGCTTTGCCCTTTACTACCTGCCCCATTTGCCACTTGCTTTGCCTCCTCTTTTGCTCCAGCCCCCCTTACTAGCTTCAGTTTGTTTGCCTGCCCCGCCCATTTCCTTCTGCAGCCTTTGTTTGTTTGCCCCGCCCCAGCCTCTGAAGCTAGCCCCTTGGTTTCCCTGTTCTACCCCCAGACCGCTTAGCCCCTCGCTCCATGTGCCCATGCCCCCTCCCAGGCGCTTGTGCAACTCCCCATTTCAGTTGCAACCCTCTTCACTGCACCCTCAATGTCGTTATATCCCCCCCTCCCCTAGTGCACCAAGAGGAGCCGGAATTTCCACCTTGTGTCGGTGACTGACCCCAACCCCTGATTGCCCCCCGTCCAGCCCACCCCTTTTGGCGCCCTCCTCCCCTGCCTGCAGCCTAGCGGGGAGGAGTGGTCGACCTGCTTCCCCTCTCCCCTCCTCCTTTTGGTGTCCCCCTTTCCTCCTTGCTCATGATGGCGGGGGATGAGACGGGTGAGACCTCTCCAGTAGCCCGAGCTCCCCCTCCCCCGCCTGCCCCTCTGTCACCCCCCCAAGCTTCTACGTCCGCTGCCAAACCATCTGCCATCGCCCCCGCTGGGGCACCAGCAGCGACGGGCACCGGGGTGACCTCCACTGCTGCCACGTCTATCACCCCCTCAGATTTGGGGGGAGTCCTCCCAGCCGGCGGGAAGGGCCAGGGGAAGAAGAAGGGGAAGGGCCCCGCTAAAAAGACCAGGCCCTCCATGGCAGGGGCTGCCCCCGATGCCCCGGCCCCATCTCCAGCTGGGGCGCCCCTCCCCGCTGTTCCCTCCACCAGCTCTGCAGGTGTCCCTCCCCCGGCCCCTAGAGCATACGCCCAGGTGGCGGCAGCCCCCCCCGCATGCCGCTACATCATTTCTCCAGCCCACCGCCTCCGCTACCATCTATAGCGGCCGGGGCCCCTTTCCCACCATGACCAGGAAGCACGGCGTCCGTTGCCTCCTGGTGCCCGCCTCACCCCACGTGGAGACCTATGTGCGGGCGTTGGCGAGGGTGGTGGGGGCCCACGGCCATTGTGGCGGCCTCCAAAATGTATGGCAAGGTCGTCTTCTTCCTAGCATCGGAGGCCGCCGCCCAGGAGGCGGTGGAGAAGGGCCTGGCGGTGGGGGGCGTGTTCGTCCCCTTAGAGCCGCTAGAGGACCTGGGCGTCCGCCTGGTTCTGACCTCCGTCCCTCCCTTTCTGCCCAATGCCGCCCTGTTACCCGCCCTTTCTACCTTAGGGAAGCCCATCTCTGTCATCAGCCCTCTCCCGTTGGGCTGCAAAGACCCCGCCCTCCGTCACGTCCTCTCCTTCCGCCGGCAAGTGCAGCTTCAACTGCCGCCGGCGGCGCGCGACAAAGAGGCACTGGAGGGGTCCTTCCTAGTCCCCTACCAGGGAGCCCGTTACAGGGTGCATTATTCCACCGGGGAGGCCCGGTGCTACCTCTGCCGGGCGATGGGGCACGTCCGGAGGGACTGCCCCCTGGCCCGGGAAGAAGGGGCACTCAGAACCCCCGAGCCCCGGCAGGGCACCGGCCCCGTCATCGCCGATGCCCCTGGCTGCCCGGCACCTGAAACCGCCCCTCCTCCTTCACAATCCACCATTGCTCCCGCTCAGGCCCAAGGGGCACTTCCCCCACTATGCTCAGACGAGCGGGAGAACCCCGCCACCGCTGCTTGCAATCTGGCGGGGCCTGTGGAGGAGGGTGCGGCAGGGACACCGCCAAGCATGGGAGAGGGCCCGCCCCAAGGGGAATCTTCCCTCCCTTGTGCTGCCCCACCGTTACCCCCTCGAGTCCCTGAGCCATCGCCTCTGCCCCCTGACACAACCCCTGCTAGCCAGCCCCCGGATGATGCCATGGAAGGCTGGGCCCTAGTCCAGGGGAAGCGGGGCAAGCGGAAGGCTCGAGCTCCGCTCCTCCCATCTGACGCGGAGGCCCCCCGGAAGACCAGGAAGGGGGGCACCGATGCCGAGCCTTCCGCTGTACCCACGGGTGTGTTCCACCCACCAGAGCCGGCTGGGGAAAACGTGGCAGCACTGGAAGACGGTATCTCCCCTCCACGGGAGTCCCTCCCCTCCAAGACCCCCGAGGCACCATCTGAAACCCCAGTGTGCCCCAAAGTAACCATCGCGTCAGGTGCCGGCGGGGAGAATCCTGGGGTAGCGGAAAATAATTTCCCCTCTATATATGAGGAGATCGAGGCCCTGGGTCTGACCCCGGTCACCCAGGGGGGGACGATCCTATGCCAGCGGGCCTCGATCTGGGCGACTTCTTTCCAGCCCCCCTTTCCCCATACTCCTTCCCCCTAACCGTTGCTTCTGCTCCCACCTCCGAGGAGCCCCTGGACTCCTCCATCAACCCGGCTGCAGAAGGCACCCTGCTGAGAGCCACCGAGCCAGTTGAGGCGACGGCCAGTGCCACGCGGCTGGACCTGAGCCACCAGGGGCATCCCTCGCTGGTGAGGAACATTCGACCTCCTTTCCGGGAGAGGACCCTACAGAAGAAAGTCCACCTCCTGATGCCGTGGCTGCCAAATCCACCAGACAGCTTGCGCCCGGCATCGGTGAGAGCCCTCTCTCGACCCAGACTCTCACCTCTACCCCTGCCCCTGCCCGGAT